>NC_090437.1:172337932-172962932 GCF_031143425.1 Pleurodeles waltl
TAATGAAGATGAATACATGTACTTACGTATTATTAAACCTAGATATCCATGCTTATATAACTTTCCAAAATTACATAAGAACTTAACATTCCCCCGGGGCACACCAATAGTGTCTGGTATAGGGGGTCGTACAGAGAGACTGTCAGAATTTGTGGATGTCTTTCTACAACCACTTGTACTTAATCTCCCCTCATACATTAAGGATACCAAACACATCTTGAGTATAATTATGGATATTAGTTGGGAGCCATGAATGATTTTGGTAACTTTGGATGTGGTTTCGCTGTACACTAGCATCAAACATGATCTTGGTATACTTGCATTAAGACAATTTCTGAACAAAAGATCAGCGAGTCTTTGGGAACACACAGAGATGCTGATAATGATGACTGACTTGATACTTCACAACAATTTCTTTCTGTTCAAAACTGAATGGTTTAAACAGCAACAAGTGGTGGCTATAGGCTCGAGATTTTCTCCCTCATACGCAAACCTCTTTATGGGGCATTTGGAACAAGAACTGATTTGAGGCTTGACGGAGTCCAAATGGAATACTTATATCCTGTACTGGGGTAGATATATTGATGATTGCTTTATGATTTGGACTGGCAGTACAATTGAATCAAATAGTTTTTGTAAATATTTGAATTCTAACAAGGCCAGCATAAAATTTACTTGTGAACATAACACTACCAATATAGCTTTTTGGGATATTGAGCTCCATATTAAAGACCAAAGGATTGAGAGCAGTTCGTATCGGAAGAGCACTGCGTGCAATTCTCTGTTACATGCAACCAGTGCACATCCGAAACATCAAATCACAGCAATACCTTATGGAGAAATTATACGAGTAAGACGAAATTGTAGCAATAAGTTAGATTTCCATAGATGTATTACAAATATGAAAAAACGATTTATTCAACGTGGATATGAATCACACATCATTGACAAAGTATATGATAAAGTCATGAAACTCTCTATAATAGACACACTAAGATATAGACACAAGGCTAATAGTGAGAAGATACGATGCATTGTGAATTACACACAGATTTCGAATCTTCTACTGAAATGTATGCGGAAACACTGGCATATACTACACGCAGACGCTACCCTCAGGGAGCGTATTTCGGGTACTTCACAACTTGGCTACCAGAAAGGTAGAACTTTGAAAAGTATTCTCAGTTCGAGTTACCCCACCAAAATACCTATTACCAATTGGTTGACAACCGGATGCGAGGTTTTTACAAATGCGGTCACTGTGGAATGTGTAAATGGGCCTGCAATGGAATATCGACTTTTACCAATAGCATTGAGATTGTTTTCTGATACAGACAAATATTACACGTGACAGTAACTTTGTGGTCTATGCAGTTGCATGCAAATGCAAACACCTATATGTGGGAAGCACAATCAGATCCTTAAGGCTAAGGATTGGTGAACACTATAGAGCTCTTAAGACTGGATGATATTAGATGTCCCTTTGTTGTACATATGAGGCAGTGTTTGGAACAAGGACCTATAAAAAACTTTGAATTTTTTGGCCTAGAGCAGGTTCATAAGGAGGGTTATAGAGAACTATCCTTAACAAGGAGAGAATGTATTTGGATTCTCAGGATGAGAGCGGTTGAGGAGGGCCTTAACACCAATCACAAATTAGAATTCTTTTTGGGCAAGTAGGTGATTATACAGATATGCTTTCTGTTGACAGATCTGTGGAAGAGTTCATGCAGATTTACACATTTATTTTCTATGTAATTGATAATTGGATAATACTTTACTGTACCAAGAGTGTACAACCCTTAGCCGGGAACTTTACTTTTGCAATTCTTTTTTTTTTACCAAGGAGGTATTCCACGGCGTGCTGCTTCCACATTTGTGGGGGTCATATTATTGTGTAATTTGTGGAGTAATTTTCCTTTCGTCATTCCTGAAAATATTGTGGCATTGGGAACACGTCTATTTTAATTAATTTGATTATCAGAGTTATCTATTACAGTGACATAATCACTTCGACATATCAGTCCATGATTTCTCCATTTTAGCATGGATTGAACTGATAGCAGACCGTTTCGATGACCACCGGCAATTATAACTGTTTGGCTAGTAAAACGATTTGAAATTTTAGTTTGGATATACTTCCAAGATGGCGGACACTTTTTCAGGTTAGCGAGTCTGTCATCTGTGTCCATTGGGAGCATAATTTATAGTGGAATAAAGATGCGGTTGAATTGGTTTGAAGGCGCACACGCCTGTCTAAGTTAAAGTACACGAGGACTGGAACGATACAGTTTTTCTGGTATCTGAACTTACGAACTACAGACTTACTCTCTATGCAGACGTAGTTGTCGATAGAACTCGGGTGGTACTTTCAAGATGGTGGATGTTTTCCTTTGGGATGATTTAGTCCGCCATCTATCCTTATATGCAGAGTATTTAAAGTGAGGTTGTGATGGAGTCGGGTTGAACTATACGCGTACACGCCGTTCGGTATGATGACTGATTGACACTGCTTTAGGAGATGGTGAGTATTGCATGGGGGATTTTCAATCCTTTACTATTGGGGTAGCTAACAATAATAGTTTGAACTTAATTATAGTTTGGAGGCACATGATTGGAAGTGAAGTTAGCGATCCATTTTTTCTCATTGGGTCGAGTTACTTAATTTGACGAAGAAAATGAAATGTATTGATGCACATTATATACATCTGTTTCAAATAATTAACTCTTTTGATAGATGATGCTTTGCGATATAAGAACGAAACAAGTTGGAGGAGCACTTGGAAACATTATAGATTATGATGGTGTTTGATAATAGTAAGAAAGCAACACCCGTTCTATTTCTTGTTCGGTTCTTTCTGGTGATACGCAGTGGTGATCTGACAATAGGGTTTCTTCTTATTACTTTGGTCTAAGCAGTGGGATGTCCTTTTATGGTTTTAATACACCTATGTATGCTCTTTGCAAGGGTGTTATGGTAATGGGAAACTTAACACTAAGCATCTAAACTATGAGAGTTTTTTCGGTTAGTCTCGCTGTCATTACTTACTTAGATACCTATGCCTGCAGAAGTTAACTTTATTTCTTTTTGTTGTACGGACTTATAATTATCACGGGTTTTGGTATTTTTTAAAAATTGGATATAGTTATTTTGGATATAACAAACTACAATTCATGATATCATTGTTTTAATTTGTGTTAATTTTCAGACTTGAAAAAGTCAAAGCGAGTACTGTTCGCATGACGAAACACGTGTTGGCTGAACAGGATGGACTGAATGAAATTGAAGAACATATTCAATAAAAATAAGCAGACCTGCTGATGACCTAAATATGGACATTGTTTTACTCATTTGACACGAGTGACTTCAACTGCATCCACACAGTGTAGGGTTGGCACCTAAAGGGCACAAGGGGTTGGGTCTTTTAAAGTCTGTGGAAGATCACTGGAATCTGCCCACTTTCCTCTTACAATTCACACACTGATCTCTCTAAGAACATGGTGTGATGGAGTTTGTGGATGACAAGGATTTAAATTCCTAAGGTTGCCTTTCTACAAGTGAAGAAGATGGCTTCCAGATAGCGGTTGACACCCTGAACACCTACTTAGCAGCGCACGTGAATGCAGAGTTCAAAATATGCTTTTTCCATTGATATTAGAGGAAGTGATAGAAAAGAACAAAGAGTGCTTGTGGAATACCATAAATGTGGGTAAGTAATGGTACCAGGGGGACTGATGTGGGCTAAGGAGGAGGAGGAGGGAGGGAAAGGGGGATAGGAGAAAAGCAAGGTCTTGGAGCTACAGCAGCAGCGGATGGGCGACACAGCAGGCAGGGCATTCACCGTAGCCTGCTAAATGGTAGTGTGGGCCCGTGTTAGGGAGGTGTCTGTCCGAGGTCGAGGAGAGCCTTGAGCAGGGAATCCCTACTGGTGAGAGATTGGGTATTTCTGAAGACCTCGCAGTACCTCTGAATGCTAGGCAGCTGTGCCCGACGCCGCCCACACCCCCCCCTGAGCGGGCCCAGACAAGGGAATTAGGGGGGGGTTCTTGACTTCCTGGCATGAGTGATCCCACGGTCAGCTAAGAAGAGCACCATATCAAGGAATGTGGCCTTCACCCTGTTTCTCCCAAGGAGGTAGAACGGGCCTAAGTGTATGCACCCCAGAAGCCTAGTGAGTGAACCCCAGTGATGTGGGAGGGGCACGTCACATCGGACCAGTAATCTGTGAGCATGGTGCAAGACCAAAACATGTGCATGAAGCCTGTGTTTTTGCATAGGCAACGGGGGCAGGCAACATCCATTCGATTAAAGATCTGGTTGATCCTTGAGGGGGAAGATAGGCTGTCTCCAGGATGTAAAATTGTATGAGCTTGAATTGTGCATTTCTGGAGACAGAAGTGGGGTAGGCCAAGATCACGGCCCATTCTGTGTCTTTGCGCACCCTGCTCAAGTCCTCCCCTCACTGGCCACATAGAACTGGGAGGAATAAGCATGTGTGATCACATAGCACCCTAGTAAGCCATGTGACTAGGTGGCATCTCGTGGCTAAGAGATGTAGGTTCTGAATTAGCTAGTCTTCGGTTTGGGTTGCAGTGGTCCCCAGCGTGTACGTGTGGGTTCAAAAATTCAGTTATAGAGGAGGAACTGCTTAGGGGGAAGTCGTGTGATCATACAGGTCTGCAAAAGGAAGGAGTGCAGTGTAAAAAAAAAAAAAAAAGGTTACCCAAAGTTGAATATTTTCCTCATGCCAAGGGGTAAAAGCTGGCAGCATGCAGTAAGTGCATCCTCTAGGAGTTTCAATGGGGTGTATTGTATGAAGGCATTGGGGAGGCGCAAAAAATGATGGAAGCAGCACAATACTGCTGACACAAGATGGAAAGGTGGCATAGGAGCGCGAACCACTGCATGGAAAGATGCAACAGGCGCTCCAGCATCTACAGGGGTTCGCCTGTGTCGCTGTACCATCCAGATCACGTGCAGTGATCCAACATGCCACCCACTGCAGTGAAGCAGCAAGGTAGTAATGTTTGAAATTGGGAGCTCCTAACTGCTCCTGTCCACAGTTAGGGACAGTTTTGTCAACGCCACCTGGCAGCGATTACCATGCCAGACGAAGAATAATTTGCTCAGGTAAGTCAGGGACATTGGCAAAGTAGTAAGGTAGGCACAGTAACATAACGATCTTGGACAAGGCAGTGTGTCCAGCCACCAAAAATGACAGTCTTCCAGAAGGAGATTTGCCTGCGAAGAGAAAGCGCCACTTGACAAGTGTTGCCATCCTCCAGCAACGCTGTGGTAAATCTGATGCCGAGATTAGTGAAACATGTCTGGGTGCCACTGTACCGCCATCCCACCCAGTTGGAGTGCAGGGTCTGATGCCTCATCCTGCAAGGGGAAAAGGCCAGACTTGTTCCAATTAATGTTGAGACCTGAGACAGGTGGGAAAGAGGCAAGCAGGTGTTCAATCATAGGCAAGTGCTCGTTGACGTCCTGTATATAAAGAAGTATGTAGTTGGCATAGAGCAATACGACATGTATGCCATCCCCCATCTGAATGCCCCAGTCACATCCCTGGGCCTATAGCTTGTGCACTAGGGGCTCGATGGCCAAGGAGAAGAGGAGTGGGGAGAGGGGACAGCCCTACTAGGTGCCCCAGTCAATGTGTATGGGCTTGGAGATGTACCTGCCAGTTTTTACACTGGTTAGCGGAGTAGTGTATAGAAGCTTATGGGGACTTGTAGCTAATACTTTGCCAATAATTTTGCTGTCTGCATTAAGCATTGACAGAGGACCGACTGTAGGAGTCTAATGTAGTTGGGTCACGGCCCGGTTGGGGATATAGACTATTGGTGCTTCTCGAAGAGTTTGTGGGAGACAGGCAATTGAGAGGGCTTCATCGTATAGATCATAGAGGCTGGGAACCAGAAGTGTGGCATATGTTTTATAGAACTCTTGAGGGAGTTTATCTGGGCCTGGGGTTTTGCTCAACGCTAGTGACCGTGCGGATTTCGAATGGTATGATTGCCGCAATAAGTTTTAATGCAAAATCCGTTGGGAGAGAAAGGTCTCAATGGCCGAGTTTGTGTCTCAAGTGTTGACGTATAGAGGCGTTCGTAATATTGAGTAAATGCTACATGGGTTTTGTGCTTTGTGTGCAGTGTCTGGTCAGTGGATATTGTAAGGGAGAGAATGGGCCTTTGTGGACTGTCCTGCTTGATTAGCCAGGCCAGGAGGGTACCAGATTTGTCTGTGCTGAAGTCGTTTTAGTAGGGTTGTATCTTCCCACAGTAAGTTTGCTTAACGCCTCAGTCAAGATGGCAGCCGGTACCTCGAGACAGAGAAGATTGCAGTCTGCTCATGTAATGTCCCGATCCATTCATTTCCTAATGCCCGTGACCGCACCCAGGCAATGACCCCCTAATGGTGACCTTGAACGCGTCCCATTCTATGAGATGGGATGACACAGTACTAGTGTTGGCCTCAAAGTATTCAAGACAGTGTCAAGGATTGCACACAGTGCTGCTTCCTTTAGGGCCTGAGGGTGGAGGCACCACATTGGGGCGGTCTGGGTCATTGTCCCAGCTAAGTTGAACATGGTTATGATCAGAGTGTGTACTTCCTAGGTAGTCTGTGTGCGTCACAAACACTGCCTGATCAGTGGAGCAAACGATGCGGACAAGGTGGACATGGAGGTCATGAGGGTGGGATAGAAGGAATAAACCCTGTTGCCTGGTTGGCGCTACCACCAGATGTCTACCATATTTCAATGGTGTAGCCAATTACCAAGATGTTTAGCGTTAGTGTGCGTAGGCTACAGAGGGAGTGGAGGGTAGGATCTGTCTGGTAGGGGGTCAAGCATGCTGTTGATGTCTCCACCCAGGAGCAACGAAATTCTCCCCAGTGAGCCAAAACTTGGCCGCAAAGGTAGGTTGCTCAGTGTTTGGGGAATATATTGTGCCAATGAGTTAGCGACGCTGTTCCAGCCTGCCCTCTAAGAGATAGCTACCTTGTAGGTCTATCACTATGTCAGTGACCACAAAGGGGACCTCTTCCCTGATCCATTTTATAACACCTGTGCATAGGAGGAGTAATTGATTGTGAATACCTGGACCCTCCAGCGCTGGAGCAGTGTGATTTGTTTCTCCTGTAGGAGTGGTACAGCTGCGCTGCGGCGGAACAGGTAGGAGTAGATCAAGTATTGTCTCAAAGGGGTGTGCATCCCCCTGAAGTTCATTGTGATCACGGTGAGGTCAGATATCCCCAGTGTCATGTTGGGAGTACTATGTGGCCATCGTTGCTGTAGAGCACCAGGTGACTAATAGAAGATGGATGGGTGTTATTGTGCATGTGTTGGCGTGCTTGCGGGGGTTGAAAAACCTCCTATGGGCAGGACGCAAACGATGTCCTGTTCAAACACACTGTAACTGTGTACCAAAACATCAGTACAGTAGGGGAGGTCTAGTGGTTCAAACAAATTAAAGGATTCCCCCTCGGGTAGGGTCTCTTATAAGGCTAATGACTATGTGGGGAAGTGGTGGCTGCAGCGTAGTTGGTTGAGGGTAGGTGGGCAAGGTGGCTAGAGCTGCACAGCTCACACTGCAGATCATAATCGGGACAGTGAGGAGAAGTCATTGTCATTCTTGCAGCCCGGTGACGTGTGCAGGTGCAAAGTGGTGGGGAAAGGGGCTACAGTGTCTCAGGTAGGGCATACAGTGAGCAAGATGAGTGTGTGTTAAGATGTCAGGCAGCGCATGCAGAGGGTAAGAATTAAGTCATTAGGCAAGCAGCAAGTTCAAAGGATATCTGTAGAAAGGTAGCCTCTTTCTAGCCTTGTTACCCCCACTTTTGGCCTGTTTGTGAGTTTATGTGAGGGTGTTTTTACTGTCTCACTGGGATCCTGCTAGCCAGGGCCCAGTCCTCATAAGTTTGTGTCCTATATGTGTTCCCTGTGTGGTGCCTAACTGTATCACTGAGGCTCTGCTAACCAGAACCTCAGTGTTTATGCTCTCTCTGCTTTCTAAAATTGTCACTGCAGGCTAGTGACTAATTTTACCAATTCTCATTGGCACACTGGTACACCCGTATATTTCCCTTGTATATGGAACTTAGGTACCCAGGGTATTGGGGTTCCAGGAGATCCCTATGGGCTGCAGCATTTCTTTTGCCACCCACAGGGAGCTCAGACAATTCTTACACAGGACTGCCACTGCAGCCTGAGTGAAATAACGTCCACGTTATTTCACAGCATTTTTCCACTGCACATAAGTAACTTATAGGTCACCTATATGTCTAACCCTCACTTTGTGAAGGTTAGGTGGCAAGTTACTTAGTGTGTGGGCACCCTGGCACTAGCCAAGGTGCCCCCACATCATTCAGGGCAAATTCCCCGAACTTTGTGAGTGCGGGGACACCATTACACGCGTGCACTGCACTTAGGTCACTACCTATGTGTAGCGTCATCATAGTAACTCTGAACATGGCCATGTAACATGTCTAAGATCATGGAATTGTCATTCCAATACCATTCTGGTATTGGGGGGACAATTCCATGATCCCCCAGTTCTCTAGCACAGAACCCGGGTACTGCCAAACTGCCTTTCCGGGGTTTCCACTGCAGCTGCTGCCAACTCCTCAGACAGGATTCTGCCCTCCTGGGGTCTGGGCAGCCCAGTCCCAGGAAGGCAGAACAAGGGATTTCCTCTGAGAGAGGGTGTTACACCCTCTCCCTTTGGAAATAGGTGTGAAGGGCTTGGGATGAGTAGCCTCCCCCAGCCTCTGGAAATGCTTTGATGGGAACAGATAGTGCCCATCTTTGCATAAGCCAGTCTACACTGGTTCAGGGATCCCCCAGCCCTACTCTGGCGCGAAACTGGACAAAGGAAAGGGGAGTGACCACTCCCCAGACTAGTACCTCCCAGGGGAGGTGCTCAGAGCTTCTCCAGTGTGTCCCAGACCTCTGCCATCTTGGATTCAGAGGTGTTGGGGGCACACTGGACTGCACTGAGTGGCCAGTGCCACCAGGTGACGTCAGAGACCCCTCCTGATAGGTTCTTACCTCTCTTGGTAACCAAACCTCCTTTTCTGGCTATTTAGGGTCTCTCCTCTGGGATATTCCTCAGATAACAAATGCAAGAGCTCACCAGAGTTCCTCTGCACTTCCCTCTTCGACTTCTGCCAAGGATCGACCGCTGACTGCTCCAGGACGCCTGCAAAACTGCAACAAAGTAGCAAGACAACTACCAGCAACATTGTAGAGTCTCATCCTGCCGGCTTTCTCGACTATTTCCTGGTGGTGCATACTCTGAGGGCTGTCTGCCTTCACCCTGCACTGGAAGCCAAGAAGAAATCTCCTGTGGGTCGACGGAATCTTCCCCCTGCTAATGCAGGCACCAAAAGACTGCATCACCGGTCCTCTGGGTCCCCTCTCATCCTGACGAGCGTGGTCCCTGGAACACAGGAGCTGGGTCTCCGTGTCTCCCACAGTCCAGTGGCCCTTCTGTCCAAATTTGGTGGAGGTAAGTCCTTGCCTCCCCACGCCAGACAGCAAACTTGTGTACTGCGTGATTTGCAGCTGCTCCGGCTTCTGTGCACTTCTCCAAGGATTCCTTTGTGCACAGCCTAGCCTGGGTCCCCAGCACTCCGCCCTGCAGTGCTCAACCCGCTGAGTTGGACTCTGAGGTCGTGGGACCCTCCTTTTGTGACTCTGAGTTCACAGAACTTCCAAGGGCCTGCTCCGGTACTTCTGCGGGTGCTGCCTGCTTCTGCCGGGGCTCTCTGAGTTGCTGAGCACCCCCCTGTCTCCTCCTCCAAGGGGCGACATCCTGGTCCTTCCTAGTCTCCAGCAGCACCCAAAAACCTCTTCCACAACCCTTGCAGCTAGCAAGGCTTGTTTGCGGTATTTCTGTGTGGAAACACTTCTGCAACATCCAGCACGCCGTGGGACATCTTCCATCCAAAGGAGAAGTTCCTAGCCTTTTTCGTTGTTGCAGAATCTTTGGCTTCTTCCACCTGGAGGCAGCCCTTTTGCACCTTCATCCGGGGTTTCCTGGGCCCCTGTCCCCCCTGGACACTATTGCGACTCTTGGACTTGGTCCCCTTCCTTTTCAGGTCCTCAGGTCCAGGAATCCATCTTCAGTGTTTTGCTGGTGCTTGTGGTTCTTGCAGAATCCCCCTATCACGACTATTGTGTCTTTCTGGGGTAGTAGGGTAACTTTTCCCCTACTTTCTAGGGTCTTGGGGTGGGGTATTTTGGACACCCTTACTGTTTTCTTACAGTCCCAGCGACCCTCTACAACTTCCCATAGGTCTGGGGTCCATTCGTAATTCGCATTCCACTTTTGGAGTATATGATTTGTGTTGCCCCTATACCTATGTTTGCCTGTTGCATCCTATTGTGATTCTACATTGTTTGCACTACTTTCCTTACTGTTACTTGCCTGTTTTGGGTTTGTGTACATATAACTTGTGTATATTACTTACCTCCTAAGTAAGGGTATTCTCTGAGATACTTTTGGCATATTGTCACCAAAATAAAGTACCTTTATTTTTAGTAACTCTGAGTATTGTGTTTTCTTATGACATTGTGCCAAATGATATAAGTGGTATAGTAGGAGCTTTGCATGTCTCCTAGTTCAGCCGAAGCTGCTTTGCCATAGCTACCTTCTATTAGCCTAAGCTGCTAGAAACACCTCTATTCTACTAATAAGGGATAACTGGACCTGGCACAGGGTGTAAGTACCACAAGGTACCCACTATAAGCCAGGCCAGCCTCCTACAATATCAAATGCTGTCTGCAGCATGACCATCAGTAGTGTGGGTGGTTTCTGAGGGATGAGCAGGACAATGATGAGCCACTGTCTCTCCTGGGGAAGTGCTGAGGAGTTGTGTCAGAGTCAGTGTCTTGATCAGTCATGTGGAGAGATGTTGCAGCCTCCAGGGCTCTCTTCCTCTCACTTATCACCTCCTTCAGATTAGGAAGGTCTGTGGAGTGTCCTTTTTGAGAAGGTCTGTGGCAGCCTCTGACGGTTGCAGGAAACTATGGGCCAGTTTGATGTAAGTGGTGGAAGGGTTGCATCATCCCCCTGCACATCTCTCTGCCCAGTCCCCGGCCGCTGCTTGGTCAGTGATGAAGTATGTTTTTTTCTGTTTGATCCCACACATAGATGTGCAGAGAAGAGCAATGAGTATTTGAAATGTAGCTCCTGCACTTTGTGTTTGACATGTTGGAAAGTGGCCCTCTGGCTCTAACCGCCAGCATGTAATCAAGGAACAGCATCAGTTGGTGGTTTTCCACCATTTGAGGGCCAGCAGCTCAGGCCGCACGGAGGATAGTGTCCCTGTCCCTGACCCTGTAGTATAGGGGTTTTGGAAGTGGCGCAGCGGAGACCGTAGAGGAGGGCGATGTGCAGGTGCTCTGTGTGCTCTCTCTTCAGAGAAAAAAAGGCAACATGGCATCAGGTGGTGTGAAAGATCTCAGCCATTCGTCCATGTAGGCCACAGCATTGCGGCCTGAGGCAGTTCCACAACACACACATTACTCATGCATGAGTGACCCTCTGCATTGTCTGTGCAAGCCTCCAAACACTGGACGCGCTCCTGTAGCGTCTGTAAACTCTTCTGAGTGGCTGGGGTTGGTCAAAGATCAGCAAACTCTCATTCCTCGCTAGTCACTCTGTCGACCTGCTTCCTGTGGTCATCACAAAGAAGATTAGAATCCACTTCCAGGGAGTTGATCTTGCTCTCCATGGATACACACGATCACTCAATGGCCACCAGAACCAGATCAAGCTTGTCCTCCACCAAAGGGCATGTCACCCAAACAGCATTAGGGGGGTCAGTCTTGATCCCGGTTGGTGCAGAGTCACCAGCATCTGGTTACTGAGGTTGCAAAGTACATCTGAGGCACCCCTTAGCTGGTGGGCAGCTGCACCACCAGGACAGATGAAAATAGTCAATTGGGGTGGCCAGAGAGGCTCCTCAGCAGGAAGACCTGTCCATGAAGTCCGATAAAGGGCTTTGTCAGAGCAGCTGGGAGAGGCGATCAGTAGCTGGCGCGTCAGGGGGAGCCCATCCTCTCAGGCCCTTACGGCACTCTAGCCCAGGAGATGAATGTGATGACGTTACAGGTAGTCCTCCAAGACACAGCGATGGGAAGAGGGGCCTCACCACCAGTCAAAATGCAGTGCACTCAGGAGTACCAACAGTAGAGAGCTTAGAAGCAGTCTCATGGTCTGAGATAAAGTAGTTGTGAGGAGAAGGTGCGGGCGAGGAGCAGCAGAAGAGGGAAAGGATAATGCCAAGTCTGGTGTACAAGGGCAGTTTGACAGGGCCTCAAGTCTGCTTCCATCTTCTTGGGCCTGGGCCAAAGGGGCTCCGAGCCACACAGCAGCAGCTGTCTTGTAGCGCGCTCCAAGGTCTAATAAGCCTAAGCCTATCCGCCCCTTGCCTTGTGCTTGTTCAAGGAAGCTCTTCATTCAAGCTGGTCCCAGAGTGTGGGAGGGAGGGAAGGGGGAGGCCACAGGCATATCTCATCTCTCTAGCTGTGTACCCCACTCAACGCCAAGCAGTACAGGTGCAGTATTCACAGGAGTCCATCAGAGAGGTATTGGCGAAGCTTCCTCGCCTGGCCCGGCCTCCTCAGTCAACCGCTGCTGCCCAGTGTAGCCCCCAGCTCTGAAGACTTACTCTGAGATGGCCTCTCTCAGGGGCCTCAACTTGTAGTTGGTGTTGCCTGTGATGCAAGATATCAGGGCTGTGGGTGGGTCCGGCCCCAGGCTTATCCGTCAGGCCGCAGCCTTGCAGTTATCAGCTGTCAGATCTCCCCGCCAGGTGCGGCAGGCGATAATCGCACCTGGGATCAGCTCCCCCCGAGTCTCACCTCCCATGTGCGATGGCCAGGGGGCGCAGATGGCTACTGCAGCTGCCGCTGGGGCACAGATGTAGAGCTCTTTGCCAGGGAGCTGGTGAAAAGCTAGTATGCCATGTTGCCTGCTAGGTCACACCTCTTGTTTTTCATTTATTATATGTAGGTCTCACACTTGAAAAGGCTGGAGACCCCCTGCCTTAAGCAAGATTTTACAGGAGGTCTATATAGAGCAACAGTGGAGCTGCAGAATAATCAGAATATCCTGCTATTCAATTCAACCTCCTGGATCAGTATAGGGTCAAAAATATTGATTTAAAAAAAATGTATGTAATAAACTAGGTCCCCTTTACAAGCAACCATCAATACTACACAATTTAGATCAAATGTTTGGGGATTGTGCGGTAGAGAGCAAGACATGTCAGTAAAATATGATATTATGTGATTACAGACAGTAGTTTCCACCTGAGAATTTCTGTCTCATATTTTAATAATACAGATAGATCTACTGCAGTTATGAAAAAAACAATTGACACTTTTGATATCCAATTGCTCTAGAGCCTTCAGTGGAAATATAGCTCTCCATTCCTGCTAAATTCACTTTTCAAAAGGGGTCAGGATGCCATGATTGGCCTACATTTTTAGTTGCATAGAAGATTAAGGCTTAGTAGAACAATCCAATGAAACAGAACTGATCTCTTAATATGCTGGTTATTGTTGGTTGCCTCATCCTCTACAGCCCATCAATTATCGAGGGGGATTAGTAAGTAATAAAAATGTATTCACTATAAAATGCAATTCATTCGGAGGAGTTGAGATTTATTTATTGATAAAGAGTCAAATATTACCCTCTCTTGAAACCTAGAAGCCACTTGATAATTGGATACTCCCTGTTAGAAAACGTGGAGAATAAGCTCTCCAGTCAGCTGGGAAAAATAGTGTCAAAACCCAAAAAGGCTGGTTTGTCATGAAAAAAGGCTAAGAAAGATTTATTTGATGTAGTTAAGAATAAAAGTAATAAAGGTCACTTACACTGAAAAAGAAGGGGTATAAGAACGAACGTAAATGTGAAAATAGGTCATGTACTGAAAGAGAGGCTGGATTATCTGTGGCAATTCAGTCTTTATAACAATATGATTCTTACAAAAACCCAAGGGAAACTGCAATGGTTAATACACAGGAAGAAAACATCTCGAGGCGCTGTAGGATCTAACCAAGCTGACTAAATCTATAACACAAAAGGTATCCACCCACCGTTGCAGTCCCCGGCTTCAATGATAGGGTTAGGAACTATTCGCGGCACGCCCTGACGGGGATACTAAACAACTCAATCTTAGTTGTTTGTTGGTGACACTCACCCACTCAATATTAGGTGGCATCCTGGTCCCTAAAAACCAGGTGGACTCAACCATGTTCCTGGGAGAACTTTTAAGAGTGTTGTCTACTGTGGTTTGGGATAAAAATATCTCAAAACACCCGTGTATCCCTTCTAATAACAGATGTTTTAGGCATGGATACAAACTATCTCAGGTGATGCAGGGGATTATGCTCTAAACCAAGTAGACATGTTTGAGCCCTTATTGGTTGATAGCCCCAACTGGTCCTTGGGCTTACATCAGGGCTAAAGAGGAGCACTAGAGAAGCAAAAAAGGGTGCAATAGGCCTTCCTAGCTCTGACGTGAGACATATCCTAGTCAGATCGGAAAAACAAACATTAAACACATACTAAATGCAAAGGGCTGCTTGCCCAGAAGTTGAATCCGTCACTCCTGATTCCCAATTTGGGGTCTGTCTGCTCTGACTATAAGAAAATGGGGGGACATGTCCTTGTAGTCACAGTCCTCAAGGATGTCACGTCGCTTTTTGACACCAAAAGCAAACCCCAGTTTCTACGTGGCTAACCAGCATTTGCAAAGCAATAGGTCTCGCGTTTGCTCAAGTTAGAGCTATTGGCGTTGTAAATTCCTAACTGGACTTTTTTGCCACATAAATTGAAAATGAAAAGTAAAACAGTTGACATAAGCGAGCCGATTCAAAGCTCCACTGCTGCCATGAGCATAAGCGCGAAGGAGAGACATAAAAGAAAAAAGGAGTTTGCTCACAGTCAAACATATCCGCAAATGTGCAGTTATCCATGCAACAGGGTCGCGGTCCAAGGCGGTAACAAAACTGCCCAAGGGAGGTACAAACGTAAAGCATTTACCCATGATAACAAAGGATTTTTGCAAGGCAGGCCCACAAACGAGTGAAAGTGATGGCCGTGCAGTGGGTGTGGTTAAAAGCCCACAATACTTACAACAGGTCAAAGCTCTTGCGCTCGACCTAAAAACGACTAAGATTGTGTTGTTTAGTGTCTCTGTGGAGATGTACCACTATAAGCCATCCCTTCCCCTATTGTTAGGGCCAGGTAATGCAAACTAGCCAAAAAGACAGAACGTTTTTAGGAAACTAGGACCAATGGAGTGGATGTCACAGCTTTTCATACTTAGAGGGACTTTGTACTTAACATGGTGGGAGACATGACAAAGCATTACATACGTGTCCTAGAACTGAGTAGGACTGAGTTGCTTAGTTACTGGTTCCTCAGCTTCTGATGACTGAATTATGGTTTGCTGCTTTTATCCTATGAATAGAAAGGTAGAGTACATCAGTGAGGTCCCTAACTAGGCCAAATAATTCCTTTGTATTATCTCAAATGTTCACTTTCCAACAGCTGAGAAGTCTGATGTACCTTCCTGAGTTATGTTATAACATGCAGTTTACTTCCAAGATAACATTTAAAATGTTTCCTCCACTGTTAAAGCCTAAGCTAATCTTAGCACGCGGTCAACATTACTGCTGACACCTCTGCTTCACTGTGCCTGAAGCCTTGTCCTGTAGTCAGCAGAGGAATCCTGATGTTCCAGTCTACAGTATGTTTGCCCCTCTATCTCACCTTTGGACCCTCGCCTGCTCTGCATCTTTCAGATCTTGTCCCCTGTAGTTGGACCTCTAATTTTAAAGCTGCTCTTGAGTCCGAAGCTGGAACAAAGCCTTGCTGCCATTTGGAAAACAGGAAATGGTGGGTTCTAGGCATGTGTCAAATCTGTGGAGTACATTTTAAACCCCGTATTGAAGAGAGAGGCTGATTGGAGCTGAACCTATTGTTGGGTTTAGACTTTGTAGAGAACATATTATTTGTTTCCATAAATGAAGACTTATATAATTCTTTGTAGTATGGCTCATGATAGTGCCCAATAATCAGCAGCTTTTCCAATTCAGATCCTGTGCCGGAGGTCCACATACTCTGGGAGACTTCCCTTAAATTCAGTGCTGCTGTTGTGGAGGACAGTATCTAACCTTGGTTTTCATCAAGTGTTGTGGTAAAAGTCACTCAGACACTGAATGGTTTTGGTTACGCTGAGAGGAGTATTCTGTGTTTAAAAAAAAATATTAGATGTGTATTGATATTGCTATAGCTCATACCTAGCTAAAGCGTAACAAAGCATTTAACTACAGATGAAACACCAATTGCAAGCAATCACCCCCCACTGTTCTTTATATTTTGCATTCCACATTCTATAAGATTTAATTTAGGTCTTTTGTCTAATCTCCTGTTTTTCTTCATGTTACTTTGCTCTTTATTGTCATTAAGTTTTATTTATTTTATCTTTCTTTTCACTATTGAAACAGGCCCTGTGATTGCCTCTTCTGTGTTTTCACTAAGGACTAAAGGAAAGGAACACCTATCAGCAGTGGACCAACAGGACTATGAAAGAGGATACGAAAATGATCCTACCCTCGGTGAGCTAAGTCTACTTCTGTAGTGGGGTGTGCAATAAAGTGAAGGATTGCTGATTGTATAGCACCAACTCATATTTCCATACTTTAATTCCAAAATTTCAGGAAGATGAAGAGGTAATTTAGATAAAGATGATCTGAGCTAATCCTTTCTGATGAGGAAATCTAGGACTGTGTGGTGTACATTAGAAGTGTTACTCTGTTTCCTTTATTTTACTCATTCTTCCCACCCTGCTTTTGATTTAAACTGGAAAATTATTTTTTATTTATTTAGACATGCTTGCTTAACAACCTAGTTTCTGTGCAACCTTAATAAATACCACTGCTCATTACATTCATTTTACCTTTATCCAGATAAAGCACTTCTTTAAAATCATGAACATACTAATGCTGATAACCTTGCTTTGGGGAGAACTATGTCCATCTTTCAGAGACAAGCATTCAATGGCTATTGAGCTCTTTCTTTAAAATCGGTTCACATTGTCTTTCCGTTTAGTGATTATACCAGAGGTAAATTTGTCGGTTTCTCCTCATCCTCTTGCACATGGCACAATTCTTTCCCGTTTGGAACTATACCTCTTCCCAAATTTCTGTAAACGCCTACAATTGTATTTGCCCCAAACATAATTTTAAGTAGGTGAAAGTTGTACGATTATGGAATTTCAGATTTGTTTAGGTGCTGAGTAGGTCAAAAGATATTCCAGATAGAATAGTGTTGGTGTAGCTATATGCCATGTGCTTGGTTTGTGACCCTCAAAAGGAACCATAGAACAGTGTCTCAATTTACTTCTTTTAATCAGTGAATACACATCTGTCAAAACAGATCTCTTCACCTGGCTGTTAAGGATCCATGCTCGACATGCAATTGATTAAGCAGATCAAAGTTGTAGTCAATAATGCTTTCCTTGTGGTTTGAGGTCACCATTGTGAACTTCTTGAGTCAAATACATGCAGACCATTCAGTTAAGTTTAGGTATGGGGATGAAGGTACTAGATCTTTCAACTCAAGTAGAGGTGTTCACCAGGGTTCACTCCCATCCCTGCCTTACTTTATGCTTACAATGTTGTTTTGATTGCACGAACAGCTAACGGTCTTAATAAACTGCTACATTCTTTTGTAGCTTTTATGAACTCTCTAGACCTTGGTATTACCTTTCCAAACCCTTTATTATGATGATTGGCCTTAATGCTACCAAATCAAAATTATATGAGATTCTGGACAGGACAGTCTTTAAGGTCCAAACTTTAATGTGCCCGGGGATCCCTTTTGATCAGTCTTAGAAACAGCTCCATCTACAGTCAATCAGGAGGCAACAGTTTATCAAAGTCATGGCTGTAGGTTTTAATTTTGCATTCAAATTGGGATCCAGTCCTATTACATTAATGCTTGTTATCTATAAAAGCTCATTTTTGTCTATTTTTAGCCATGATGCTGGGATCTGGGATTATGCTGATGTTACCATCCTCCAAATGAAAGAGAACTGGTACTTCAGATGCTTTCTTGCTTTACCACTTTGAAGCACTTTGTGTGTATGTAATTAAGAACTTGGTCAACAACATCTAGAAGATATTTTCAAGCTGTCCTCTTACTTCTTTGGATCTCTATTCGGTACAAGTCAGAGAGGAGGTGCAGTAGAACAGTCATTTTTGTCAGCCTGTCATTAGAAGGAGCAATGAAGATACTATAGCTTAAATATATTTATACAGTGTACGTGAACTTGTCAGGCCTGATTTGTTTTAAAACCCTTTCTTAATAGTTGAGCAAGACAAGGGCTGGGCAACAAATATATTTTTTAATATTCCCAGCACCTTGAGGGATGCTGGAGAATTACCAAAGCACTCTTTGAGATCCCATATGCTTATGAAAACTGATCCCACAATGGAGCAGTCCTTAATATGTACCTAAGTCTAGTACAAATTCTTACTGGCATGTTTCAGACTGGGGTAAGTGCACTTTGTCTGATGTTTCCCTAATAGGTGGGCTTTGTCCAACCAACTCCCACTTTGTCCCTGTGACAGTGTTTCTGTCCAGTTCCTCCTTACAGTCTATTTTGTTTTCTAAGATTTTTTTTATATGTACATGTAAGTGATTTCTGATACAATTTATTAAATCAATGAATTTTGCCAATCACGTCCTGCTCCTGGATTTTTATAAATGATTTTAGATGAGCTAACTTGTTCAGTGATGGTCATTTCTCTTATTGGTGTCGTTAATTGGTACAAAGAAAAACTTGTTATTAAGACATTTTCTCTTTTATATTTATGAATCATTGCCTTCCTGGGATACCAGTTTGTCGCTTTACTTGTTTTAGTTGCTGGGTTGAATTGTACTGTATTGTGAACATTTTATGGATTCCTGTTTTTTTTATCTGTGTGGTTTCAATTTAACTGAACAAATATATATTGATTGAGGAGTATACAGTGTGTCGTGTTACTAATAGGCATCAAATTATGACCAATGTTTCTACTTTCTGGATTATATGTTAATTCAAATAAATGTGTTTAAATAACAATCCATTACAAACACAGAGTCCCCTGTGTACAGGCTGCAATGTATATTAAAATAGACACAATTGGCTGTATTTAAATCAGTGTTAATGTAAAGGTAGTACATAATTTTTTTGGTGATCTTGTGTTTCCATCCCTTGTATCAAAGAAACCTTTAGTAGCCATTGAGGGAATCTGATAAGGCTTCATGGCCCTGTAAGTCCTCACACCTTTGCCAATACCAGCCAAAGGTGTTTCCTGGTAGTCATGCACCTTCCTTTGAAGAAGGAGCAAATTTGACAGTTTTGTTAAACTCTTGAAGACAGAATAGTTGTTCAGAAATTGATTAAATAATCAAGGACTAGTTGCTCCTTTGATCTCCCCTGTGATTTTTCTGGTAAATGCTTCCAGGCTCCCTGGAAGAATTGGCTAATGCTCTAAAGAACATCCATAGACTTAAAGAGGTGGTTATCCATATGAGAACAAAAATGATGAATGCTTAAAGAATGGAGAAATATGTCCCTAGATCGGCAGCTTTATCCTATTTACTTCTGAGAATATGATTTATTTAGTGATGTAATAAGCTACTAACTCTTGGGAACGTAGATGCACTTATATAGAAATATCTGTTTGACTGCTATGAATCCTCTACAAGAAATGTTGTTGATCTGAAATGCCTGGTTTACATGCACTTTAGGTTGCCCCAATGTCTGAGAAGGAATTGATTGTGTTCTATAGCGAATAGGGTGCCTGGTACTCTGTGATGAGAAGAACACTCCCTGAGCTGCCGTCACTGTCCAGGGTAGGTTATTCGAGCAATGAACACCTAACCAAAGGAGGAAGTGTTTATATTGTGATAGATCCACTCAAGCATAGCTTTCCAAATCATAAAAAGTTGCAATCTCAGACCATTGTTTTTAGTTACAAAGAACAATAATGGCCCTCTAAATACGTGTACACAGTAAAAAGTACAATCGTGTAGAAGAAATTGTAAACACAGTGATCACTTAATATCTCATCAATGATTACACATAAGAACACCAGGCGCCAAAATTACAATCAACAGTTAACATTTTACTGTCACTACTGTGATGGTAACCAGTGTGCTGTTCGGGTTATTATTTGTAAACAATGATGTTTAAGATTCTCCTGCCAAGAAGTGTAATTTATACTGCTCACTAGTTTGGTTGTGTTCACTTATGCCAAAACTCAATTTAAAAAAGCAACTTGTAGAGAAGCCTTGTAACATATTAAAACAGAGTACCTCACTGTCTGCACTTGAATTATTCACCCAGGAAACTTTCTTTTTGTCCTGGTTTAAGGTTAAGGTTTTCAGAATATGTTTGATGTTATCTTACATCCCATTGGTGCTAGCAATACAAGGTCAAGCGCTCCATATCCCAGTGGGGGAGCTGTTGGAACTGATGTAGGGAGGAAAGACATACTTGGGTCTGCTCCTTGGATGTAAGTAGGTGTGGGCTCACAGGCACAAAGGACATGTGCAAGGACCACACAGTTAGCGGAGCTAGCAGTTAGGCCTTGCACATATGATTGTATTAGGGGACCCAAGTGTGATCCAGATCACTTCTTCTAGCACTCAAGCCACTGATGGTGTTTATGGGCCTGCTTCCAGCTTTAAAACCAGCCAGAGTCGAGTGGCTGCCAAGAATGGACATGGTAGGGTGGGGGTGGTGTCATAAATGGGGACAAGCGTAGCATGGACACAAAGAAGCAAAGTTCCCTCCAGGAAGAATAATCACACAGCTCAAATATAGTTGACGTTGGATCTTGGTCAGCCATATTCAAGTCTCTTTTGAGGGATGGAGAAGCCTTCTTTGCACTCTGGGTCAGCATCTATTGACTCTTCGAGCTGGCTGCCGGCTTCATGGCAGGTAAGAGCAGCAGCAGAACAGGCCTAAGAGCTTTAGTGCTGCAATAGGCTTACTATAACCTTGAGAAAATGGGCATCATGCAGTTTAGAAAGCACGTCTGCAGGATCAACATGGGTCAGCCGCAGTGTATCTCTTCGACATGTGGAAGTGGAGGTCAGGGTTATTTTTTTACAGTCCTTGTGAAAGCAGAAGTGGTCCTCTGCCAACCTCTTCAGGTGCTATTGTGACGTTTTACAGTTTTCCACATGCATTTATTCTGGCATTTTCTCCCCTTTGCAACCATGGGGATTTGAGGCAAGGTAGAATGTATCAAAGTCATAATGTGGCTTAATGATTTATCTGCAAATATAACAATTCTGTTTTTGGGCTAATTTAAAATTTAAAGGAAATGGATCTTTTATCTCAAGCTTGTCATTGTGTTCGGGTTTCCTCTAAATGAGCGGTAAAAAAATGTTAGTTTTCCTTCTATAGATGCCTACAAGATTTGTTTAATGCAAATGGATTCCAAACTATTTGGGTCACACTTGTCATATACCATTGCCATATGTGGGTATACTGCAAGTCTTGTGGTACTAATTGTAGTTTAAAATAAAATACAGGGGATGGTAATTTCTCAACATTATATTTCCTTAGCTACTGGCTGTTGTCTGAATCAAATATGTTTAACTATTAGCCACACATTTCCACAATAAACCTGCTCAGGACTGGACAGGTAGTTAAATGCAGTGACGGAAATGTTTTAGTCCCAATCGCATATATTGTCAAGCAAGCACATAAAAAAGCATGGACACTTATGGGATATGTTGGAAGGTTGACCTTTTGAAATATTATTGTTAAACAAGGGATGCACCTGTTTATTGCACTGCTCAATACCCCTTTTAAATTGGTTTAAACGTCATAAGCTTAACAGATAGTTCTTCAAAACTAAAATGTTCTAATATTTGAAGGACTAGCACATTGCCCAAAAGTGTCATTTCTCTGTAGCAGCTAATCCTGTAAATGCCCATAAGAAAGTTGTGTACTACTCCTTCAGAGCTTTGTTTGAGGCTGGACGGGATGTGTATTTCTCAGCTTACCTAGACCTGAAAGTAATCCTCCAAATGTCTGGATTGTTCACCATTCCAGTCCTGACTTACTGATCTAAAAAAAACTTGCTACACACACTATTTGCAATATCTATATTCTTTGCTCCTCCTCTGAGTAATATTCGTAAATCATAATCTCTCCAACTGTGACCTCAAATTGTTGATGTCATCAAGACTCATTTTTGTTAAACTGTGCACAGACCATACACCTGTCTTGTTATTTTTGGCTTTGGTCAGAAGTGTTGATGCTGTCCTTTTTATGGTGAGCAATTGTTTTATTTCAAGGTGAGCTCACCTGATTCGTTCACAAGCCCCTCTTACAGATGAGAATGAAACATAATATTTCCCTCCCTCACTGTTAGTCTGAGGTGCCTGTGCCAGCTGATGTTTATCATGTGAGATCCACGTATGGAATTAGAAACTTTGTACACCCTTTTTGTTGCCTGCACTTTCATAGAATGTGCACAGTGTACTTATTCATTGGTACCCTTTGGCTACCTTGATGTACCCTATCTTTGTAAATGCCTTAGATTCGAAGCAACAAATCCATTCTGTTTTGTCCCCTGCAAAAAAGCAAAAGGTCAGAAAAAATAGTGAACTTCTAAAAAAAAAAAAAAAAGTAGGATTTAAAATACTATTTGCTTTGCCCTTTAGCGTTTTCTTCTTGGAATTCTGAAATTTTGAAGACCCAGCAACAATCAGAAAGAAGTTTATTAAGTGATCACGTGTTGAAAGGACATAAAGGATGCATTGATCCCAACTCTGGTAAGCTTTGAATGTTTTTTACTTGAGGTTTGACCATAGTAATCCGACATGGACCATGTGTTACTTGTTATTTTGCTAGGAACCCTAACTTTAATGAACCCAATTAAGAACTTTTACGTAGCCAGTACTATGTGTGGTTGAGCAATGTATTAGCTTTCTATTCACCACTTCTTAGTTATGTTTGATACTGTCGTCCAAACCATGTGCAGTGTACTGTAACTTTGAGCTCATCATGGATGATATGTTTGAAAGCTGCATGTACCTTGGAACCCAGGGATAAATAATTTTCATGCAACAGGTTGAAATGATCAATATGTTAGTGCCCCCTTCTGCAGTATTATTGCTGTCCTGGATGTAGCTGGTCTGTGTCTCTGAATTTTACCCTCCTTTCTCCTCATCTGACAAGTCCACGCACAGCACCAGGAACCTTGGATCCCTGTTAAACCACCCCCTGGACTGTCTCCGTTTCGACTCCAAGACCCTCCTCCACCTCAACACCGGACGTCTCAACAACTGCTGCACCATCTCCCCCAAAGACACCCACGGACCTTTCACCTGCAGGTACTGCAACTTCAGTGCCAACCTCAACAAACCAAAGGTACTCTCCGCTCACAAAGATACCAACAACCTGCACAACTCCATCCACTGCCTGCTCCTGAACATCTGCTCCCTCCACAAACACGCTACCAAACTCGGGGACCTGATCAACACCACCCTACTGGACATCGCCTTCCTTACCGAGACCTGGACCAACCCCACCTCAGGCCCAGACATCGCCATCGCCATTCCCAATGGTTACAGCATCCTAAGGAGGGACTGGCCCTCCCGCCCGGGTGGAGGACTTGCCATCGTACACAAGTCCTCAATACGTGTCAAGGCCGTCCACGAAGATCACCGCACCACCATGGAGCACTTTCACTTCCTGGTCCGCTCCATCCTTGGCACCCTGGTGTGCAGGCCACCTGGCCCATGCCCAGCTTTCATAGACGTCATTGTAGACAACGCTACCCCCCAGGCCCTGGTGTCAGTCGACTACCTCCTTCTCGGCGACCTGAACTTCCACCTCGGGGACTGCACCGACCCAAACACCACCGCTGTACTTGGCAACCTCGCCACCCTTGGCCTCAGACAGCTGGTCTCCGTACCCACACACATCGCAGGACACACACTGGACCCCATCTTCACCTCAAGCAAGCGGATCACAATCAAGACCATCTCCACCCCAGACTGGACCGACCACCGCTGCATACACTTCACAATCACCGCACCCATCAGCCGCACCTGCACTTCCAGGACCCACCACAGGAAATGGAACAAAATCACCAGCGAGCAACTCACCTCATCGCTTGCCGAATCCCTCCCTCCCCCCTTGACGATGCCAACACAGCAGAATGCAACCTTAACACATGGATCACTGAATGCGTCAACACCCTAGCCCCTCTACGGCTGACATCGGACAAACGCGTACCTAAGAAGGCCAGATGATTCACCACCGAACTCCAAGAATCAAAGCGTACCCGCAGGCGTTTTAGAAAAAATGGAGGGACAGCCAATTCAGCGAAGACCTGGCCTCATTCAGATCCTCAACTGCCACCCACCGACAAAAAATAAAAAACGCAAGGAAGGACGCACTCCGGGAATGCATCAACTCCTCTGCACACAACTCTAAGGAACTCTTCTCATTCATTGAGTTCACAGAACCCCCCTCCCCCCCTTGAAGCCACCACCATCCCTCCGTCACAGGAACTCTGCAACAAACTTGCCTCCTTTTTCCATCACAAGATCCAGGACATCTATGACAGCATTCTGGCACCTGGCACGGGACATGCGACCGAGCAACCCTCCCTCCCGCTCCCGCCAGAACTTGCCCAGACCATCCACAGCTGGTCCACGCTCACCACAGAGGAAACAGTCAACATTGTGTACAGCACCCCCACCGGAGCCCCCTTGGACCCCTGTCCGCACCACATATGCATCAGAGCCAGCGCATCCATTGCCCCCGAGCTTCGTAACACATTCAACTGCTCCTTCAGCTCGGGCACTTTCCCTGAGGACTAGAAACACGCCGAAATACGCGCTCTCTTAAAGAAAACTTTGGCTGAACCTATAGAAGTAAAGAATTTCCAGCCCGTCTCGCTGCTACCCTACCCTGCCAAACTACTAGCGGAAGCAATCAATGTACAACTACGGAATTTCATCGAGACCAACAACTCCCTGGACAGCTCCCAGTACGGCTTCCGCAGCAATCACAGCATGGAGACAGCACTCCTGGCAGCCACCAACGACATCTGATTACTCCTAGATTGCGGCCACACCATAGCACTCATACTCCTCGACCTCTCAGAAGCTTTTGACACGGTCTCTAACAACTCTCTGCACACAAGACTCTGTGACATAGGAATCTGCAGAAGGGCCCTGGAATGGATCCAGTCCTTCCTCTCCGGAAGGACGTAGCGGGTCAGGCTCCCACCCTACACCTCCAGACCCACAGGAGTCAACTGCTTAGTTCCCCAGGG
Source organism: Pleurodeles waltl (assembly GCF_031143425.1). Lineage (NCBI taxonomy): Eukaryota > Metazoa > Chordata > Amphibia > Caudata > Salamandridae > Pleurodeles > Pleurodeles waltl. Next base: position 172,363,321 of record NC_090437.1, read on the forward strand.
ATCCTCATTGAGTCCCACACTGTTCATCGTATACATGGCCCCTCTTGCTGCCATCGTCGGAAGCCACGGTATGAACATTGTGTCATATGCTGATGACACACAGATCATCATTGCTCTCACCAAAGACACAAACATGGCCAAAAGAAACTTTCACGCAGGAATGGAAGCCGTCGCCACCTGGATGAGAGAAAGTTACCTCAAGCTCAACTCCGACAAGCTCATCATCTTTGGAAACCCACATCCCTCAGCGCCCCCCCTTCGCCCACTGAGCACGCCCGCAACTTAGGAATCATCCTCGACTCCTCCCTATCCATGACCCACCAGATAAACTCTGTCCCCTCCTCCTGCTGACACACACTCCGCAAACTCCGGAAGATTTTCAGATGGATCCCAGCAGACTGTTGCAGGAAAAGTCACCCATGCTTTAGCCAGGAGCAAGCTCGACTACGGCAATGCTCTCTACGCCGGTACCTCAAGTAGGAACATCAAAAAACTTTAACTCAACCAGAAAGCCACCGCAGACTCATTCTGGACCTCCCTCGCCGAGAACACATCTGCCAACACCTGAGGATTCTCCACTGGCTACTGGTCGAGAAGTGAATCACCTTCAAGCATTTCACCCACACATACAAGGCCATACACAACGCAGGACCAGCCTACCTGAACCACCGTGTCTCCTTCCACACCCCTCCAGATCCCTCCGCTCTGCCCAGATGGCCCTAGCCAGCATCCCTCTCATCTGCAAAACTATTACTGGAGGACAATCTTTTACCTACATTGCGGCAAAGAGCTGGAACAACATCCCCTTGCACCTCAGATAAAGCCAGTTGCTCACCATCTTCAGGAAGAACCTCAAGACGTGGCTCTTCGGATGAGGCCGCCCCCTCCCCCCCACCCCCATACCTTGAGAACCTCACAGGTCAGTAGCTGCGCTTTACAAATACTAATTGATTGAGTTTGTGTGATTATAAAAAGTGCCTTCACTAGGCCAGTCTTTGAGTGTGGATTTTGCCACTCAGACCTTCTCCATTAGCTACAGTAGTGCCGTCAGCCTTCTTGAGCATTTCTGCATCTGTACAACAAATCCATTTCTGGCCACAAGCAAAGAGAACTCAAAATGGGCAAGTGTATTTTTTTCAGTTACGTGTGTCACCTCACACCCAAAAACTTTAATCTTCTGAGCATTGCCATGACAGGTGTATCAAATCAACATTTGGACGTGTACCTCTGCAGATTGCTAGGCTCAGTGCAGAGTCGAGTCCATGAAGGTGGACAGAGGATTGATTAGTGCATCCTTGTCAGGAATTTAAAATTAATTAATTTGTGTCTATGGTTCAGAAAAAATAAGTTTAGCTTGGGAGCAGCAGTAAGTCCAACCAGTTGGTGATCACATGTCCTAGGTCAACCCCCATGCCTTTCATTTAATATGTGCAATCAACATGTATGCCATTACAAATATTGTGTGCAATGTATAAACAGCTTTCTAAATTGCGATGATCTGCTAATTCTGCTGGGAATGATGGATATATAGTGTGTGCAGTGTGTTACAGTCTAATGTATGTGATTATATCAAGTGGGGATTCTTCCGGTGAACTGCCCCAGTGTTCAAAATGTGCATTCCCAAAAGAGTGTAATGATTATACCTCCTGTCTGCCATACTTTTTATTGGTCATGGGAAATGTCTGATTATAGAGAAGTGTACATACCAGTGTGTACAAAGTGTAAAAACAATGCTACATCACATGCATCATGTAAATGCCCATGCAGTGTATCGCACCATCTGCAAAAGGACACTAGGGTTCGGCAATCACACAGCCAGAGATGATCTTAGGGTACCATCTTCAGTTTGCTGTCTCTGAACATCTAGGTGAGGCTTGCAGTAAGGCGGGTTGTACAAGAACACATGTACTTGAGCTGCATAAATAGTATAACTCAGGATCCAGTATGGAGAAGCTGTCCTCCTCCTAGGGAAAACAAGCACTTCATTTTAAAAGGGATTGTCCACCTCTCCATATCAATCTAGTCACCATTGTTTTTAGTTTCTGAAAGAACATTTTGTCAAGTGGAATTGGGATATTGGTGAACAGATACAGAATCTTAGGCAGAATCACCACTTTAGTGACTGTTATTCTGCCAGCTGTCATAGTGCTAATTTATTTCAGTGGTCTACCTTCACTTCGAGTTCGGCGATCATTGGACCTTAATTGTCCTGGAGCGCAGCAACTTTGTCTCCTTATAGCCCGATACATAATTACTGTACAAAGTCATAATGCCACAAAACTAGGTTTCTCATGTTGGTTGGTCCATGTCAATGAGTGTGAAGAATTTCATATGCCTCCAGTTAATCTGTATACCAGAGAATGTTCCAAATTTAAGAATTTCTCTGCTCACTGGTGTGATATCGGTCTATGGCTGTATGATACAGCTGATATAGAGCATTATCATTCGTATATAGAGACACAATGATATTCCTAGTTGGGAACAATCCTCTGTGTGAAAAATTTCCCCTCAGCCTGCAAGTGAGGGGCTCTATAGCAATGTCATCAAAAATTGAGAAAGGCAAGAAGTCTGATGTTGTTTGCCAGCCTTTTACCTTTACCAGTGCTTGTTTTATTTTGTCCGTGTTTTTACAAAAACTGCATTGCTGGCGAAGGTGATGGGTCCAATCTAAAAAAGAATTGACTAAAATGCAAAAATATGTTTGGATCTCAAAGGGCACATATTTCCATACTAGTCCCTCGTACTGAAGAAAACTACTTTGTGTGTGGATGTGCTGATTGTGAATGGAAGAATGCCTTTACTCACAGTGAAGCTAGCAATGGCTGAAGTGGGTTTACCCCTTATGTTGTATGGTAAAGTAGGTCAAAGTAAAATATGGATGACTTAACAACAGACCTATTGATGAAGAGTGCTGGCTGAAAGTGCCGGTAAGCAAGTATATTACACATATTGTTGTAGTAAAATCAGAAGGTCTTGGGTCACCACAGACTTAAAAAAGAGGGGAGATTGTAGATATCCTTAAACCATACCGCTGTCAGTAAGGATTGTCACCAAACGTCCATTAACCAAGAATTTTTATACTTTGCAAAATAAAGATTGCCAATTTTGAAACCCTACACCTGGTCAGAATACAGACTCAAAACTAACTTTACCAGCTGGAGACGGGGTATCTGGAGGACAGTAACCCACATACCACATGTGCATTACATGAGGATGATGCACCCCATGCAATGATTAGTCCTGTGAAACTACAGGATTATTTGTGGTGACACTGAGTTCTGATAGTTCTTTCACCATGGATGGACACAAACAGGAAGTCAACACTATACACTTTTATAAAGACTTTATGCAGATAAAATGTATGGATGAAACTATAAAGGCCAACAAAATAGTGACAATGAAAGCAATTAGTAAGCAACATATTAAAAAGAATTTCAACATTGTGATGGTGTTTAAGTAAATCATTGCATTGATTGATGGAACAAGTTTTTGTTAGTCATCCCCTCTCTTCTCACCCCTAGCTAAGCTGCCTTAGCAGCAAAAATGCCCTTCTGAGATTCTTTACGTGGCCCTTAGCCTATGTGCCTCAGCAAAACAACAATCCTGTTGTTCTGTACTAAGAGAAGGCCGCTTTCTGTATCAGTTATGGCTATGGGTACCAGCTGATAAGGGCCTGGTGGCACAGAGGAGCTGATGGCCTTCGCTTCAGATGTTTGCAGTTCAGTTTGCACTAACCAATTCTCAGGAAGGATTCCTCTAAGCCTAATATTGGTCTATTCTAGAATTAAATGCAATTTTTTGATTATTTTGAAAAGGGCAGACATAGTGATGAATGATGTAAAGTGCAAGAATTAGCATATTAGTTATGTTGCACCTTCACAAAATTCTATCACTTATAAATTACACTAGTAAACTTACATAAGTAAATAGTGCGCTATCAAACTATAATAAAATAAACATTTATACATGAAGAAAGTGCACTCGTGTACATGCATATACAAATAAATGAAATGCAATGGGGGTACTTAAGCAGAAAGCAGACACAAATATCACAAAGTATTTGTGGTATATTAAATAAAAAGGAACACTCCAGGGAATCAGATGACTTCCCTTTATATAAGAGGGCCCACATTGCACTGATCTCAGGCCTTATTTGCTGTATTAACTCAAAGAGTGTATGCTGGTTTTAAAGCAGGGATCTGCTTGGAACAAATCCCCCTCGTCTGGGAGAATCGGTTTAGCCGTTGGAGGTAAGGAATTAAGTATAAGGAAGAGATGACTGTGATTTCTAAAAATGGCTGTTAGGAGCAGCACTGCTTTTGTTTTTGACAAAATGCTTACCTTTCAAAGCACAGTCTTACTCATGTACTGATTATTTCATTGTTCAAATGTAGCTTATGAAATAGAAGGGCCAAACCGCTAAGAGGGGATTTGTAGCATCTTTCCTACTGCTCCACAAAGCCTCTAAACATTTGGTGAAGGCTTCTTGGACAGCAAACAAAGGGTTTGTGTAGGAAAAAGCTTTTCTTTGCTTTTTATGAGCTCACAGGCAAAGGTCCAGTAACTACTGGCCCTGCTGGTTACCTCTATGCAGATGTCCCTGTTCCAAGGATCCACCATGCTTTCTCAGTCTCAGGAAAAACATGTTGCACACACAGAACACCGGCCAGCTCCTGAATCCCCCATGTCACTGTTGATTCAGAAATATGGTAATCAACTTAGTCCTCAAAACAACCTTCTAGTTTCATGTATTAAGGGTAGTGCAAGGGAAACTTCTCAGATCTTGACCATGCCTGTGGTATTTGTCCAGCATAAAGCAGGTAGTCTTCAATTCCATCCTGTTAGATTCTGCTCTCTGTGTTGAGAATGTTTGCAGGATACAGGATAAACTCATCTGTGGTTTGTGAATTATCTTAAACAAATCCATCTACAATGTGTACTGTTTCTCTCCCATCTTTTACTGCAGAATTTTCCAGTTCCTTTTCCCACAGCTGACTTACTGGAAAACCAAGATCATAATGCTTTGTTGTCCAATTTTCCAATATTGTTCTACTTTCCTCAGTCTAGACTTGTATTGGTGTGTCTCTGTCACAGTGCCCTTTCCTCAGGATCTGCAAGCTGCTGACCAAAAGGCCCACCTCCCGGCGTCACCAACTCAGAAAGCTATCAGAGCTTAGAGTATTGATGAAGCCAGGCGGGGGGAAGGGAATTAGGGTAGGGAACTGCAGGGAGAGAGATAGGAAAAGAAAATGGTTAGGACAAATATGCACATACTCTTTCATAACAGTATAAACTCACCAATAGACTCTGGAACAAAGGTGTCTCCGTGATATCGGATTGAGACCATTTGTGAACTGGGCGTAGCCCCTTCTTTGAATCATGGAACAAGAACGAACTGCAATCTCTGTACCTAAAGATGGCAAGAACTTTGGACTATGATCATACTCTGAATATTAACCATGTAACAATTATGCTTTCATAACATAAGCGTTTGATCTCAGCCTAGAAATGCAAAAAGATTTAAATATGTATCTCACATATTATACTTCGCGAAAAACAATGAAACTACAGCTTGCTTTTCTCAAGCGCTTTCACATTTGCAACTGAGGCCTGAAACGTTTTACTAATTGAACTTGAAGCGCTTTACTCATTATGCCAAGGGTGCTTCTACTTGTTTTGCCTGAAGCGCTTTTCTCGTTGTGTCAAGGGGCACTTTACTCGTTTTGTCTGAAGCGATTTGATCGTTGTGCCAAGGGCGCTTTACTCATGTTCCCTGAAGCGCTTTGATTGTCGTGCCAAGGGCGCTTTTCTCGTGTGGCCTGAAGCTCTTTGATTGTCGTCCCAATGGTGCTTTACTCGTGTGGCCTGAAGCGCTTTGATTGTCGTGCCAAGGGCACTTTACTCGTTTAGCCTGAAGTGCTTTGCTCGTTGTGCTAAGGGGCGCTTTACTCGTGTGGCCTGAAGCGTTTTGATTGTCGTGCCAAGGACGCTTTACTCGTTTGGCCTGAAGCGCTTTGATCGTCGTGCCAGGAGCGCTTTACTTTTGGTCTAAAGCGTTTTGCTAAGGGGCGCTTTACTTTTGGAAGTAAACAATCCCCTTCAAGATTTGACTCGTCAAGACCTTACCAATACGAGTATGACCTACTTGTTTTTTAATTCACCATGGAAACAAAGATACTCTGACATGCTGCCACTCTGCCATGCAGGAAATCTGCTTTCTTCAGAGGACCTCCCTACGAGGTCCGCCTGCACCGAAGTCTTCAAAATAGTGAGCAATGTGCTTGGGTGTGGCTGGGCTTTATAGGCCTGCCACACCCCAAGATGGCCGCTGCCTCTAAAAACTTGGGAGTTGTAGTCCATTCATAGAATGGCATTGATAAGTGCATCTTGTCCACCAATGTCCTGACCTTGCAGCTACATGAGCTTTTCCACAGGGCAGGTGACGCTGATGACCACTTCTGGAGCAAGCGTGGATGACAAGTGGCGCGCATCGCACGCCGCAAAGATGCGAAGCAGAGGTCAGGGCGGGTACTGGACAACGCACAGCCTTATTCCTGACAGTCTCTATCTTTATTCTAACTCCTCTGAAAGCCAACCCATTGCAGCACTGCATTATGAATGCAAATTCCAACATCTTGTAGGTACCTGTCCATTCATCATTTGATGATAGGCTCCTCCATGCCACTTTTCCTTCAAAGCTGATTGGTGTCATGGATCTCCAGTGACATCTAGCTGACATTGCAGAAAGAATTGAAGCACAGGAAGACCTTCATTTACAGAAGACCTTACGAGTGTCAGTTGTCTTCTCTGCTGAGACTGAATGAAGTGTAAATGGCCCTGAATATCTGCGAGAAATAGGGGTCTCAAATGCAGGTGAGGGGTTGAGGCCACTAGCACAGACTGGTAACTTTAAAGACCAAAAATGTGGCAATGTACAAATGTTACCTTGGCAATGACTATAGATCTGTTTAAATAACTATTTTTTCCCATAATTCCACAAGAATGACTAATTTCTAATTCTAATAAAGAAACGTACTTAACAAAACTGCGCTCTTTGTAAACTGTACATCTACTCACTTGTAAAGTAGCACTTAAGCATGTGTTACTCTTTGGAACTATGTCGGTGTGTGTATGTGTTGCTTACACGTAAGATTTAAGCACAAAGAAGCTGTGACTAACTCTGAAGATACAGTTACAGCTGAGTTGTTCTGTTTGTAATCTGCCAATATACGTGTAAAGATTGATTTAATTTTACCTCCAACACCCAGGTCTGGAATGCCACAGAGTTGCTCTTAACCCCATGTTGCTAGATGTGCTCAGATTATGAGTGGAAGGATGTCTCTGTAGGCTTATATTTGAAATATGATACTTAGGAAGCCTGTACCATTTGCACACTGTAGCTGGCTTAAAGAAATGGCAAAATGCCAGTTTATTAGTAAAATTATTTTCCTTGTTTAGTGTTGACCACATGGAGTTACGTTATATTTGGCAGGCTTCAAGTTACCCAGAAAACAACGTAGCCAGGTATTTTAAAATCAAAACATTTGAATAGAACCGCGGCAGAGAGATGCAGTTCTTGAACTCCTCTTCTCTTTTGCATCTGCACAGAAGTAAGGTTTGTAGACATGTGCTAATTGCCAATACCCATATAACCCTTTCTCCTTCTGGAAAATATTTCTTTAAATGGAAAAAACACTTCTTCTTGTTTAGGTGGTACACATATTACTCCAGATTAGCAATACACTGACCCGTACCTAATAAGGAATAGATTTAATACCAAACCAGTTTTTGTAGATTGGCACAAAGTTATGATTTTGTGAATATTCCAAGCTTTTTGATTAGCAACCCTTCCTCCTCCACACACTGTTAAGTTCCTCTATCCTACATATTACCTTTGATTACAGGAAATCCATCATAGTGATGCATTTGGCTCTCATTGTACCAATGAAGCTGCTGGATTTGGGCAGCAACATCCACTCAATTATGGGGAACTGAGTCCAATCACACACCATGTGATAACTGTCGGCCTAATACATTTCCGGCCATCTATCAGCGCCTCATCTCTGCCGAAGAGCAGGGATGATTTGTGGCAACTGGGCGCATGACATTGTGACTTCTCAGGGAAATCGTGGTGGATCAGATCTCACCCTTTTTTCTCAGCTACGTTCGTCTCACACATGCAAAGACAAACAGAAAACTGCGTCATAGATAAGTTAATAGGATGATGAAACATACTTGAAGCAGAATGGTGACAAGAAAAGAGAAACACAAGAAAAGTCCCACCATACTATCACCATACAAGATGTGTGATTTCTACCTACGCCACTTATGCTCTGTTAGAGCACTGTAGGATAAGCCCTAATCCGCCCATTAGGACCTCCCAGGAAGACATCATCCCCAATACTTTAGAATGACAGTAGCGGAGAAGCCTGTCATCTATAGAGACACCATCCACAATGGGCCAAAGAACCGGTGGTCTCAACGAGCAGCTGTAACAAAATCAGACAGCATGTGGTCGTGGTATTCTGGCTGGAACCTTCCTCTAACACGCATGGGACAGAGAGATGTTTTTATAATAAAACAGCTAGTGTTCTGAAAAAAGTGTCCGTATGTAAAAATACTTATGTTTCTGTGAAATGTTAGCTACATGGTGTACCACTTGTGCCGAAAATCCTATCTCGTCGCAGCCTTGAAGAAAGCACAGAGTGATAGTATGTTGTGCTAAGAAATTTAAATGCTTTCCTAAGCGAAAGGACAGCAAGATAAAGGAAAATAAAACACCACCACAAATGTGATTGTTTTTAAAAGAATAAATTAGCCTAGTTGGTATAATAACGTGCCTACAAACATAACTAAAATGATTCAACAACAATACTTGGAGATTTACCCCTTCTGTGCACACCTAATTGACTGGTGTTGAAAAAGGTTTTATGAATCAGGACCCTGGTTTTTGTTTGCTTGCCATAGATAGTATTGTTGCAGCTCTGTCTTCCTGGCCTGTTAATTGTCTGATGTAACATATTTTGTTCACTCAGTGTGCTGGCAGGAAAAAATAACTCAAATTCCCACTATTTATACTAGCAGTTTAGTTATCCTTTTCAGCCATACCTTGCAATATCAAATTGGTGTAATCTTCATACCACATCATTTTGCCAGTGCCATCCTCCGAGCAAGATATGGTATGTGCTTCATCGATGCAATGGTGTGTTTAGTTTGTTATAAACTTCACAAATGAAAATTACTTTAGAGATGTAATTATTTCAACACTGATTTCCTGATGTGATCTTCATCACCAAGGTCCCAATCTGTTAGCCGTTCATTGTATGACCAAACGCAGATGATCACAGGGATAGCTGAAAAATAACGTGCAGATTTGTGTGCTGCTCCTGTGGTTTGCTTTTTGGGTAGAAAACTGATGCTTTTTTGTAAGAAATGAAACATTATATTTCAGTGTCATTAAAATGTACTTTTACTAAAAATGTTTTGATAAAAGCAGGTCATAAAGCCTCAACACCGTCTGTTCCATTTGGTTTACCTGAAAATGAAGAGGCTTATGCTGTGGCCCACACAAGCTCTGGGAGAAGAGACCACCTCAGCAGGTCCACAGGTTAGTAAAATACATTCAGTAAAATCATCCAGCCCCACAAACTGGAGGGTATTTGCAATCCCTTGTTAGCCTGCTGCAGCCTGACTCCCTCCTTGGATTTTGTCCTCTACCTCTACTATTTTTGAGGAGTTCAATGCCACCCTTGAGTAAATTGCAATTTCTGTGCTTCAGACTTTTTGTCCTGAGTGTACTTAAATGGTTCTGCAAATTATCCTAGGTAGAAACCTATAAATGCTGCAATTCATTCACTAGTATATAATGATGGTAGTCTGTTTTATTCGTTTACAATATTTATCTTGTCTGTTAACCGAGAATTGCGTGAATTTTTCACCATTGCAATTTATTTGTTATAAATTCCCCTCACACTCTGTAAGTTGAACTAAATATGCTAAAAACATGCAGTAGAGAAAGATATTGCTTGCTGTCGGTGGCTGAGACAAATTATTTCATAGAGAGAGTGCAATCAGGCTTATGGCTGTCTGATTTGTAATTGTATTTATGTCGTCCACAGGAATTTCTTCATACAGTGCCAAATTAGAGACTAAGTTTCTGGATCATGATGGAGGTGATGGAGAAGACTGCAACACAGGTGTTCACTTGGGTATCTTTCCAGTGGCGACTGGTGGAATCTGGATGTTTATGAGGGGAGTGGGGAGGGTGTACTCCTCCAAATAAAACTTTTAAAAAATAGTTTATTTTGGTGCAATGTTAAGCACTATTCTGTGCTACATGTATGACAAATACAGTTCTTATACTGCCTTCAGCCAACCAACCTCCCTCTACTCACAATGTTGTATTAAGGCCAGAGCTGCCAAATGTCGAACCAGGTTGAGGTCTCTGGATTGGCTAAATAGCCTGCGATTCTGATCAAGTCACTATATCTCCTATGTGGCTATAAAAAATTAATGAGACCTTGTGTAATGGAATTGGTAGCCACGTAAAGAGTTTCAGTGCCTTTGGGTCGGGTTTGCGGTATACAAAAACTGCACAAAGAGGTTCCAAACAAAGCCTTAACATAATGAAAGACAAATAGATACCTATTTAGTGGCTGATTTGTACAGAGTGAAATCAAAAAATCTGGATGAATCACAGCTTCCCCACTTACATTGTGTGTTCTAAGAAAAGTATGGTATTTCATCAAAACTCAGTTTTCTTCTACATAATGTAAGAAAGCCCTTTTAAATATGTGAGTTCAGAATACCAGTTGTACAAAAACCTATTGTGTTTGATTAATTAGACCATTATGTTGCTCTATAATAGTCTGGGCCACATATAGGGTTTACATGACTTTCCTCTTAGTCCACTAATGATTCCTGTTAAAAAAACTATCAAGAAAAAGTACTTCTCAGTACAGTGCTATAATGTGAAGTATTAATATCAAAGTTTCCACATGTTAAAGAAATGCAGTTTTTTGAATTGATGTTATATTTTAAGTGATATTTGCTGTGTGATTTACACAGCAAAAATATTCAGGCCTTGTCTAGGCATGGGCTCTAAGAGCTGAGTCAGACCCTTGGCTCGGCTCTCCTTGTTAATTTATTGCCCACCTTTAATTTCAAACGACTCGCTTCCAGGTGTTTAGAGCAGGTCATCATCTGGAGTTCAGACTATAAGCAGGGCGCATTTTTCACAGTGCTTGTCAGTGGGTCAAAAAGCAGTTTGACTATATCGTGATCCAGTCCTTGGCCTCTCAGTACAGCGCACAGTGCAGATCACATTAGCAGGCAGAATTCTAAATTCTGCCAAATGAGAAACAACCAAAATCAGTGTTTCTGATCTAGCACATACCTCTGTGTCCAGAAAGCAAGTTGTCTAATTAAATTGGAAACTTGCTTTCTAGACATGAAATGTAAGTCTGTCCGGGATAAATGACACCTCAGAAAGTATGTACATTCTATGTCTAGAAAGCAAGTTGTTTATTTAGATAACTTGCTTTGTACATACACAACGTATGTCGTGATAAATTACTTGAATAAGCATTTTCAACCAGGCAGAATTTAGAATGATTATACTGCAAATGCCTAAATTGCTACAATGAAAGACTATTGTCTTTGGCGTTTAACTGCACATGCACTCAACCTCTGAACTGTGCATCATGGTTCTACTCTGTGGGATACATCTTGTTAGTCTTGGAAATTGCATTTAAGTGCTGCTCACTTCTTGGATTTCACTATATATGCGATTTGTAGTAGCCTTTTCTAATGAGATCATTTGTCCTTTTGAAACGGTTTTCTTGTCATTTATGTTGGCTAGGTAGACGCCAGTGAACCTCTCTCGGTCCGCCGGGGAAAGGCTGAGGTACGCTATGCTGCTGGGCACACAGTATCACAGGCAGCACCTGGTTCTCCAGTCTGTTGCTGTCTTTCCTCAGCTCACACGACAGCTCTTACTATACAGTGACTGGCAAGCAAGTGTCCAATTTCTTGCATGTTGTGCTATTTGCTTTCCCTCTCTTTTTCCCTCTGGTAGCAGCTGCTACCACTAGAGTGAGAGAGAGAAAGAGCAAATAGTGGAAGAAAGAAGAAAGAAGAGGACCACCAGACAAGGAGAGTGGGGGAATAGAAGGAGAAGGGAGGGAGTTAGGGGGGAAAGGGAGATAAAGTGAACCGGATCATAAACGAGAAACGAGTGGTTAAGACCACTTACCCCAGTAGTCCTGTAGCGGGGTAGAGTCGCAAATGGAGGTATTGCATACCATACAGTCCAATCGCTCCCTTTCCATGAATCCAACCTAGAAGCTCCTGAACTTCTCAGTATGTGACCCGGCATCAGAGACAAATGTTTTGAGTTTTATGAGTCTGTTAAATCAGGCCCTCTTCCCAAGGCTGCAACCCCTCCCTTTCTTAACTCGGCACCCTGTGATGACTGGAAAGGAAGGGGTGGGGAGAGGCATCTGTAAATAACTGACAAGCAACCCCAGGAGTACAAGTCTGATACTGTACACGCCCAAGTCTGCTTCAGTATGTGAATGCTTTTCGTGTCATTAGTGGGTGGTCCCAGAGAACCCCGAAGTATTGCAGAACAGGTCTGGAAGCATGTCAGCCCATACACTGCTCAACATTCACTGCTGTCAAATGGCACTAGTACATTACCTCCCGTCCCTCCCTCGCCTTCCTTTTAAACCAATGAGGCCTCCCGCCTCCCCCCTAGACCCTCCCTTCCCTTATTAACCCCCCCCCACCCTTATCTCCTCCTGTTTCTTTTGTCTAGCCCACGCTAGACGTTTTCTTTTCCCTTACCTGCACGGCGGGGCCTGGAGGTCTACGATGGAGGCACTCCTCGGGACGCGGAGCTCTGCGAGGAGTGCTGCAGCTGGTCGCGTCTGTGACGAGCAGCCGGGCTGCTCAGGAAAACGCGGACTGAGGGCCGGCTGACGGGGTCAACCGGCCCTCTGTGGCTGGGGCGTCGGTTTCTGGGTTTCCGCGCTGCAGAGCGGTGGGGAACTGCGGGACGGCGATTTTTTGGGAAGATGTTCAGGTAGGACGGGCGTTCTGCCCGCAGTTTTATGGTGTGGGCAGTTGTGTTTGACCTTTTAGAGGATTGGTGGATTCCTAGGAAGGAGGTCCTGGTCTCTATATATGGAGAGTGTGTTTTAGGGGTAGAGCAGTGTATATTGGATAGTACCATGCCTAAGGTTCCGGCAAAGAGGCGGAGGATTGTCTCATCGTCCTCCTCCTCGGAGGAGGGTGCTGCTGGAGTTTCCACTCGTGGGGGCTCACAATTACAGGATAGGGGTACTCCCCTCATGTCTAGGGATGAAGTGCAGGAGATGATTGAGGTGGCTGTTACCAGGGCTCTTCAAGCAGGGGTGGCCAGGACTGGTCAGTCTAAAGTTTCTCATACATCGGCTGCTGCACGGAAGTCCTCATCAGATAGTGAGGGTGATGAGGCCCCTTCTACGTCATCTGGGGGTAAATATGTATCCAGAGAAGAAATGTGGGAGGTGATGGCACATATTCGGGACAATTTGGGTTTCCCAGTGTTTCAACTTTCAAACTCGGATTCTCACTTATTTCCACAATATCAGACGCCTGCCAGGTTTGCCATGCCTTTTCAGGGACCTGTGAAGGATATGGTATTTCGGGAATGGAAGGATGTGGATAAAGCTCAGGTTCCACGCTTCCTGCAGAAACTGTATTTGCTTGAGGGGGAGGAGGTATTACCTCCTTCGGTCCGCCTGGATTCAATTCTAGCTACCCTGATTGGCAAAACGGCAGTAAATCCGGAGGATTGTGTGCCTACGGATGCCACGGACCGTAAAGTGGATTCAGGTCTTAAAAGGGCGTTTGCCGCTGAGAATCTGGCACTAAGGGCAGGTATATATTCGGCTTATGCAGCCCAGTCGTTGGTGCAAGACTTTGATAAGCTGGCAGTGGCTGTTCAGGAAGGGGCAGAATGTTCAGAGCTCCTGGCTGGTATGGAACAGCAGGCCAGATTGTTGGCGGATGTGTCATCGGATGTGGTCTGTACTTCGGCTCTGCCCTCTGGTGCTTTGATTGGGGCTCGTAGGTCCTTCTGGTTGCGTTCATGGAAAGCTGACCCAGGGGAAAAGGCGGACTGCCGTTTGACGGTCGTAGCCTGTTTGGAGAGCAGTTGCCATCCATGCTTTCCAAAGCGTTTAAGGAAAGGAAGCCTTATAAAGGGGTTTCTACTTCTAGTAAGGGATGGAAGAAGCATTCCCGATCTTCTCCGAATAGGGATACCAAATCCTTTTAATTTAGGAAACAGCGTTTTCAACCACGTTTTTCTCCTAAGAAGTCAGCTCCTACGAACCGGGGTGGGTTCAAGAAGGGGTCCTGACAATCACTGTGGGCCTGGCATAGGGCCAGTTGGGGGAAGGCTGAGTCACTTTCTTTCAGCTTGGGAGGAGAGTGTCAATGATCGTTGGGTGCTAGACATTGTGGCCAATGGTTATGTCATCGATTTTGGGGTAGTACCTCCAGATTCAGGGGTACGTCCCTCCCCTCTGCCTTCAGGGGGGTCACGGAGAAGAGCATTATTGGACGTTCCGCTGGAGGAACGAGGTCAGGGCACTTATTCGGTCTTGTTTCTTGTGCAGAAAGTTTCAGGGGGATTTCGACCAGTGCTCAATCTGAAGGAGGTGAATGCTTGGATCAGGACGGTGCATTTCCGCATGCTGTCTATTCAGACTATATTTCCATTGGTCAGGCAAGGGGACTTTCTAGTGTCGCTGGATCTGCAGGATGCTTACCTGCACGTGCCTGTGGCGAGGTCTTCTCAGAGGTTCCTGAGGTTTGCTGTGGATCAGGAACACTACCAGTTTTGCGTTCTACCTTTCGGTCTAAAATCTGCTCCTCGAATTTTTACGAAGGTGCTGGCCCCCCTGGTGGCTTTGCTACATTCGGAGGGGGTGTTTATTCATCCATATCTGGACGACATCTTGATTCATGCCCAGTCACGGGTCCTGTTGCAGAGGCAGGTGGCCCAAGTTCTGGGGGTCCTGCAAAACCACGGGTTTTTAATCAACTGGGAGAAATCAGATTTAGTTCCGTCCCAGGATCTGGTTTTTCTGGGGGCTCGATTTCAGACTCTTCTAGGCTTAGTGACGGTGTCAGAGAAGAGGTTGGGTGTACTCCAGTCCTTGGTAAAGAAGGTTGTATTAATGACTGCACCACAAGCTCTTCTATGGTTACGTCTGCAGGGTCATTTGGCGTCGGTGATATTTCTGGTTCCTTGGGCGCGTTTCCATCTCCTGTGCTTGATGACATGGTTCTTGAGAAGGTGGGCGCCGGGGTCCGGTTCTCTGAAGGACAGGGTTCCGGGGTCCGGATTGATTCACAGGGAATTGCAATGGTGGTTGGATGCAGATCATCTTCGGGTAGGAGTTTCTTTGTCACCTCTGAGACCCGTGGTGGTGACTACGGATTCCAGCCTCTCCGGTTGAGGGGCGTGGATGGGGTCGGCTCAGGTTCAGGGGTTTTGGTCACCTCGGGAGGCGAGTCGGTCGTCGAATTGGCGCAAATTGAGAGCGGTCTTTCTGGCTCTGGTCCATTTCTAGGGGTCCCTGAGGGGGGCGGCGGTTCTTATTCGGACGGACAACTTAGTGGCCAAAGCTTATGTCAACCGACAAGGGGGGACCAGGTCAAGGGCTCTGTTCAGTCTAGCCAGGGAGATTTTTGTGTGGGCTCAGGAGTGGGTTCCTTCTCTCAGGGCTACATACATTCGAGGGGTGGTCAATGTTCGGGCTGATCTACTGAGCAGGGTGATTCCTTCCTCTCAACTTTTCTCCCTCCGGAAGTCTCTGTTTCTGCATCTGGTTCGGCTTTGGGGACTTCCAGTGCTGGATGTGTTTGCGTCCGCAGAGAATGCAAAGTTGGATCGCTTCTGCTCCCGGTTTCGGTGTCCCCAGGCCTGGGAGGTCTTTTGTATGCGTTCCCTCCGTTTCAACTACTCAGGTCTTTTCTGTTGCGGGTGAGGGATCTGGGGTCCAGAGTTATCCTGATTGCACCTCTTTGGCCGTGGGCGAATTGGTTCCCGTTGTTGAGGCAGATGGCAGACGGGAGGATGTGGCCTCTGCCTCTTTGTCCGTCTCCCCTGGAGTTTCCCTGCCTCCCATTGGTGTCGTTGAGGAGGTTGCACTTGATGGCCTGGAAGTTGAACGACGGGGCTTGACGGGTCTGGGGGTACCTGTAGCTTTGAGTTCTACCTTACTGGCTTCCAGGCGGCGTTCCACTTTACTTTCCTTTCCTATGGTAGACAGTGGAGGGTTTTTTCTTCTTGGTGTTTGAGTCATGAGTTGGATCCTACCTGCGCGTCTATCTTTGAGGTGATGCAGTTCCTGCAGGACGGTGCAAAATTGGGTTTGTCAGTAGCATCTCTACGGGTACAGTGGGCGGCTATTCAGGCATTCAGAGGGCCATGGCGTAATCTTCAGGATGGAGGGTGCCTGATGCCTAGATTTTTTCAAGGTCTTGTTAATTTGTTTCCTCACCCAGTACGTTCTTTTCCTTCATGGGAACTTTCTCTGGTTTTGGATGTTTTGACGGAGGCCCCATTTGAACCATTGGGGGACTGTGATTTGCGCCATCTGTCATTGAAGACGTTCTTTTTGGTAGCCATTACTTCGGCTCGTCGGTTGGGGGAATTGGGGGCCTTGGCCTGTTCCTTTCCTTTTTGTAAGGTTTTTCACGATCGGGTGGTTCTGGTTCCGGTTCCTTCCTTTATTCCGAAAATCAATTCTTCGTTCCATTCTCGTCAGGAGGTCATCCTGCCTTCTTTTTGTCCAAATCCCTCCTCAAGGGAGGAGGTCCGTTTGCATTTGTTGGATGTACGCAGGGCTTTGTTGGAGTACCTGCGGGTGGTGGCTCCTTTTCGTAAGGGGGATTTGCTTTTTGTTAATTTTGGTCCGGCACGTAAAGGTGAGAAACCTTCCACGGCTTCCTTGAGTCGGTGGGTGAGGTCATTGATTCTGTTGGCCTATTCCTTAAAAGGGGTGGTTCCTCCTCAAGGGATTCAGGGTCGGTCTACCAGAGGTATGGCGGCAACGGTGGCAGAGCTTCAGGGGACTTCCGTGGTGGAAATTTGCAGGACCGCCACTTGGGCTTCTCCTTCGACGTTTGTACGTCATTATAGGTTGTCGGACTTGGGTAGTTTGGAGTCGGTATTAGGTCACCGAGTCTTATCCTCTATGAAGTAATAGGGGTAGGGTTTTTTTTTTGGTGGCCTTGGTGCAGGATATGAATAAAGTTCTTGCAACTCTGTGTCCGTCTCCTGTGTTTTTCTTGCTATGTCTCATTGGTTTAAAAGGAAGGCGAGGGAGGGACGGGAGGTAATGCTTCCATTTTCTTGCGATAATGGCATTACTCCTAGTCCTACTCCCTCGCCTTCCTTTTCCGTTCCCTCCCGCCCTCCCGGTACGGACTATCTGAGTTGCTGCTTGGGCTTGGGCTTGGTTTTTGTACAGGAGGAGATAAGGGTGGGGGGGGGGTTTAATAAGGGAAGGGAGGGTCTAGGGGGGAGGCGGGAGGCCTCATTGGTTTAAAAGGAAGGCGAGGGAGTAGGACTAGGAGTAATGCCATTATCGCAAGAAAATGGAAGCATGTGTCCATTTAAAATTGTCTGACTTTCTGACATCCATTTTAGAGAACGGACTAGGCAGAGCAGTGTTTGCTTTTAGAATAATGCATTCATCCATATCGCAGATAATTGGAAGGGCATAGCCCCAGCTCCCACCCTCGGAAACCGCTGCTGTACCTTTCAGCTTTGGTTTAGTTTGAGAGTGTTATGATCTCTTTGTAAATCTGATACCAATGTTGGTGAGGTTTTACATTTCCTAATTCCTATTCCCAACATAGCAGGATTATATTCCTCATGTTTTATTATGTGTACTGCAAAAATTCCAAAGGTTTGGAATCTTGGTAGTCTGTAGTCTTCCTCAAAGACTCAACAGGCCAGTTTTATAACATCAGTCTTTAAAGGTACGCTGGAAGCAAAACTTAAGAAACTGGCCTTAAGAACTCAGGTTCAACCTGTGTCCACATGATCCCAGGCGAGTGATTTCAAATTTACCACTAAACATTTTGCTAGCTAAAATAACTTGGCTTGGGGTTCAATCTATGTTCGACATGATGGCACCACCATGACCAACAGCAATCCACTTGTGAAGTAGGAAGAATAGAAGTGAGAAATGCACAATATTATGTTGCAGCCATTTTGCAGATTAATATTTTGCATTCAGTCCAGGGGAACCTCTGCCTGAAGTACAAGAAAGTTTATGCGTGTAAACGAAGAAAGAATCCATTGTTTCAGCTCAGGGTGGAATTATGGCACAGTGGTACCAAATTTGAGTCTGGCGTTTCTGTGTTTTACTGTGGTACTAGTGTCGTAGAATAGGATGTAAGAAGTCTACGAGAAGCTAGCGAACTACAAAAAAGGTCACTTCTATGCTAGTTTTATAGTGTGTGCAAGACCATAAATTGTGTTCAGGACAACCTTACACTCTAATCATTGTGATAAGTCACAGAATTGTAATGCTAGGGTTCGATCTTACTCTGTGCTGCCGCCCTGTGTACAAAAACCCTCTGCCCTGTGTGCTTAATGAATATGTGGGAAGAAAAGTGTGAGTTGGGAACCATTGACTGAATGCTCCTATGTCTATTGTCTGTGAAGCACTTTGGATAGTTCAGCTGCTGTCTCGAAAATGTTGGGGTAATCTGTCAAGCAGGCACTTTTTGCACATTCTAAGTAAATGGGATTTTTCAAATTTATGAACAGGACTACAGCCAAAACCAATCTATAAAAATTATACCAAATTTGGCAGAAAGCTAGCTCTTGGTCCAGAAAGCTTGCTTTTGGTATAAATCAGTTGAGAAGTTTTTGAGATATTTTAAAAAATATAGATATATAGGGATGCTGATCTGGAGGTAGAGGCAGGGGGGATTGAAGCAAGGCCATGATTGGCTGTCTGCAACCTGACAGCAATGTTGTGGCTGCCATTTTGTTTGTCTCATTGACTTGGGAATAAGAAAAGAAAAAATGCAAAAACACAAAAGGGCAAAAGGGGTCAGGGTACAGGTATCCTGACCCCATAGGACACACAGAGAGGGGGTCCAGGGACCCCCTCTCTAACAAAAAATTCCCCTTTTTTTATTTTTATTAAACATCCAATCTGCAGGGCCACGGATCTATGGACCCGCCGATACACTGGTGGATCCACAGGTCCAGAGAAAAACTGGGGAAAAAACCTTAACCTCTCCATCCAACCTCCTGCTGCGCATGGCCAAAGGCCGTGTGCAGCTTGGGTTTGGGTGCAAGTAGGAGGGTTGGCTGCCGGGCCTGGCTATAGACCTGGCTATTTTTATTTTTGTGCGTGCTAAAAAACATAGAAATTGGCTGAAAAAAATGAGGATTACAGGTACCATAAGGTAACTAACTTGCGTTTTTACCATTCCCAGGTATTTACTCTGCATATTACATAATTGATGACACCTTCTATGGCATCATTGATATTAATACTGCAACATTTGCAATAAAATTATTGATGAGAAATCTGTGCATGGCGGGGGCACAAGTTATAGTTACCTTAGGGTGCAAGGTTTCTGTTTTTTTGGGTGTAAATTCAGAACCTAACTATAATGTCCCCGTAACCTTTGGTTGTTTCAGTGATATATGTATACTTTTTTAAAATGTTATTTTCCACTGAAAAGACAAAGAATAAAGTAATGTAGTAGTTAGTTGAATATGTTGGTGACAACATTAACGTTTTGAACTAAAAAAAACACAGAAATTCACTAGTTATAGTTAGCAGAGCTAACTATAACTTGCTCACCACCATGGACTGCTTATGACGGCACATATTACATCACTCTTGACATGTTCTATAACATCATTTATGATGACATCTCAAAGGACATTATTGATGACATCATCCAAGCTTCTTTTGTACAAAAGTTGAAACTGCAACTCCTGTTAGCTTGTTGTCCCCGCCCACTCCTCCTGCCCTCCGTTGCCCACGTCTGTGTCCTATCACTGCCCTCCTGCTTAGCCTCTGCACTTAGATATCTGCCCCTACCCTGCTTCCCCCTGGTCTCCGATGTCTGTGTGCATGCCCCTGCTCCCTCCCTTTTGCCCACCCTGTTCCTGGAGCTGCAGTAGCACCTCCTATCTAGTCTTCAATATTCAGTTGAACTTCCACTCCTACCTGTCCAGCATGGTCAGATGGTTGCCTCCTGTCCCTGCCCTGTACACCCTGCCCTCCATGGTCAATTTTGCAGCCACTCCCTTCTGCCCTCTGTGCTCTGTTGTGTTGCAACTGCTCCTCCTGCCCGTCCGGAGGGGGTCTCTTATTAAGCTCCTACACCCTTACCCGCCCTCTGTTGTCTGTGTTCAGCCCCTGCTCCCTCTCTTTTGCCTACCATGGCCTTTGTGCTGCCACTAGCACTCCTGCCTGCAATGCATGTTTTGTAATGCTTACCCTCCCACGTGCCCTGTATAGTGAGCTTGCTACCCTGACCCCCTCCCACATTCCCTTCATTGTCCATATATGTGCCCCTAGGTGCGCATAGGCTCCTTGATGCCCTTCATGGTGTGTTTTGCTATTTGTGCCCATCATGTCTTTCCTACATGGTCAGCTTGCTGTTCCTGCCACGTCCTCTTGTTCCCTGCCCTCCATTGTCCTTGCTTTTGGCATCTATCCCCTCCCTCCTCCCTTTCATGGTCCCTTGGCATGCCTCTGCCCCCTTCTTCCTGCCCACTGTGGTCCACTGTGCTGCAGCTGTCCCTCCTCCCTGCCCTGTACAGTCAGCTTGCTGCCTTTGCCTCCTTGCCCCTGCCCTGTGTTGTCTGTGTGCATGGCCCTGTACCCTTCCTGTTGCTGTCCCACTCTCCCTGTGTTGTGTATTGTGCTGTCACAACTCCTGGCGCTTGCCCTGTAAGGTCAGTTTGGTGTCCCTGCCACCTCTCTCCTGCCCCCTATTGTCGGTGCCCATGTCCCTACCCCATTCATCATGCCCTCTGTGGTCCATTGTTCCATACATGCCAACATTTCGAACTAGGTAAGGTGGAGATTTTGAAAAGATAATTGAGGCAATCAGTTTTCCCCATTGACTTACATTGAAAAGGAGGAAATTACAGTTGGGAGATAGCTAAAATGAAGCCCTATTGAGCTTAAAATAAAAAGGATTCTCCTGCCTCGATCGGGTCTGTTGGCATTTGCTGCCCTCTGTTGACTGATGTGTTGCCACAGCCTCTCATGCCTGTCCTGCATTGTTTAGTTTACAGTCCTTACCCCCTTCCCCCTGGCCTCCATGGCCTGTTGTGCTGCCATTGGCGTGCCCATCTGCCCAGCATGGTCAATTTGATACGTTTTCCTCCTCCTCCCTAATCTCTCTTGTCAGAGTCTGTGCCCTTAACCACTGTCTCCCCATAGTGTTCTAATGAACAACTAGATCTAACATTCTGTATTTATTACAGTGTGGCACATCTGAAGTCATCTTGATGGAATCAAAACTGTAAAACCTAAAACATTTCCTTTATAAATTATGAAAATGAGGGGGTCTCTTTTCATAGAAATTATGGTTAGTGCAGTAAAAAACTAAAATGAGGACACATTTTCTTAGTTCTCAAATAGCGAAAAAGCACTTTAAAATTATTTGCTATCTTTATGTTTTTTGTCCAGTTGACCACTTGATTATTTGTTGCACTTCGGGAAGAGAATGTGTTACTGCCAGATGTGCTGACTTTCTTAACTTGGAAACCAGGTTTGAGTTTTGGCATCAGGTTTCAGTGTGAAACCTGTGATTCTGGGTAAATCACTTAATCTTCCTGTGCCTAAAACCAAAATGAATGTGTTTTCATGTAAAGCACTCAAATACCTTCTGGTTGTGTATGCGCTATTTACAACTGTAAAAACAATAAAAATAAATAAAATTTAAGCGTTTTGCACACTTCTGTTATTGGGCTATACTTGTGTTCAGGCCATCCTGGGACAGCCCTGCCTGCCAAGTGTCACTCATCTGAGTTAAACTAACACATTCTGGGCAATTCCTTGCATTACTGCTAGATCCGCAAATGCTCACGCATATTAGCTGGTTGAGTTGACAGTAAGTTCTAGTGTCTGATCACAGCCACTGTCACTTTACGCTTCTTCCTGCTCCTTGCTTCCCCACTTGGTCAATGAGGAGCGTGGTTAAGGCTCTGTGTTGATGGCCCTTCCCCATATTGTGGCACGATACATATAGTAGCTGAGGTCAGTCTTCATCCACAAGAAGGCAATGTTATGGCTGCTTCTGCCGCTGTGTATTCTCACCTTCTCTGATGACTGCTGGTGCTCCTATGCGAGAGCACTGTGGGTCAAGGTCACATCAGGCCTGCTTGGCTATTGGATGGCTGACAGTTGGACCATTTAACACTCCTCCGCTCCCACATCTGTAGTCACAGCTATGAACAGCTTCATAAATGGTCCCTGGAGAGAAAGCTACCAATCTGTGCGTGACTGTCTGCATAGTGTCACACGGTATACACCACAACTCAATGATTATCGCAGCAGAGGACACAATAAACCGCCCTCACTGGTGCATTGAAGAATTTGATAAAGCATGCACATTAGGTGAGACTAATTAGTCGGAGGTATGCCACTCTGCACAAAATCCAAAATGTGGTTCCACTATGTTTTATTTTTAAGTAGTGCTTTTTTGTTTGAGAGCCAGACTCTTTGGGAGTCAACAGAAGAGACTGAGTCTCAGGAGGAAAAGAGGGATGAAAGGAAGCATGAGTTGGGTAGATGAGGTAAAAACGTGGGGGAAAGGAGTGATAGAGGGGAGTGGAGAGAAAAAAAAAGGCTGAAACTTGGAGAGCTATGTACTACTTTTGACCACTGAGACAGTAAAGCACTGCTGTAGAAGACTTCATGCCGTGGCTGTATGGAGTCAGAATCAGCTGGGCAGGTAACTGAGTCTCAGACTGGTGCTGACGATAAATGTGAAGCACAAAATTTCTTTTGCATTACGTTCTTCGCATCTTGCTAAAAAAAAGCTATGTACTGCATTTTAGATAATTGTGGTCTGTATAAGCAAAGCAGCTGATTAATACCCAGGAAAACCCCGCAGCACATCCAGCCACCCTTGCTCCTCCACTATATCACCGGACACCCGAGCTCTTCTCCTGCTTCCCTTGACCTTAAATTGAGGAGCCTGGAATGCAGATCACCTTCAGTGAATTGCGTCTTTTTAGCTAAAAGCACACATATATGAAACTGCAAATCCCAGAATGCCTTTTCACTATTGTCTGTGTAGTGAACTGTGTTCTCGTTATTCTAACCACAAGTAAAGTGGGCTTGTTGTGAACTATCTGCCGAGGGAAGCATGCATTTCCAATTCTTATTTTCTGAACTATGTTAAACATATGCACTCTCCTTTTATATTCTGAGAGGGAGACAGACAGTGGAATTAAGTTGGAGATCTTGCATCAGTATTCAGGAGTGATGCAGTTCAGACCAGGCAATGAAACTGCACAAAAGGGGTAATTTCTGAAGCTACTTTCATTGAATAGACATACAGCTGTTCTCTGCTTGAGATAGTGTCACTCAAAATGTCACACATATGTTATTGAAATGACACACATAAGCATCCATAAAACAAAGGAATGTCACTCAAAGACAACCTGAAACTTGGCAGCTATGTTGGGAAACATTTTTGTTATGAAGCTCCTTAATTTCTTCACTTACTGCAGTATCCGCAATAGAAAATACTTTCAGTTTTCCACTTCAATTCTATCAAGATGGTATTCAGATGTGCCACACTTTTGTTATAAATTCAGAATGTTAGCACTTTAGTTGGTCATTAGAACACTGTGGTAAAGCTGCAGCTGATCACCAGGGAGATAACTGGCAGTGCTTCAGTCTGCATTCGGAGTGCTTTAATTAAATAGATGAGGAAGATATTTGAGAACTCAATTGAGACGTTTCCTAATTTTGCTTTCTACAGCACTAACCTTAATTTATAAGACAAAATACCCCCCTCCTTTTGTGCCTTTCTAAATTAAATGTTTTAAGCTTCACCAGTTTGAGTCAATCACGATGGCTTCAGGTGTGCCACACTTTTGTGATAAGTCCAACTGATAGCACGCTAGTTGTTCATTAAAACACTCTGGGAGGCTGCAGTAGAACACAGGGGAATCAACTGATAGGCTATACTCCTATTGAAAGTACATGTTTTACTGAGAATGGCAGACTTTACTCTCACATGGCATAGGAAGATAGTGTAAATTTACAGGAAATATCCTCTCATTATTAGTTTCTTGAGCACCTTCGGTAAACTGAGAAAATCATAAGAGAAAACTGTTTTCTCTCAAGCAAGATTCATGAAATCTCAAAAGAGGGCCAGCATTCTTCACAGGGTAAAATCATCTTAGAACACCCACGGTTCAAAAAAAGGATATGATACTACCCACACATGATTTAAATAGTAACTAAAATCTGTTTTCACCCTTTATATGTGCTCCTTTTGTGACTCTCAAGACAGGCCGCTCACTGCCATGCATTTCAATAAGGACCATTTTCCAGAGTGCTGTAAGTGTTGCCACAGCATGTTATCCATGTTGTGGTCAGCCAATGAAGGGGTGTGAGCTGGGTGTGCTCACCCTGCCCTCTTGCATATTTTTAAATTCATATTCAGGACACAGGGACCAAGTCCCGGAGTCTTGTAATGGCTGCCAAAACATATTGTTCAGGTTGAAACCAACCAATCAGGATTGATTTGTCTCCTTTAAATTGGCCAGTCAGCATATCTGAGCACCATCTGTCCAGATTAACAATTAATTTTTCAACCTTAATATCGGGGCGTGGACAACAAGAAAGCTGGCCGGTTGCTTTGAGCTAGGACTCCAGGGGTCTGCCACAGAATCCTGCATTATCCTGCGGTCCCAGAACCTTGTGGACCTTGCGTTCCCCTTGTATGAGGAGGAGAGTTGAAAAGAGGCTGCACTGAGTACTGATTAGATCAGGGACTGCCCTGTGGTGGCCAGGTGTGGATTGCGATTAGGTCCCAAGATTTTGGGTGCAGTGGATTGCTCACTTTGGGCCAGCGGCTGTTGCAGGCCCTGTGTGGCACACCTGGTGACCGGAGTGAGACGTGGCAGGAGCGGAGTGGTGAGCTGGCACCTGTGGCCCTCTGATGCTGGGAGGGGGCCGTGCGAAGGGGTGTTGAGGTGCTCGGCACTGGCGTGGGGCTGCCTAATGCTGGCCGCCCACGACTGGTTGTTTTGGTCATGTTGCAGGACTGATTGAGTGCTGCTGGTTCTGACCTTCTCCCTTCCTGTTGCTGGATGCGTCTGGTGCCGCAGAGGTGGAAGGGATACGTGACACAGCCTTAGCCCTGACCACATCTAGCTGCTGTGAGGGGTGTGATTGAGAGGCCTACTGTGAGCTGGCAGTTGTGAGTGGCCTTATGGGTCGGGAGTGGCATTCCACCCCACCCCCCACTAATGGGAGAAGAGGAGGCAGTTGTATATGGCAGACTGGTCTGCCTACTGTTGGCGCGAGACTGACCTGGAGGCCATCGGATGCAGCAGTGAGGTGAGGTCTACATTGCGCTTGATGAGAGAGTGGGCTGCCTGGGACTGGTGCCACACAGAGGGCCACAAGAGATAGGCTGCATCACTATTGGGAATGACTGAGGTGGTCTAGACCGCTGCGAGGGCAGACTCGCTCGCTTGCTTGCCCCTGCCTGGTCACTACTATTGGAGCAGCTGCTACAGAGGCCTATGTGAGCTCCGGGTGGAGCCCCCAGAGACTGATACATGATAGGCCCATGTGTGCCTGGCTGCTGACTGGTGTACCGCCCCTCAGGGGATTGCCATGCTTGTTGCCTGGTGTGCCCCGCGGATGTAGCCTGCGGGCACGAGGCTGTGGCAGGTGCCCATCCTCCCCGTTAGCAGATCTGAGAGACTTACTCCACTCAGGGGGATTGACGGTAAGGGGCAATACCTGTTGAACATAGAGGAATACCTGAAGACAACTGATTACCATTGCAGACTGGGTTTCTGCTCTGCCCTCTGCGCTTCAGTTGGGCACTGTTGAGGGGTAGGGTGGCAGGCTGCACCTGCGGGATAAGTGAATCAACAGGGACCCACCACCACATGGTTAGGGGCTGGGTGCCTTGCTGTGCTGAGAGGGTTCCCCGGGCACTGTGCTGAGGTTTGCTCATGGACTGCGACGCTACAAGAGTATACCTGCTGTGCTATAAGGATCCCAGGGCATGTGGCGAACCTGGGTTCGTGGAGAGGGGAGCTCCCTTCCATTTGCCTGACCTGTGCCCTCGCCTGGGTGCTGGGGGAGCCTGTCTGTCGTTACTTTACTGCACCCCTGTGAGCCATGGGTAAGGACAGGACGGCTAAGGGTGATTAGCAGACTAGAATGGACCAGTTCACTGCTCCAAGCATGGGTGGGGGCTCGCAGCCTGAGTGTGGCGGGGCATCGGGAGATGCCCTCAAACCCGCCGGGGCCAAGATCCTGGTGGCAATTAAGGCCTCTGGACAGGCG
Organism: Pleurodeles waltl; assembly: GCF_031143425.1. Classification (NCBI taxonomy): domain Eukaryota; kingdom Metazoa; phylum Chordata; class Amphibia; order Caudata; family Salamandridae; genus Pleurodeles; species Pleurodeles waltl. The sequence goes on from NC_090437.1 coordinate 172,389,924, forward strand.
GTACAGGAGTATATCGCTGCCTTGGCTGTGGATGTAAATTTAATGAGGACGGATCTGCGTGCGGTGGCGGATGGATGCATAGCCACTCCACAACAGGTGACTGCAATGCAGACAAGCCTGAATGACCTGAAAATTACAGCAGCCACCCTGGAGGTTAGGTCACGCTGGCTGAAGGCAAAGGTGGAAGATGTGGAGGGGAGGCCCGTAGGTGCAATTTGAGATTTGTGGGGTACCCTGAGGGAGTAGAGGGAACCGCCCCAGAATCATTCCCGGAAGACTGGATTAAGAGGCCGCTCCCTGCGCCATGGCTGTCGGTGGTGCCCCCTCGAAGAAACAGAGATTGAGATACTATACTGCAAGAAACACGTAGGCACGGGGAGCCGGCCTACGAGAATCACACCATACGCATTTTCCCAGACTACATTAGGTCTGTACAGCTCCAAAGAAAATCCTTTAGTGGAGGTAAACAGAAGCTGAAAGCGATGGAACTCACATATATGCTGCTGTACCCTGCTAAACTGAAGGTGCTCCATGCGGGCTGCTCAAATTTTTTCCCAAACGTCAGAGGCTGCATGGGACTGGCTGGAGCTCAGAGGAGGTGAGCGTGTCCCTGCGACTCCCTCCAGGAGGGTAAACAGAGAGGCCCAGAGGGGCGGAGGTGTGCAGGCTACAGTATGGAGATGGAGTAAGTGCTGGCATTGCACCAGTTCTGATGCCAAACTGATAGTCTGCCTGATGGCACCCTGAGTTTGGAACAGTTGCGACAGGAGCGAGTGGAGGCCAGGCTGCTGGTGGAGGAGAGACTGCAACATCTGCGACATACTTGCTCTCTGAGTCGCTTCGGAGCAGGAAGATGCCTGGATGTGATTTATGAAGTCCTTATTGCGCCCTGCCGTAGTGATGGGGGGTTTGGCTGCTGGTGCGCCTGGGGCACTCCTCAAGACAAATGAGAAGCATTTAAAATGATGGACTGTTAATGTGCTGTTTATTGGGCCTTGTGCTCCCCCTCTCAGGGAGAGTTGATGCGCTTCTGTCTGAGCCTTTGCAGGGTCCGGGGGTAATTTTTGCCTTCCTCTACCCCGTCTTTCTTCTGGGTTTTTTGTTCTTCTTTGGGATTCGTGGAGCTCCTGGACTGCTCCACAGTCGCGGCCGTGGCAGCATGAGTTGACTGCGCCCCCTCCTTTCCCTTTTTACTGTTCCCTTTTCCCTCTTGTTTGCTCCATTACTCTTTCTCTTTATTTTTCCCTTCCTTAACTATGGTTATTGTTGTGATAGCTGTGGGAGGGCGTGTGTGAACTAGGTGCTCGTGGGGGTGTTCTGGAGAGATCGCTCCTTGCACGACCCTGCGATACCTCAATTTCTGACAGAAGGTGAAGACAATCAGATATGCTGCCTCTCCTTTAGGCTAGCGACTGGGTGGCTTATATTGGTAGCAGACGTGGTGGGCTGATATGTGCTGCTCCATGGGATGCTTGATGGACAAGAGCGATGTCTATTAAATGGTTATGCCCCTAACACGGACGATGATGGGTTCTTTAGGGACCTAGAACAAGACCTTCTGGCCTACGTTGGGACCCCCATTATTTGGGCTGAGGACTTCATTTGCATCCTTGATGGCAGCCGGGATAGAATCCCGCCCTGGCAGGGCACCAAGCCCCGAATGACGGCTAGACTCCAAGAGACCATGGACAGACTACTCTTTGTGGATGTGTGGCGAGAGCTCCACCCTACAACTAGGGTGTATTCGTGTTACACACCTACCCATGGGGCATTCCGCAGACTGGACTGTTGTTTAGTGGCAAACAATGGTGCTTGAAATGTTAGGAGGGCAACCTATCAGGTGCGGTTCCTGTCAGATCATGCCTCTTTACTGCTAGAGTGTGAGATCCGCGCCCATAGGCCAGTGATCCCTCTATGGCACCTGAGACCTTAAACGCTAGGGGATCCTGAGTATAGAACAGACATGTTGATGGCACTACAAAGTTATTTTGGTGCAAATTGGAACACTGCCCAGACGCGGGGTATGGAGTAGGGGGCACTCAAATTGTCTTACGGGACTTGGTCTTGGTAAGACTTACGGTATTAGGAGGAAATTAGAGCGAGAGCTTACACTGCAGGAGGATGCGCTCGTCCAGCTGCAGAGTCGGGGAGGGGTTTGTGACACTGGGGATGCGGGGCTCCTAAAGGCCCACGGGCGGCTTGAAGCCACCTGGAATAGGCTGGATTGCTATGTACAAAAGGATTATAGGCAGAGGCTGCACCGGGAGGGTGACCAGTCGGGCACATGTTGGCCTGGTTGCTTAAGCGTGAGAGACCCCTGCTGTTGATCCTGTCACCCTGGGGACTGACAGGGGGTGAATGGTGGTGGGACAAAAGCAGGTCAACTCCCTATTCAGAGATCACCTGATGGGAGTGTATACGTCCCTAGTGAGCGCAGATAGTTTAACTGTGGGCGATTTCCTTGACGGGCTTCGGATTCCCAAGTTGACTGAGGCGCAGGTTCAATGCCTTGAGGGGGGCCTACAGATGGAGGAGCTACAGGAGGCGCTGCAAGCAATGCCCTGTGGTAAATCTCCTGGACCAGATGGACTTCGAGCTGAATATTTTCAGGTGTACTCGGCCTCTCTCCTTCCTTGTTTACTGGAGTCGCTCTGTGAGGCACATGGGTAGGGCGCGCTACCAATACATATGCAGGAAGCAATGATAGTTATGATACCGAAGCTTGGTAAGGACCCAGCTGACTCTGGCTCTTATCAGCCACTGTCTATGCTCAGCGTAGACGTAAATCTGCTTGCTAAGGTGCTGGCAACGCGCTTGGGCCAAGTGATAACCCACCTGGTTCATGAGGACCAGTGTGGATTTATGCTGGAGGGGGTACCCATTCGAACTTGCGGAGGCTTTTCCATGTGATACCTGAAACCTGGAGTTCGGCAGTGTGGGCTGCGTTGATTGCCCTAGACATTGAAAAGACATTCAACACTTTATCCTGGGAATACCTCTGGGAAGTGATGGGCTTCATGGGGTTTGGCCTCAGCTTTGTCGTGGGTGCGTCTATTATATGTGACACCCAAAGCGAGGGAGCACACGGGCCTGTGGTATCTGACCCCTTTTGCATTAAACGTGGTACACAACAGGAGTGCCCACTGTCCCCGCTCCTATTCACGCTTGCTATTGAGCCATATGAGATACACCTTAGAACGGGCCTTTGGGAATGGGGTATAAATGTGGGTACTGTGACTCATATTTGGCCTTGTACGCGGATAACGCCCTGGTGTATGTGCCTAACCCATAGCACTAGGTCCCCCTCCTCATATGCATATGGACGAATTTGGTGCAGTTTCGGGCCTGTATGTGAATAGACATAAGACTGCTCTACCCAATGGCAACACTGATTGGACTCAAGGCACCTGATCTCTTGCAAGTGGACCTGTCATGGGAGACCTCTGCATTCCAATATCTGGGGATGCGGGTGACCCATTCCCCTCAGCCTCAATATGATCTGAATATGGGCAGGGTGCTGGATGGCCTCAAAGCTTCTATTCAGTTTTGGATTACACTCTTGTTCTCTGTTATGGGTGGAGGCACACTAAGCAAGATGTTCTTGCTCTCCCACTGTCTATATGTCATGCAGAATTTGTTCTGTGAGTTGCCACTATCCTTGTTTCACCAAATTGATAAGCTACTACTATCTTTGATATGGGCTGGAAAGAGATGCAACGTCCGCCTCGTTGTCCAGAAATTGGATTTAGCGGAGGGGGCCTGCGGGTTCCGGATCTCCGTCTGTATTACATGACAGGCCTGCTCCGCAGTGCAGCATTGTGGTGTGACTATGGTCCCAGCTGGGAGAATAAGCTACTAGAGGGCTTGGTGTGTGTGCTGGAGCTTCCTGTACAGCTTATGTGGGGCTCTATACTCTCGGTAGATGTCCCCTTTGTGGTATTGCAGGTGACCCAGACATAGGAGGGGCAGTTACATGGGTGCTGCGGAGGGCACCCTATGCGCTCCTCCTTCCCATTTGGTGGTTGCACCTCTTTTCGCATATTGCCAACACAATGGAAGTTTCGAGGTGGAGGGCAGGCGGCTGCAACAGGGCAGGAGATTTATATCAAAATGGCGCCTTTGTAACTCTGGCAGAGGCCGGGTCCATTTTTGGTATTGGCCAAGGACAATTCCTACATTACGCCAGCATATCACTGACAGCTCGACAGATCTGGGTTTCCTTCCTGGCGCAATCTCGTCTGTTGCTGACAATACTAGACCCTGGCTCTGATAGGGGGACCGTATCCTGCCTATATGCTGCCCTCAAAAGAGACAGGCAGCTAGATGTGTCAGGGATGTGCGCAATGTGGGATGCAGACATGGAAACTCCACTCACAGATGTGGAGTGGACTAGGGCCCGGGCACTTGTATGGGAAGGTACTAGCAACGCCAGATTTAAGCTGTTGCAATTTTATTATGTGCATACAGCATACTTGACACCACAGCGACTTTAATAAATAAACCTGACACGTCTGGATATTTGCGCACTGAGGCACATCTCCAGCTGAATTCGGACATGTTGCGTGGACCTGCCTGTCACTGCAACCATTTTGGCATAAGATAGCACAGGTGCTGAAAAGAATAACAGCAGATAAAGTGGAATTAACTACAAGACATTGTTTGTTAGGACAGCTGCCTCTTCCCAGGAAGGGTTGAAAAATGACATACCTGTTTGCACAGTTGGGGTTAATTCTTGCAAGGCGACGCATGGCTATCCATTGGGCCAGCCTGACCCCCTGCCTGAGACAATGCAGGCTTCGTGAGGTCTTTACCAACGGCTATGCAGAGCGCGATCTGGAACTTTGGGGTTGCACAATGAAACAATTATGGGGGGGGGGCAGAAGACGAAGTGCCAGATGGGTCACTGACTGAGTATCCACACAACACAGACACTGATGTCTCCTCTGAGGACTCAGATTAGCGGGAGTAAAATGGAGGAGGAGGAGGGTAGTGGTTGCGACAGTGTGTGATAGCTGACTCCTGGGTGCGGAGTGAATGGATAAGGTAGGGTGGTGGCTGCTGTTGGTTAGCAGCCCAAAGGTGTGTACCCTTTTCACCTTCCCCTCTCCAAGAGCCTTGATTGGTAAGATTGCTGATGATTCCTTGCGGTCCTCTCTGCCCTCCCCGCCTGCTTCTGCCCACTTCCTGCTTAGGTTGCTGGAGGTTCAACGGTCCTCTCTCTCTCTTGCTGATGGAATTGCGAGATAGTGTATTGTCAACATCTGCCATGCTGTTGTTGTTGACTATTGTTCGGCCCAGGTGGGGTCTTCTGCATTGACTGTATTGCCTATATAAAATGCAAATAAATAAACAAGTTTGCAAAAAAAAAGAAACAACCTTAATTTCTCAAAGACTATTGATTGGGTTTACACCAAATGAAAAAAGCGCAATCTGCGGACCCAGATTGAGCTTTGTGATGATGCAGTTCTGTTTGGCAGTTTTTGCTGTAGCTCGTCTTGAAGAAGTCTATGGAAAATACATGGGGATTTTTGCATTTTGGGGCCCACCTTTTTTCTCTGGTTCCGTTTCACAGATGACCCCGAACCTCTCCAAGAAGAGGCTGAGGCGGACTAACTTAAAAAAAAATTTTTTACATTTTTTTTTTTTTTTAAAGATTTGTCAAATGGGGCCAAAGGTATTAACAAACCAAAAGCAGCCCTAACTACTAAGTATGTATATATATTTGTGTGTGTATGTATGTGTATGTATATATATATTCACTTACAAAACCAAAGGTTACAGGGATGTCATAGTTAGGCTCACATTTTAAACTTACCAAACCATAGAAATTCACCAGTTACAGTTAGAGTTATCTCAAGAAACTATAACTAGTGCCCTAAGGTAACTAAAACTCGCACCCCACCATGCACAGTTTTTTCGTCAAAACTTTTACTGCAAATATTACATTGATATTATCAATGATGTTATTAAAGATATCATGAGTGCGGTAATTTATGGGGTAATTAGCAGTGCGTGGCGAGGGCACGAGTTATAGTTAACTTAGGGCACACACATAATTACATTTTCTCCCCGGAGAGTTGACAGTCCTCAGGACTGCAGGTGGGGCCAGACGGCACCCCTGCACTACACTAAAAGAATGTCCCCGGGACTTGGCCCGTCCGAGGGCTTAACAAAGACCAAGTGTGGAAGCCTGCACTTTTTAAAAATGTTCACCGGATCCGTGGATCCCGCTGCGACTTGTGGCGAAAATGTAAAAAAACATGTTTTTTTAGCCCTGGGGGAGTCCCAGCACTAGAGCTAAGGGGTCAGTGTGTCTGTACCCTGGTCCCTTTTCATTTTTTTATTTATTTATTTTTTTACCTTCTTTCAGGGACTCGGCTGCCAAGCCCCAAGATGGCTGCCAACACTTTCTGGTTGAAATGTTGACAGCCAATTGGATCTCAGCACGAGATCGAGAGGGGTTGCGAATTCTTCACATCCCTATATATACAAATTTGTTTTCCCCTTAATTTTTCAAAAACTACTAACGAGTTTACACTAAAACACAAAAAGGTCACTGTCTGACCAGGACCTACCTTTCTGTCAAATTTGGTGTAATTCCGTCCAGTAGCTTTGGCGCTATCACTGTTCAATTTTTCCTATGGAAAAATGAATGGGCAAAAAGTGTTTTGGGATCCCCACCCCTTTTTTTTTTTTGCCCGAGCCCAGACGGAGCACCCCGAAACTTTCCAGGCAGCAGCTGACATGACTGGCAAATGTTTTGGAACGTTTTGTAAAGATTCGTCAGATGGCGCCAAAGATACAGGTGAGTAAAAAAACACTTTTTATGTAGAAACTAGGTTCTAACTATAACTACCTAGTGGAGACTGCCACTATGTAATATATATTAACTGAAAAAAAATGAAGGTTACAGGGACGTTACAGTTAGGAAATAGAATTAAAAAACCTTAGAAATTCACAGAAAAAAACAAAGGTTACAGGGACATTATGGTAAAATTCTGAATTTACTCGACAAAACCATTGAAATTCACCTGTTATAGTTAGTTATCTACAGTAACTATAACTCGGGCCCCCGCCATGCACAGGTATGTGATCAATAATTTTACCTCAGATGTTACAGTGACTTTATCAATGATGGTATCAAAGATGTTATGAGTGCTGTAATTTGTGGTCTAATTAGCAGTGCATCGCGAGGGTGCAAGTTATAGTTACCTTACGGCGCAAGTTATAGTTACTTTAGATAACGTCCTGTGGCATATTTAATTATATAATGGTGGGAGGTCCTGCAGACACTCCTGGGGCCACCACCTTCCCAGGGCTATGTTTGTAAAGTATGTGGGGGGACACGTGCCTGCTCCCTGGGGACCATCACCTATCCGGGGCTACGTTCATAAAGTATGTGGTGGGGCCACATGGCCCCCTTGCACCCTGATGACCACCGCCTCCCTGGGGCTATAATTTAGAAATATGCGGGGGCCACACGGCCCCCTCCGCACCCCGGAGACCACCACCTCCCCAGGACAATATACAAAAATAATAAACTGGGCCCAGAGGACAGCCACCTCCCTGGAAAAAAGGGGGTCTGTCGGGGACCCCTTGCCCCAGGGCAAAATTTCAGAGATGGAGAGGGCCGCATGGCCCCCCTCTTCGAGTCATAGATGGCACCTACGACCGCCATTCTCCAGGGTCAGCTCCTGCTACCTCCCGAAGTGCCCACTTTCGGGAGGTAGCTGCTTGCTTTTGCTTGGTGGGAGCCGACAGGTCCTGCCAAGCAAAAGCAAAAATAACTCTGCTTTTAGCAATTGGGAACTGTCAAACAGCTCTTGCTTGCTGGAAGGAGAGATTTCATCTTTTTCCCTGCACGCTAACACACGTGCAGGGTAAGAGATGAAAACGTTACAGCAAGCAGGGAGCTGCTATTCAAAGCAGGTCCCTGCTTGCAGGAGCAATGTCTGCTCCAGCAGGAGATTGGTGCCGGCTGGGACTTCAAGGCCTCAAGGCTCCGCCTACAGTCCATGAGATAAAAAAATAAATATATTTTCAAGGTGGAACTGCAGACGCTCAAGGAACAATAGCTTTGACAAAGTTACAGGCAGGGCCACTGGAAATATTACCATGGCATCCTTTAAGCAGCTATAGTGTGGGAGATGCACAGTACATATACCCAACAAGGTAGCACTTACTAATTACCTAGTAAAAAGTACTCCAGTTGGGTAGACATTCTGCACAAAACTTTGGCATCTTATTGGATAAATACGCAGGGCAGGATTCATTCTGGCATGATGCACATTTTACAGAAATCACACCTCAAAGTGAAGCGCTTACTGATATAAACAAAGCAGGTGCCCAAGTTCAAGGTCCACTTCTGTAAAGTACTAGTCATCCTAATTTCTTCTGCATGTCCACGGTAAAGCAGGTGTTTTTTCTTTGCATTTTCACCTTAAAAGGTTATCTGTAAACTGGTGAGGTGTTTGCATCTTTACTTTTTCTAGTGGAATATCTGAAGTAGTCACTGTGATGAGTTGGTTCTTTCTTGTCAACTGCTGCTGATAGCCAACCTTTGGCCGTGCGTGACACAGGGTTGGTCATAGGCCAAGCCCTGTAGCTAACCACCGCTGCGCACAGCTGAAGGATACTGGGATGTTATAGTTAGACTTACATTTTAAACGTACAAAACCATAGAAATTCAGCTATTATAGTTAGTTATTTCAAGTAACTAAAACTTGTGCCCTAAAGTAACTATTACTCACCCCCTCACCATGCACAGTTTTGTCCTCAATAATTTTACTGCAAATGTTACATCGCTATTATAAACTATCTTATGAAGGATGTTAATAGTGATGTAATATGTGCGGTTGTTAGCAGTGCAAGGCAAGGTCACAAATTATAGTTTCCTTAGGGCAGAACCTATAGTTACTTGAAATAACTCTTAACTTTAACAGTTGAATTTATGTGGTATTGTACACTTAAAATGGGAGACTTACTATAACGTCCCTGCAACCTTTCTTTTTTACACACATTTCTATGGTTTTTTTTAAATTCTGTTTCCTAACTATAATGTCCCTGTAACCTTTGTTTTTTTCCCAGGGCATTTCTATGTTTGTTTTTTTAACAACGTAATTTTGCCTGGTTGAAGTGTTGGCAGCCAATCAGATCTCTCCAAGAGATCTGAACTATTCATGAATTATTCACGCTTCTAGATACACAAATATGGATTTTCATTAAAATCCCAAACTCCTGAACGGCTTTAAAACAAATAACAAAAAGGCTACTTTCTGGACCAAAAGTTACCTTTCTCCCAAATTTGGTGTAATACTGTCCAGAGGTTCGGGCAGCAGTCATGTTCAAAATCCCAAAATCCCTATGGGAATTAACATAGGAAACGCACATTTTTTGACTGCTGACCTCCTCCCCCGCCCCCCCCCCCCTTTTTTTCTTGTCCCCCTTTTGAGGGATCACGCTGAAACGTTCCCAACTTGACACTTTTTTAGGGGGGAAATTTCATGAAGATTCTTCAAACGGTGCCAGAGATATAGCCAAGTCCCCAAAAAAATTATTCTATGGAAACTAGGTGTTAACTATACCTACTGACGACCGACAGTATTATATATATATATATAATAATTTAAAAATACACTTTTTATTGTTAGTTCACTAAGTTATAAGTGATGAATTTCAGTAGTTTTCAGTTTTTACACATTAGCTCATCTCCAGTCCCTTCGCATATCTATAACATCAACTTTCTGAGAGTGGATATTTGCAAGGCTCTGACCAGGGCCCTGAACTTTATCTGTCACGGGATGCCCAATCCCTGCTGTCCATGGCTTTGGTGTTGCACAGCAGGGGTTGGGCGGAGGGTCTGGCCTTTAGGTTGTACTGCTGACAATATCAGAAACTTTCTTTAAATTGTATTCACTGGGTTGTCTTGATGGACATTTAGAACAGACAAATTCATCCTGCGTCCTTGACAAAAAATGAATATTATTCAAAAAGCTTAATTTCCCAACCCAAAGACGATCCTCCAAAAGTACATTTTAGTGTATAATGTGTGACAAACTGTTGGTATTTTAGCCCTTACCTTGCAGATTTGTATGCTTTATTGAAAAAGCAGCCTTAAACTGCCTCATTTCCGTTCCCAAAGAAGTTGGCTTAGAGGTTATGCAGCGTGATGCATGGATTCTCACAGCTCTCCATTGTTCTTGGACATTACACTAACATTGTAATGACCTCAGTTGTTTCAGCATCCCGCTCAAAATTTGTTTGAATAGTCTGTGGTGTTATCAGAAAGCGGCCTACCTCCTCCAAAAAATTAGTCATGTTAGGTATGTAAACTGAAAATGTTTGCACACTAATAAATGATAAGTTAACACTTTGTCCTTCTCACTCATCTAGGGCTGAGGTTACCCATGTCAAAAGTAACATGGACAGATGACAGTGGATGACTCCTAAACTACAACAACCATTTCATAAATGATTTGTTTACAAATGTATAGTTTTTTGAGGAGAGGGAAAGCTGGGGAATTGAAAGCATTGTCTAAGGGTTGACAGATGGGCCAGTTGCCAGGCACTGTGTAGATATGTTGATAACCACTTTTTAAGATATAAATTTAGTACTGGAATAGTCTAGATTTATGCCTCATGCTAAATGATGATTACTGCGTTAAACATCTTATCCGTAGGAGAGACTGTAACATCTCTCTGACCTCCTTCTACTCTATTTCTGAGGCAAATACATTTGATAGGTTAAAGCTTCTTGGAACACTGCAAAATATAATGCATCTACTTTATGACAAAAAGTGCTCTTTCTTGTCGGCCCATGCGAACTAGACCTGAGCCAAACATTTGCACTTTAAGGGTTTCCCTTATTTACTGAGCTATCATTTCAATCTTGTGCATCAATCTCTTGAAATCGTATGCACATTTTATGTTTGTTTATACAGGCCATTAACAGTCAAAGGTACCACCCTTAATCCCACCATATTGCCGCTGAAGCACAAACAAATTGCAGCAACACTGATCGTCTGACAGTGGGCAGATCGCCAAATCCATCAATACAGTTTCCATAGATGTATCCAAAGCAGAGAATGAAGGCATAGATTGGGGGAGACGGCCTGAGATTGAAAATGGGCTCCACTTTGTCTTACTGTTCATGATTTGCTTTCAAACTGTCATTATCTAAAGACTGCTTTGATGAATTCTTAGGCAAGAGCACCCCATGGGGAGTTTCAAGGGCCTTTATTTTCCCTATTACACAATAGGATGCGAGAGCTACACAATAGCCTGTTCAACAATTGCACAATAGGATCGCTGCCATTTAGAGAACCCTGCTTCTGCTTACTAAACCAAGGGAGGACATTTATTGTGCACCAATATCCTGAAATTCTGGTTCAATCTGGCCCTTTAGGTGAATTTAGGGATACCTCTGGTTTAACATCTGCTGCTTCATAATAAATATTCTTGATAATAATACTGTTGTCTATTTGTGCTGTTATGTAGCATAAAATGCATTTTTTTTTTTTCTTTCTAATTCTGCATTGTTGGGTTTGTTTTTCCATGACCGTAGAGGAAATGATCCCACCAGTTATCCAGTTCAGAATTAAAGAGGAGAGTGATACTGTTTTCATGGACCATCAGGACTCAGAAGAGGGAGAAAACACAACTTTTTCTAGGGGTAAGTAAAGGCTGCACAGCTGGAAAGAGATTTCAGAATGCTCTCTTTTTTCACAAGGATAATATTTTAAACTTGCACAAGTTTGAAACCTGTAAATCATCAGCAGTTAATGGCCACATCAGTCGATTTACGTTTGTATATTGGAAATATTTAATCATTCACACAAAAAGAGAGCAATGCACTCATTGTACTTTCACTTTTTATTTGCAAAATACTGAATGCATGGCCGAATCTTTTGTCAGAAGGTTATGTAGAGTATCTTGGTTGCTGCCGTGAGTCGATCCAGTGGTCTTTTTGAAAACCTTATATTTTCCAATGACCAGATGGGCATTGTGTTTAAGTGACCATTGTCACAAAGTGGTGTTTTATTTACTGAAGCGGACATTGGCCCTCATTCTGACCCTGGCGGTCGGCGGAGAGACGGCGGTCGGACCGCGAACAGACCGGCGGTATTAAAAATGGCATTCTGACCGCGGCGGTCCCCGCCGCGACCGACCGCCACTTCTCCACTCCGACCGCCACGGCGGTCATGACCGCGGGGCTGGAGTTTGCGCACTCCGGCCCGGCGGTCGTCCCAAGACCGCCAAGGGTATTATGACCCTGCCTACCGCCGCGGTTTCTTGCGGGCGGGAACCGCCGTGCGAACCATGGCGGTAAGCACTATCGGGGCCAGGGAATTCCTTCCCTGGCACTGATAGGGGTCTCCCCCACCCCACACTACCCACCCGAGTCCTCCCCCCACACCCTCCACCCCCCTGCCACCCCCCAGAGGTGGTACGAACCCCCTCCCCACCCCCACCCCGACATGCACATACATGCACCCCGACATGCACACACCCCCAACATGCACATATACACACCCCCTACACACACACATACACAACGGGGACACATACCCGCACACATACATGCAGACATGCGCACCTGCCGAACAGCACACATTACCCATAGACACAGCAGCACCCCCCGCCCGCATACACGCACTCACACACCCCCTCTACACACTCACACGCACACCCCCATGCACGCCCACATCACACAACACCCCCCCACCCCCTCCCCTCACGGACGGTCAACTTACCTTGTGCGTTGGTCCTCCGGGAGGCGACGGGAGCCATGGGGAGGTGACCGCCAACAGAAGACCGCCAACAGAAGACCGCCACACAGAAATGTGGGTCGTAATTCTGTGGGCGGTGTTCTGCTGGCGTGGCGGTGGAGGTTGACCAGTCTCCACTTTCCCGCCGACCGCCAGTGTGGCTGCTGGCGGTTTTCCGGCGGAACGCTCCCAGCGGTCAGAATGCGCACAGCGGCATACCGCCGCGGTCGGCGGTCTTCACCGCGGCGGTAACTCGGCGGTCTTGCGAAAAGACCGCCAAGGTCAGAATGAGGGCCATTGTGTCTTGTTGTGTTGAAAAGTTCAATTTCCAGACAATTTATCCAGCACATTTCACAAACATTTGGATAATCTCCAAAAATGTATTTATTAAAGAGCATTCTGAGACGCAGTGTGTACTCTACAAAATAAATGCTTCGCATGTGTTGTCTTCTGGTCACTTCATACTAGTGGAATGTTCAATAAAGTCTGTGGTCAATCAGTTTATGGATATTTGCTATAAAACGATAGGTGAGATGTACCCCCTGTCGCAAAGTTCTCTATCACTCCTGTTTCTGTTTTAAATCCCAAGCTAGCTTACAAAAGTTTCATTTTCAGTAGATGTATTACTCCTTGCTGGCACCCTTTTACCCTGTGACTTAATTGTCATTGGCGCTGACACAAACAGTAGTTGGCTTCTGTCTTAAGTCCTAGCAAGTGGGGAAGGACAGAACAGTGTGTTTCTAAAGTTCAGCGTTAACCAGTTTATTTCCTACACTTCAATTCAAGGTCCTAGTTATGACAAAGGGTTCAGTGAATGAAGACTTGCACAATGCAGTCTGAACATAAAGCTCACATCTTTATTTAATACATTAATTGAGCCACTACCATAGCCACGACCTGCCAAAAGCTATTTTGGTGGCACTAAGGGAATTGACGGAAGCCTGTTTACAGTGTGATACCTGGCCTTCTGTACAGTCGTGTCACACAAAATATGTCACTTGAACTCACAGGAGTCCTTTTCACACTCACGTACAGCCCCAGAGGCTGTTCACTGCTCTGTGAGTTAGCAAAAATGTGTTTTTCCTCCTCGCTTGGGATTGTTGTTCATTCATCACGCCAAAAAGTATTCTCACTTCGACTAGGGTAAAGCACAACAATATGGTGTGACAACGATGGTACCCTGCAAGCTGATGCAGTGGGCGTAACCCTTCTTTGTCTTTTGTGGTGTCACATTTTTGACATACTTAGATTCACTATCTGAAAACTATCTAGGGGCCTTACTGTGTGCTAAGTCCACTGGGTCCACTCTCTGATCTAGACATACCTTACCCATTCAGATTGGTAGCCCAAGCCCCACTTTGCCCACTTTCTGCCATACAGAAATCCAGAAGTTGGATTCCCAAAAACTCCTCCTCTCCTCTAGTGCCTTCCATATGCAGCAGAGGTGACTAGGGTGGATGACGACCTTGGAAAGTGTGCCCACTGTCCTGTCCTGTCCAGGTTTTAGCTTACCAAGGGTACTATCTCTCCCTCCATGAGATTCGGTTCCTAGAGTGGAACCTCTCTGGTGGTTTAGTCACTCTTGCCCCCGTGACTGCTGTCTTCAGGTGTTGGGACAGAACTACATCTTTTCAGCTAATACTGGAACAATCTAACATCATTCATACAGTCACGTGTTGTATGCCAGCAGTTAAACCTGACATTGGTGGTTCAGGCTGGACTGTTCCCATTGGAGAAGGGACAAGACTTATTTGCTAATGGCGGATTCCAATCTGAGGTGGCTTGCTGGGCAAAACTGATGGATTGGGATGCAGCCCGAGTGGTTGCCAGTGGCTGAGATTAATTTAAGCATTCCATCCATCACCTTGTTTTGTCACAGAATATTGCAGCAGGTACAACAGAGCTGCTGAAATGAAGAGAATGTTCTTGGTGTTTGCCCATTAACTGCAGCAGAAGCCTGCAGACTCTTGCTGGACGAGGATTACTTCAAATAGAAAGCTATATGGTCCTGTGTATGTAGGTAGGTGTAATGTTAACATTCTGTTTCTTTTTGACTAATACAAATTTCACAGCAGAACACTTCAAACAGGCAGAATCATATTGCAAGTCCTTCATTAAGGTTTATATTTAAGTCTGAAGCTATATACTGAAATGGGCCTTGGAACTTTTCCAACCTATAACTCTTCAAGATCAGGGAACCTTTTTTAAAGGCACAAATGTGCCCTCTGCAGATAGAGAAGCATGTATTTGATCTTGGTCTCCTACTGCTCAGTATTTTCTCCTCTTAATTATTTACCCTAACTGTCCCTCTCTGATAAGACTGAAGAGCGGGCTCTTGGCTAAGATGACCCTGCAGGGCTTGCTGAATCCCCCCATTGGACTGTTTCTCTCTCACTTTACCCAGGACAGAAGAGAGCAGAGCTACTTCAAGTGACCCAGCTATTAACAGAGTAACAAAAAACTGTTCCTGAATAAATGACACATCGCTCTGTGGTGAACTTTTCCCTTCCCCATTTGCCTAAGGGTGGATGGCATGTGCCATCATGTAAGTATTTGACAGACAACAAGCACAGAGACACATCTTAGACATATGTATTAAAAATGGTATGCCATAAATGTAAAATTCACAGCCATGCTAATGAGGTTTACAGTTGCTGATCAGTTTTTTTAATGACCTGTAGGCTCCTATATAGTTACCACATAAACTGTGATAGGAGGAATGTTTGCGGATAGTTTAACCACTGGCAGTCCCTCAGAGTAACATTCGCACCATTGTTGTTTTGCCCACTCTGCCACCTAATAGACCGAACCATATTCAAATCAGTCTTGACCCTGCTCCAATAGGAACAGTCCAGCCAGAGTTGCCAAACCAGGTATTTTCTGAACTGGAACACAATCCACCCAAGACCTGTTTTGGCCTCATTGGCCCTCTTCACTTACTGTGCAGCTCAGTGGCAGAGTGAGCATGGGAACAATGACCGAAGAGTCCCAGTAGACCAAACTCGTATTGAGTTGCTGGTGTTTGAGTTCAGAGTGGACCTGGCTCAGCAGTTTGGGCTAGACTGTTCCTGTTGGAGTAGGACACAGGCTGATTTGCATGTCTGACCGAATCTGGGGGTGCATGGTGGGCAAACAATGATGGGTAGGAGCACTGCCTTGCCAGTGGTTAGAGAGTATGCAAGTATTCATCCCATCCCATTTTGTGTGTTTGAGCCACCTGTAACATTTTCCACTTTAGAAATGGTGCATCATTTGCGGTAACAAAAAAGTGTATTTCATTGAGGTTTGTGTAAAGAACGGCAAAATACAGTCAGAGGAAACTTTGGATATACCATAGAGTGCATGTCTCTACAGCATTGTTTCTTTGTTCACATGGAGCCACTTTGGATGACATCTGGACCCTCCTCAACCACAGAGAGAAGGCGGCCCTGATCCTCCTCAACCTCTCTACTGCATTCAACACCATCTCCCACTACACCCTCATCTCCAGAGTCCACCACAACGGGATCAGGAACATTGCTCTCAATTGGATCAATGCATTCCTCACAGGATGCATCCAGAGAGTCCACCTCTTACAGTTCACATCAGAACCTAAGAGCACCATAAGCGACGTCCCCCACGCTTTTCAACGTCTACGTGCCACCATTAGCTGAGAATGTTCGCTCCCACGTACTCCACATCCTCTCCTACGCAGACAACACCCAACTCATTCTCTTCTTCTCTGAAGATCACGCCACCCCCAGAGATAACATCCACAACGCCATGTCCCACGTCGCGGAATGGATGAGATCCAGCTGCCTGAAACTGAAGACAAGACAGACTTATCATTTTTGGAAACAACACCTCCCCCTGGGAAGGCTTCTTGTGCTTCTTCACACTCTGACAACTCCCTACCCCAAATGACCACGCCTGCAACCTCGGTGTAGTCAACAACAAACTCACCTTCAAATGACAGATAAACACAGTGGCCTCAACCAGTTTCCAGAACCTCTGCTTACTATGTAAGATCTTCAAATGGATCCCCATCAAAACTAGAAAGACGGTACACAAGCCATCATCGCCAGCAGACTAGACTACAGAAATGCCCTCTACTTCGGACTTCCTGCCCAGCTCCTCCACCTCCTCCAGTCCATCCAGAATGCAGCAGCGAATCTTGTCCTGGATCTTCCCAGGCAGACCCACATCACCACCCACCTCTGATGTCTTTGTTGGCTGCCCATACACAAGTGGTGCAAATTCAAGGCTCTCACCCTTGCATACAATTCCATCCATAACCTCGGACTCTGTCTCATCAACCACAGACTCTCCTTCTACCAGCCTACCACGGAACTCCCCTCCTCCACCCTCACCCTCGCGCAAGTCCCAGAGTCGTTGCAACGCTAAGGTGAATGCTCCTTTCACCTCAACACCAAGATCTTGAATGTCTTCCCAGCCCCCGCACCCTCCTCAACTTCAGGAAGAAACGTAAGACCTGGCTCTTCGACGAGTAACTACCAGTTTGCAACAATCATCCACAGTGCCTGGATACCCTCCAGGGTGATAAGCTGTGCCTTACAAATCCCATGATTGATTGAATTGATTGATTGATGCTCCCATAGTATATTATGGTATTTGGTGAATCTGTGGTAGATACTTTTTATTTGTTTCAATGTTTTTCTGAATAAGTGTCTGTATGTGTGTGTATATATCATAGCCATTTTTTATGTATGTTTTGTTCCTCAGGTCTCAATACAACAGTAAACGCCACAGAACAACCACAAGCGAACAGCTGGGAGAGAGCCTCCACAAGCAGTGACTGTGGGAAGAATGTCAGCAACAACTTAGATGTTAAACATCACCCAGTCAAACCAGTAGAAACCTTAAATGTGTACACTGACTACGGCAGCAACCAGGGTGTAAATACTATTAAACATAAACGGTTTGACAAGGACCAGAGACCATATGCATTGAATGAATGTGGGAACAGCTTCTCTGAATCAACAACAAGTACATATCAGCTGAAGGACTCCTTATCGAAAATGTATATTTGCAGTCACTGTGGAAATTGTTTCAACAAGTCATCAAAGGAAGCTGCATATTGTAGGAATAACAAGCAAGCACACCAGACGGTGTGCAATGAATGTCAGAAGAGTTTTGACCTGCCAACAAATCTCTCAAAAGATGAGGCAAAAGACAAAGTGGAGAAACCCTACACATGTATGTTGTGTGGAAAGAATTTCAGAAAGTCACAGTCATTGTTGATACATCAGCGAGTGCATACTGGAGAGAAACCTTATACATGTAATCACTGTGGGAAGAACTTCAGACAGGTACAGCATCTTGTGAAACATAGGCGAATGCACACAGGTGAGAAACCCTATGCTTGCAATCTGTGTGAAAGGAGATTCATTAACTCCTCTAACCTAAAAAGGCACCGGCAAATACACACCAGAGAGTTAAAGCCAGAGAAAATAGTCCAGCGCTGCAGCAAAACTGATTCCATGCGTGTTGAATTCTGTAAACCGAGCAAGTGAAAATAAGCAGGCCTGTTATTTTCAATGAACAATAAGCCCTAAATGGGCTCTAACACAGAACCAAGTTTAATTCCTGTCATTGCATGCAAAAATGTAAACTGACTTAGAGACATAATAGCTGTGAAAATTAGATGTGCGAACTGTTTGTTATAATCGGGTGCTGCAGAATATTATCATATCATGCTCGAAATCAGGAACAGTAATCATTTTAGGTTTTCTACGCAAGAACTATAACTCTTTTTGACAAAATATTAAAGAAGATAGCAAGCCCCCAGCGAAAGGTGCACTAAGTGTCAAATAGGTTTTGAACATGCGTTTTGTGACCAGCAGCCAGATTTCAAGCCTTCAAGAAGCACTATCTTTCTGCATGTAAACGTAATTCTATTCTAATGACCTTGAAAAATGAAAACAACCCTCTTGGTCCCTCTAAATACCTTGATGGCATTTCACGCATTACCCTAGAAAACTTCTTCCCAGCTTTTTCTACAAGGTAATGGTTTCATAGGGGCCAAAGTATGTTTTCAGTCACTCCTCACAGACTGGCAAGCATCCTTTGCAAAAGGTGTCGACACCACTAGATCCACTGATGTCTCTTAGCCTCCGTCAGGTATTACTATTGACCTAGCTGTTATTACATTATTTTTATGACTCCTTTTCACCATACAGTCATGTAGATTGGAGTAAATTGGCCAACGTATGGTAAGAGCATAAAGCTGGTCATTACAGTTTAATGCGACCACAACTTCAACTGCATCTTTGCAATAATAAAAACAATAGGTACAACTTAGTCAACAGAGTGTTAGTGATGACAAAAAAGAACATGCGATAAGCAGCTCTAAGCACATTTTTAAGGAGCTACACATTCATCAGAGATGTTGGCAAAACAAAACACCGTTTAATCACTAACCTTAAGAAAAGTCAAAACCTTGATTTTCCACTTGTACTCTTGATTAATTATGTTAATCCAGTTCATTGATAAGTTATTAACCAACGAATATCTGAATGTGTTTACTGTAATTGTGTCTCCGACCCTTGCATTTTTTTCTCTAATCCTCATAGCAGAAGATCACATTTTGTAGGTATCTTTTAAAATGATGAGATAAGGCGTGACGGCTAGGACCACCACCAAGAATACAAAAAGGCTCAGTTCCTCAGCCCTGTGCTCTTAACCATTGAAGCCAGGGTTACATTTAAAATGCTGAAACATTGTGTGTGCCACTGCACTGCATTTTTTAGCCCATCTTAAAAAATGTATGCGTTCGTCAAAACCTCTAAGATATCCATGATTTGCTAACAACACAAACCTCGGTCTGATGGTAGTAGGTCTGTTATTCTCCAACTTGATCAGTTTACAACTGAGCTAGCTTCTTCGGACAAAGAAGAAAAACCATAGCATTCTCAAAAGTCTTCAAATCTCTTCTCATTTACCACAAAGGTCTCTCCTCTGTTTTTGGTACCACCAGAAAGACAGAACATGCACTTCTTTATTGGTTTGAGGGCTGTGTACATTAACTTAACAGGATAGAACCTGTGCCCATGCTGTGGCCCCTAAACAATTTGCATCTGTATGGGCACCCAAATGTAGGCTGGATCAGGGATGGTGTTAACCTCCAGTCACGATGTAATGTGCCCTAGATACAAGGCTCAAAACAGCATTTCAGATTACAGTCAGTAAGGAGTGGGCTGACTCAAAGATTGAATTTTAAAGTAGAATTTAGAAAAACCACAAAGGTTTACTACTAAATTTAAAAGGTACAATACAGAAGTAGTAAGTACAGATGCGGCATTAGTGTCAATCACATGCATAATTGTATTGTATTGTACTAGTTTGTAGCATTTATATTACACTTAGAACACCTACGTGGGGTGCTGAAGCACTTGTTTACATGAGTAGCATGCTACATCATGTAGAGTGTAGTTCAAAGGATATGGTTTTTGTTTTGACCCTATGTGGCAAGTGTTTTCCATGTCGTGTGTGATGACCACCAAGGTGCATCTAACGTATTAGTGGACGTAGCAGTGCACTGGATGATGAAGTGTCAGAGGCGTGCAGTTTTATGGCTTTCAGTATGCTGTAAGCTTTGCACAGCTCTTCAAGTCCATTTATGGTATTTCATATGTTCTAGTCTGCCTAACTTGTTACATAAGTCATTGTCTGAAGGCTGTCAGTAATGAGAACAATGAAGAATAACAGGCAAAATCAGAAATAGACTAATTCTCAGATGTGTAGCAAAATCCATAGGAAATCTGGCAGCATCCCTAATTTCAAGGGTTTATATAGCCATGTTCTCCATAAGAAAACATTGAAACTGCATAATTATCATAACACGAGCAAAGAATTACATTTTCAACAAATCAAATTATAGCATTATCATATAATCCTATGATCCTACCACTAACCCACAACATGAATATTGATTCGACCCTTCTGACCTAATGTCATCCGAAGACCTCACTACAAACAAGTTACATTAAAACAGTGAAAGAGTTGTGAATAAATGTAATGCCACATGCATGAGGAAAGTCCTTGGGGAACTGTTAGAGTAGGCCCTCTGTAATTCAGAAATAAACAAATCCACATCTTGCTGCAGATAGTGTCAGGCAGAAATATAAACAGAAAATAAACATGATGTTACATCCATTTTGAACAAGATGCTGTTGAGGCCTTACAGGCCTAGTTAGACAAAACCAGAAAAACACACTTTAGTATGTCATGACAAGTTTCTTTCAATTGAATTAACTGCATGCCAGCATACACATATGAACTTGGGTATAGATTAATTGCTCTGCACGCTATTAATAATGCACATTTTAATGTAAACACACAAGTGTTAACAGCTTCTCAGAGAATATAGAAACATGAGAATCCACAAACATGGTACTGTCGGAAAAAGTTGCAATAGTCCACGCTAGTTGATTGGGTAGCCCATTTATGACATTCCATGATTTTAGAAAAATATTGATGTACCTAGCAATTTTATAGATTACGTCAGGACACACAGTAACATAACATACAGCCCATGATGATGGCACTACCAGTTGTTGCATGTGTGCAAGTATGTTAATTCATTATGGAAATATTCATTTCAAGAGACACTATTAAAGCGAGATATTGAAATGATTGCAGATGTTTGAGACACAATGTGATCCTTCAAGAAAAACATACAAAACTTTCAGCTCTGAAACAACAAAATAGTGATGGCCTTTAATTTCAAAGTGATAGCTGGGAACTGCCAGTTTCAAATTAGTCTTTTCCTAACCACCAAGGTGCAGAGTTGCCTAGCCACATATCCTCTTCTTTGGAAATAAGGAAACCCCTTATAGGTCACACTCCAGCCATTTCTTATGGTCCATGCTGAATGTGTGCAGCCTTGTAAGTCAGACTGCAATTCTTCAATAGGGTGCAGTTTTTCTTGATGATTGAGATTCCTGTAACATATAAAAACTTTAAGAAACCTTTAAAAACTCATATTTTCAAGTCTGCATTCTAGTTTCTGAAAATGTCTGCTGTTGTCACTCTTCTGTAAATATTATTAAATACTGTTCACATTTTCATCATCTTTTTTCTTCAGTCTATGATTATGCTCAGTTCTACTTCATCTTCTTTCCTTGTGGTTTGTCCCGCCCCATTAGTCTTTATTCCGGTTTATTCTAGTCCTAAACCTTTAAATTGTTGCATGCTGCATTCTGTAAATTTACCAATAAATATATTATACATGGGAGCCTGCAGTGAGTGCATAAAAGCTTGTCCCTAATTTCCTTATTACAGGCGAGTTGTGGCTTCTCTGGTCACCTTTAAAGAAGAAGCTACATAGCTGCTTAACTACATCGTCATGGAATTACTCTGTGACTTACAGTAGCCTTACAATGTGTGGCAGAAGATACTTTGTCGCATATAGTGGAATAGATGAGACAGCTTATGATGAAATGAAATGCCACATAGAGGAAGACTAGCAATTGAGAAGCCTTGGATCAAGCACTCGGATGTTTTGTTTGTTTGATGTTTCTGCCTAACAGATGGCACATAGTGAACCCTGGGACTAACATATCCCTACTACAACTCAAGTACTTGGATTAGCCCATGCAAATAATAGATTGTGTATTATTTGTCATAAGATGCGTCCCACGTACAATGCTGACATTATTAACAATATGCTTCTCCGTAAAGTAACACTACATCATGTAAATAACTCAAAACAGCAAGAGAAGGGCTTCTATGATCAGTCTGATTTCTTTTAAGGTGTACTTTCACAGACCCTCAGATGAATTGAAAATCGCTGTACGCACTAACAAACAACTGTACAGGTTGCAATACAATGAATGAAGAAGAATTAGTGTAACAGTGCCCGACTGCCTTCAAGTATGCTTCTGTAATAGAAGGCAACTACCTATGTTTTTCTTATGTGTTCTCTTCAGATATCTTACTGTCCTCCTGAAAAAATGAAATGCTAATTTTTATTGTTATTATAAAAAGTGATATTTACGAAAGGCAAAATATAATCATTTTAAAACAACAAATTTGCAAAATTACTACCAAATGTAATTGTTGCTTAAATCATGAACTTGTTGGGACTTTTAGACATTCTGCATGCATAGAAGACGGAAGGAATGTCAAAGCACAGGTGATTTATGCTGATCTTTGAAAGGAAAGCTAGCTCTTCAGGTATCCACTTTGTGGTTGTGCGGTGGTCTTAAAGCAATTAAAGGTATTGAGCGTGGGATTTAGAAATGGCAGTGTGCCTATTCATATTCTGGGTAAATAGTGGAATCAGTCACACTGTCATTCTGGCAGCAGATGTCTGTGGAATCTGAAACCTTGCTCCCAATCATGGTGGAAGCTCTGCCTAGCGCCATTTCCATTGACAAATTCATTGGCTGTATGTCCAAGCCAGAAAGACACATGCACGGGCCAAGGGTCATTCAGGGGTAATAGTGAATAAAGCTTTGTTCACATCAACTGCAACAACTGCCTGCATGCAACCACTCTAGAAAACTACAGTAGGACTGAACACCCTAGGAAGAGAAAGCAGCCCAGTCAATGAAGAGTTTGCTATCTCCTGGCATGTTTCAAATAAAGCTGGATTTCCAGTTTTTAATGTCTGTTATGTCTAAAATTTATGAAGCCACAAAGAATCTGACCAATTCCTAGACTGCTGTAAGTAAGGAAATAAATGAAGTCTCGACAGGTGTTTAGTGTATCTGGATGAAACATTCAAATTAATCATCTGTCTTGAGGTGTCGAGTTCTAGACCATTAACATGGAAAAGGCGCAATATGTCACAGTTCTCTTGTGTGCCCGTACTGTGCATGAGTATTCCGTCCACTTATAACAATGACACCAAACAAGGCAATACATGATTTAATGTGTTTCAAACATGAAACAGAGTAATTTTTGTCACCACTATTTGTCTTGACACTTAGTCGCCAGGACAGTTTTAGTGACGCAGTGAAGAATACAAAAAAGTGATGGATGGAATGTTTGAATTAATGCCATCCACTGGTAATTACTCATGCCACATTCCAGTCTAATGTTTTTTTGCCCACAATTCCACCTCAGCTTATACCGAGCCATATGCAAATCAGTCTTGTTCCACCTACAATTGGAAAAGCTCAAGGCTGAACTGCCAGGCCAGCTGCTGTCCGAACCGTAATGTGCATCTTAAGACAGGTTATGACCTATTTTGGTCTTTTCATTTGGGTGCATCTTGGTTTCATTGGCACAGTGAGCCCGGGAACCACATCTGGACATACTGATTGCACTTAAGGCATCACAATGAAGAACACATAAAGGGATGGATGGAATGCTTAAGTAATCTTAGCCACTGGTAGTTACTCAGATACTCATCCCAGTCCATTATTTTTTGCCCACCATGCCACCCTACATTAGAGCAAGTCACAAGCAAATCATCCTTGGGTCCTGCTCCAACTGCAGTTCATTGTGCCAGTGGAACAAAGCTGCACCCTACTTAAGAGACCCGTTTAGGGCAAAACCAGTTCCGGTTCAGAGTTGCCTTGAGTAGCCAGTTCGGACTAGAGTGTTCCTATTGGAGAAGAACCATGGATAATTTTTCAGTCCTGGTGAGACCCACAGAGTTTTGCTGATAGGGTTAAAATATTGACTTTCCTTCCACTAAACAGAATTCAGCCAATTGCTTACAAGCTGAATGGACACTTATTCCCTCATTGCTCACTCTGCCAAGCCATCCACTGGGATGCTCACTTTTCATGCTCTATATGCTTTTACGTTTCATAATGCTGCTTGGTCAGCACCTTCTATCTACATTGTTGTGTACACTTTAAATGTTGAATAATTTACAAAAGTAAAATACAAATTAGTGACCTTGCTACACATCTGCCCTCTGTCATTTTTTATTACATTTGTAACACTGAATATTAATGTTTTTGTGTGAAGAGAAGTATTTGGATTGCTTTCCCCCACAAATATTCACAAAATGAATTGGGTTTAAAATATCAGAGTATCACACTTAAGTGAGTCATTGGGAACCATTTCTGTTCATGATTGCAGTTTCAAGGTTCCAGTAGGAATGTGGAGTTTTCCTCTTTAGATTATCTGAGCTATACCTTTGGCATGCCATACTTTCTTCCTGGTTGTTGATGTGAGAATGGAAGTTCAGTTCCTTGGTAGAAGTAATGTTCGAATTTTCGCATTCTTGCCCATTTTAGACATCTAGAAGCAACACAGTATATTATTCACAACTTTGGTTTGTTTAATGCTCCCTCTGGTCATCAATGATATTTTTGTCTATCACTTGATGAATATTAGGTGCTTTCTTTTTTTCTGTATAAGAAAATGGCAGGCTTCTTAGCTGGATTCCTGCATAGCCTTATGTGATCTACTCATTATGGTATTGTTTGCCTGAAGAACAGTCATGAATTGGGTAGCTTATTGTTGTGTTGTTGAAAAGCTTAATGTAATATTATATCTAATGGCTTTTGAAGGTGGCCCCCTTTGTGCTTCCATATCTGGACTCCATGAGTTATGAAACAAATACAATCAGATAACAGTTGTGTATGAGAGGTGAAAGCTGCCAGTTACCAGTTACAGCAGAAACAGTACCATTTGTTCTACCATACCAGCTTCCAAATAGAATTGAGCAGATGAGGATAGACTTTTACTTGAGGTGCAGAGACTGTGGGACTGGTGCATAATCCACTGCCCACATTCTGAGGCATCAGACTAATGACTGGTGAATGATAGGTCTTTCAGTCCACTCCCATTTCATATCTACCCATGCCTTTCTGCAAGTAGACAGCAATTACAGATAGTTTTATTTGAAGGCAGTGACAAACTGCTAAAATTAACATTTCCATCTGTTCCTGGGCTTCATACATGAAACATGTTGGAGACTTCTGTTGGGCTCAGGGTGACATCTTCAGAGTGCAGTGCAGTCAGAGAAATAAGGGCAACACAGTTACTGCAGATGTATGGCAGTGGTACAGGTTTCTTTGTTGCTGAGCAGTTTGTTCCCCTTACTCCATGGCAGTGTCAAACGTATTTCATATTGAGTTCTCATGACAGAGTGCATGTTTAGTAATTTCTCAACACTTCCTTAGAGTGTTTGTTTCCATTCCTAAAAACAGGGTTCAGTTTAAATTCAATGAATGGAGCTGACATTTATGAAGTGCTGGAAACTCATACAGCAAGTTAACTGTCTTCAACATTGTAATGCTGCTTCGGTCCTCTATGCTGGGGTGCAGAGAACTGTGACAGGAGCAAGAACTGCTTAAGCAACATAATCTGTTTTGCATGTACAGCCACAGCAAGCATATTACACATTTTTGACAAAGAAAAGAGATGCTCAAGACATTGCAGTCCTAATGTTAAGGCAATTGAAAGATGTTACTAACTTAAGAATTTGTGGGGTATCACAGAGTCCCTTTTCTCTGTCAGAACAAAGACAAAAAGAGATACCTTTTCAGCTTCTTTCCTAGCATTTATATTTGCCACAGACTTTATTTTAAAAAAGGGACAGGAAATAAAGGTCTGATAGTAAATCTCAAAAATGTATTAGGATTAAGGATGCAGATAAGATTCCAGAACAAAAATAGATAACATAACTCATAAAGTAGTTCAGTGGCTAGCCATATTGACAGCAAACACGCCTTCTTTATTAGAAAATTTAATTAACAATATCCCCAGACAGACTCAATTAATATTAAGTGCCTTTGCACAGTATTAGGAAAATATAGTCCAGAAAGAGATTCTTTATTAAAGCAAACACTTTTTTATCTAGTGAATCTGGTTATTCAGAAAAGAGATACTCATTCTCATTATGAAAAATTATTTTGTGTAGATAAGCTGATTGTTGTCCTCTGCTATATTTTAGCTGTTCATGAAGTAGGATCCTCTTTTAACATCAAAGGAAATAAATGTTTGGAGCCTCTTTGACTAATGAGATTCATTTCAAAGACTTCCCAATTCTGTATCTAAAGCAAACTTAACAATAATTCATGAAATAAATATTTTATTTGGGAACTTATCTCCATGGTCAACGCCTTGTTGTAGAAACTAGAAATATATGTTAAGGAGGAAGAGTCCCTCAGTATGAAACACAAAATAAAATGGAGCTGTTTGACAGTAGATCTTGAAAGAATAATCTCTGTTGTATAGGTATCCCTGAAGGAACCAACACTTGTTAAGTCAAATATTGTTTTTATTAAGTTTTGTAAGGATACTCTAAAGAAAGATGAGGAGGAAAAACAGCATGAAAAGGATAATCAAAAACTTCTAAGTTCCACCATTGTTGAGTACAACCAAAACATTTTTTAATGTATTGCCAGTATTATGAGTTTTAAAGAAAAAAATCCTGTGTGATTTTAAAAAGGTCATATTATAGGCACAAAAGTTCTCCCTTAATATAGGTTCTGCAAAATTCTGGTCAATGAGAATAGAAAACAATAGTTTCACTAGATGGCCTGAGGTTTTATGATATGAAGGCAAAAGTAAAACCTTTGTACTCTGGAAAATTAAAAGGTCCCCGTTTCATATCAAAGTGACACACTTCTTACTGTTGATAAGTCGGCTAAATAGTTTTCTGAAATCCAGACCATTTAATTCCAGTTGCAATAGAAAGATGAGAGCAGGGCTGGAACTAGGAGTCACCTAATGATGAGGTGACTCGGTAGTGGTTATGGAGTGGATGTAGCTAAGACTGGTTAAAAATATGTTTTTCAGATTGATAACTAGGACTCTGGGAATATATAAAAAATGGGTAGAAAAGAAACTACTGCAAGATGAAGGAGGAAAAAGTGGTCAGAATTAGTGAAAATGGTTACAAGCAACAAAATATCAGAAACGGGTCTAAGTGAGGTGCCTATTATTTTTCCCTCATCAATATTGTTTGTATTTCGATTGTAACTATCTGATTTTAGACATATAATTTGGAAGGTAAATGTAAAACAAGATAATAAGCTAGAATATAAATGTTGTCATGGTCCAGAAAATCTGTTTGGCTGCAGAGGAGGCTACAACAGTTGCAAGTGCACTATGAGTTGATGAGGGATACTTTTCTCAACAAAAAAGGTATTTGGTTCTGGTTTCTAAGAAATGCAGTGCTGCAACAATCAGGTGTGTCAATGAGTCAGAGGGCAGACGGGTCATTGTTGAGGATAAGCTTGGGGATTATGGGGATCATTACAACCTCCTCGGTCTTTTAACAAGACCGCTGAGGGACCGCCGTGCGGATACCGCCAGTAGTGGCGGTTTGCCGCTCGGCGTATTATGACTGTTGGCTGCTCTCCGTCCTTTTTAGGACGGAGAGCCGCCAACAGCCATACTGACGGGCGGCGGGGAAGTGGAGGTTGCTCCACCTTCACCGCCACGCCAACAGAACACCGCCCAGCGAATCACGTCCTGTGATTCGGCACGGCGGTGTTCTGTTGCCGGTGTGGTGTCGGCAGAGCAGCCCCCATGGATCCCGTCCCCTCCCAGAGGATCGACGGAACAGGTAAGTTGATCGTCCGTTAGGGGAGGGGGGTGGGGGGGTGTTGTGTGGGTGCATGGGGGTGTGCGGGTGTGTTGTGTGTTTTGGGAATGAGTGCATGTATGTCTGTATGTATGTCTGTATGTATGTGTGCGTGTCTGACTGAGTGTGTGGATGTAGGCATGTATGTCGGTGTGTGTGCATGTGTGTGTTGGTGGTGTCTGCGTGCGTGTCGTTTGTGTGTGAGTAATGTGATGTTGGGGGTCGGGGTGGGGAGGGGGGCCCTGCCACCTTTGGGGGTTGGCTGGGGTGGTGGGGGGTGTAGAGGAGGGATGCGGGGTGGGGGAGACCCCTATCCCTGGCACTGATAGTGCTTACCGCCATGGATTTCATGGTGGTTCCTACCGCTGGAAATCCACGGCGGTAAGTCGGGTCAAAATACCGGCAGCGGTATTGTGACGACCGCCGGGCTGGAGACCCAAGTCTCCAGCCCAGTGGTCATCTCCGCCCTGGCGGGTGGAACGGAGAAGCGGCGGATGACCATGGCGGTAACCACCATGGTCATAATACTAAAAAAAAGACCGCCAGCCTGTTGGCGGTCTTACCGCCGCTTTAACACCGTCCGCCAGGGTTGTAATGACCCCCTATGTTTTTTTTACATTTGCAATATGGCTGGCCCAAATTCAGATAAACCTATGTATTTATGCACAATATTCCAAACCACTACATGCTACTCTGAACACTGGGGTGACAACTCAAATGAATATATTTAGGCTCTCAAAGGTACAGCTATCAAAATGAACACAGCTAGCTAAGCAGCATATTTTAATCAAGAAAACAGATGTTTATTAATGATTGTTTTTTTCTTGATAGCTCTACGTTTGTAGTATAAGTTTTCAAAATTGAGAGACACAGCTTTCATCAAGTGCTTCCCTTGTTTTTAGCTTAATAAAATCTTAAGATGAGCAAAGGATGTAAACTTGCTCTTTCCTTGGCAGCTTTATTAACAACAATCCCAATTAGTTTTTTAACTTAATCCAAGGCTGAGTATTAAATTTAGTTTGACTGCCTGTAAAGCAGTTTTAAGGGTAATATGTTGAGTTTTCCTGTTAAAAAAAAGCAGTACATGTCAAGATCTCACCTGAAGTTTTGCTGGAGTGAACAGAAGAAGCGGCATATTGTCCCAACTCGAATTACTAGACGAGGAGAGCCCAACTACCCAGCCAAAGCTCCTCCAGTCCAACAGGTGAGAGGATAATGGATGAGAAACAAACACCACTCCTGTTCTCAGAAGATTCTTTAGGTATGTCTGCCAAACTTGGTGGTCTCTGATTCAATTCCTATAAAATAAATAATAAATGAAATAAGAGTCCTTATTCAAATATTAAGCCAGATTTTCTCTATTACCCTTCAATCCTATAATGCAGCTACTCTACCTGAAGTTCCCTTTTATCCCACCTGTTCCCTGTCCTGGATAGAAGAATCTTTTAGGAGCTGGAGTAGAGATCTCTGAAATTGATTACACCCACTATGGGATACAAATTATATCTGTAAATCACATGTCCACCATCACTATTCACTCTTCATGTATATGTTCTAGAGTAACACTCATACCTACCTAAGTTATAAGTAGTCGCAGAATGACTTGAAGAATCTAGTATAAAATACAATGCAGCTATATAGGCACAATATGCATGTATAGATGCTACAGACATGGAAGGAAAATAATATTTGAACAGTCAAAATAATCTTCTAAATCATAAGAAAATATAGCATTACATCATGCTTGGGTAGTAAGTCATCATTCCTTTAACACTCAGATAATGCATACATTACTCCGTCTTTTTTGTAGTAATTCCTATGTACTTTTGTCATTCAACACACAAGTTTAACTTGGAGTACAAGAGTCCACGAGAAGTGCAAGTTTCCAGGAATTCCAAAAATCTAATAAGATCAGCCTTAATTAGTCATGAGCGCATCGCATTACCCAATAGTTGTTCATTTCTGATTTTGTCTTTCAAAGTTTTGCAGAGTTTGAGAATGCCTATGACTTTCCCCTGCAGTGCCAGAACCACCAAAGAGGCCAACACCACTGTAACATCAAGAAGATGCTACATAGGACCCTGACCTGATCCAGGATATTGAGGATCCAAAAAGTAAGGAAGATGCCAAGGTGAATCACAGGACAGGAAGTTGCGAGCCTGCTAGAGAGCTAGAATGGCAAGCAACTCCCCGCCCCACCCCCCAGGTCGCGCATGGCTTTACAACTGGCACAGCTCCTAGCTCAAAAATAGCTGTAGCCTTGTGGTATCAATGTATCAGATAACATAATTTGTTTTGTGCTCTCTTTGATTCCTGTATAGCTTCAACCTCAAATTCATGTTCATTGTTCATCAATTTCATCAAGGCTACATGGAATACAGGGTGTATCATTAATGTTGCTGGCAGTTCCAGTTTCATAGCCACGCCGTTTACCCTTTTAATAATATTATATGGTCCTATATATCATGGTTGGAATTTTCACGAGCCTTTTATACAAATACTACAATTGGACAACCATACTTTCTACCCCTTCTGGATTGATGGACTTGGACTACATTGCTTGTCAGCTTACTTTTTGTATGATGTTTGTGGACTTATCTAGGTTGTCCTGTACACAGGATTGTATATCTTGTAAATGATTAACAAAGTCCTGTACTGCTGGCACCTCTGACACTTTTTGGGTCAATTGTTAACATTCGAGGATGATAACCATTCTTACAATAGAACTGAGAAAAATTAATTGAACAGTTCACTGCATCATTGCACACTCAGCCACCCACAGAAAATCAACTCAGTCTGACGTATCATGTAACAATTGACATTTAAGATATAACTGCATACATTGATTGACTCTCTCTGCCTGTCCATCAGTTTAGGGATGATGACTAGGGGATAAACGAACATTCACACTTAACAGATTACAAAGGCTCCTCCAGAATTTAGAGTCAAATTGAAGACCCCAAACAGAGATTAATACAGAAGGCACCCCAATTAACCAAACTACTGCCTGGAGGAAAATATTTGCTAGTTCTTTGGATGTAGGTAGAGATCTTAACTGAGTAAAATGAGCCATTTTCATCAAATTATGCACCATCAGCAAGACAATGCTATACCCCTTTTCAATTTTAGGTAAATCTACCACAGAATCCAAAAAAACAGTATGTCACGGAGCTAGGAGAGTAACCAGGAGAGTAAAGAAACCAGTGGGTGCTTGATGTGTACTTTTACTGTGGTCACAAATAGCACAGTTCTGTACAAATTGCTTCTTGACCACAGACCTGGCTGACCACCAAAAGTGATGCCTAATCAATTACAGAGTCTTCTTTACTCCCAGGTGACCAGCCATCAGTTATGTATGACACCAAAGTAGCGCTTATTGTAATGTGCTAGGGGGAATGAGTAACCCCCCTTGAATGTAGACCAGGTCATTGACTCTGTGCCCTTTATTGGCTTGGATAGTAACATCAGCCTCATTAGTTTTTTGTGCAATGGATCTCTTTGCTACAAAAGCTGTTTCTCTACACAAAGGCTCTTGAATTCTTTCTGTAGGAATAACATAAGGGGATTCCTTAGTCTGTTCAAAACCCTCATAACCCAGCCGGGATAAGGCATCAGCCTTGCTGGTGTGCCGACCAGGTCGGAACTGGATTATAAAATCATAATCATTAAAAAATTGAGTCCAACGAAGGTGTCACAATGACAAACCTAGGGCAGATTTCAGAAACTTTAAATTCCTATGGTCTGTTACGCAATTGTGTGCAATGCTCCTAACCAATAATATCTCTATTCTTCAAAGGCCTTTATTATTGCCAGTGACTCTCTGTCACCCACGGAATAGTTTACGTCAGCCGGACTCAACCTGTGTGAAAAATATGCCACAGGATGTAGCTTGCTGATGGTCTTATCTCTCTGTGAAAGAACCCCACCCTCTGCTACTTGTGAGGAATTGACTTCAGCTATATATGGCAGCATGGGACCAGGATGTTGTAAAATAGAGGCAATTATAAATATCTCTTTTAAAAGCTGAAAACTTTGCTCTGCCTCTGTACTCCACTGGAACTTGACACCATTACATAGTAGTTTTGTGATTGGCGAAACCAGGGAGGAGAAATGGTGAATAAATCTATGGTAAAAATTGGCAAAACCCAAAAATCTCTGCAGTTCCTCCACTGTCTAGGGTGATTTCCACTGCTATAGCTGACACTTTTTCAAAATTGCATGCAAACGGCACCACGTGTTTCGCCTGGGTGCTGCCGTCTTGTTTTTCATTCTGTTTATGGTGCTGGGCCCTCAACTTCAATCTGTTCCCAATCTTTGTAATCCTTCACCCCACACTTGATTTATCCTTATTTTTTATTTATTGTATTAGTGTGCCTTTTTGCGTCGCATTATTTTTAGTGTTTTCATTTTTTGTGACTTTTTTTGTATTTTTGTTTATTTTTCCCATATTTCTTCCTTCCTTTTCCTCCTGTTTCTTTTCTCCTCCCCAGTACCCCACCCAGCACCATGACAGAGCAGCGGGGCAACATCGGCTGCCTTCCTTGTGGGTGGTGCAACCATCAATGGGTGCAGCCTTGGCCGAACTTGAGCTGGGAGAAGGTGGCAGCACTGTTTTTTTATGTGCTGAGCCACCTCCCCTCCATGCTAGCAGCAGGAGGCAGGCCTTCAAGTGGTTACCCCCTGTGGGAGCATCGGCACCAGTGGGCTAGATTGTGCCGGTTGGGCAGGGCCACCACCCAGGTCCAGCACACCACCTAGTAGCTGACACACCACTGGGTGGATATCATCAATTGCGAGCAGGACCTGCTCGACCTGCTAGGCGTTGAGATCCGGTTGGTGAGCATTATATTTTTATTGTGTTTATGTTCCACAATGCTAACTTTTTTTTTCCAAATAGCATGCAGCTTCCATTCAAGGGTAAGTTATGTTTAGTTTATGTTAAGAATGTTATTTCTTATGTGATCCAGTTAGAGCGAGGCAGGTGCTTGGTGCTACATCATTGTACTCGTAAGCACTTGCTTTGGCCGATTATATAAGAAGCCATTGTCATACAGACTCCTCTGTCTCCATAGGGAGTTAGTGCTATCAGTGAGTTAGCGGTCACTGTGACTTTATGTAGCTTGTACAGTTCCAAGCAATTTCACAGTGATGCAAGTATGCATGCATTGCAAAAAAGGAGACCCAGCTGGGCCAGCAAGGGGCCTTGAGAAATGAGAATGGAATGAAAGATCATTCATTGCAAATGCAATGCATTAGTTCCAAATTTAGTTTTTGTTAAGGAAATTTGTATTAGGGATTTTTAGGAGTATAGCCAACTCAACGAAAGTTGATCATACTAGTACAGGGAGTGCAGAATTATTAGGCAAGTTGTATTTTTGAGGATTAATTTTATTATTGAACAACAACCATGTTCTCAATGAACCCAAAAAACTCATAAATATCAAAGCTGAATATTTTTGGAAGTAGTTTTTAGTTTGTTTTTAGTTTTAGCTATGTTAGGGGGATATCTGTGTGTGCAGGTGACTATTACTGTGCATAATTATTAGGCAACTTAACAAAAAACAAATATATACCCATTTCAATTATTTATTATTACCAGTGAAACCAATATAACATCTCAACATTCACAAATATACATTTCTGACATTCAAAAACAAAACAAAAACAAATCAGTGACCAATATAGCCACCTTTCTTTGCAAGGACACTCAAAAGCCTGCCATCCATGGATTCTGTCAGTGTTTTGATCTGTTCACCATCAACATTGCGTGCAGCAGCAACCACAGCCTCCCAGACACTGTTCAGAGAGGTGTACTGTTTTCCCTCCTTGTAAATCTCACATTTGATGATGGACCACAGGTTCTCAATGGGGTTCAGATCAGGTGAACAAGGAGGCCATGTCATTAGATTTCCTTCTTTTATACCCTTTCTTGCCAGCCACGCTGTGGAGTACTTGGACGCGTGTGATGGAGCATTGTCCTGCATGAAAATCATGTTTTTCTTGAAGGATGCAGACTTCTTCCTGTACCACTGCTTGAAGAAGGTGTCTTCCAGGAACTGGCAATAGGACTGGGAGTTGAGCTTGACTCCATCCTCAACCCGAAAAGGCCCCACAAGCTCATCTTTGATGATACCAGCCCAAACCAGTACTCCACCTCCACCTTGCTGGCGTCTGAGTCGGACTGGAGCTCTCTGCCCTTTACCAATCCAGCCACGGGCCCATCCATCTGGCCCATCAAGACTCACTCTCATTTCATCAGTCCATAAAACCTTAGAAAAATCAGTCTTGAGATATTTCTTGGCCCAGTCTTGACGTTTCAGCTTGTGTCTTGTTCAGTGGTGGTCGTCTTTCAGCCTTTCTTACCTTGGCCATGTCTCTGAGTATTGCACACCTAGTGCTTTTGGGCACTCCAGTGATGTTGCAGCTCTGACATATGGCCAAACTGGTGGCAAGTGACATCGTGGCAGCTGCACGCTTGACTTTTCTCAGTTCATGAGCAGTTATTTTGCGCCTTGGTTTTTCCACACGCTTCTTGCGACCCTGTTGACTATTTTGAATGAAACGCTTGATTGTTCGATGATCACGCTTCAGAAGCTTTGCAATTTTAAGAGTGCTGCATCCCTCTGCAAGATATCTCTCTATTTTTGACTTTTCTGAGCCTGTCAAGTCCTTCTTTTGACCCATTTTGCCAAAGGAAAGGAAGTTGCCTAATAATTATGCACACCTGATATAGGGTGTTGATGTCATTAGACCACACCCCTTCTCATTACAGAGATGCACATCACCTAATATGCTTAATTGGTAGTAGGCTTTCAAGCCTATACAGCTTGGAGTAAGACAACATGCATGAAGAGGATGATGTGGTCAAAATACTCATTTGCCTAATAATTCTGCACTCCCTGTATATGTTATTGCATTTGCCTGTTACATAATCATTTTGTGGAAATTAACAGCACCACTAATGTATTTTGTTTAATCTTCTTTCTAATCTTACATCTGCACCCCAGGGTACGAAGAGGGGCACTGCACCGCCGGGTCCCACAGGAGATGGGGAGGCGCTGACTACCAGCGCTGATGCTGATGGCTCTGCTCATCCCAATAAATCCTGTTATTTAATATTATTATTGTCCTATCTTTTACCTGTCCCCACTTTTATACTACTTTTAATTTTGGCTCGTTTACTTTTTTATACAGTCTCCCTTTTTTCCAACTCCCCTATCCAAGTTTTGTTTAATTCCTGTTATCCGTGCGTTCTTTTTTTCTGTCTTTCATTGACCATTTTGAATTCCATGCCTTCGTTGCTCTTCAGTGATTCTGAGTCATCGTCAATCATAGGCTACAGCTCTGCCCCTCTGTTAAGCAAAGCTTTTGGTTGGCTTGACTACCTAGCTTTTCTAACATTCCAACAAGATGCCCAGAGTGATACTTTTGACCGAAGATACTGCAGTGCTAACCGAATAGTTGCACTTTTGTATTTAAAAAAATAAGAATGGGACCTGGCATCTAAAAACTGTATACTGTTTCTTTATAGCCACACCAACAAGTGAAGCCAACTCGAGTTTGACTGCTGCAGGAGCAGATGGAGCAGGGGGAGACACAAGGACGAGTGCTGGTAAGTCACATTGTTTGCTTATTGACAATTATTTTTACTAGCTACAAGGGCGTTGTCGTGATCGGATTCATGAACCCCCTGCCTTGCAGCTACAGCGGTGGTTGGGTTACTTATGACCTCTTCTATTTGCAACTCAGCAAAAGCACATATAATGTATGCTAAAAGTTATGGCTTCATGGAAACGTGAAAGAATGGAAGGTTAAAAGAAAGGATGGGTGAAAAGAATGAAAGGAAAGGATGTGTGGGAGATGACAAAGGCTGCATCGGTGAGTATAGGTGTTGGGTAAATGGGTGGATGTGTGAAAGGATAACTGAAAGAGGGTGGATAGTGTGTGTACTGAATGGATGGATAAAGGATTGCGAATTTGTGTGAAAAACTAGATGAGAGAAAGTAAAGCTTAAATCATGGTGGCTATGGGTGTATATAGGGGAAGAATGAAAGGACTATTAAATAATTGCTTGGATGAATAAAGAAGGGAGCTCTTCTTCTGTAGAGAGATCAGTGAGGCCCCTCTATTATTCTATAGCAAAACCTCTACCAACCTGCCTAATCCATCCGCCTTACTCTGCAGTAGAGTAAGTCAAGTTTCTTTACTTTCCTTACTGCCCAGCGAGTCACTTTGGAAAAAAAATTGTGATGGAGAGGGCAATACCAGTGAGTAAAGTGGAACTAGTAAGTACCTGATTTGATCTCGAGTTTATGGTAGGGAATACACTGTGATGAACGTGCCAAATACAATCTATATAGCCCATTCCTTTCCCTGTGGTGCAATGCATTGTTTCCTCCCCACCCCACCACTTCTTATGACAGACAGGATAAAATATCCGCATTTTATACCTGACATGTGTGACGTATCTTTTTTGATGGCTAAATCTACCTGTGAATTTCTCGCCTTTTGAATATTCCCAATGCACCAGCATTAAATGGAAATCTTTTGTTTCTAGCTCTCCACGTCGACGAGGACGTCACAATGGAACAGCTCCGTACGCGACTCCATCTGACATCATCAGAGCCATAAGGAGTCCTCGCCGGTGTGCTGATGTCAGTTCACTTTTTCCACACCTTTGCCTCTCACGGTTTTTCTACCTCTCCAGGTGTTACACTGTATTGAGGGAGCTTCTTCATCTAGTTTTCTTTGTGCTACAATATGTCCACCGAAAAAGTCGGGCTTTAAGCCTTGTAGAAAGTGTGGAGGTCATATGCCACTTACTGACCTGCATGAAAATTGCCTCTGGTGCCTGAGTGCTGATCATGACTTTGGGGAATGCTCTTGTTGCCAGAGGATGAACCCGAAGACACTGAAAGAAAGAGAAGCAAAACTGTTCATGCAAAGGCCAAAAAGGAGGAGTGGGGCAGTGGGAGATCCAGACATCAAGAGGAGTCGTCTTTCCATAGGTCTTCGAGATCACGTATGAAACAGCTTTGCCACAGCTCTTGGTGTTGTTCTTCCCGAGATACTAGCCCAAAGTCTTTGTAACCGGCTTCCAAGTCTTGGTGCCGTGCGACCTGGGAAGTGAGTCCCACCCTTTCTCCTCCTCAACCAAAGTTGCCAGGAGATTGAGGAGCGAGAGTCAAGTCAGGTCTAGCCTCAACAAGAATATCTGGCCTTCCTGACTCCTCAGGTGGATCCATCTACCTTTTTAAAGGCTATGTTCAGCATTTTTAACAGGGCAATGACCCCGGTTGGTACGCCTGCGGGCCCCACAGGTTCCTTAGCCTTTAACCTTAACTTCCCTGCACCATATAAACAGGTGCCGCTGCAAACATCCTCGACGTCAGTGCACTCTTTATCAACGCCTCAATTGGAGTCTAGATTAAGAACTAGAAAGGAGGCATGAAGGCTCTTGGAGGCGCAGCAGTATTTGGAGGAGCAACAACATTTAGAGGAAGGAGAGATCCCTTTACATTCTCATGGCTTTGAGGGTATTGAGGGGGCAAGCAGACTGGACACTTCTCCTGAGTGGGATTTATTGTCACCTGGGGATTTTTCACCTCCGGAAGTTATTACTTATCGTGGTGTGATCAAGAAGGCTACCGACCTTTTGGAATTGCCCATATTAGAGCTAAAGTCCAACACCCTGACTGAGGTTCTCAACTACTACTCTGCTTCAAGGCTTTGTCAGAGCTGGTTCTGGATCTGTGGCGGAAGCCTCTGTCTACGCCAGCTGTTTCCAAAGTAATTGCCAAGAGGTATAGGGCTGTGCCAGGTGACCCGCAATTCCTTAGTCTGCATCCGATACCTGAAGGTCTAGTAGTCCATACTTCTTTTTCTTATATGCCGCTCCTGGTTCCTTCCCTGTGACTCCTGCAGATAGGGAAGAAAAAAAACCTGGAACAGGCTGCTAAGACAGTAATTTCATCATGTAGCAAGGCTTTGAAATCTGTTAATGCTACGTGTGTTGGGCAGATATATCCATGCACTGATGGACTCAGCTAAGGAGGTGGTTCCCAAACAGCCGCAAGATGTGCAGGAACATTTTAAGGAGCTGCTGCATGATAGTCAGTCAGTGACACACAGGTCATCCAATCTGGCCCGGACAGTGCAGACTCTGTTGCCAGAGCCAATGGTATATTGAAGGCTAGCAGAAGACATGCCTGGCTTAGGGGATCTGGGTTCTCCACTGATTTACAATCGGCCTTGATGGATCTCTCGTTAGATGGGTCCAGATTGTTTGGAGAGGAAGCTGACTCAGTGCTTGAAAGCTTCAAGGAGAGCAAGGCCAGAGCTAAGTCTTTAGGTCTTCAGTCACTCTTCTTGATCTATAGATCTTTCCGTAGGTATAGAGGGTTTAGCTACAGCTCCTTCTTTCGTGGGAGGCAGCAATTCTACGGTCAACAGTCTGCCAACCCCCTTTATATGTCATACAGAGGTCCGGGGTGATTTAGGCTATATGGTGCCGGCCAGCAACCTTCCTCCTCCGCCTCTTCTTCCTCCGCTGAGAACCTTTTTTGGAAAGTAGCCCTAGTTTTCTCCCCTTTCAGCAGCATGTGTTACCCTTGGGCGTGAGGGGGTAATTCTTTTTCTTCAAGAGTGGAAGTCAATAACATCCGATTCTTGCATATTAAGCATTGTAGGACATGGGTATGCCCTTCCCTTTTGGGAGTTTCATCCTCCCTTCCCTCTCCAGCATACCTTTTGTTCAGAAGATCATCTGCTGTTGCCCCAGCAGGACGTACAAGATCTGCTTTTAAAGGGTGAAGTGGAGTTGGTTGCGGAGCAGTAAAAGGGTCAGGGATGTTATTCAAGATATTTCCTGATCCCAAAAAAAGATGGTTGTTTGAGGCCCATTCTGGACCTCGGGATTTTGAATTGGTTCCTCAAGCAAGAAAAATTCAAAATGCTGACCCTAGCTTATGTGCTTCTTGCGCTGGACAAGGATGACTGGATGGTTTCTGTCGACTTGCAGGATGTTCTGCAGTCACACAGGAAGTATCTCTGGTTCATGGTAGGGACTCGGCACTACCAGTCTTTCCTTTTAGTCTTACTTCCGCACCTCAAGTCTTCACTAAGGTGATGGCAGTGGTTGCAGTGCATCTCAAAAGAAGGGGAGTATCGGTATTTCCTTACCTGGACGATTGGTTGATTAAAGCCAAGTCTCCAGAGTTGGTGCTGCATCATTTGCAGGTAACAACCCAGTTGTTGTTAGACCTAGGCTTTTCGTTAAACATGCCCAAATCTCACCTGGAGCCCTCTCAGCGCCTCCTGCCCCTAGGGGCAGTATTGGACACAACATTGAATCATGCCTTCCCTCTTCCTCAGAGGAGTCAGGACATTCAGGCTATGATTCCAATGTTCCAAAATGGAGCGGATGTTTAAGTCCTAAAGGTCCTACGTCTGCTTGGTCTGTTCGCTTCCTGTATTCTGTTGGTCACTCATGTACGTTGGCACATGAGGCTTCTCCAACATTGTCCCACAGGCAGTGGTTTCAATACAGTGGACATCTCAAAGAGTCAATAACAGTCTCTAGAGAAACTGCAGTGGATCTTCGATGGTGGTGTGTGGACCACAACTTCACAAGGGAGGCCGTTTTTTCCTCCAGTGACCACAGTTGTTACGGATGCTTCCACTATATGGTGGGGAGCGCATCTGAGGGATCTGGAGATCTAGGGTCTTTGGTCTCCGGAGGAACAGACGTTTCATATCAATCTGTTGGAATTGCGGGCAGTACACCTGGCTGTCAAGGCCTTTCTCCCTTCCCTTTGTGGTCAGTCGGTACAAGTCTTGACAGACAACACTACCGCAATGTGGTACGTCAACAAGCAGCGAGGACTAGGGTCATATCTTCTCCGCAGAGAAGCTCTGCGACTCTGATCCTGGGCTCAGGACCACCAGATTTGCATAGTGGTAAACCATTTGGCTGGAGTTTTCAATGTATGCCCACAGTCTCATCCAGCACTTTTTGACCGACCTCGAGTGGCGTCTCCATCCGGAGGTAGTTCTTCACTTCTTCCAGTTATGGGGAACGCCTCAGGTAGACCTGTTTGCCACTCATGAGAATGCGCATTACCCGTCTTTCTGCAGCCTCCAGTTTCCTATGCAGGGAGGATTGGGGGACATGTTTCAGCTGAGCTGAAGCAACCGACTGCTTTACGAGTTTCTCCCATACCCTTGATTCCTCAGGTTCTAAGAAAGATTCGCCAAGACTTAGCCCAAGTCATATTAATAGCTCCAGATTGGCCAAGAAGGGTGTGGTACACATACCTCCTTCATCTCTCGCTGTGCCCTCCGCTCTGTCCACCTCACAATCCAGACCTCCTCTTGCAGTTGCAGGGGAGGTTCTACACCCCCACCTCCAGAGCCTGCACCTACATGCCTGGAGATTTAACAGGGCAATCTGAATTATTTTTCTCTGCCCCCAGAAGTGGTGAATGTTATATTATCGTCCAGTCGACACGCCACCAAAAATGTCTTTCTGGGAGATTTGTTAAATGGTGTGAGGAGAGGCACATTGATCCATTAAAGGCCCATTTGTCCAATGTTTTACAATTTGCTCTCTCTTTAGCACAAAAAGTTTGCGCAGTTGCAACAGTGAAGGGATATCTGTCTGCACTGTCGGCAATGATTTGTTTACCTGACCAACCCTCTTTATTTAAGTCCCCATTAGTTCTAAGGTTTCTTAAGGGTTCGACTAATAGGTTTCCTCCCACTCAGTTTATAATGCCTCAGTGGGATTTAAATTTAGTTTTAATATACCTGATGGGTACACCGTTTGAAGCATTACATAGTTGCCTGTTGAGGCTCCTCACTTTTAAAACTGTTTTTCTCGTAGCAATCATGTCGGCTAGGTGTGTTAGTGAGCTGCAAGCTCTAAGTGTAAAACCCCCATTTACCACTTTT
Source organism: Pleurodeles waltl (assembly GCF_031143425.1). Classification (NCBI taxonomy): domain Eukaryota; kingdom Metazoa; phylum Chordata; class Amphibia; order Caudata; family Salamandridae; genus Pleurodeles; species Pleurodeles waltl. The sequence continues at coordinate 172,431,141 of NC_090437.1, forward strand.
CTTGCTAACAAGGTTGTTTTGAGAACCGGGGTGGATTTCCTGCCAAAGGTGGTTTTCATTTAGGGCTGTCCATCACCCTTCTGTCCTTTTACCCTTCTCCCCATCCCTCCAAGGAGGAGGAAAGGCTGCACCATCTGGATCCAAAGAGAGCATTGAGCTTCTAAGTGGACAGGACGAGAGTATTTCGGATGGACGATCCGCTCTTCACTGGCTATGTGGGCAAGATGAAGGGCAAAGCCGTCCACAAAAGAACGCTACCAAGGTGGGTCATTCTTTGCATTAAGATATGCTATGCAGTGGCAAAAATATATATTTCCGAGGGCATTAGAGCTCATTCTACCAGAGCAAAGTGTAGTACTTCGGCTTTGGCTAGAGTTGTACCTTTTGTAGATATTTGCAAAGCAGCAACTTGGGCTTCCCTCCACACTTTCGCGAAGCATCGCTGCTTAGACTCAGAAGTGAGGAGGAACAGCCATTTTGCTTGATCAGTGCTGCAGAATTTCTTGGTATAGCCAGACAAGCACCCTCTTCCGAGTGCAGGACTGCTCTGGGACTCTATTTAAAAGGTGAGGAATCCACAGGTAGATGTATCCATCAGAAGAACAGGTTACTTACCTTTGTAATGCATTTTCTGATGGATGCAGTGTCTACCTGTAGATTCCTCACTGTCCCGCCTCCCCATCACCAGTCTTTTTATGCCAAGAATGAAAATGTTTGTATATATTCTATATATGTATTTCTGGAAAGTTCTATACAGAATGTATGCTTATATAGATATGCATATATAAATCTTTGTTTTCAGTTCGCACATGTTCTACTTGTGATGTTGGTGTTTACCTGTTCGCCTCGAAGGCACAGTAAAAAAGTGGGTGAAACCCCTGTTAGCACTCCGGCGAGGATTCCTTATGGCTCTGATGACATCAGATGGGGTTGCGTGCGGAGCCATTACATTGTGACTCCCTTGTTGACGTGGAGAGATAGAAAAAAAAGATTTCCACCAAATACTGGTATTCAAAAGGTGAGGAATCCACAAATAGAAACTGTATCCACCAGAAAAAGTGTCACCAAAGGTAAATACATTGTTCATTTTTCATCTGCCTCTTTGGAGTCAGAGTAGAAAATAAACTAAGTGAAAGGCCTGGAGGGAAGGGCAAGGCCACTGAAATTAAAGATACATAATTGTCAGCTACAGCTGCAGACAGTAGCAATGTACTTGAAGCGCTGAATATCATGACTCCAATTATTTGGCACCACAACTTGTACTCCATGGTGCATAATGCCTTACTCATCATAACGAGAGGTAATTAATTTTTATTTTTCCACTAAATGTGTCTGTTTAGTTACTAGAAAAGTGATTAAAAGAAAAAAATGAAATCACTTTATTTTTTATTTTTTATCTGGGCTCATTCTGCCTTAATTCTTTTCTACCAGACAGTGCTTCCTATGTGAGGCATGTGTATGAAAAAAATAAAATATTGGTCCTGTGACTCTCCTAATCATAAATAATCACATCAAATTCCAACGTACCTAGGGTACAAGCAATCTAGTGCTACTGTGACGCCCTCTATAATTTGAAGAAGTATTTGTTCAGAGCATTGTTTACCCTCTGTTATTCTTCTTTTTCTCGATATAGCTAATCCTGCCCCAGGACGGCCACTAACTAGGCAGGAGATAGTGACCCGTCTGCAGCAGCAGAGGCTGGGGAACAGTCAAGCAGAATACCAGCACCTGGTGATCCTGGATGAGGAAGAGGCTGAAACAACTGCCTCAGACCCAGGACCCAGCGGAGCAGCACGCCATTCCCCAGCTTCCCGGCCAGTACATCTCCGGCACTGCCGCCAGCAGTCAGGGTCCCTGACTGCACCTGCTGCTGCACCCTCCAGCTCCACCAGGGCATTGCTCGACGCATCCTGCAGCAGATGGACCAGATAGAGAGCCAGATCGCCAGCACTGAGCAGAACTTCGACCAGCTGCAGACCCATATTGACAGTGCCCTTTTTTAAGCCCATTTTTTGATTTGGTGGGAGGGTCTTGTGGATGGAGAGGGATTTGGGCTGGACTTTGGACTTTTTGGGGACAGGGTTATTTTTTCGGGGTGAGGAGTGGGACTGTTGTGGGTGGAAAGGGACTGTTTTAGATGGAAAGGGAGAGTTTTCCATTTGTAAATAATAAAGGGATTTTTTACTTCATTTGCATTTAAAAAAAATATTTTGGTGTTTTAGACTTTTAGTTTGCTCTACTGTCTTTTAGTGTAGCCTTTTATTTTTAATCTGATAAAAAGTGTATATAATTTACTTATACCCTTTCTCTATTGCCCTCTGCAACTATTACTGACCAGTAGGGGATGGTTACCCTTGCCTATTTTGCCTACAAAAACCCAGTACACACAGACATCTTCGTCAGTAGGAGTTAAATACTAATTAAACAAGTTCCCTCCAATCCAAGGTTCTTCTCTTACCTGAATAGATGAAGCGAGGGAGTCTTCTTACTGCAGGGTTTTTCCAAGGTGGCATCTTAAGGGGTGGTAGGTAGGTAGTAATAGCAGGCTAGCATGCTAACAGGGAAAACAGAACTTCACATAAGGTGCCACTCACACCTATGCGAAATCCAACTACAAGATTAATCAAAGGGTTATCCATCACTGTCAACTTAATTGAAAGAAAACAGAGCGTTAGTGCGTCATCATCATAACTTCAGGAAGACTGAGACAAGACTACCACAATGACAGTATTTTGACACACAGCAAAGAAAAACTGATATACATGATAAAATCTAGCAATATCAATTTCTTCTGAGCAATGGTGGGGAGCTATAGTATAAAACTAAACTAAGGAAATGAAATCATGGGGTCAGGAGAAATGGACTCAGACTCAAGTGTTTGGACCAGGTTAAGTGTTTACGGAACACACACACAAGGCATGAATGAAGATGTTGATGGGGCCGGTGTGGAGTATTGCTCAGGTATTTGAAGGTCATGCAGTGCGTTGGTGTTGCTTTCACCACATCTGCCCCAGCAGTTGTGTGATTCATTCATAGTGTAAAATGAGGTCACATCTCAATAAACCACACAGCCCGGGGGAAGAGGGTTAGGGCTCAATGAATGGATGGGAAAGAGGCTTGGGGAAAGATGTGACAAAGACAAACACTAAACAAAAGAAACCACAACAATATTCGTTGGGGTGCTGGGAAACACACCATTATCAAAGTGTTGTGAAAGGAAACAAACGGATAGTATGACACAGTTCAGTAAATTCATTGGAAACCGTCCTTCTACCCCAGAGAGACACCAGATAGTATATCCTAAGTGTTATGTTTTCTAGTTTTGAAATATGGAAGATTAAATGTAACCCACCTAGTCCTTAAAATTATGATTGTTAAAAGGAAAATGATACTGTACTGCTAAATTGGGTGATGCTTCTCCATTCTTCTTGGAATGTCCGTCACTCTGGTGCCTGTCTGAACCTGTCCAGTAGGAAAGCTGGAGTCTTCAGCTTTCCACGTATTGTTTGTGCAGGAGAGGACTAAAAGAAGGCCTGTGTATTGAAAAAAACAGTAGCTGTATTACAGAGTAAAGGAAAAGGAGAAAAGAAAGCATGAGAAGTCAGGAGTGTACCAAGAAGCCTCAGAGACAGAGCAAGAACATAAGAGGAGTTTCACGTTTGAGCTAGCAATGCAGCAAACACATACTCAACAGCATTTCCAAATCAATGCATCTCTCTCCAGCTCACAGAGCGGAGTGTGTCATAGGCCTCAGAGTCTTCGCCACCATCATGGGTTCTAATTGAAGTCGAAAACTTTCTAGCAGTTGAGGTTGTCCAGGCCCTGAGTCCTTCCATCTTGCTCCACCAGATTCAGAGTAACTCCATCCCATTCACAAACCGAGCAAGGTAGACCTGTTAAGTGTCTATCCAGCCATTAAAATGTCTATCCAGCTCTTGAGGAACAAACAGAGAAACAGAACTTGAGTATTTTTGTGTAGATTTGTGTTTGGTAACTAAAGTGGCTGGTTTGTTATAAGGAACCGGAAAAAGGAGTAGACCCTGCAGGTAAATTTCACTGCTTTTAAAAAGCCAATCACTTTCAGGAAAAAATGATCACCCATCAACCCCCAAACATTGCAAATCATCGGAAACAAGTTTAAAATGTGTTGAACTAGCTCCCTTACAGTCAGCCACCACATGTAGCAATTGACACTCACAAATTCACAATCAATCAATCAATATATCCCCACTCATCATGCAGTAGTTACTTAGTTACCTCTTTCAATCCCACCACAGTGATTAAACAAAATTCCTCCGCTTTGATGTAGTCCACACATCGGAATTAGGCAGCCCTGCTAGGTGATGTAAAAATATGATAAGCAGTGGCATGTGAGGGAGGCAGGCAGGCATCATCTCCAATGTCCTGAAGGGTATGTGGGGGATCTTCACTGCACATAGGTCCAACTCCAATCAGGGCTCATGTGTGACTATAAAATCAATGGTGGGGCAGCATCATTCGACACTAACATAATGTTGCACCAGCATATTTTCTTTTTTTTACAAAGAAAGAAAGATAAAAAGAAGCTGAACAAGAAATAATTAAAACATTCTATGGTGGCACTGGCATACTCAATCCAGGAAGTAGAGTTAGTCCTCAAACCCTGGTGGTTCTCCCAGAAGTTGGTCAGCTAACACGCTTGATTCAGACCAGTCATCCTTTTCCTCCTCCTGTGGTGTTTCGGGAATGGTGTAATCAGGTGGTATAAAATGGTGGTTCATTTTGACCATGGTCTATCTCTCCACGTTTTGAGGTGAGAGACTGGTCCCTCTCACTGTAACAAGTGCACCAGCTGCACCCAACACACATTTAGAAGATACGCTGGCTACAGGACAAGCCAGAAACTTTATTTGCAGCCTGCTGAGCTCTGACCATTGGCACTTCTTCCCATACCAATACACTAATGGGTTTTGATCCACAGACACCTCTTTTGAGTCATCCAGATACTCCTGGAACATCCTATGAATGGTCATTGGTGCTGCCACCTGCTCTACCACTTTTTCCTTCACCTCTACACTGGACTTAAGACCTCCCACTTGAAACCAAGCCAATGCAGAGGTTGGGTCTGATTCTTCTGTTGCTGTTGTGGCCAGTCTTCTTGTAGGTGAGGTTGGCAGATGGGAGACAAGACTGGAAGTTGAAGGCAGCACCCTAGAACTGCGGAGGGGGACTCAATAATCCACCTCTTTTATTGTGAAACATCCACTTCAGAAAAAGGAATGATAGCAGAAAGAATTTTTGTTGTAGCGTGGATCAAGTAGGCTTGCACGATGTACTCTTTGGACGAGATGTCATTTTGCAGCCTTGCATTACAAGCCACGCGATAGCTTAGGCTATTAACCAAGGCATGCGCTTCTGGATTTTCATTCGCACCCCAGAATGCAAACCTTTCAGACGCCTTCTTTAGTTGCTCCTGTAGCAGGTGTGGAATAACTGGATAGTTTGGCCCATTGTTCTGTCCTCCTTGCTAACTTCTCGAGTGAAAACCTCAAAAGGGAGGAGCATTTTGGTCAGGCATTTGACTAGGCCACATTTGTTTGCATCTATGGTCATAGCTTTCCAATTGCATCAGCCCCTTTTTGAATGACCTAGTCATTGAGCTGGATGTACTGCTCAAACAGACTTTGCAGCATATAATAGGTAGAGCTCCAACGTGTTGGCACCCCATGTATCAGGGCTTTCACTGGTACTCTGTTATTACGCTAAATAATGCGCAACTGTTTCTGGCCTTTAAAAGAATGGCTGAAATGAGTGCAGATGCATCTGCAGTTAGTCAGTATGTTGCTGACTATCTCTTCTTTTTTAAGAAACCAGGTTGATGCAGTGTGCTAAACACAGGACCCTGAAATAGCCACCGTCTGCCATGGCCTTGACTATGTTATTGCTGTTGTCCGTGGCAACAAATACAACTCGAAGATCTCTGGGTTGCGGTCATTCAGACACCTTGCTATTAAATTCCTCTAAGATGTTTGAAGCTGTGTGTGATTTCTCCCTGGCGAACATAACTACTTTTGCATGCTGACAACCACTCTTAAAAACTTTTTCAGGGCCAAGATCTGTAGATTGCTTTTGCTTTCCCTCCAGAAAAGAGATCCAGTGTGCAGTGATGCCTGACAACTGGTCCACTTGTCTGTTGTGAGGTGGATAGTGTGAACAACACTTTGCTGGAAAGCTTGTTAAGCCAATTGCAGCACATGATGATGCAGGGCAGGAACAGGAACTCTGGCAAAATAGGTCTGGCTTAGAACCTTCCAGTTTGGACAGAGGCTGCCATAATCTCCAAGAATCCCACTCCTTCAACAAAAGAAAAAGGGAGCAGGTCCAGCGCTAACATTTTTGCCAGCTTCCCATTGTATAAACGTGCCATTGGGTGGTTGAGGTCGTAGGGTTCCTCCTGCCTAAAAATGCCCATAATTATAGCCTGGATTTTCTTCTTTTGTAGGGCCACTGACACAGGGGACTTTTGAGATGTAGGTGGTGGCAGACTCAATGTGCACCGTGGTGGTGCAGTCACCATATGCTGTGGTGTCTCCATCTGACTCTGAGAATTCCTGTGTCATTGTGAGGTCACTGAGACGGGTGATTCTGGCGCATTGCTGGGGACAGGGCTGCTTTGCCTGAGGATTTCACCCGCTTCTTCCTCACCTTCAATTGTGATTTGACCAGTTGTAGTTGATGTTTCCCGGCTCTCCTCACCTTCACCACCATGACCATGTTGAGCCGTTTCTTAAGGTGCTCCTCCCACCGGATTGCGTGATGTTTTTTCATATGGGTCGTCTAGCCACCAGTAGCATAATGTGAATCAGGCTTACCTCGATGAACACTTGCGTACCAAATGGAGCATATGGCAAAGTTTTCCTCCTGTTTGCTAATCGTAAAAAAATGTCCCAAACTGGGAAGGAGTACTTTCTTACTGGGCCAATGCCTGAAGAAGAACTGGATGTAGGAGGGTGTGTCGATTGCCTCTCTGCAGTGCATATATATGCTTAGGTATGGGTTGGTGAAGGTCTCTGCTGGGGTCTTAAAATATAGGAGCTGGCGGTGCTGCCTGTGCCACACCCCTTGGAGCAGGTTGGATAGTAATGTGAGCCTTCTCTGTGCCAGCTTTTACAATGACTGGATCATTGTCTCCTTCCTCCTCATTATCATCCCCTTCCATGATTCTAAGGCTTTCTGGAACTTTTCTTTTCCCTTGCATCTCCTGGACTCTGTTGGGGTTAACTCCATGTCCCTATCGTCGTCATCAGAAGTGATGCTTGGAGAAGATGGTGGAGTAGTACCCTTCCTTTTTCTTGCTGGAGATCTGGGAGTCCTTGATTCTTAAAAAAAACAACCTCTTGTTCTGCTCCAACTTCAGAAGGATCTGGCTGTGACTGCTGTTCACTTTGCTCTGTTTCCTGAAATGATTGGGTACTACTTTGCGAAAGGGACAAATCCAATTCAACATCATTGCTTGCCGGCGTCGCCATGATTGCAGTGGCTTCTTCACTGACAGACATGGTTTTGGGCTTAGGTTGGGGTGGTGCTGTTGATGAGGGAGAACTGCCCCCGAATTCCTCCCTGGAGGCCGGGTGTGGCTGGCACATGTCTCTCAAACAAGGTTGCGGTTGGCACGTTACTGGTGCAAAGCTGTTTCCTCTCACTGGCCACTTTTTATGGGAGCTACTTTCTTCAGGGTCATCTTAAGCTCTAGATCAGCAGTGGCACTAAGATGCACAAGCGAAAGAGTTTGGTGCCTGGGGGGACCGAAGTAACTGTAAGACCTTCTTTTTAGCAGTACTGCAGGTGATATGGGGTCTCTTTTGTGCACCTAAAAACAACCAAGCAAGAAAAGCATGTAGTTAGTGAAATGTGACATTGTTACAGATTGAAAATAGTAGAGAAATGCAATCTTATTGCAGTTGGTTACTTATGTAATAATAAAATCAAACATTGCCAGGATTATCGGATGGGCACCAGGACCCTGCACCAGAGGAAGCAAGGAGGAGACGGGGCCCCAGGGATGCGGCAAAAAGAGCAGTGACAGAGGCAAGGGGAGGACCGTGGCTTTCGAGGCCTGACCGGTGAGGAGGGGGGAGTACTGGTGGGGCCCTGACCTGATCTGAAGAGCCGCATCCTGAACGACAGGGGGATCATCCCTTAGCTACGGGGCAGCACTGGAGGACTGCAGAGTTTGGCACCCAGCCACCACTGCCGCGCTGAACCGGGCAAGGGGGCTTACAGACCCCGGTCGAAGATGAAAACAGCCAGAACAACCTGAGCGTCCTTGACAATAATAGCATCAACAAGAGCCATGGGCTGCACATGAATGGAAATATCATAAAGGCCCCCTGACAGTACTCTACATTTTCTAACTCAGACGGCGCTGACCAATGTAGCTGACACCAGCCCCTCATGAAAGGAAGGGAGAGATCTGGCGCAGAATAGAAGTCACCAGACCACCACTGAGGCACTGTGGGAAGGAATACACCCCCATAACAACGTAGAAGTGGGGCTAAAAACCTAACAGAAGGAGACACGGCTAATGAAGCATATCTACAACTTGGGTGACACAGAGCTCTGAGAACCCGACGGGGGCACCCGACCAACTGAAAAGACAGCCCACTGTGGAATAGTGCTGATTGCCACAGCCCAACCCCAGAACACAAACCAGGCCCCCAAAAACCTACCCAAGCAAGACGGACACATCTGAGGGGGAAGATACCAAATGGGGAAGCCCTTAAAAAAAGAGACTGTGACTTGGGGGGCCCATTACGGCCCAAACCGCTTACAGACACTGCGGACCCAGCCGCACTCCCAACCACGGAGAAGACGCCTACTACACTGATGCTTCATGATGTCCTCCAGGCCATCGCAGCTTCCTAAACGGCGCTAGAAGTCAAGATAGATAAACTGAGTATAGACCTGGGATGACCACAAGCGGCTAGCGGAGAGAGTCACTACGACGGAACGGAATTTGGCGGAAGCGGTCCCTGCCTTGGCCCTAACTGACAGCCGCTTGAACACCATGGAAAGCCGCCTCAAAGCGCTAGAAAATAGAGCAGAAGGTGCTGAAAACAGAGCAAGGCATAATAACATCAGAATATTAGGCCTCCTCGAAACAATCAGAGGATCTGACATGGTGGGGTATTTGGAAGATTGACTGCAAACGGTGGTAGCCCCAGAGGGGCTTTCACCCTTTTTCGCACTAGAAAGAACTCATAGAGTAAATACTAAGCACCACCTCCAGGGACTCCTCTGAGACCAGTGATAGCAAGACTTCTTCCTTTCAAAGACAGAGACCACATACTATGCCAGACTTGGCTACAGGATTAGTTGAAAATTACCAACAGTAAAATATCCATATTCCCAGACTTCTCCCGAGACGTCCAACGACAAAGGGCAGCATATACTTCTGCGAAGCGCAAGCTCAGAGAACTAAAGCTCCCATACTCAATGGTGTTCCCGGCTCGACTCCAAGTGGTCACCCAGACAGGGGTGGAATTCTTCACTACTCCGGAGGAGATATGGACCTGGCTAGACTCAAGGCCGAACTCGGGCCCAAGCACCAAGTCGCAATGCAGTAAGAGACAACGCCGATCCCATTCGAGGAGGAGATGACCCCTCTCCCGGATTGACCCACCTCCCCCTGAAGAAACACAGGAAGAAAGACAGCGGGTGGTGGCGGCAGTCGCAATGATGGGCGAGATATCAAGTGATACATTGCTTTCAAACCAACAGGAGGGAGCTGAGCAGACGGGCTCTGATAAGGAGACAGCGACCTCAACCCAGTCGAGCGTGGTCCTGCCCAGGGTCACCCCAGGCACAGCTGATGAACTTATATAAAACAAGGCCGAACTATCAAGCTGGAACCCACATGGAAACACCATTTACCAATCTAAGATTGGGCCCTGGATGAACGAAGAGAAGAGAGACGCATACTCCCTTACCACTATTGGCACTAATGCCTCTTTCATATACTTTAAACTCCTCGCGTGTATTATCCACAGAGACGAAGGGAGGGAGATGAGCCGGGGGAATACTGGAGCACCCGGCTGCGGAGTAACAACGCCACCACCCCCACACACACACTGACTCACACAGTGGTGATCATGAACATTTTTGAAGTTTTGTTGTTTTACAGTTTGAGCGAGGACATTATGGCCCTCATTACAACATTGGCGGTAAAAGCCGCTTACCGCCGCGCAGAAGACCGCCAACATACCGCCACCGCTGTGGAATTCCGCCACAGCAATTATGACCCACATCTCGAAATCCAACAAAATTCAGACACCCACACAAGTCCGCAACACCAAAGGTCAGTGATAAACTGGTGAAAACAAAACCTCCACCGTCACGCCAACAGAAGTACGCCCACACTATCACGACCCACGAATCCACGCAGCGGTCTTTCAACCGCGGTATTCCATTGGCGGGACACACCGCCGCGCTCAAAATACACACACACACATACAAAACACCACCACATTGGAGAATTCAAAAGACACACACCTGATACACATACACACACCACTCCCACACACCCAATACAATATAAAACACACACCCACATCACCCACAAACCCCTACGACCACTATTACAGAGAGAAGGCCAGAGAGAGACACCACCAGCCACAAACTAGCAGCCACAGGCACTCAACACCATCATCCACACAACTTCCACGCACAAAACACCACACACCACTACATATCACACACTTATCACCACACACACCACCCCACACATCACCTACACCACCCTATGGCACGGCAAAGACACCCCAGGTTCTCGGAGGAGGAGCTCAGGGTCATGGTGGAGGAAATCCTCCGGGCAGAGCCACAGCTATTTGGAGCACAGGTGCAGCACACCTCAATTGCAAGGAAGATGGAGCTATGGAGAAGAATAGTCGACAGGGTCAACGCAGTGGGACAACACCCAAGAAATCGGGACGACATCAGGAAGAGGTGGAACGACCTACGGGGGAAGGTGCGTTCCGTGGTCTCAAGACACCACCTGGCGGTTCAGCGGACTGGTGGCGGACCCCCACCTCCTCACCCACAACTAACCACATGGGAGGAGCAGGGCTTGGCGATTTCTGCTTCCTGAGGGCCTCGCAGGAGTAGCAGGAGGAATGGACTCTGGTAAGTCAAAGCTTTACTAATATCTCCCCCACCCTTCCTGCATGCCATCACACACTCCTACCCGTACCCTCACCCTCAGCACTCCACCAACTCACATATACCCCACTATATCACAAACCACCCATCCCAACACCAAGCCCTGCATGCAACACCAACGCATGGACACCCATCACTAAAGCATGCCCACTGCACATACCCATACAATCCCCTAAACCATCATCACACAAGTCCCCACACAGAAATGCAAGCACTGGGGTACACCGGTCACCCACCCATTGCCCACCATGACACACACAGATGCAATAATTAAGCTTTTACACCCCTGCAGGACCACTACCCAATGTCACCAGACAGGAGGGTCCAGACATCTCCACCCCACCCACAGAAGAGGACCACAGTGATGACAGCAGCTCTGTCCAACTGGATCCAGATGACCAGCCCGGACCATCGTGGGCCTCGGGACAGTCGGTTCCCCTTGCACAGCCACAGGCCACCACAGACCTTCCACCCTCTGGTAACACCAGCACAGCACCCACCCAGCGGGCCCATACCTCCGTACCCAGGACACGTCAATCAGCTGTGTGTCCACCACTACAGGGAACCCAGGATAACCCACCACCCCAACAACAACAGGGACCTGGGGGCAGTGGCAGAGGGCACACGGTCCAGGAGACGAAGGCCCAGGAACACAGGGGAACTGGGAGGGCTGCTGTGCGACAGGGGGCGGACAGGCCAAGGGAACCCACTCTCCATGAGGCCCTCTCCTCCATCATGGGAGCATACCACCACTCCCAGGAAACGATGGCAACGGTCCTGGGCAAGTTTCAGGAGACCCAGCGGCTGCAGGAGGAACAGTATATGGGGTTCAGGGAGGAACTCAGAACCATCAGCTCTGCCCTGGGCACCATCGTAGGGGTGCTGAAGGAAATACTAAACACCAGGAGGGACACTGGCACTCCAAGGGGCCCCTGACACTAGCATGGACGATGAACTGCCCACCACCTCTGCCGGCGCTAGTGGACAGGAGGCACCGCCACAGGACCACAACACCAGCACCCCACCCCCGGCAGATGGAGAACCACCCCGCAAGCGGTCCCTGAGATCCAGGAACAAGACAGAGCACGATGCCAAGACCCCCGCCAAGAAATTAGACCACCCTGATTGTCAACCCACTGTCCCACTTTGTCACCCTGTCCATATTGGAACTGCCCCAGCTCCACTTCCTATGCCCATATGGGCAATGCACCTATGAGACAAATAGACTGGACACTGCCATGGACACTCCTCCGCCATCACCCCTCACCATTTAACTTCCCCCTCCAATATTTTGCTTTTAAATAAACACACCTAAAGCACCAACATCTGGAGTCTGTCTTTGATTTAGAAATAGTGTATTTGCAATTACAGTGACAAATTTTCCAGGAAATAGTAATGTCAACATACCTATGTCACACAGCTCTAGTCCATGTGGAATCTAAGCAGATGACACAGGTTGGGACCCACACCTGTGAAACCGTAAGGGAAAGTGACAACTCAGTGACCATACACTGGGTGAAATCGACAGACAGGATAGAGGTAGAAGTGTAAAAGTACATGGACCATCCTCCTGCAGAAAAGGCACCTGTCGTCGCAAAGCCAAATTATGAAGCATACAGCAGGCCACGATGATCTCACACACCTTCTTTGGTGAGTAGAATAGGGATCCACCTGTCATATGGAGGCACCTGAACCTCGCCTTCAGGAGGCCGAAGGTGTGTTCGATCACCCTCCTAGTCCGCCCATGGGCCTCATTGTAGAGTTCCTCTGCCCTGGTCCTGGCATTCCTCACTGGGGTCAGTAGCCATGACAGGTTGGTGTAACCAGAGTCCCCTAATAGCCACACCCAGTGCCTCTGTAGTAGACCCATCACATACGGGATGCTGCTATTCCGCAGGATGTAGGCGTCATGCACTGAGCCAGGGAACATGGCATTCACATGGGAGATGTACTGGTCTGCCAAACATACCATCCGTACATTCATGGAATGATAACTCTTCCGGTTTCTGTACACCTGTTCACTCCTGTGGGGGGGGACCAAAGCCAGATGGATCCAATCAATGGCACCTATGATGTTGGGGATATGTCCAAGGGCATAAAAGTCACCTTTGACTGTAGGCAAATCCTCCACCTGAGGGAAAACGATGTAGCTCCGCATGTGTTTCAGAAGGGCAGAGAACACTCTGGACAACATGTTGGAAAACATAGGCTGGGACATCCCTGATGCTATGGCCACTGTTGTTTGAAAAGACCCACTTGCAAGGAAATGGAGCACTGACAGCACCTGAACTTGAGGGGGGATTCCTGTGGGATGGCGGATTGCTGACATCAGGTCTGGCTCCAACTGGCTACACAGTTCCTGGATTGTGGCACGGTCAAACCTGTAGGTGATGATCAAATGTCTTTCCTCCATTGTCGACAGGTCCACCAGCGGTCGGTACACCAGAGGATTCCGCCATCTCCTCACATGTCACAGCGGACGGTGCCTATGAAGGACAACAGCGACCACAGAGTCAAACAACTCAGAGGTATGTACCCACAGTCTACACAGAACACCAATCATACACAAAATTTGGCCTGTATGTGTGTTGAGAGTAGGCCTAGGTATGTGTAACGCAGTTGGTAATTAGGCCATGTGGGCCCCTGAATTGGCGGCTGCCTGACCTCTAAAGCGGGACAATGGGATGTGAGGTAACTGCGCTGGCGTTGTACACTGTCGTGGTAGGCGGTCGAATACCGCGGCGCAATGCTGCATTGGTTAACATCGGACCCTATGGGTCCCAGGAGCCAATGACGATGTATGCCGGCGGTGATGGTACGCACCGCCGCGGACGTGACTACCGTGGACGTGACCGCCATTTTCTAACTGTTTAATCACTCGATACCTGATCTTCAACAGGAGAGGACCTACACTGCAAGAGCTGCTGTGACCTCGGTCTGGAAGAGACAATGGCTTGTGCGTCTGGGGAAAGGGCCCCTGCCTTCACTGCAGAGGAGTTGGAGAAGCTCGTCGAGGGGGTCCTCCCCCAGTACACGCTACTCTACGGTCCTCCAGACCAACAGGTTAGTACAGAGGGAGCATGTTGTATGGGCTATGCCTGTGTGGAGAGGGCTGGTTGTAAGAAGGAAGGGGGCAGAGTTCTGAGTGCATGAAAGACGGTGAATGCATGTGCCACATGGCAAGGGTAGGGATGGGGGGCCACTCACTTTGACGGTGCAGTTGTTAATGACTTCTCTTCTTCCCCTGTACATTTCATGTAGGTCAGCGCCCACCAGAAGATGGATATTTGGCGTGCCATCACCAAGGACGTCCGGAACTTGGGGGTCCACCACAGACAGAGCACCCACTGCCGGAAGAGATGGGAGGACATTCGGAGGCTCAGCTGGGGATGGCCTCCCAATGTGGGAGGGGTGCCCGTCGAACCATGACACCCCTGATGTTCCGGATCCTGGCGGTGGCCTACCCTGAGTTGGATGGGCACTTGAGGGCAACACAGCAGACACAAGGGGGTGAGTACACTATCATTCAGCTGACTTTGCGCGCAGTGAAGGTGTCTGGGTGGGGGAGGAGGGCTGTGGGTTCCCCTAGGCCAGGGCGAGTTGCGTAGGCTAGGCTCATCCATAAGGCATGGCCCTGTGGCCCCACACCCCACCTCTGTAGAGTGCCAAGTACTGCTATTCATGACCCAGGGTCATCTATGTGTGCAGATGACGTCCATAGCCTTGTAGGCCATTTCCCAGGAATTGCACTATAGATGCAAACAGCGCGACGTAGTGCAGGGGGCTGGTGTGTCTGTATTGTCCGGCAACGGTAGCGGTAAGCCATGCACTCAACCTGTCTTTCTACTGTTTCCCCCCCTTTTTTTGCGGTCTATCTGTTCTTGTGTGCATTAGCATCATCAGGCGGAGGTAGAGTGGCACCGGAGCACGAGGGAGCACGGAGGCCCACACTACGGACTCAGAATACACCAGTGGGACGGAGGGCGAGGGGAGCACCACGGCAGTCACAGGATCTGCAACCAGCGACACGGATTCGTCCGGAGATGGGAGCTCCCTTGTGGTGGCGGCAACATCTGTGCCCCCCACTACTACAGGTACAGCCGCCACCCCCCCTACCAGCACCGCCCTCCCAGCAGCCCCTCAGCCTTTGCCCTGTGCCCGCTCACCCAGGAGGGTGGGCATCACCTTTGCCCCAGGCACCTCAGCCCCTGCCCCCATTGACCTCCTCAGGTCCCTCACTGTTGGGCAGTCTACCATTTTGAATGCCATCCAGGGTGTAGAAAGGGAGTTGCAACGCACAAATGCATTCCTGGAGGTCATTCATTCTGCCCTTCATCGAACCCTTCAAACTCTGGCCTCAGCACTGATGGCAGCCATTGTCCCTGTATCTAGCCTCCCCCCTCCAACTTCCTCCACCCAGACCCAATCCCCTGTACCTGTGCCTATCCCAAGCACACCATCAGACCAGCCTGTACACACCTCACCACACAAGGGAAGCTCAGGCAAACATAAGCACCACACATCCCACAGGCACTCACGCAAGCATCACACACATACAGACACACCAACATCCACTGCCTCCACTGTGTCCCCCTCCTCCTTGTCTCCCTCCTCCCTCCCAGTCTCGTCTACACACACACCTGCATGCACTACCACTACAGCCACTACGTCCCGCACCAGCACACCCACCACCACACCCCGCTCACGTGCACTCACCACCCCCACTACCATTTCCACATCCCCTGTGTCCTCTCCCAGTGTGTCTGTGACGCCCCCTCCGAAGATACACAAACCCAGGCACACACCCACCCAACAGCCATCCACCTCACGACAGCCTCCAGCGCATGCACCTGCACCCAAATCCACTAAACTTACACCTCCTACAACCACCACCTCTTCCTCCACTTCCAAACCCCCTCCAGCTACCCGTCCCAGTGTGTCCAAAAAACTTTTCCTGTCCACCCTTAACCTATTTCCCACCCCCCCCTCCAACTCATAGGTCCCGTACTAGCACCTCAGCCAAAAAATCTCCGGGATCAGTGGTTCCTGTTGTTACAGGTATGTGGAGTGCACCAGCCACCAGGGCAGCTAGTGTGGCACGGAGCCACAGCACAGCCAGTCCCCCCCCTGTGAAGCACCAGAAGTTGGACAGTGCACGGCGGGAGAGGGGGAAGCCTCCAGCCAGCCAAGCCTCTCACAGGGGTCCCGGGGGGAGTGTGGACTCAGCTGTGACTCCTCCCAAGGTGGGGAAGGGGCAGAGGAAACCTGCAAAGTCTGGGAGGAGCAGCACGGCGGAGAAGACCGCCATCATCTCCGCTGGCCAGGAGGCCACCGCCAGCCCCATCGTCACTGCCCAGGATGAGGCCACCGCCAGCCCCATCGTCACTGCCCAGGAAGAGGCCACCACCAGCCCCATCGTCACTGCCCAGGAAGAGGCCACCGCCAGTCCCATCATCACTGCCCAGGAAGAGACCACCGCCAGCCCCATTGTCACAGCCCAGGAGGGCCCCGCAAGCCACAGCCCAGCTGACCCATGAAGGACCGCCAGCCACAGGCCAGCTGGGCAATGAGGGACCGCCATGGCAAGCACAGCTGAACAGGGCAAGCACCGCTGAACGGGGCAAAGACCGCCATGGCAAGCACCGCTGAAGAGGGCAAGCACCGCTGAATGGGGCAAGGACCGCTGAACGGTGCAAGGACTGCTGAACAGGGTAAAGACCGCCATGGCAAGCACCGCTGAACAGGGCAAGCACCGCTGAACGGGGCAAGGACCGCTGAACGGGGCAAGGACCGCTGAACGGGGCAAGGACCGCTGAACGGGGCAAGGACTGCTGAACGGGGCAAGGACCACTGAATGGGGCAAGGACCACTGAACGGGGCAAGGACCACTGAACAAGTCAAAGACCGCCATGGCAAGCACCGCTGAACGGGGCAAAGACCGTCATGGCAAGCACCGCTGAACAGGGCAAAGACCGCCATGGAAAACACCGCTAGCCCATTTGCGGCAGGGACAGTGACGCAACTGGGACCGTCACGGGGTGAGTGCTGCCCTCTGGGCACCAGTCCCCCTCCAGAACCAGTGGAGACATGCATCCACTCCGTCTGTCCTGCACAGGATGAAGCACTCTGGGCACCAGTCCCCCTCCAGAACCAGTGGAGACTGTCATCCACTTGAGAGACTGTGGCTTTGCACTCCCCAGGATGGTACACTGGGAAAAACAACCACTGTAGAGACTTGTGAGACTGTGGCTTTGCACTCCCCAGGATGGTACAGTGGGCAAACCAACCACTGTAGAGACTTGTGAGACTGTGGCTTTGCACTCACCAGGATTGATCAATGGGCATGGAGCCCCCTCGTGGATCTGGCGTCGTGCACTCATCCGGCTGAGGTGCCCCCCCTTCCCTTCCCCCTGAGGTGCCTGTTGTATTTCTATCTGATGCCCCAGCAGTGTTCTCTCCGTCATGTTCAGGTATCTTGTGTGGGCCTAGCCCATGCATTTTGGGCCCAGTGGTCCACGGACTATGAATGATGCACAACCTTCACTAATAATCGTGGTGTATATTTTGTTTATAGTGTATATATATATATATATATATATATATATATATATATATATATGTATGTTTTTGCTTACTGATTTTGGATATATTACAATAGTACATTAATGTCCTTTTGTCTTTGCATTCTTCCGGGGGGGTTGGGGGATGTTACTGTAATGTATAGATAAGCATTGGTGTGTGTGTTGTAGTGGTTGAGGGTGTGTGTCCCTGTTTTTTGCCTCCCCCCTCCCCTATCTCGTAGGTGCAGTACTCACTGTGGTCTTTGCCGCCGGCGTTGGTGATCCTCGTAGAAGAGCAGGAAGACTAGTGCTGGAAGAATTTTAAGTTCCGGCTCCATGCTGTCCTCCTTCCTAGTGGATTGTGTAGAGGTGAGCGTTTTTCATTCGAAATGCCTGTTTCCGCTGTGTTTTTATCCACGTTGTATCCGCCCCGGAAAAGGTGGCAGATTGGCCTGTCATAATAGTGTGGGCGGTACATTGTCTCTCGCCTGTCTGTTGGTAGTGACCGCCAAGCTGTTGGTCTGTACCGCCGTGGCGGTCTGAGTGTTAAAGTGGCTATCTTTGTTGGCGGTTTCCGCCACGGTCGTAATTGCAAAGTTTTTACCGCCGGCCTGTTGGCGGTATTACCGCCGCTTTAACACCGTCCGCCAGGGTTGTAATGACCACCTATGTCCCTTGCCCTGGGGTAGGGGAGTTGGGGACAATATTGTTTGATTACAGATCAATCCACTTTGTGTTGCCTAGACAAGACATATACTCATGTGAAAGTGTGTAGGGCACCTATAGGATGGGCAAGAGACCTAGGCGTTAGTCGCCTGATTCTTTGATACACTGTTAATGGATACTACACTAACTCATACATTCCTCACTCACATGGAATGTAAGAGGGATACAATCCATGACTAAATGGCATAAGGTATTTTCCTTCCTCACTCGGCGAGGGGTCCAAATAGCAGTGCAACAGGAGACACATCTAGATGCCGCTGAGGGCTGTGCCCTTCAAAAGCAGTGGAGAGGTCAGCTATTTTATACCACTTACTCAGCCTTCACCAGGGGGACCCTGATATGGGTCAAACCGGGAGTACCATATCAACACACAGTGACTATCGTAGACCCCCTGGGTCGCTACACAGTAATAGTCGGAAAGCTAGATGGGAGGGAAATAGTACTGGGGAGCATTTACGGCCCCAACATGGATCAGAGGGGATTCCTAACCTCCCTATCAGAACAACTGTCAGCTTACTTAACGGGTCTGATCCTGTTAGGGGGAGACTTTAATTGTATAGCAGACACGACATTAGATAGGTCACATTCCCCCCTACCATCCTGTCCGGTCCCTAGGATGGCCCGAGCATACCGCTCCTGGCAGCAGAATTGGGGACTAGTCGATGCCTGGCGCATCAACCATACAGACGACAGAGACTACTACTCCTATTCCCCTATGCATGATTTACACATAAGATTGGATACCTTCCTCTGTAAACCAGAGATACATGAGTTGATACATCTGAGTGAATACCTGACCCAGACAATCTCTGACCATAACCCATTGCTTCTACGAGTTCGAAGGTTCCAGATATGGATGCCGATCCCCATATGGTGGCTCCAACCATCTCTATTAGAGGACGAAACCTTTAAACATACTATTGGTACGGCAATAGATACTTACTTTGAGACTAACGAAGGCTCGACAACATCCAAGCTACTAGAATGAGACGCGTTCAAAGTAGTTATTAGAGGGAACTGCCTGTCAGTGGTGGCCGGCGAATGCCGAACGTTGCTTCGGGACATAGAGCTTGCTGAGCAGGAACAGCTAAAGCTTGAGCACAAACACCCCAGGTGTGCAGGCATCACTCCTAACTGTGCAAAAGGTAACAGCAATCGCTATAGACTGATTGCGCCGCTATGACTATAAAACCTATTTAGCACAGACTCACGTAGAAGGGGATGGTGCAAGTTCCCTGCTGGCATGGTTGGCAAACCTAGCAAAAAGAGGGTCTGTTATAGTGGAGATCACGCAACCTGGGGGGGACATAGTATTTATTCCTAGACCGCAATTAATGGCGAATTTCACAAATACTATGCCGACCTATACACGAGCAAAGATCACCCAATGGAAGGTGAGATTCGTACCTTCTTAGAACACCTACAGCTCCTTATTGTATCGGAACAGGAAGCAACAGAATTGGGGGGCGGAGATCACCATAATCGAAGGGAGGGCAGCCATAGCCAGCATGGCGTGTAATAAAACACCTTGTCCAGATGGACTTCCATACCGCGACAAAATTGGGGCCACGCCTGGTGACCATTTATGAAGAGGCTAGGATATGCCAGACCCTCCCAACATCTGCCCGAGAAGCCCTGATTATCCCATTGCTGAAACCTAGAAAATCTCACATGGACGTAGCTTCATATCGCCCTCTTTTGATGCTGTCAGTTGATTATAAGATATTAAGCAAAGTACTGGCGATGCACCTTATGCAACATATGCCACACCTGATACATATAGACCAGGCTGGGTTCATCCCAGGACGTCAAACGGCAATTAACATTCAACACCTTTTCTCTTTGCTTCATGTAGATGGATATGAGAAGCAAGGGGCGACGATATTTGCCGTTGATGTTGAAAAGGCCTTTGCTATCCTGGAATGGTGCTATCTCTACAAGGTACTTTGCAAATTTGGGCTGGGGGACAGGTTCATTGCTTGGACGAGATTGCTATACACTGACCCGGCAGCCAGAGTCCGCACAGGCAGGACTATCTCAGAGAGTTACCAAGTGGAGAGGGGGACCAGGCGGGGTTGCCCCCTCTGCCCCCTGCTTTTTGCACTGGCCATAGAACCATTAACTTGAATGGCCAGAACGGGGAGGATCTACGAGGGCATCACAACAGCAGGGCAGACTCACCACATTGCGTGATACGCAGACGACCTCCTTCTCTTCTTGAAAGATACAAGGGGTGAGCTGCAAGGAGCTCGTGACTTACTAGAGAGATTTGGAGACCTATCTGAAAGTGAACTGGCAAAAATCCAGCTTGTTCCTGACAATGGATGGTAGGGCCGCTCCCCCGGACCTTAGAGACTTGCAATGGGAGTCAAGGTGTCTATCATATTTGGGAGTTCAAGTCTATTATAGCGACCGAGACCTGTTTGAGGGCAATATGCAATGGGCACTGAGGGGGGTTTGTGGATCCATGGCCTTCTGGGCTACTTTAACACTCTCAGTAGCAGGTTGTGTGGCACTCCTGAAGATGATTGTGCTGCCCTGCCTGTTGTATCTTTTCAATACTCCACCAATATGGATTCCCAACACCTTCTTTAAAGAATTGAATTCCATGGTCACGGGATTTGTATGGGGAACAGGCTGGTGACGAATGGCGCTCACAACACTACAGAGTTCACTCGGAGACGGAGGGTTGGCCACCCACGATTTCAAAGTCTATTATTTAGCAAGCCAACTACAATGGCTGACCAGATGGATGGCAAGCCACACGATGCATAATCGCAAGACCACTCCCTTCACAACCGACCTACCCTCACTGGCCAAAGTCGTCTTACATCTCAGCCTCCCATCAGTTTCCAGCTCCGCTGAACTAAAAGTAATTCATAAATGCTGGCAGCGCCACCTCCGCAGAACACGACTAACTAGACCGTATGCACCTGAGATACCACTGTCAACCCTGAGGACGCTGCCGCATAGAGGGGACTGGGGAAGACTCTTGAAATAGGAAGCAGCTGGAGCAACCGGCTTGGGAACCCTATACAAAGCCGACTCCCTGCTACCCTTCGAAGACTTCCGCGTTAGATATTGGATCCCTGCGGGGCACTTCCTACTTTATAGGGCAATCACTGAGTCGATTGTTGGACACTGGCAGGTGGGGAGAACAGAACCACCCACATCACCGGTGACTCAATACTTGGTGAGTGCTACAGGAACGCACAGGGCCGTGACTTGCCCCTATAGAAAAATTAGGGCTACGATCTGCCAGCCGTTAACAGCGCTTAAACAGAAATCAGAAGTCGATTTGGGATCTCCCATTACAGACACCGACTGGGAAGAAATTTTAACTTGGACCCCGCGGGCCTCTCGGAACGCCCGGTTCAAACTGATCAACATATGTTTTACACAGAGCAT
Organism: Pleurodeles waltl; assembly: GCF_031143425.1. Taxonomy (NCBI): domain Eukaryota; kingdom Metazoa; phylum Chordata; class Amphibia; order Caudata; family Salamandridae; genus Pleurodeles; species Pleurodeles waltl. The sequence continues at coordinate 172,453,031 of NC_090437.1, forward strand.
ACCTGACTCCAGGCAGGATCAGGAGACACTTCGGGCGACAGAGGCTAGATGTCCCAGATGTGGGGAGGATAGGGCTGAATTAATTCACATGTTCTGGTACTGCCCAGCAATACGCGAGTATTGGCGATCGATCACGCAACTACTTACAGACACAATTGAGCGGGAAATACCTAATGAGCCCAGACACTGTCTGCTGGGGGGGGAGGGGGACTATCATCAGCAGACCAAACATAAAATTACTAACCAGTTCCAAGATCTGGCCCTGGTATTAGCTAAACGAGAAATTGCATTGACGTGGAAAGCAACACTGGGCCCCCGAGAAAACACATGGAGAAGAGAAGTCCTGAAGTGGGCCAAAGTAGAAGAAACGATAAGACACCAGGTGGTATGAAGGGGACAGAGAACAATATAGAGGGCTCATGCGTGGAACACCCTGGTTTGTGATTGGGAACACCAAGAGGAGGGAACATTAGTAGATATGGAACCCCCTAGGTATCCTGGGGAAATTCTCATAGAGGAGACCTAGGGACGTCTTATGTAGTAGGCTCATATCAGCACAGTCATCCCCTAGAAGACTAGACCAGAGCAAATTGAGGGTAGACACAGACTATTACCATGCGGAGCACTGTCAGGGGCCCAAAAATCACCGACATACTGAATTAACTAGGCACACGAGTTGGGGGGGGGGGAAGGTCCATGATACTGAGTTGTCAGGAGACTCTTCTTTGTTCTTATAAAAGACTTATGTGGTCATTACAACCCTGGCGGACGGTGTTAAAGCGGCGGTAAGACCGCCAACAGGCCGGTGGTAAAAAAAAATTGAATTACGACCGTGGCGGAAACCGGCAACAAAGCCAGTCACTTTAAGACTCCGACCGCCACGGCGGTACAAACAAACAGCGCGGCGGTCACCGCCAACAGACAGGCGGAAGACAAAGTACCGCCCACAGTATCACAACCTACCAATCCGCCACCTTTTCCGGGGTGGATTCACTGCGGATAAAAACACGGCGGAAACAGGACTTCGAAGGGAAAACGCTCACTTCTACACCCCCCATGAGGAATCCGGACGCCATGGAACCAGAGCTGCACATCCTGCCAGCCATTATTTTCCTGCTCCTCTACCAGGAGCACGAACGCCGGCGGCGAAGACAATGGTGAGTACTCCACCTACGACACAGGGGAGGGGGGGGAACAGGGACACACACATGCAACACGCAACACCTCCACCCTCACCCACTACAACACACACACACCAATACAGCATGATACATTACAGTTACACCCCCCCAACCCCCCCGGAAGAATGCAAAGACCAAAGCAAATGAGTGTAACCATTGTAATATATTAAAATCAAGTACGCAAAAATATATATATACACTATAAACAAAATATACACCAAGCTTAGTAGTCCAGGTAGTGCTCCAATAAAGTCTGTGGAACACAGGGCCATCACGGTATGGGCGAGGCCCACACAAGATCCCCGACCATGACGGAGAGAACACTGCAGGGGCATCAGAGAGCAAGAAAACAGGCACCTCAGGGGGAGGGAAAGGGGGGCACCTCAACCGGTTGAGTGCATGACGCCAAATCCACGAGGGGCCACATGCCCACTGTTCAATCCTGGGGAGTGCAAAGCCACAATCTCTCGAAGTCCCTACAGTGGGTGGGTTGCCCACTGCTGCATCCTGGGGAGTGCAAAGCCACAGTCTCTCAAGTCTCTACAGTGGGTGGGTTGCCCACTGCTGCATCCTGGGGACTGCAAAGCCACAGTCTCTCAAGTCTCTACAGTGGGTGGGTTGCCCACTGCTATATCCTGGGGAGTGCAAAGCCACAGTCTCTACAGTGGGTGGGTTGCCCACTGCTATATCCTGGGGAGTGCAAAGCCACAGTCTCTCAAGTGGATAAAAGTCTCCACTGGTTCTGGAGGGGGCTTTGTGCCCAGAGTGCTTCATTCTGCTAAGGACAGAGGTAGTGGATGACAGTCTCCACTGGTTCTGGAGGGGGCTTTGTGCCCAGAGTGCTTCATCCTGCTAAGGACAGAGGTAGCGGATGCCTTCCTCCACTGGTTCTGGAGGGGGCTTTGTGGCCAAAGTGCTTCATCCTGCTAAGGACAGAGTTAGTGGATGTATCTCTCCACTAGTTCTGGAGGGGGCTTTGTGCCCAGAGTGCTTCATCCTGCTCGTGACGGACTCAGTAGCGGCAGTGCCCTTGGCGCTCATGGGCCAGCAGTGCTTGAGGCGACAGTGCCCTGTTCAGCGGTGCTTGAGGCGGCGGTATCCTGTTCAGCGGTGCTTGAGGAGGCGGTGCCCTGTTCAGCGGTGCTTGAAGCGGCGGTGCCCTGTTCAGCGGTGCTTAAGGCGGCAGTGCCCTGTTCAGCGGTGCTTGAGGCGGCGGGTTCCTCTGCAATGACTCATCTGCTGGCGGTCCTCTCTAGCCCAGCCGGGCTTGTGCTGGTGGTCCTCTCTAGCCCAGCGGGGCTTGTGCTGGCGGGCCTCTCTAGCCCAGCGGGGCTTGTGCTGGCGGTCCTCTCTAGCCCAGCGGGGCTTGTGCTGGCGGTCCTCTCTAGCCCTGTGGTGCTTGTGCTGGTGGTCCTCTCTAGCCCAGCGGGGCTTGTGCTGGCTGTGGACTCCTGGGCAGCAGGGCAGGTGCTGGCCTCCTGGGCAGCGGGATGATGGCGTGGCCTCCAGGGCAGCAGGGCAGGTGCTGGCGGTGGCCTACTGGGCAGCGGGGATGAGGCGGTCTTCTCCGCCGTGCTGCTCTTCCCAGACTTTCCAGGTTTCTTGTGGCCCTTCCCCACCTTGGAAGGTGTCGCGGCTGACTCCACACTCCCACCGGGACCCCTGGGAGCGGCTTTGGTGGCTGGAGTCTTCCCCCTCTCCCGCCGGGCACTGGCCAACTTCTGATGCTTGACAGGTGGGGGACTGTCTGTACTTTGGCTCCGTGCCACACTGGCTGTCCTGGTGGCCGGTGCACTCCATATTCTGGTGACTACAGGCACCACTGGTCCCGGAGATGATGTGGCTGAGGTGCTAGTTCAGGACCTAGGAGACGGACGGGGTGGGGGAGGTGTGGGAAAGAGGTCAAGGTTGGACAGGAAAAGTTTTTGGGAGACACTGGTACGGGTAGCTGGAGGGGGTTTGGGAGTGGAGGAAGAGGTTGTGGTTGTAGGAGGTGTTCGTTTTGTGAGTTTGGGTGAAGGTGCATGCGCTGGAGGCTGTTGTGAGGTGGATGGCTGTTGGGTGGGTGTGTGCCTGCGTTTGTGTATCTTGGGATGTGGCCTCACAGACACACTGGGAGAGGACACGGGACGTGTGAATGGTAGTGGGGGTGGTGACTGCATGTGAGCGGGGTGTGGTGGTGTGTGTGCTGGTGATGGCAGTAGTGGCTGTAGATGTAGTGTATGCAGGTGTGAGTGTAGACGAGACTGGGAGGGAGGAGGGAGATGAGGAGGAGGGGGACACAGTGGAGGCACTGGATGTTGGTGTGTCTGCATGTATGTGATGCTTGCGTGAGTGCCTGTGGGATGTGTGGTGCTTATGTTTGCCTGAGCTTACCTTGTGTGTTGACGTGTGTGCATGCTGGTCTGAAGGTATGCTTGGGATAGGCTGGGGTACAGGGGATTGGGTCTGGGTGGAGGAAGTTGGAGGGAGGAGGCTAGAGACGGGGACAATGGCTGCCATCAGTGCTGAGGCCAGAGTCTGAAAAGCTCCAGGAATGCATTTGTTTGTTGCAACTGCCTTTCTACACCCTGGATGGCATTCAAAATGGTAGACTGCCCAACAGTGAGGGACCTGAGGAGGCCAATGGCCTCCTCACTGAGGGCAGCAGGGGTGACTGGGGCAGGGCCTGAGGTGCCTGGGGCGAAAGTGATGCCCACCCTCCTGGGTGAGCGGGCACGGGGCAAAGGCTGAGGGGCTGCTGGGAGGGCGGTGCTGGTAGGGGGGGTGGCGGCTGTACCTGTAGAAGCGGGGGCAGAGATGGTGCCGCCACGTTAAGGGAGCTCCCATCAGAGGACAAGTCTGTGTCACTGGTGTCATCTCCTGTCCCCGCCGTGGAGCTCCCCTCGCCCTCCGTCCCACTGGTGAAGTCCGAGTCCGTTGTCTCGCCCTCCAGGGTCATGTGGGATGCAGCTCCCTCCTGCTCCGGTGCCACTGCTCCTCCGCCTGATGATGCTAATGCACAAAAGAACAGGGATACCACAAAAATGGGGGGACAACAGAAGAAAGACATGTTGAGTGCATGCATTACCGCTACCGTTGGCGGACACGACAGACACAGAAGCCCCCTGCACTATGCGGCGCTCTTGGGCTCCACTGTTCAATCCCTGGGACATGGCCTACAAGGCTATGGACGACATTTGCACACATGGATGACACAGGGGCATTACTAGGTGTACTTGGCACTCTACAGAGGTGGGGTGGGGTGCCACATGGCCTGCCTTTTGGAGGGACCTTGCCTACTAAACTCGACCTGGCCTAGGGAAACCCACAGCCCACCTCCACTGTGCGCAAAATCAGCAGGATGAGAGTGTACTCACCCCCTTGTGGCTGCTGTGATGCCCTCAAGCGCCCATCCAACTCCGGGTACGCCACCGCCAGGATCCTGAACATCAGGGGGGTCATGGTGCGACGGGCACCCCTCCCACGTTGGGAGCCCATCCCCAGCTGAGCCTCCGCCGTCTTCTTGCTCCAGCGGTGAATGTCCTCCCATCTTTTCCGGCAGTGGGTGCTCCGTCTGTGGTAGACCCCCAGGGTCCGGACGGCCTCGGCGATGGCACGCCAAATATATTTTTTCCGATGGGCGCTGACCTACATGATTTGTACAGGGGGAAGAGAAATTTTATTACCAACTGCACCGTCACAGTCATTGGCCCCCATCCCTACCCTTGCCATGTGGCACATGCATTCATCGTCGTTTCATGCACGCCTCATTCTCCCACCCCCCATCTTTCATCCACCCTACTCCACACAAACATAGCCCATACAGCATGCTCCCAGCGTACTTACCTGTTTATCTGGAGGACAGTAGAGTAGCGTGTACTGGGGGGACCCCATCCACGAATCTCTCCAATTACCCGATGTGAAGGCAGTGGCCCTTTCCCCAGACACTCAAGCCATTGTCTCTTCCAGACCGAGGTCACAGCAGCACTTGCGGTGTAGGTCTTCTCCTGTCGAAGATCAGGTATCGAGTGATTGAACAGATAGAAAATGGCGGTCACGTCCGCGGCGGTGCGTACCGTCACCGCCGGCATACATCCTCATTGGCTCCTGGGACCCATAGGGTCCAATGTTAACCAATGCAGCATTGCGCTGCGGTCTTCAACCGCCTACCACGACGGTGTACAACGCCAGCGCAGTTACCTCACATCCCATTGTCCCACTTTAGAGGTCAGGCAGCTGCCATTTCAGTGGCCCACATGGCTTAATTTTTAACTGCGTCACACATACCTAGGCCTAGCCTCAACACACATACAGGCCACTTTTCGGATCATGATTTGTGTTCTGTGTAAGCTGTGTGTACGTACCTCTAAGTTGATTGTTGACTGTGTGCTCGCTGTTGTCCTTCATAGGCACCGTCTGCTGGGACATGTGAGGAGATGGCGCATCCTCCGGTGTACAGACCGCTGGTGGACCTGTCGACAATGGAGGAAAGACATGTGATCATCACCTACAGGCTTGACCGTGCCACAGTCCATGAACTGTGTACCCAGCTGGAGCCAGACCTGATGTCACCTATCTGCCATCCCACAGGAATCCCCCCTCAAGTGCAGGTGCTGTCAGCACTCCATTTCCTTGCAAGCGGGTCATTTCAAACAACAGTGGCCATAGCATCAGGGATGTCCCAGCCTATTTTTTCCAACATGTTGTCCAGACTGTTTCCTGCCCTGCTGAAACACATGCGGAGCTACATTGTTTTCCCTCAGTTTGACGATTTGCCTACAGTGAAAGGTGATTTCTATGCCCTGGGACATATCCCCAACATCATAGGTGCCATTGATGGGACATATGTGGCTTTGGTCCCCCCCGCAGGAGTGAACAGGTGTACAGAAACCGGAAGAGTTATCATTCCATGAATGTGCAGATGGTGTGTTTGGCAGACCAGTACATCTCCCATGTGAATGCCAAGTTCCCTGGCTCAGTGCATGATGCCTACATCCTGCGGAATAGCAGCATCCCTTATGTGATGGGGCAACTCCAGAGGCATCGTGTGTGGCTGTTAGGTGAGCACCTGGAAGCAAGACAGTGGGAATGGTTGTCTGGGTCTGGGGATATCCCTCCAGGTTAGTGTGTGTCTAACAGTTGTCCCTCGCCATTTGCAGGTGACTCTGGTTACACCAACCTGTCATGGCTACTGACCCCAGTGAGGAATCCCAGGACAAGGGCAGAGGAACGCTACAATGAGGCCCATGGGCGAACTCGCCAGATTATAGAACGGACCTTCGGCCTCCTGAAGGCCAGGTTCCGGTGCCTCCATATGACAGGTGGATCCCTATTCTACTCACCAAAGAAGGTGTACCAGATCATCGTGGCGTGCTGTATGCTTCACAACTTAGCTTTGCGACGACAGGTGCCTTTTCTGCAGGAGGATGGTCCATATGGCGGTATTGTTGCAGTTGTGGAGCCTGTGGACAGTGAAGACGAGGAAGCAGAAGAAGAAGACATGGACAACAGGAACTCGGTGATCCTGCAATATTTCCAGTGAGACGCAGGTAAGAGTACAGACCTGCCTACTACATGTACTTTAACACTACTACCTCTTTACTATCTGTTGTTTTCACCCAGTGTATGGTCACTGAGTTGTCACTTTCCCTTACGATTTCACAGATGTGTGTCCCACTGTGTGACATCTGCTTTGTTTCCTCATGGACTAGAGCTCTGTGACATAGGTATGTTGACATTACATTTGAAAAAGCATTTTGTCACTGTAATTGCTAATACACAATTTCGAAATCACAGACTGACTCCAGATTGTTTTGTGCTTCAAGGGTGTTTATTTAAGTGCTCAATATTGGAGGGGGTTGTAAAATGGTGAGGGGGGATGGTGGAGGAATGTCCATGGCAGAGTCTAGTCTAATAGAGTCACAGGTGCATTGCCCAAATGGGCATAGGAAGTGGAGCTGGGGCAGTTTGAGGATGGACAGGGTGACAAAGTGGGACAGAAAGATGACATTTAGGGTGGTCTAATTTCTTGGCGGGGATCTTGGCATTGTTCTCTGTCTTTGTCCTGGATCTCAGGGACCGTTAGCGGGGTGGTTCTCCCTCTGCAAGGGGTGGGGTGCTGGTGTGGTGGTCCTGTGGCGGGGCATCCTATCCACTAGCGCCGGCGGAGGTGGTGGGCAGTTCATCGTCCATGCTTGTGTCAGGGGCCCCTTGTTGTGCCACAGTGTCCCTCCTGGTGTTGAGTACTTACTTCAGCACCCCTACGATGGTGCCCAGGGTGGAATTGATGGTTCTGAGTTCCTCCCTGAAGCCCAAATACTGTGCCTCCTGCAGCCGCTGGGTCTCCTGAAACTTGGCCAGTATTGTTGCTATCGTCTCCTGGGAGTGGTGGTAGGCTCCCATGATGGAGGAGAGGGCCTCGTGGAGAGTGGGTTCCCTTGGCCTGTCCTTCCCCCTGTCGCACAGTAGCCCTCCCAGTTCCCCTGTGTTCCAGTGCCTCCGTCCCCTGGACCGTGTGCCCACTGCCACTGCCCCCAGGTCCCTGTTGTTGTTGGGGTGGTGGGTTAGCCTGGGTTCCCTGTAGTGGTGGACACACTGCTGATTGACGTCTCCTGGGGACAGAGGTATGGGCCCGCTGGGTGGGTGCCGTGCTGGTGTTTCCAGAGGGAGGAAGGTCTGTAGTGGCCTGTGAATGTGTGAGGGGAACCGACTGTCCAGAGGTCTCCGATGGGCCGGGCTGGTCATCTAGATCCAGTTGGACAGAGGTGCTGTCATCACTGTGGGCCTCTTCTGTTGGTGGTGTGGACATGTGTGGACCCTCCTGTCCGGTGACGTTGGGTAGGGGTCCTGCAGGGGTATAAAAGGATGTTTATTACATCTGTGTGTGCCATGGTGTGCAATGGGTGGGTGACCGTGTACCCCAGTGCTTGCATTCTTGTGTAGGACCTTGTGTGATGGTGGTTTATGGGGTGTATGGATATGTGCAGTGGCCATGCTTTGGTGATGGGTGTCCATGCTTTGGTGTTGCATGCAGGGCTTGGTGTAGGGATGGGTGGTTTGTGATATTGGGACATTTGTGAGGAGTTGGAGTGATGGTGGTGAGGGTGAGGGTGGGGGTATGTGATGGTATGCAGGTAGGGTGGGGGATGTAATAGTTAAGATTTGACTTACCAGAGTCCATTCCTCCATCTACTCCTGCGAGGCCCTCAGGATGCAGAATCGCCAAGACCTGCTCCTCCCATGTTGTTAGTTGTGGGGGAGGTGGTGGGGTTCCGCAACCATCCGCAGAACCGAAAGGTGGTGTCTTGAGACCACGGAACGCACCTTCCCCCGTAGGTCGTTCCACCTCTTCCTGATGTCATCCCTATTTCTTGGGTGCTGTCCCACTGCGTTGACCCTGTCCACTATTTTTCACCATAGCTCCATCTTCCTAGCTATGGAGGTATGCTGCACCTGTGCTCCGAATAGCTGTGGCTCTACCCGGATGATTTCCTCCACCATGACCCTGAGCTCCTCCTCAGAGAACCTGGGGTGTCTTTGCCGTGCCCTGGGGTGGTGTGGGTGATGTGTGGAGTGGTGTGTGTGGTGATAAGTGTGCTGATATGTAGTGGTGTGTTGTGTGAGGTGCGTGGACGTTCTGTTGGTGATGGTATTTTGTGCCTGTGGATGCTTGGTAGTTGTTTGTGGTGTCTCTCTCTGGCCTTCTTTCAGAATTTTTGGTAGTAGGGGTTTGTGGGTGATGTGGGTGTGTGTTTTATATTGTATTGGGTGTGTGGGAGTGGTGTGTGTATGTGTATCAGGTGTGTGTATTTGGACTTGTCCAATGTGGTAGTGTTTTGTAAACGTGTGTGTATTTTGAGCGCGGCGGTGTGTACCGCCAATGGAATACCGTGGTTGAAAGACCGCTGCGTGGATTCGTGGGTTGTGATAGTGTGGGTGTATTTCTGTTGGCGTGACGGTGGAGGTTTTGTTTTCGCCAGTTTATCACTGACCTTTGGTGTGGCGGACCTGTGTGGGTGTCTGGATTTTGGCGGATTCCGAGCTGTGGGTCGTAATAGCTGTGGCGGATTTTCGCGGCGGTGTGTTGGCGGTCTTTTACCGCCACTGTTGTAATGACCCCCTAAATCCATAGAATCCTCAGCAGCTACCTATGCAAAAGATATGATACAATAATGATATAAGTTGAATGCAATGCAATGATAGTTTCTAGACCAATGATTGCAAGACAACAAATGAACCTGACATGATGCATTATAGTGGAATTGGGGGACCCTCCCACCCCCGGGGGAGATTCCATTATTTGTGTTGTACTGAAAATCAATAAAATATGTTTTTTTTTAAAAAGGAGCAAGAAGGTGGCATGGAGAACAAAGAACACATGCAAGCCTACTGCAAGAGACACTGGCTGGATTACAAAATGGCTACCAGCCAGGCACATGGTTAAATAACAACAACAAGGAGCAAGGAGGCATGGCAAACAAAAAACAGATGCAAGCCTACGACAAGGAACAATGGCAGGATGGACAAAACGGCTGCCAGCCAGCTGCATGGTCAAACAACGCCAACAAGGAGCAAAGTGGCATGGTAAACATAGAACACATGGAAGCCTTTGGCAAGGGACACTGGCTGGATGGGCAAAATGGCTGCCAGACAGATGGTCAAACAGCAACAAGAAGGAGCAAGGAGGCATGGGGTGATCTCCAAAAATGTTTTTTACAAAAGGCAGATTGCAGAGCTAGGATACGTTTGGCCCAATTAATATTGGGATTATAAATCTGTAACCAAGGTAATTTTAGGATTGCTTGGAATTGAGGGGCTTTAATTACATCGAAACACACAGTGTCCCTATCATTTCCTTGAATGAATAAAGTTAAGTTGCCGGTGGAGTGGGTGACCAGTCCTTAAATCAATGGACTGCTGTCAATAGTTTTTACTTTATCAGATATTTTCTTAGGTACAAGTGGGAGGCCATATGCACTGCTAAATCAATGTCAATAAAATTACCAGTGGCCCCAGAATCTAACAAGATGTTCAGGGTTAGGGATTTACCTTCCCACATAATCTGAACTGGAGCATAGAAATGTTGGTACACAGTATTGGCACTCATTTGTGCCAATGTTTTGGAGACTGTAATAAGATCTTGACACGTAACACTAGTCTCCGCCATTTTCAGGAAATCATCTTTCTTTTTGGTTTGGTTGCACAATCTCGTAAAAAATTACCCTTCTTCCCGTAATGAAGACAGAGGCCCCCATTATGAACATGGCGGGATAGCCCGCCGCCGACCATGCTGACGGTCGACGGAAGACCGCCAGTGGCGGCGGCAGCCATCCCAACATATGCCGACACATGGAGCCTCACCGCCATTGATGGGGGTGAGGCCCGCCATGCGTCATAGTGGCGGGGATGGGTGCTGCTCCACCCTCACTGCCACGTCGGTCTAGACACTGCCACGCCGATAATGATGCAGTCATAGGCGTGGCGGTGTATGGAGGCACGGCGATGCTGGCGGAGCAGCATCCAAGGAGCCCGTTCCCTCCTGGAGCAGCGCCACGGAACAGGTAAATGCTGTCTGAGAGGAAAGGGGGGGAGGGGTGTGTGAGTGCATGGAGGTGTGCATGGAGGTGTGCATGTGTGTTTGTGAAGGAGGATGTGTGTCTGCGTGTATGCATGTGTGCATGTAGGAATATGGGTGCATGTGGATGTTGGGGGTTGGGAAGGACCTGTATGGAGGGGGGGTGGGTGGGGGTTGGTGAAGGGGGGTTTGCGAAGCCTACAGAGAGATTGGAGGGAGGAGGGATGGGGTGGTTTTTGGGGTTCAGGGGGTGGGGAGGTTGTAGGTGCTTGGGGGGGGTGGGTGTAAGTAGTTGCAAGGGGGGGCCTGGCGTTTCACATACAAGTGACAGGAATGAGAGATCCTATCACCTGTATGCTTTCCGCCAGGGATTACCTGGCGGGGTACCCCGCCAGGTAATCCCTAGTGGAAATGGGATCATTATCCCACCACCGGTCCGGCCTCCACCGCCGGGTTGAAAGTGCCTACCGTCGGCCTGGCTGTCGATTCTGGCCTGGTGGTGGGTAGTAGTGACCTGGCTGCTTTGCAGCCAGTTCACTACTGTGTTCAGAATATGGCGGTCTGAACCGCCATGCCGTTTGCGGTAATGATCGCTGACTAGGCAGTCATTACCACCATGTTCATAACGAGGGCCAGAGTTTTAGATGTTCAGTTCTGCTTTTGTCTTTCATAGGTTTGCTGAGTTTGAGAATGCTGACGACTTCTCACTGCAGCACCAGAGCTGCTGAAGACACCGACACCACTGCAACACCGAGAAGATGCCGCTAAGGATGTTGACACACTCCAGGATGTCGAGGATCCAAAAGGTAAGGAAGACGCCAAGGTAAGTCACAGGGCAGGAAGTTGCTAGCCTGCTAGAGAGTCTGAACGGCAAGCAACTTCCCCATGGTTTTATAGTCAGCCTGGCACCTGCTTCCAAGATGGCCGTAGCCCTGCAGGTCTTTGGCAGAGGAAGAGCACGCTCATGTTCGCACACCAGGCACACCCAACATTAACTGTAGATATTTTGTCGAGGTGTTTGCATTGCTAGAAACAAAATACTAGAATTTTATGGCTATTCTTCTGAAAATAAACCATAAAGAAGATTTTACATGTTGAGAATAACTAAAAGGAAGACAGACTATGCTAATTTGGATGTGTCAATAAGGTGAAAGAAGTACCTCAATTTTAACCTGGCAAAGAAAATCATATTAGTTCAAAAATAATTAGGAAGATGTCAGTCAAAATATCATTAGTAAAATTGTGAGTGAATGTTCAAACACTTTTCTAACAAATCTGAAAAATGGGTTTCTAGAATTTAAATATTCTATACCAAAGAAAGGCGATTGTAGAGACAGTTATCAGAGAATGTCTGAACTCAGTTCAATTTGCAAGTTGTTTAGAAAAACAACAGGCACATTTGGAAAATGAAATGGCAACTCAAGAAGTACTATCTGAAGAATTTAATATGGGAAAAACTATCTACTCTTCATAGACCTTGTGATATGGCGTTTATTTGGTCTTTTTGGATCTGTTAGCCTTAATACGGTGCAGAACACTTGATACTGCAAATGAAGCTTCCATAATATTTGGAAAAGATTTCGAAGTGCTGTGATCTCCATTCTGTTAAGAAAGCACCGAATTGAAGTTGTCATTTGTAGAATCCTACATATCTTTTAAACTGTGATGCTTAAATACATTTGTGTAAAGTTTGACTTCAAATTGAACAAACATTTTTGTGCAGGTCAAAACCTTCTGTCTGGTGATCTTGAACTTGTTCAGGTGGGTCTGACCCTAAGTCATCCTAAATGCCCGATTTAGATTTTGGCGGATGGAGTAATCTGCGTTCGCCCTGTGGGAGCCTTTACTTCCGCTAGGCAGAGACTTATCAGCCACTGAATCTATAAATGACTTCCAAGCTGGCGGTCATTTATTTAAGCAAGTGGGCCAGAGGGATGGTACCGCCGAAAGAAAGAGGAATGGGATTATATTCCCTTTATTTCCTCACTTACAAAAGCAGGGTGTGAGATCATCCTTGAACCTATTCATTCAGCAGGACAAGTTTGCTCCCTCGACCTCCAGGATGACTCCTTCTGTTTTCCAATCCTCTCCTCACACAGAAGTTACCGTAGGTTGACAGTGGGGACCCAGCACCATAAATTCACAGAGCTGCTGGTCAGACTAATGACTGCAGCACGTCTTTATCAAAGTGCTGTCAGTCTTGGCAGCTTCAATACAACTATCAGACGCCTATGTATTGCCATACAGATTAAGACAGAGTGCCCAGCGCAAAGAACACCCCAAGCCCATAAGGATTCTGCTCCACAATTTGGGCTTTATTATCAACACACAAAAATCCCGCCTCTCTCAAACAATAAATTAATATGCGCTGGATAAGATCCCCATGAAGTCTCCTGCTCAAAGAAGTGTGGGTATTCTGGGATGATTCTGATAGTACAATACGCCACTAATCCCGCCCTCTCTAAAGCAGATGAGCAGGATGGACTAAGGCCCTACTCACGCCAAAATACACCAAAAGAAAACAACCAGACGCTAAAATCAGCGTGCAGATGGAGAAAAGAAAATTAGATGTTTCTGTTGAAGAGGGCCTGTCTTGACACGGAAAACAGGGCGTCCAGTGTGGAAGAAGGAAAACAGGCTACTTTCCAGTTATGGAAGACAGGATAATTTCAGAGTGATGGTCTACCTCACGTAATTAAGGCCTTGGTTGAGGAAGATGAACAAGATGGTAATTAATCTTCAAGTATCAATGACTCCCTTTTTTCGAAAATGGAATAAGATTGCTACTTTGGCAGATTAAACTGAGAAGAGATTCTGGTGACTCTTCATACTGAGGAATATACTTTAAAAATGATGGTTAAATAGAGACTGGTGCATATGTTTTAACATATTTATACTTATTTTTCTGTGACCTATGATATCTACGCTCCTCAGAGTCTACCACAGAAGATGGATCCTTATGACTCCTAGGTATGCATCAGTGCTACTAACAATGCTAAAATACATTTTATCTGATTAAATACCTGACCTTACTTGCATTTAGCTATCGGATCACGTGCAGTATCAACCACCTACTTTCCTTATGTTTCCAAAAAATAATAAAAGCTTATCTTCATATCAGACTTATTGAAATATGCTGTGGCGAAATATTTTCTGTGTGTTTTTTATAAGCTATTTGAGGAAATGTAATAAGGCATTTTTTTAATGATGTTCTGACTGGTCATTTTGCGTTTTTAACTTGAAACCATTTATTATTTAGTAAACTTCAGATCATCACCTACCTTCACCGGAAATCCACTAGGCTGGCCAAAGAGAAAACAATGTATTCATCATCCAATGATATTAAAAATAATTAAACACAACCAACACTTATGTCGACAAAATATATGCAAAGTCATAAAGGAAATTGCACAAATTCAAGAAAACATTGCTGGCCTTTCTTTGGTGAAACTGCAAGGTTAAGGAAATATTTTCATTTTCCGTGTATTTTAGTAATCAATCAGTCATCAATCCTGATAAAGAGAAGGGGCCCGATTCCCTAAGCCATTTCAGACCATGATTCTCAAAGCCATTTACAACCATCAGGAACCGTACTCTTTGTAGTACTGTCTCACAAATTCTTATAAAGCAATTCACAGACACGTGTTTAAAAACACACACTCGGGCCTCCTATCTCTTGCACTCCTAATAAATGCCATTTATGGCGAATCTGCACATATAAACATACTACTGAGGTGTAAATGTGAAAGTGACATGAAGGAATGACTTACAAATGTAGAACATCTCTTCTAAAAAGGGAGTGACTAGGGGAAAATCAAGGCAACACACAGTAAGAGCCATGAGTAAGCCACACACAGTTCACAAAGGTTGCTTGCACATCCAGTCAAGTATAACTGCAAATCAACGTGGGTTAAAATTACCCCAGCCCAAACATGAATTAGGTTACACACCACACAAGGCCTCTCAAGGAACTGAAATTGATTTGCACACAAACTAGTGAAGTAAGGAAGTAACACTATCAGCACAAAGGAAACTAATAATAAAAAACAAATAGCAGAACAGACCCAACGTTGCTAAAGTTGTCACAAGTACAACATACATACACACAAGGCACAAATACATCTGGAAAAATACTAAAACCAAACAGATATATCACACACAAACACACACACAGATTACATGTTAAACATACCACCATCCAGAAAGAGAAAGGGACATCTTCTACATTACACCATGCAAAATTAAAAATCTTGAAATATATTGCGTTGATTCACGAAAGGAAAAATACTTTAAATGTCATATTTTATATAACAGACAACCACCAATACAATCAGGCATTTAATACATCTGCACTACACAAACTACCACCCATGCCTCATGAGACCAACAACCAATCATGAAGTCTGATCACATAAGAAAGCAAGCCACAGGGTTGCCACCATAGTCATAAGAACTGCAAATGTGTGAGATGTAGTGGCCATGATCTATGGGAAAAACTACTTTAGGCGAGAGAGAGAGAGACATATACAGGTGTGACTCACATTGTTAGGTGTGTCAGAGGATTGGGGAGTAGCAAGACAGCTTCTCTCCTATGTGATCTGAACTTGGTTGAAGAATGGGAGCAGGAGATAACCTCACCAACTGCTCACTCTACACCATCCCTGCCCATGACAAGGTATTGACTGCAGTTCACTTCCCGGCCACTGGATCATTCCAGAGGAGCAGCAGGCCAGGGCCGCTATATCACAGGCAAGCAGATTCCCATGCCTTTACTAAGTATTAACATGCATTGCTAATCAAGCACATACGTATATCACCTTGTCGCAGTCACAGATCTCTTCTGCTGGTTGACAGCTGCACGTCAGTTATCTGCAAGGGATTACAGGAACATGTGGCTGCAGCGTTAATACAGCTAAATCGCAAAGTGACTAGCATTAGGGACTATCATCTTTTTCTGATAGACCTGTTATTGACATTCTGACCGTCTGCCTGAGTGAAATTAGAGGATTACTGCGTGGGTTTCAACAGTATCCGAATTCTACATGCCTGTATTGCAGGTGATGCTGTTTGGTCTCTTTACCCATCTCCTCACCCCCTTCAATCATCCAACCACTGCACCTCAAAAGAGGAATAACTGAGGACACCTGCATTTGGATCTAAGGGATGCTCAACTAACCGTGACTGTGTTCATGCCTCATAGGAAGTTCCCACAGAGTCAATGGTATGGCAATGAATATATTGCACTCCATGCTGATTGATTCATTCGTTAATCAGTGCAAGGCTTTGGCAAAAACTTTAGGTACGAATGGTGTGCATTTGATCATGTGTCTCAGTGATATGGTTCAGGTCGGGGGTCTCTTACGTCTTTTCATTCTACGAGCCATGTTTTCACAGTCACGGTTCGGAGGTTTTCACTGAGTATGTCTCTTGTTTCTTCCACCTAAAAAGTTGTAGTCACTGTGTGTGGAGGCAGAAGTAGCTTTACGGTGTTGACATGTCTGTCTTTGGTAACTATCCAGAAATGTAGAGATCAATTCCTCTTTCATTCAGGTCATCCTTCCAAGGCTTTGAACTAGGCTTCTTCGGTGTTTGAAAGCTAGCATCTTTGGAAAGGCCTTTCTTGTGGGCAACTACTGTGCTTAGATGCAGAGGCCCAGAAAGAGATACGGTGGTGGATAAACCATGTCAAGATGTGAAATGATTGTGCAGCTTATTTCTTTACCTACGAATAGTTGATAGCATACAGTGCAGTTTTCAAGACTGTGGGACACGATGTGGTTCAGTTTCAATTAGTCGATCTTAGTTCAGAAAATATTTTTTCATGGATTTCAGTTGTTGAGAACCTGCTTTCCATTTCATGCTGCTATTCACAGATCTGCAAACTTAAGGGAGCAGTTGCCGAAGAGAGGCGATTAGTTGGCTGTATGCTCCATCAATAAACTCGTGGCAAAAAATGTAGATGAGCTGGCTAAGATTCTTTGAGGTTTTCACCTGGATTATCTCATTGGTAACCGAAGAGTGTTTACCCAGCCTCTTCACTAGCGTCGCACAGATTCAAGTGACTGCAAACCCCACAAATCGATTTTAAAGTGCTTCAAGCCAGATAAAGTTCGCCCCAAGTGAATTTGTTTTCACCACCCAAGTGAATTTGTTTTCACCATGTCTGAATGTTCTAGTCCCAGCCTTGGTTCAACACCCTGTGATTTTGTGCAAATCACTTGCTCTCTCTGTGTCAATAAAGGATAATAATCCGACCTTCTGTATTATAATCTGTTGCTCGTGTCTCATGTGCTCTAATGCCCTTGGGCTACGTTTGTGCTGTATAAAACTACAAAAAACATAATTAATAAATCTTCACCACCAGGACTACCTCTGAGAAAGGGTGATATCATAGGTGTGTGGCTCTGGGTCTTGTCCCTTTTCATAGTGCTTGTAATGGATTTATAGAAGCGTGGGGAACTAATGAGAAGAGCAGATACTATAGTTATCTTTATTGCACCCCTGCAAAGAACTGGTGGGACCCTCCTTTTCAACTTTAAAAAGCGCAATTGCTCAAAACCTGACACTGTCTTTTCCGTCAGGATAGTAGAGGAAATGACGTTTCTGGCGCTGTATTATATAACTGGACAACTAAAAAGTACTCCTAGAAAAGGTATTTTTAATTTATTACATTCAGAAGTTGACATGAATCTTTTGCGAATGTGTTATATCATTCAGTTGGTACTAAATAATATAAAATAGACATATTATCTGCTTTCTCTGCGTCCCCTGGGCGTATAGCTTGTGAGCTCTTTTAGTTAATGCATGTATTGCCGACTACAGAGCTTGGAAACGCAGGGCAGTAAGTGTCTTTCTGCCTTCGAGCTCTTCTGTCAGAAAAGCACACGGTAACTAGACGTTTTTCAAGTAAATGTAAATGATGAGGACTCCAAAAAGAAGCGCACATAGCTCTTGTGCTCTGAAGCAGCGCATTGAACAACCTCTGGAGTGCTTAAATATTCATATCAGAGAATGATTAGCCCATCTGGTAAACACTGAACAGATCTATTCAAAATACTTCCTCCAGGCATACAGTTTGTTGATTGTGCGTGTTCACATATTCCTAGTAGGAGACGGAATGACTGTTTTTTAGGGTGGAGCCTGCATAGCATGCGCTTGTGCATGCCTATCGCTTGCGAGACGCTTTAGTAGTTAAAAAAGGGCTCGGAGCCCCGTCCATGTCACGTCAGTGTCTTTCATTGGTTCGTGGGCTTGCCTTTTAAAATCTGCCTGCTATAATTAGTGGAAGGCATGCATACGTCATGCCTTTTCTGGTGGTTGGCCATCCTTGAGTGCAGCGATGAAGTACTGAAAACATACGAGGCTCGCTGTTTTCCGTCCGGTTTGTGGACTACTTTTTATCTTTTTTCGCAGCACGTTCTCCCTTGGCAGAAGTCGAGCGCTTTGCATGACATCGACCCTGTTATATAGTTAATTGCGCTTTTGCTGGTTACGTAGATAATTGCACTTTTGCCGATAGGTTTCACTACGAGTGAACTGTAGCAGCGTGATCGCGCTTTTTTTCCCTTTTAATGTGGCAAGAAAAATCCGGTTGGGAGTTTACAAATATTAATAGCTCTAACTCGGAGAAATGCGAGACCCGTTGCATTGCAAACGCTTGTTTAGGTTTGGCTTGACAGCACAGTTCTCTGCAGACATATTGCTACCAATTACTTAAAGTATATACACCAGACCTGCCAACGTAAAGAAAAAAATCACTGTGTGAGACTGGGGGTGAGAGGGGAAGGGTTGGTGTTGGCAGGGTTTTGTGCCCAGAAACAATTTGTAGGCACTTTGGCGTCTTCCCCCACCAAATCCCCTACTCCTAAAAACAAGCATGCTGAGGCTGATGCCGATCTCCTGGGGTGTTTTCGCACCCCATAATGGATGTCGGCTTTTAAAAGCCTCATAAAACAAACAAGCATTTGCAATAGAATGGGTCTCGCATGTGCTCAAGTTAGAACTATTAGTGGTGTAAACTCCTAACCGACTTTTCTTGCCGCATAAACTGAAAATGAAAAGTTTCACATAAGTGAGCCGACGACCACCATGAGCGTGAAGCAGACACACAAAAGGAACAGTAGCTGCTCGCAGTCAAACGTATCAGCAAAAGTGCGATTATGCATGTTACCGGCAAAAGTGCAATTATCCATGTAACAGAGTCGATGTCATGCAAAGCGCTTGACTACTGCCCAACGAGATTGCGCTGCGTAGGAAATAAAAATAAAAAGTAGTCCACAAGCCATGCAGAAAATACAGAGCCTCGTATGTTTTCAGTAGTTTACAGGTGCGCTCAAGGAGAGCTAAACATTGGAAAAAGCATGACGTATGCATGTCTTTCTCTAATGAAATCAAGCGAATTTTAAAAGGCAAGTCCACAAACCAACCAAACTGATGGGTGTGGTTAAAAGCCCACAGCAAGATTACACCAGGGTCAGAGCACTTGTGCGCTTGACCCTAAAAAATGAACTGGAATTCCACTATTTGCAGTGGTTTCCATCTTATTTTTCCTGCCGTCATGTGATATTAGCTCCTCACCAGGTGATCGTGTGAAAGGAGGTGATATCTTGTGACACATGGGTCTTCTTCAGGACTAACTGGTGGGCGTCCCCTATAATCTCTTTTAAACCCTTCACTTATCAGGAATTCCTATCTACCCAGCAGATGGATCTATTAGTATTTGTTGCATAGTTCTTCTCTCTTTGGTTACTATCCATCACAAGCACTTTTTTCTCACTATTTGGTTTGTCCTTTGGATTTTTTCGATTATGAGATGGGATGTTCTCTGTGGTAAAGAGACTGAGACATGTTTTTAATATTTATATGTAATTGAATAAAAGAGTTGTTTGCATGTTCACCTGTGTGATTTTTATGATATATTTATGATGTGTGTGTGAATCGTTTTCTGTCCTCCTAGAAGGGCATTGTTGTGTTTGATAATTGATTTCTATCCAGCCCTTCTGGGTTCATGGGTTACCCTCTGTGGTTTATAATTTATCTGGTAGCTCTAACCCAGGTTTTTCTTCGCATCCTGAGTCTTATAGTTATGTCTTTGTAAAGAAATAAACAATGCTGTAGCTCCCAGAATGCAAAGAAAAATCTGGACAGGAGCAGCTAGTGGCACATGGACCTAGGAAGCATGGTATAGCTGCCAGTGACCGAGCATTTGATACTTCATAATCCATATTGCCCCATGAGAAGTGTATTTTACAATCTCACAACAAACTAATTAGCCTACATTTGTCATAGATTATCCAGTTTTTCACCACAGTGTACCCCCAGGTCAGCAGTGTCTGTGGGTGGAATGCGTAAGCTCATTGCCCAGCTTCTTTTATTATCTTTTCAAGAGTCTCACAAAGCAATTGCTTCTTTTGCTGTCATTTGATTACCTTATTGGGTAAAGCAGTAGTCCAGTGCGCATGTTTCTCTCTTTGGGGGTCATTCATTTTGAGGGGCTGCAGGGTTTCCAGCATTTAGGGCAGGCATTTATTTATTTATTTATTTATTTAATGCGTTTTTATATAGCGCGGACTTTACCCAAAGGTGTCAGAGCGCTTCACATTAGGCAAAGTAAAGATACAAGAGGAGAAGAATTACAAGTGAGCCTGTTACAAAAACAAGCGTTACATTACAAGAGGCAATCGTGATAATTGTGCACGTATCAAGAGCAAAAAATAAACGAGGTAGCAAACGATACGTTATGAGAGGAAAAAGTGACGTGTGCAGGTTACAAGAGCAAATAAAGTACGAATAGAGGTAAAAATGTTGCAATCAATGGTAGACACTCAAAACACTAAAACAATAGTTACGTTACATGAGGCAGTGGTGGCCGTTGTGCATGTATCAAAAGCAAACAAGATATAAGAGGTAGCAAATGATACGTTGAAAAGGAAAGGTGCCGTGTGCATGTTACAAACGAGTACAAGATACAGGTAGAGGTAAAATACTGCACTACATGGCAGACACTCAAAACACAAAAACACCCTGGGAAGGCACTTCTATAGGCATGGAGAACAGAATATCCTATAATGGAAGGACTTCCTTCTGAAAACAGAGGGCTTGAATTAACTTTGGAAGTGTCTTTGAAGGAGGAGAGCTTTGAGGTCAGCTTTGAAGGCCTGGGAAGAGGTGGTGGTCCGAAGCTGAGGCGGAAGTGAGTTCCAGATTCTCACCGCGTTGCCTGAAAAGGATTGGGCCATCAATCTTTCCTTCTTGAAAATGGGAGGTTCAAGCAATAACTTTACTGCATTACGTGATGGTCTGGAGCCCCCAGAGAGTTTCAGTTTATTCACCAGGTAGCGAGGGGAGGAGGAGTGCAAGGCTTTGTGGGTGATGTGTCCCCAAAGGCATGTTGCTTGCAAATAAATGTTTAATTCTCTCTTTAAGGTCTTCAGTAGCAAAATTATGTCTCAGTCATTTTTAATGGTTGTCTCCTTGCTTTGAACAAGCACTAAATAGAACTTTGGTTTTGCCAAAAAACATTTTGGTCCAGCTTTCAGGAAGGAAAGCTGATTTTATGAGAGAGATGGGTATTGTTGCTGCAGCTACTATTGGCATCATACTTCCCAGGGACGTAACAAAGGTGCGGGAGGGCTGAACTCCAGGTGGTCCCTCAGCACAGCACCTGGCCTGAGGGAGTCCGGAAGGGGACCCTCCATGTTCTGTGCAGGTGGGGCCCTTCCAGTTTCGGCACCCCTATTAACCTTGAAGTACTTTAAATGAACAATGAACAAAAAAGATGTACTTCCAATGTTTTTCTTTTGGCATCATTTGTTGTGTTTTCAAAAAACAGACTGTCACATATCCACTATGCCTTTAGGAAGATGATGTCATTGGAGAGCACGCTCACTCTAAAAATTGCGCCGCTTTTCCTGGCTCGTCTGTTTTTTTCTCCGCTCCTACTTATATTGCATGCATCAGTTGTGTCGCTTGAAGAACGTAACGTTGTATTGAATAGGCCTCCTTATTTTGTCTTTTTTCTTTTTTGTGATTTTTTTTTTAATTGAAGAAGCATGTGGGAAAAAAGGACTTGTTGGGTATAGCGCACTCTTATAAATATTTGGGTGGTTTTTAATGGCTGCTCATTGCAGCGCTGTAAAAGTATCCACACCCCATTACTTCATGAGAGTAAACATTTTCTGTCGGAGATTTGCGAGCTGCAGCTGATGCTGCTAATGAATGCAAGTCAAGCGAACTTAATATTTCTACAGCTTCATTGAAATAATAAAGATTAGACGATAAATTGAAGGTACATTTAACCATCACTAGGGAGGCTAGAATGGAACATAAATAGTTTTTTTTTTAAATAATCATTTCATTAGTACACGTTTACACACAAACAGCTAGACGGTGTGCTTTTAAAACTGTAAATTTTACTTTCAATGACTCTGGAGAGTATCTGTAACATAGACTTCTCCGAGGGTTCGGAAATAAGGATGATGGGACACGTGAAATGGAATACAGGACAGCACCAATAATACCTAGAACAATGTCACTCACTTCTGCAAAATATCATGTAACAATACAGTAGCAATTATGCATAAAATACTCCTTTTCATATATTACAAGGCTACTTACTACAAGCCATAGAGTAATTGTGTGACCATATAGAAGAACAAGGCCGAAGGCAAAGTTCGTTTTTAAGGCCTTGGGCCTTTGCAATTTACTTTTATCATGTGACAGAGGGTATTTAATTCCTTATGGTACAGGGTTACAACATCACCTTTCTCATAAACAGCTAAAACTCTTGGTGTCTAGGCCCTTCATAAGACAGAGACAGGTTTGAGACATGAAGAATAAAAGCGGAATCTTTAGTGTGATGAAACACTTCAAAAAGGCGATCAAACATATTAGAATCAGTTTAATATAAATCAGATTTAAAACAGGGATGCAGCTAAACATGAGCATGCCATATATAGGTTTTTTTCTTTCCTGTAATGACCTATCGTTTGCGAAAAATAAACATGTTGGCTTAAATGTATCATTTCTATTGAACACTGTTTGTTTAGCAAAAAAAATGACGAATGAAAAGCCAGTTCTCCATTTCGTTTTTTGGCATGCAGCTGTAATGCTCTTTGAGCTGCCTCCCCTTGGCTACTGGTGGCACGCATTATGACCTCTACTGTAATTACTTATTACAGTTGAGCAGCTATGTCATTTTTTTTCATTGCAGGTGATATCACAACTTGACTGTAACAACGAAAATAAAGAAAGCAATTTATACAGGGATTGGTGTCTCCCATATATTATGTAGTCCATTATAACTTTGCAAACCTGCTTCTGACTTTAGCAGCTCACCAGAACGTCCAATGGAATAACCACTAAACTTAAATGAAATGGAGGATGATGAAGAAAATACATTAAATGCAGGAAATATAGGAAGCATAGAATATAGAGACATCGAGTAAACAGGCAGCCCATTGCAGCATAAGTACCAGTGTATTAACATAAATATATTTCAAGAGAATCAGAGATTTGCTTCACCAAAGCTTGCAAGATCTGAGCTAAACAGGAGCCTCCAATTTTGAAAATGGGTTTCTTTCAGGTCATCACATTTGTGATTGTCAGTCTTGAATATATTTTTTTAGCAGAAAAAGGCAGTCTGTAAGATGTTGAAAGTGCAACATTGTTGGACTTATACCCTGGATAAGAGAAAAGAACTAGAAGGATTTGCGAATAACATTGCTGACTTAAAGCTTGATATAGAGAATTTTGAAGCAACTGATGTTTTAGGAGCCTTAGGAAAAGGGGTTTCTGCTATACGTAGCTAGCTGGCTTGGAAGCATTGGTAATGGGTTTTAGGTGCTGGACTAAGGCCTATTTTGATAATAGGTATTTGCTTATTTTGTTTTTTTGAGTTATATGAAGGATTTAGATTTTTGAAAGCAAGAAAGGAAACCGAAGAAATAAGAAAGCAAAGGTCGGAGGCAATGGAAGAGAAAAAGAGCAAGGCTTCCAAAGAGACGAAGTAGTTGAAATTGAAAACCTCTAAAGGTAAGATAAAGGACTCAGCAGAATAATAGTGTTTTTTGGAGATTCATTTGTGTTTAATGTGATGGCTATTATAGCCATCAGTGTTGGAGAAGCACAATTTTCCATTTGCATAATTAACGCATTGTGAGAAATGGGGTTGTTGTTGACTGGGATGTGAGTCAAGCAACAGCCACAATCTCTTGCAGGGTGAACCATGAAACGTCACTAAATTAACCAGTGCTTAACCCTGTGGAGCTTGACACATAAAGCAGAGAGGGAATATGTAAAGTTTTTATGCAGCACACAAACAGTAATAAAGTGAAAACACCACACAAGAAAAAACAATTTATAAATATATAGTACATTTTAATAAATTATTTGACACCAAAACAACAAAAGTCTAACCTGTAGAATCGGAGTTGTGAATTTCGAATGTCTTTAGCAAAAACTAGCACCTAAAATATTAAAGTGCTAACTGCGAACATCTAGTCACACAAGGCCGGGTCAAGATCTAAACCAACAGTCCAGGACTGGTGGGACACATCTTGGGGTTTCAGGACTAACTCAGACTGGGTCCAGGTGTTGGTTCAAGATGGTGGTGTAGCTCTGAACAAGAGGCCAGCAATCTAGCCCCGGGAGTCCATTTGTTAGTCCTGGGTTCAGGTAAAGATGCAGGCCTGCCCTCTAAGCGTTAAAGGCAGGCGCCAGGCAGTAAACCAGTCCTTCCACGTTCAGCAAAGCAGTCTTGCAGAGTGCACTGCAGGTCACAGCAGCAGGCAGTCCTCTGAGAGTCCTTCTCTAGGTCCAGGAGTAGATTGAGGAGTGGGTCTGGTGGTCCTATTTTTATACCCTTTTGCCTTTCTGGCCGGTGGGAGAAACTTCTAGAAAGGTTCTTTTAAGTGCATAGAGTTTCCTGCCTCCCCTGCCCTGGCTCCAAGCTGGCTACAATGACAAAGTGGGGTCATTAGGCCCCTTGTGTGAAGGCAGAGCACACCCTATTCAATTGCACATGGGGCTATGCTCAGCTCCACCCTCTGTCCTGTCAACAGATGATCCATTGAGACACACATAATCCCACTATTATGCTACTGTGTGGGAGGAATTCACAAAGTCTGTCAGCTACATTCAGTCATGTGACCGAAGACAGGGTGCAGGCACGAAGGGCAGGAAAATGCCAACTTTCTAAAAGTGGTTTTTTTAAATATTGTAACAAAAATTACATTTGAAGAGGTTTTATCATTACAATGTAATAGATACCAAACATGACATAGCTACCTCCCCCAAATTGGAAATTACAGCCAATACAGCTTATTAAATGTAACAAGGAATTTCCAATGTTAACCTAGGCGAGGAGTAGGCCTTGCAGTAGTAAAAAACGAATTTAAGACTTTTTTACTACCACAACATACAAAACTTAAAGGTACATGTCCAACCTTCCAATTACACAGCACCCTGACCTATGGGCTACCTAGGTCCTACCTTAGGGGTGTCGTATATGTAATAAAAGGGGAGTTTAAGTCTTGGGAAGGGGGTTTTAATGCTGAGTCGACATGGCAGGTTAAACCTGCATTCAGGTGGCAGGGGCAGGCCTGGGGGCATATTTTAAGTGCTAATTAAGTGGGCGAAACAATCAGTGCTTCAGGCCCACTGGTAGCATTTAATTTACAGGCCCTGGGTGTATGGTATACCACTCTACAAGGGCATTAAAAGCAAACTAAATATGCCAAATAGGTATAACCCAATTGTACCATGTTTTCAGCAAAAGGTGGAGGGAAAAAAGGCAAACAATTGGGACTAAACCTGCAGAGCAGGCCGGTCCAATATGTATTTATTAGCAAAGTGTGATTTACATTGTTAAATAACATGCATATTAAACATATAATTTGTAGTAGGTGACTGTATTTAGCCATCATACTCAGCACCAAAGTTCATATGTTGTATAAATTAAGTTAGCTGAATTTCTATTACCATTTCAAATGTTGCATTTACAGATTTAAGGCTAGGGGGCCTGCACATTCCATTTTTATTTGTTGTGCCCATTATATTTTTTTTCACTGCAGATGCTGTGTTTTCCCCAGATGCCTTTTTCTAGCTAGGGAATAGGTTATTGTTATTTACTAGACGACTGATAGTGAGGTTCTCATCATAAGAAGAGGATGCCAGGATGGGAGTGCAACTCATAGGAAGAGCTGACTGTATCCATTACTCTGTCCAGAATAACATTTAAGGGTATAGTTGTGCTTGGACCATTTTGTTTTCCTAAGAGAGAGGGGAGTTTACCTGCTACCAGAGACTAAAGTAATACGATTGTCTCCCTAGAGTGAGAACAAGCTGTAATGTTTCAAACTAGGGTTTTGATGGAGAATGCTACCTAAGTTGTGATGTCTGCTGTTGCTAATCTACCCCCAAGGCCTGGGGGTCTGCTCGCCCGATGGTCTTTAGCATCACTCTGTGCAGTCCTCGCTGGGGGGCCTGATACTGCAGTGAGTACACGTCACCTACTAGGTGGATTCTTGATCATCTGACTTTTGTGAGTTCTTCTCTTTCTGTCCCTTCTTTCCATATGGAGTTGGTTGTTGGGATTCTCTCTTGTATCTACATTGTTGGCTGATTGATTTTCCTGGCCCTGATTGTTTACTGTGTACTGTGTTACAGGCAGGACAATTGTCCATCTGGTACTATAGATGACCATTCAGAGGTGGTGGTCCTCCGTAGAATAGCCTCCACTGCTGAGGAGGCTATGGACCATTGTTAGTGGTACACTGTTACCTGGGATGAGTGGGTGACACTCTCTTCAGTTGTCACAGCTGGTTAGGCTGTGGATACAGGATGTTCATTTGGTTTGGATTTCTCTTAGTCCAGCAGGCAAGTGGTGCGCAGTGGGATTGCCTGTACCCACCTCGGCATGGTTCTTCTGTGATTGGAGGGTGTTTCCCACCAGCCCAAAGGGTTTGCCGTGTTCTGGATGCCTAATGCCTAGGGGGGCTCTGGTTGTCCCTAGGGGCTCTGGACCCTGGGTACAAGAGGTGGGTGGCCAGTGTGTTATATGAAGATGCCTTATATTGCATGTCGCGTTCATCATATTGTTGCGTTGTGTTCAACAGCATGTGTGGCTGTAGATACATAAGCTCTGCATACTTCTGCCATCTGTTGGGTCCGGATATGTGCAAGCTGTTTTTTTCCGAAGAAGCTGTTGGAGTCTTGAGGTAAAGTGACCCCTCCTCTCAGTGACTGCAGGTGGGCATCGACTCCATTATTAGATTGTTTCTTTCCACCATTGCGTTTGGATTTGTGCTTTGGTGCTCCTGTTGGAGACTGTTTCGGGCTCCCTTTGCCCCATCATACATCTCTATACTTGTCGGTTTTGTTTTTGTTAGCTTTTCAGTCACCTACATTGAAAACAGGAGGAACATCTCTATTCGTTGGTTCAACGAGATTCCTTTCCAGCCTTCAGGTCTTGCCCAATCGGGCTTCCCTTATTTCCATAATATCGGTACAGTAAAAATGTGATGCTGATGGAATGGACACCCTTTCAATTTTGTCCTAGCTGCCACGCTAAATATCCACACGCAGACCTCCATTTGGTTTGCAACCTCTGTTTATCTTCTGACCACAATGAGGAAAGTTGTGAGGCTTGTAGAATGTTTTGTTTGAAGAAGACACTGCTAAATTGTCGGGTGCGTTGGAAGAGACATTGGACATTTTCAGTATTGAAGACATCGAACCGCACGAAGGACTGCATGAGGCTTCTGCAAAGGAGGGAGAGGTCTTTTCCATTCCAGACTGTGAATCAGGCTCTGAGGCTGAGAGCAGCGTGCACATGCAGGAGATTACATCATTGCAGCACTCAGTGATGTCAAAGGCCCCTATCCTACCCACATGAGGCTGCTTGACCACCAATGTCAGCAGGCCATGCTAGGCATCGAACAATTGCCAAGGATGCCCGCCTTCCAGCTCAGCACTGAAGGCTAAGCCTAAATTCTCAAGCTCGACTGGTTTTGTCACCAAGCTCAATCTGTCTTCGGCACCCAAGACATCGGCACTGACCACACCTAACACATCGGCAAAGACCACTTCGGCACAAACACAACGCTTCTTTGGTACTGAAAGTTTCAACTTCAACATCGAAATTGACTGTTTTGGCATTAAAGCCTATTTTACAGACTACGGTGGAGAAACTCAATCCAAAACAAAAGACAATACATATTCAGCCTAATACTGGTCAGATCATCGCAAAATCAGTAAAGCTGATACCAACTCAACCCAAGGGTCTGCCTTCATTCATGGAGACCATTGATTTACCAACAACTCCTAAGAAAAAGAAGGACATGGGCACCAGTCCTATTCTGCCATCTTTACCACACTCTCCTCCACCTCTACCTTCTTCACCACACCACTGACATTCAGATGTTGAAGACATAATGGGGGGAACACCACAGGGCTCTCCACAATTTTATATAGAAGATGAAGGAAGAGATGAGGATGTGCAACAGCCACCATTAGATCCTTGGGACACATATGACATTGATCCACCAGGTGATCCAGATCCAGACCTATACCCAGCTAAACCATCTTCACCAGATGACAATACATCTTTTAATGAAGTGGTAGCTAGGGCGACTGCATATCATCAGGTTACACAAGGACCTTTTATGAGATGAATTTTTTCAACTCTTTCCTCCACCAGTAGGGCTTTGGAAGTACATGCCCATGTTAAAGAGTATGATACTTTATGCGGCTGACATTTTTAAAAACCTTGTCCGTCCTAGGATAATTACACCTCGGGTCGATTAAGAAAATGGAAGGCCGCTCCTTCTTATCCTGCTTATGTTACAGGTCATATTCCACCAGGCTCTTTGATGGTATCAAATGCTCGTAAACTAGCTAATTCACAAACCTCAGCAGATTCATCTCCTCCATATAAGGAACCTAAATTGATTGTTGCATCAGGCAAAAGGGTGGGGGTTCAAGTGGCTAATCATTGGAGAATAGCTAATACCCAAGGGCTGTTAGCAAGATATGATGGAGTTCTCTGGGATGAAATGGAAGACCTATTCAACATCTCCCAGAAGAATTCAGGAAAAAAGTACAACAACTTGTGCAAGAGGGCAAGTTAATTTCAAATAATTCTTAAAGATGTGTTCTTGATGCAGCAGATACAGCTGCTAGGGGTATGAACACTATTTTACTATTATGCAGACATGCCTGGTTGGATATGTGGTTTGTTGGCGTGTGTAGCTGTAGATATACGTGCTCTGCATACTTCTGCCATCTAGTGTTGGCCCAGAAGGTTGCAAGTTGTTTTTGTTGGAAAAGTCTTTTGAGTAACAGGACATAGTGACTCCTCCTCTTGCTTGCAATGCGCATGATCCTCGACTCCATGTTCAGATTGTTTTCTTCTGCTGTCGTGTTTTCTCTGAGCTCCAGTCTGAGACCATCATAGGCTTCTTCGGTTCGGGAAAATGTCTTCAAAGTCGTCGGTATTGTTTTTGATCACAGTATTCTTTGTTACATTATGTGCCGGGATCAAAGGAAAACTATATAAGTGACTTTTTCAATCGAGGCCCTTGGGGGCATTGTCCTTAGACCTGCCATTTTTCTCCATTCGACACGCTGGAGAATGAAAAACTAATGGAACTGGTGCCATTCCATTTCTGTCCGCAGTGTCACTCCAAATTCCTTCAGTCCGATCACCATTAGGTCTGTAAACTCTTCCTTTTGCCGGAATACCAAGAAGAAGACTGTTGTCCCTTTTGAAGAAAGCTCTGCTAGATCATAGAGCTTGTCGATGCGCAATGCAGAGGCAAGAATTGGAGGAAACGTCCAATATTTTCAGCATTCAAGACATCATGTCCGACACACAGCAGGAGATTCAAGAGGTATTAGCCACTGAAGAAGAGCTGTTTTCGGTACAATATTCAGATTCAGAAGCCGAAATGACTCTGGAAATGAAGAAGATCCCTTCGGGTCACAACGCAATGAGTAAACATGCCCCTACTCCACCCAAAAGATTAACTTCGGAAGCTGAAGCAATCGGGTCGCCACTGCTTTTTGTCCAAGCAGGCATCGAAAATTTGGTTTGGATGCTTTGCCCTCAGGTTCGGCACTGAAACATAAATCAAAAACCACAGCTTCCATACCTAGCCTTGGGTCTGTGGCACTGGCACCAAAAATGTCAACACATTTGGTGTTCACTGCTTTGGTGCCGAAAAGACTGCCTCCATCGGCTCCAACATCTTCAGCATCAAAAAGCAAACCTGCTTCGGCATCGAAAAAACTTGATCCAAAATTCCTTTCGGAGCTGAAAATCTGCTAGAGCCAGCTCTTCACAAGATGAAGCAACAGCTCCAAGCCAAGCTGTCTCAATTACTCCTCTAACCTCATACTGGAAAGGTACTGGTTAAAATGACTCTTTCTAATAGACAGCACACTTTTGAGGAGGCTTTAGACACAACTGAACCTCCTACAAAACAGAAAAGAGTAGACAAAGAACTACAGGAGACTTATCCACCTCTGCTTACATCTGTTCCACCATATACCCCTCCACCGCCATAAACCTACTTCTTCACAACACTCTACAAAATACCCATTAGACATATCTCCTCAAGGGTCTCCACACTTGGGTCACAATATTCATGACACTATTGATGGCACATCACTTATGTTGTGCCGCGGCCCGAGAGGGAAGACCGGCCTGGGACGTGGTTGGGGCCGCGTTCGTTTTCTTGGCGGCGGGGCTCGCCGCGGCACCTATTTTCAGCCTCCTCTCGCTGAGGCCCTAGATTGGGCATCAGGCCTCGGTGAGTCCAGGGCATGGCGCACCTTCTGAATTAGAAGTGGGCACCTCCCTGCCCCTCACTTACCTGGTGATTACCAGTTCCTTTTCTCTGTCTTCTTTTCTCTTCTTTCTTTTTTCTTCTTTCCTTTGTTTTTCCAAATAGGGGCCATAATCTTCTTTCTCCCAGCATGCCTTTCTTCTACCTCTTTCCCTGCATGCATTAGGTTTCCTTTTCTAAAATGGCGTCTTCATCTATTTTCTCCAATAGTTCTTTCCCAATCCAACATGGCGTCTTTTACCTTTCCTGTATGTCACTTCCTGTTTAGGGGTATTTAAGGAGTGGAATTCTTGTTCTCCTTGCGCTGCAACACTTCCTGTGGTGGTGATCATGCTCCGGTCGTTTTTTCCTCCAGCCTTTTTTCCTTGCTTGTTCCAGTTTCTTCCAGTTATTGTTTTTTGTGTGGAAATATTACCTTTTTCTTGTGCTTATTCTCTGTCCCAGGGAGTTCCAGTCATAGAGGTTTTTTCCCTTTGGGTTTTTCCTCTGGGACTCCTTCTGAAGGGCACGGACTGCCTTTAGACGTCCCATTGTCAGCAGCACAGTCGCTACCAGAAAGGGCCGCCCTTACCTTGGTCAGAGCATGACCTACAAAGATCGAGACCATCTTGCAGTTCCAGTTGGCCCAAGCCGTAAGCGACGAGTAAACCGTGACAGATTGCAGCGCCAAGAGAAACAGTTTTCATCAAGCATTATGGAGAATACTTAGACGGCTGCTTCAGAAACCAACCAGTTGCTGCTCATAACCATCCAACAACAAGCCTAGGAACTGCAACAATTACGAAATGAAAATGCGGCTTTACGACAAGCCTTGGTTTCCCAAACAACAGATGTTTCCACTGTTTCAGCTAGTAAGCCACGCTTTTCAGGAGATCCCAACAAGTTATGTGAATTCCTTGATGCCCTGACAGTCTATTTTGCATTTCGACCTTTCCAATTTGCGCAAGATCAAACTGAAGTGGGATATTTAATTAGTGCCCTGTCTGGTCCTGCTTTAGCCTGGGCGACTCCTTTGGTAGCTTCCAATGATTCCGTGCTGTCTGACTATTCAGCTTTTGTTGCATCCTTTAAACAAATGTTTAAACACCCTGACTGGAGTTTTCTGCTGAGGAAGCCTTATGTGACATCCAATAAGGTACCCAGGATGTTCTACAATATATAACACGTTTTAGACAACGGGCAGCAGAAACTACTTGGATAGAACGTACTCTTGTAACCCCTTTTCGTAGAGGTTTTCAAGAGAAGATAAAGGACAAACTAGTACATTCAGCTACAGTGGAAATTTACGAAGTTTAATGGACTTAGCACTCTCCATAGAGTATTGTCTACATGATTGCAAGTTGGAAAAGAGAAAAAATCATGGACCGTCTCCTGCAGGGAACCCACGTACCACCATCCATCGTTCCGAAGAGTCTCGACCTGAATTGAGAGAAGCTGCAGAGGAGGAACCTATGCAAATAGACACAGCTTGTGGTCCTCTAACTGCTAGTGAACGTGAAAATAGACGAAGAAAAGGATTATGTCTCTATTGTGGAGCTTCTGGCCATTTGCTTCGTACTTGCCCAGTACGTCCTGTGAAGTCTCTGGGAAATGCCAATTGCCGTCCTCTATGAGAAGGTAGGGGACGGGATTCTCTGAGATAACCTCTATTTGTTCTTCTAAGGAAGATGCAACTGCCCTCTTTCTTTTACCTATTACACTGCAGTTACTGGATGGTTGGGAAGAAAGGGCGTTGGCATTGTTAGACTGTGGAGCCAGTGGAATATATCTGGATGAGACATGGGCTATGGAACAAAAAAATCCTCAACTATCAAAGGACATTCCAGAGCAAGTTCATACAGTTGATGGATCTCTATTAGCTTCCTAGTCCTGTAATCAACACTACTCCTACCTTCTGTCTACGGTTTGGAAAACATCAGGAACATGTCTCTTTTGATCTTATCTCCTCACCTAATCATACAATAATCCTAGGAATACCCTGGTTTACACAGCATAATCCTTATATCAATTGGGAAACCAGAACTATTTCTCTTTCTTCCCAATTTTGTCAAGACCATTGTTATTCCTTAGGAACATATTGGTCACCAAAGAAAATGTTATCAACAGTACCAGAAGTAGGTCGTTCCACACACTCCATCCAAGGGGTATCTAGTCATTATCTAGACTATGCAGACGTGTTCCAAAAACCCACTAAACCAGTACTACCTCCACATAGAGAATATGACTGTACCATTCCCCTGGAACATGGTGCCATTGTCCCCTTTGGTAGAATGTACTCTCTTACTGAACCTGAAAAGAAGATACGCAAAGAATATCTGCAAGAAAATATACAGAGTGGTCTGATTGCACTGTCTTCTTTCCCCGCAGGGGCTCCCCTCTTCTTTGTGCCTAAAAAGACGATGGATCTACGTCTCTGTATAGATGTTCGTGGATTGAATAAGATTACCATAAAAGACCGATATCCGCTACCTCTAATAAAATATATTTTGGAAGCAGTCAAAGGGGTGCAGATATTTACTAAGTTAGACCTTAGGCGAGCCTACCATCTTCTAAGAATATAGGAAGGTGATGAATGGAAGACTGCGTTTCATACACCCTTTGGTCATTACGAATATCGATTAATGCCCTTTGGTTTAACCAATGCCCCCTCTATTTTCCAGAGATTAATGGATTTGGTATTTTCCGACCTTTGAAATCAAACCGTAGTAATATACCTAGATGATATCCTAATATATTCCAGACATCATGAACATCACACCATGCATGTACCTTAAGTACTAGACAGATTCAGGCTACACCAACTCTTCTGTAAACCCGAAAAATTTGAATTTGACAAGACTGAGGTAAAATATTTAGGGTATCATATTAGTCAAGTCGGTATTTCCATGGATCCAGAGAACGTTCGGGCCATCCTAGACTGGCCGCCCCCTCTTCTACCAAAGAAACCCAATGTTTTTTTAGGACTGGCCAACTTCTATCGACAATTTATTGCAGATTTTGCTCAACAAACCAGCCAAATCACACAAACTCTTAAAAAAGAGAATTTACGGAACAGGTTTGTCTGGACAGAAGTGGCTGAAATCACATTCCAAAACCTAAAATGTGCTTTCACCCAAGCTCCTATACTACGCCATCCTGATACCATCAAACAATTTATTGTAGTCACTAATGCTTCAGAAAGAGCTATTGGGGCCACATTGTTACAAAGACAGAACGACGATGGATTAGAACATCTGATTTTTTTATCTGTCTCATGTGTTATCTGATGCTCAGCGCAATTACTTGGTTTTGGAACGAGAACTTCTAGCTCTAAAAACAGCATGTAATGAGGGGAGAAAATTCCTTATGGGATCTAGGGAACCAATTGAAGTGAGAACAGACCATCAACATTTACAGTCTCTACGAAACTTTCAATGTCGGAACAGTCGCCAAGCCTGTTGGGCTTTCTTCTTTAGTCAATTTGACTTTTATATCACCTATATACCGGGTTTTCAAAATATTCTGGGAGACGCCCTGCCACGACGCTACCCTGAAAGTATCAATCTTTATTCACAACACCTCATTGAACCAGACAAAAATAATTGGACTAGTACAGTCTTTTCTTGATAAAGTACGGTCTGAGTACTCAACCCTCTCAGAACTTGAAATGAAAGATCTACGTCTAAAATTAGGCACGGTTAAGGGGAATTACTACCACAAAGATGCGTTCTTCCTTTTTTCTAAGACAGTTCAAAGGAAAGCATTACAAATGTGTCATGACTTCCCTGTGGCAGGCCATCGTGGTATCAAAGCCACACAAGAACTTCTCCTTGGTTCCTTCTGGTGGCCTACACTTAAGAAAGATACAGAGAGCTTTGTGGCATCTTGTTCCATCTGTGCTCAAACAAAAATACCCCATACCAAGCCTGCAGGACTGCTTTAACCATTACCCATTCCACCAGCCCCTTTTGATTTCATGTGTTCCTTACCACCCTCAGCTGGGAATCGAGTTATAATGGTGAATGTGGACTCATTTACTAAGATGGCTCATTTTACTGTACTAAAGAAACTACCCACATCCAAAGAATTTAGGCCCTCATTCCGACCCTGGCGGTCAAAGACCGCCAGGGCCGCGGGCAACGGAAGCACCGCCAACAGGCTGGCGGTGCTTCATTGCCCATTCCGACCGCGGCTTCCGGGTCCGGCGGTTTCCCGCCGGATTTCCCCCGGCTGGGCGAATCCTCCATGGCGCCGCCATGGGGATTCTGACCCCCTTCCCGCCACCCTGTTTCTGGCGGTTTTTACCGCCAGGAACAGGATGGCGGGAACGGGTGTCCTGGGGCCACTGGGGGCCCCTGCACTGCCCATGCTACTGGCATGGGCAGTGCAGGGGCCCCCTAACAGGGCCCCAGCCTGCTTTTCACTGTCTGCTATGCAGACAGTGAAAAGCGCGATGGGTGCAACTGCACCCGTCGCACTCATGCAACACCGCCGGCTCCATTCGGAGCCGGCTTCAGTGTTGCAGGCCCTTTCCCGCTGGGCCGGCGGGCGCTCCCTTGGCGGGCACCCTCCGGCCCAGCGGGACAGTCTGAATGGCCCCAGCGGTCTTCTGACCGTGGAGCGGCCAATTGGCGGTTCGCCAAACGCCCGCCAAACTTGGAATGACCCCCTTAGTCAAATCTTTATTCAATACATTTTTCGTCTTCATGGTCTCCCTCAAGTTTTTATTTAAGACAATGGCCCTCAATACACATCATGCTTTTGGAAGTATTTTTGTGAAACCCTACACATCGAGGTAGCCTTATCATCTGGATATCATCCTCAGACTAATGGGCAAATGGAACGTCTGAACCAAGGACTTGAACAATATTTACGGTGTTTCTGCAATATACTCAGAGTAACTTGTCTATGTACTTACCCATTGCTGAGTTTTCATATAATAACACAGTACATAGTGCCTCAAACATCACTCCTTTTTTCTGCTCATATGGTTTTCATCCCAAGTCCTTTCCTGCTATTATAAAAGAATTCTCCACACTTCCTGCAATCACCTCATTTTCTTGGAGGTTATGTAAAATTCAACGTATTATACATTCTAACCTTCTTTCTACAGAACAACAGATGAAAAGGATGGCTGATAAGAATCAATGTGATGCCCCATCTTATCAAGTCTGAGACAAAGTCTGGCTTTCTTCCAGATTTTTATCCCTCCATCAGTCACAAAACAAGTTCAAACCCCGCTATTATGGACCTTTCCCAATTCTTCAAAAGATCAATCCGGTATCCTTCTGTCTTCGTTTTCCTCGAACTTGGAAGATACAGCCTGTATTTTACATTTCACAACTGAAGCCCTATAAGCCTGATACTTTTCATAGACAATTCACCTATCCTCCTCCTCTATTGGCGAATGATGAACCTGAGTATGAGGTTCAGGAAATATGTGATTCCTGTATATTCCAAAACCATCTCCAATATCTCATTCATTGGAAGGTTTAGCCTCTTAGCGAGTGTTCTTGGGAAGATACCTCTTCTGTTCACGCTTCTCTTTTGGTCCGTTGTTTGTTCAGTCTCTGTCCGGAGAAACCCAGGGCCCCGGGGGTCGGGGGGGTGGGGACTACCGCGGCCCGAGCGGGAAGACCGGCTCGGGCCCCGGTTGGGGCCGCGTTTTGTTTTCCTGGCCTCGGGCTCACTGTTGCCCCTTTTTTCGGCCTCCTTTCGCAAGAGGCCTTAGATTGAGTGTTGGGCCTTGGCAAGTTCAGGGCATGGCGCACCCTCGGAATTAGAAGTGGGCACCCCCCCCCCGCCCCTCACTTACCTGGTGATTACCTGTTATTTTTGTTTGTCTTCTCTTCTTTCTTCTTTTCTTCTTTCCTTCATTTTTCCGAAAAGGGGCCATATTCTTCTTTCTCCCAGCATGCCTTTCTTTTACATCTTTCCCTGCATGCATTAGGTTCCTTTTCTAAAATGACACCTTCATCTATTTTGAGAGACTCCGCTGATACAGCAGCCAGAGAGATTAATAATAGTAATGATATAGAGGTAGAGGCAAAACAATCTCCTCTCTAGCATCTAACACTGTCCCCAAACAGTGACTCTCTCTTTGTCACAATATTTCACAGGATCACATAGTTCTTCTTCAACAAGAGGTACACTTTTTGCTTCTCAAAGGGGTAATAGAACCAGTTCCTTTTCAACACCAGGGAAGTGGAGTGTACTCCCTTTACTTTAAAAAAGGATGGATCACCAAGACCCATACTCAATCTTAGTCCCTTAAACCACTACATCTTTTTAGAATACTTTCATATGGTTACACTACAGGATGTGCTACCTTTGATACAACAAGGCAACTTTCTTTCAGCCCTAGGTCTAAAGGACACCTACTTCCACATTACTATACAGCCAGAGCATCACAAATATGTCAGATTTGTCATTCAAGGATGACGTTATCAGTTCAAAGTGCTTCCATTCGGGGTCACCACAGCACCAAGAGTGTTTAAAAAATGCCTAGCAGTTGTAGTATCTCACTTACGCAGGTAAGAAATTCATGTATATCCATACATAGACGACTGGCTGATCAAAGCCACCTTTCTTCCACAATGTCTCAACCACATTCAAGCCACAATAGACCTGCTTCACCAGTTAGGATTCACAATCAATTTCCAGTAGTCCCATCTCACCCCACTACAGGTACAACCTGACCTAGGGGCCATAATAACTACACTGATGGGAGAAGCTTATCCAAATGCAGGATACAAAACTTCCAAACACAACTTCTTCACTTTCACCCCAATCAACGGGTTGCAGTCAGATCAATCATGAAACTTCTGGTAATGATGGCCTCTTGCATTGTAATCGTGCTACATTCATGCCTTCACAGGCGCTCATTGTAAGAATCTATCTCACGACAATGGTCTCAAGCACAGGGTCATTTGGAGGAAATAGTGTTGGTAGACAACCGCACCTTTCTCTCTCTGTAGTAGTGGAACAAAACAAATCTTTCCAAAGGGTGTACATTTTTAAACCCTGTTCCCCAAGCCATTCTGACAATGGACGCTTCTCAGATGGGAAGGGGGGCTCATCTCCACAACATTACAATACAGGGTCTTTGCGATCAAGTGCACAAACCTTTGCACATCAACTATCTGGAGATGCTACCAGCTAATCTAGCACTCCAAGCCTTTGTCGCACATCTCAAAAAGAAAGTAGTCCTTACCTGCTCAGACAACATGACAGCCATGTTGTATCTACAGAAACAGGAGGGGACACCCTCACTACAGTTGTCTCACCTTGCATAGACAATTTGTCACTGGGTCATTTGTCACAACATTTGCCTGTTAGCAGAACACCTACCAGAGTCACATAACACTTCTGCCGACCTCCTGAGCAAGTCGCCGCAACAAGTCCATGAATGGGAACTCTATCCCAGAGTCCTCCAACCCGACTTCCAAAAATGGGGTGTTCCAGACATAGATCAATTTGCAACAAAAGAAAATGCAAAATGCCCAGTCTGTGCCTACAGGTTTTCGCACCCTCAGTCCAGGGGCAATGCTCTATGGATGTACTGGTCAGGGATATTTGCCTACACTTTTCAACCTCTTCCCTCTCCTTCCATATGTGGTTTGGAAACTCAGACAAGCCTCTCTCACAATGATACTAATGGCACCCACATGGGCAAGACAACCATGGTTCACCACTCTACTAGATCTATCAACAGTACCACACAAGAAGCTTCCTCTACACCTGGACCTTCTCACTCAGAACAATGGCCAAACCAGACATCCAAACCTCAAGGGCTTGAATCTTTCAATTTGACTCCTGAAATCTTAGAATTTCGGTATTTAAATTTACCTCAAGAATGTATGGGCATTCTTAAAGAAGCATGCAAACCAAACACCAGAACATGTTATGCAGCCTCGTGAAAGCGTTTTGTTCAGTACTGTATTTCTCAAAACTGGAACCCTTTCCATACGTCTACACAAAATATTATTTTGTACCTTCTTTATTTGCAAAAAGCAAATTTAGCATATCCCTCTATAAGGTTACATTTAGCAGCCATAGCTGCTTATCTACAGAACAGACAATGTTCTTCTCTTTTTAGAATCCCTGTCATAAAGACTACCTCCAGTTCCTTCCTGGAACCTGAATATAGTACTCACCAGACTTATGGGAGCATATTTTGAACCAATGCACTCATATCTTTTACAATTTATATTGTGGAAGGTAGCTTTTCTAGTTACAGTCACTTCTTGGAGATGTGTAAGTGAGCTTCAGTCATTAACATTACAAGAACCATTTTTTGAGGTAAGTAAAGATAAGGTGGTGGTTCTTTGTACTAACCCAACCTTTCTACCTAAGGTTGTATCTTAATTTCATATAAATCAGACTATTGAGTTGCCAGTTTATTCCCCAAAACCTGGTCCAGTTGCTGAGAGAACCCTACACACAGTAGACGTGAAAAGAGTGCTTATGTTCTATATTGATAGAACTAAAAACTTTAGAAAGACAAAACAACTTTTTGTTCCTTTTTCTCCACCACATATGGGTAACACTATTACTAAATCTACTATACCAAGATGGATTGTTAAATGTATTCAGACTTGCTATGAAAAAGCTAAAAGGCCACTAACTATTTCTCATAGAGCACATTCAAAGCGTAAAAAAGGTGCATCTATGGCATTTTTAGGTAACATACCTCTAGGTGACATTTGTAAGGCAGCTACATGGTCAACACCACACACTTTCACTAAACCTTATTGTGTGGACGTTTTAGCATGCCAACAAGCCAGTGTAGAACAGGCAGTACTACATACTCTATTTCAGAATAGTGTAACACCCACAGGTTAGCCACCGGGGTTATGGAGCCACTGTTTTTCAGTCTATGCGGAGCATGTGTATCTACAGCTATACATGCCATCAAATGGAAAATATTACTTACCCAGTAAACATCTGTTTGTGGCATGTAGTGCTGTGGATTAACATGGGGCCACCCGCATGCCCACACATAGGGCCAGATGTAGCAAAGGGTTTTACCCATTCTGTGTCTATGGGAAAATGTGTTCGTACATATGGCCCATAATCACTTAGTTTATCTACTTTTGTATTACACTCCATTCATCACTGCCTGTGAGAAAACAATCTGAAGATGGAGTTGAGGATCATGTTCATTGCAAGCAAAAGGTGAAACCACTATGTCCTGTGACTCGGAAGACTTTTCTTTTTAAAAAAAAATATTTTATTTATCATTTAAAAACATTTCAAAGAACAAACACATAGCAATGCAGTTCAAACATGGACACCTTACCACATATAAGTGGTCGAACGTCAGTACAAATCATATATAATATCATTGTTTTCACTCAGAGGACAATTGAGCAGCGGCAGGCAAAAGTCAACTATGCCCGTATTGGGGTAAAAGTGCACTAACGCAATTTTGCACCAAAAGGTTTAGCACCGGCTTGCACCATTTCTGTGCACCAGCCGGGCACCATATTTATGGAGTGGTGCAAGCCGGTGCAAAAGGCAGGCTAGTGTAGATTTTTTTTTTTACGTTAGTCGGGTGGGGCTGGCGGTATGGAAGAAGGGGGTTTTGCACCAAAAAAGTACGTTAGGCAGGTCAGAGTAATTTTCTGACGTAAAACCATCCATACCACATTACTCCTGTCTTAGAAAAGACAGGAGTCATGCCCACCACCTCAATAGCCAGCACATGGGACCAGGGTTCCCTGGGCATGGCCATTGCACCTTGCGACATGTATGGGGGCCCATTTCAGGGCCACCATGGCACTTTCAAAAATAAAATAAAATACTTACCTGTACTTACCTGAGATTGGGTCCCCCATCCTCTGCTGTCCCTCTGGTGTGGGCGAGGGTGTCCCTGGGGCCTGGAGAGGACACCTTTGGGCTTATTCCATGGTGTTCTACCATGGAAATAGGCCCACAGGTTCCCTAACGCCTGCCCTGACCCAGGTGTTAAAAAATGGGGCAAAGCAAGCATTGCACCATTTTTTGAGCCCTCCTCCCTCCCGTGCACCATTTTTGCAAAGGAGTATAAATATGGCGTTAAGGCCATAGAGTCATTTTTTGCACGGGAACACCTACCTTGCATCTCATTAAGGCAAGGTAGGTTTCCACGTCCAAAAAATGACTTTATCTCCATAAATTTGGCACTAGACAGGTCTAGCGCCAAAGTATAAATATGGAGTTAGTATTGCACTGAATTAGAGTTAATAAAAGAAAATGATGCTAATTCCGTGGAGACAGAGTTAAATATGCCCCTTAGTACTGAAACAGACAGATTGACATGCGTGGAATAAATTCAACATGAGCTGGCATCATTAGATGTCTGTGACGTGGGAGAAGAGGTGGCTAATGTAGACAAATAGTCCCTCAGCGACTGCCAAATGTCTATAGACCTAGACCTCACAGGCTGTAGTGAGGCGCAATACGGGAGACTGGCTAACCAGGAATGAATGCTATGTGCATCTTTAGACCCCACTGAAATGCAACCTCCCACTTAGCCAGCAGGAGCGATATCGCAGTGAGGCGACTTATGGGCTTTGGTAAGTAATCTGTGTAGCTGAGAAGGGCTGAGTGTGGGTCCAGTCATAAAGGCCAACCATCAATAGCCGACAATCTGTCATGTACCTCGCACCAAAAGGGGCTAATGTTAGGGAAGGTCCAGGTCATATGTGAAAAATCAGCGATCAAAGCATAGCAATTGGGGCAAGCAGCATAGTGGCTCGGGTCCATTTGAGATGTGCCTCTTGAGGTGATGTAGGCCTTTCTAAGGAATTTGAAGTGTACTAGCTTGTGGTTTTGGTTAGGTGAGATGAATCTGGTCGGCGCACAGCAGGCCTCCCAGACTTTTTGGGATAGTGGATGACCCAGATCTCTCTCCCAGGATTCCCTTAGTTGTGCATCTGGAACTGGGTGAGCCCTAATACATACTAAATAGAGTCTGGATACCAAGCGTGCCCCGGAGTCTAACGTAGCAACCAGGTTAAGTGGTGCAAACTCAGCAAGAGCCAATGGATAAA
Organism: Pleurodeles waltl; assembly: GCF_031143425.1. Classification (NCBI taxonomy): domain Eukaryota; kingdom Metazoa; phylum Chordata; class Amphibia; order Caudata; family Salamandridae; genus Pleurodeles; species Pleurodeles waltl. Next base: position 172,494,630 of record NC_090437.1, read on the forward strand.
TAGTGTAGCGTGCATGCATGGCACGATGTAGACGGCATAGTACAAAGTGTTGCAAGTGTGTGGCGCCTGCGAAACGAGTATCTGTAGTGCATGAAAATATGTGGTCATCCGAGAAAACATCACCGAAAGTGTGAAGTTGAAAAGCACGTAATGTATGCCTCACCAGCGCCTCCTGTGTAATGGGTATAATGGATTATTAATCCGGGTCAGTGCTGGGGAGTACAATGTGTCACATTGGAGTAAACTAGCCAATTTGCACCATGCCCAGCTAGTTGTGGAAAGAGTTTGAATATCTCTGCGAAGTAGTGGAACACCCCCGGGCAAATGGACACTCAGGGGGACAGGATCCAACAGGTTCCATCCCGGGATAGAGTAATGAAGGCGGGCATCAGGATGATACCAGTGATACGTGTACTGACACTGTGCCACCAAATAGTAAAGTTGGAAGTGGGAGACCTCAAACCCACCCCGCTCATACAGGAGAGTGAGGATTTCTCATCGAATGCGCATATGTTTATCCGCCCATACCAGTCATATGCCAAAGCTACGAGGTGTAGCAAAAAAAGGAATTAGTGAGCTGGATCGGAATATTCAGAAATATATACAGAAATTGTGGGAGAACCACCATTTTTATGAGTGATAGCCGGCCTGCCATAGAGATCGACAGTTTCACCCATCTATCCACTTCTGCGGTGAATCTCTCCCCTGCATGTCCATAATTTAGCTGTAGCACCTGCTCCTTGTCTCTGTGTAAATGAATACCTAAATATTTCATCATGGCACCAGCGTAAAGGGAATTCTGTCTCAGGTGGACGAGTAATGTCAGTCAGCGGAAACAGCTCCGACTTACTCCAATTTATATGCAGCCCAGAGAACTCTCCAAAGCAAGTCACCTCTTCCAATATTGGTGTCAGGTTCGTATCCGGATGGCGGACAAAAAGCAGGATGTCACCTGAATCGAGCGACCCCAGGAGCGGTCCACTGGTCCATTGCAGTTCCCTGTGGATATGTCCCTTTCGTAAGTGGTGTACCAGGGGTCCATTGCCAAAATAAAGTGCAGAGGTAACAAAGGGCACCCCTGCCCTGTTCAGCGTGTTATGGGGAAAAATGAGGAGAGCTCACCATTAAGCCATATGGCTGCTTTGGGCTGTGAGTGCAGCAGGGAAATCAGTTTGGTGTAGCCTCGGGGGGAACCAGAGCTTACTAAGGACAGCGTTCAAAAAGGGCCATTCAAGTGAATCAAAAGCCTTTTTGGTGTCCAATAAGGCGATTGCCAACAGAACCTCTGGGGACACTCTGTTTATCACCGAAAAGACAGTGTGAAGATTGACAGAGGCAGAGCAGTGTGGAACAAAACCAGACTGAGCGTGGGAGATTCTCGTATCCAACAAAGGGAGAGGCAGGTAGCAATCATTTTGGCCAGGATCTTACTGTCAAAATTTATCAGAGAGAGGGGGGCGATATGACCCACAATATAGAGGGTCTTTGCCAGGTTTCGACAAAAGGGCAATAACCGCCTCTATCATAGATGCAGGGAGAGCCCCAACCTCCAGAGCCTTGGCATACACCGATACCAGATGAGGACTTAGATTATCTTTGTATTTCTTGTAAAACACCCCGGTAAACCCATCCAACCCTGGGGCACGCGTCCCAGCCAGCGAATCTATCACCTGTGACACCTCCTCAACAGAGAAGGGTTCACTAAGGAACTATTGTTGTGCGAATGTTAACCAGACCATCATCTAAATAGTGCTGTAAAGCGGGATCCGGCGGCCCCGCCTGCGCTGTATAGCGCATGGAATAATATTTGAGAAGCTCCACCTGGACCTCAGTGGTACTGATGGCAATATTGCCATCAGGCCTTTAAATTTTGAGTATGTGGGATGCAGGACTGGTGGTTGGATCAGCCTGGCCAGCAGTCTCCCAGGTCTGTCCCCCTCTCCAAATCTACAGGCTGTTGTATACTTGCCCATGTAGTGTACCCCCGTGCTGCCAATGTGTTAAACTCATTGAGCAAAGACTTACAACAGCCCAGTTGAGCGGCAATATCAGCAGCCTCCTTTTCCCGGTCAATATCAATGTCCCTGATATAAGCCTTAAAGGCATCCCACAATACCTCCCAGGTACCCAATGAGCCCTCATTTATTTTTTTAAAAGTCGACCACCGCCTCCCCCAAGGATACACCAAACGGAGCGTCCAACCACACCATGTCCAAAATTTCCCTGCCCCACAAGCCGCTGGTATAGAAGGTGCAGGCAGCACCAGGGAATGGTCAGAAAATGTCCGAGGTAGGTGCGTGACATCTGTAACCCACTGCGCAGTGGCGCCCGTCAAAAGCCAATAGTGGCGCCCGTCAAAAGCCAATAGTCAACATGCAACCAGGTACATGGGGTGCTGAACGAAAGTTGTAGGCCAACTTGCCAGTGCCAAACAGTCGCCAGGAGTCATGTAAAGCGAAAGTGTTGCAGAGAACTCCCAAAGCCCTAAGGGAGCAAGACTTGGATGTCAGGGCATGAGAGGTGGTGCCCAATGCTTGGTCTACTGCCAAATTAAAGTCCCCACCCACAAGGATGTGATCTACATCAAAGCGATCGATGTGCAAATGGATATACTGAAGAAATTCAGGAGAGTCAATGTTAGAAGCGTACACGTTTACAAGTAGAACCTTACGGTTAGCCAAAAGCCCCACAACTATCACTTATCTGCCATTGTCATCCACCCGGGTCGATAGTGACCTAAACGGTACTGTTTTATGAATCAAGATACACACTCCCCGAGAGTAGGTGCTATAACTAGCAAAGTACGCATGTGGGCCACACGTGGTTGAAAAGGAGGGTGCTCTGCCAGCAGGGAGATGTGTCTTCTGCAGGAAAGCAATCTGCACTGTGTGCTGCAGAGGTATTGCAGCACCATTTCACCTTTTTGGGGATTATTGAGGCTGCGTCTGTTCCAGGATAGGAATGTAAGGCCTAACAAGTTTTTTGTCGCAGGGGCGTTAGCCCTAGCGTGTGGGACCTATGCAGCCATATGTAAATAAGGTAAGCATGTATAGAAACTGCATTACATAACAGAACAACATTACATCACACCCATATGCATGAAACAACCCTCCCACCTCCCACACCCAGCCGAAAAATGCCGAGCAAAACCCACAAAACCCTAAACAAAGACCCTTATAACAGAAGAACAAATAGGTTGGTGTTAACCAATGACAATGCAGGCATGGAGTACTCCCAACTACTAATGGGATTGGTAATGTAGCTGTCACGTTGTAGGTACTCCTCAGACTCGGTGTGATGCAAATAAGGTCCACCTCCCGACACCACCAAGTCACCGATAAAAACCACGGTGTATTGGAGTCATCAGGTGAGGGAAGGAAGGGGAAGGAACAGCAGGGACGGGATAACTGTAAAGAAAAAATACACAGTGTTAATTATCACATTGCCTATCTATTCTCATAAAGTCTCACTAAAATACCCACGACCGTCCCTGCCCATAACTCAGGTGGGCAGAACTAGTCCAACGCCTGTCTATTCTCCACCTAAATCATCGATGGATGCCCAGGCCGACTACGAACACCACTAGTCACTTAAGGGTTTTTCAAAACCCGATGTTTATGCAAATTAATCCTGTAGCTAGGTTGCAACAAAAAAGAGAAAAAAAAATATATAATAAGGAAAAGAACTTGTCCCGCACTTCTTCTTTTGATTCAATTAAAACATTGAGCCTCTAAGTAATGTCACGCACTTGAGGAAGTCACCCCTTCCTAATTCATAGAATAAGATAAACGGACAAATGTTCCCGACTGTTTGACTTCTGCAAACAGTACGTCTTGATCCTGAGTTGCCACGAAGAAAACAAAGGTGCTGTCCTGAACTACCACCATTCATGTTTCACGAGGATCTCTAATTTTTGTGCACCATCTCTGAAGTACACCAAATGCCGGATCACTAGATCCAAAACCATACCGGAAGGCGAAAGCCTCCGGCAAGAAACCGGCTCGCCTCTTACCACCGGTTCCAATTCTCGAAGGGAGGCAGCTCGTATCTCCAGCTGCCTTGAAATGCTGATCTCCGTGAGGGTTCCGGATGCCTTCAGTTCGTCGTTGTGGACGTGGTGACTTCCCCCCTGGGAACGCCGTCCACCCTGCCCTCGTTGTGCCTCCGACGGGGAATGAGGAAAGAATAACGCGCAACCGCTTCCGGGAAGTGCCGGAGTTATGCGGTCTACCCGCGCGAAGCGTCATGGGATATGTAGTCCCTAAGGACTACAAAATCCCGATCGGCCAGGTAGGCGCCTGTTACCCCCTGACAGTACGCCCCCCTCCAACGCGCCTCCTAGGGCCAGGTTTAGTGGGATGGCAAGCATGAAACCGTTGCACCGCCCTAGGGGCATGGATATTGCCCTCCGGCTCCCATGAATCCTCCTCGGCAGTGTACCCTTTCCATGAAACCAAGTACCATAACTTACCCCCTCTCCGCTTGGAATCTAACACACTGCGCACTTCATACTCCAGCTGCCCATCTCTAACCACCGGAGGTACCGCCCGTTGGGCCGTTGAAAGAGCTGGTTTCAAAAGGCTGCAGTGAAACACCGGATGGATCCTTAAGGAAGCAGGTAAGTTAAGACGGTAAGCCACAGGGTTTACCTGGCGTGATACCACATAGGGACCAATGTAACGAGGATGAAAGACGCTACGTATCTTGAAGCGTATATACTTGGTGGAAAGCCACACTCGATCCCCTGGTTGATACACCGGCGCCTCACGCCGGTGCTCATCACCCCATTTCTTATACTGTTCCTTGGCCTTCTCCAGATTGAATCGTATCTTTTTGTGCATGGATTGGAGGTTCTTAATCATAGCATGGACCGTAGGTTGATCCGTGACATTCCGAGGTATGATTAAAGGTAATATCTCCGCGTGGAATCCCGTGTTAGCACGGAAAGGAGACTCCTTTATCGAGCTATGCCAAGCATTGTTGTATGATAGTTCGGCCAGCCACAGCAACGCTACCCAAGATTCCTGGGCGTCCTTTGCATAGCATCTCAGATATTTCTTCAGGGTTTGGTTGAGGCGCTCCGTCTGGCCATCGGTTTGTGGGTGGAAACTGGTGGATAGGGCGGATTCAATGCGCAGAACCTTGCACCACATGCGCCAAAACCTAGCGACGAACTGGGGGCCTCTGTCCGAAATAATGGTTCTTGGTAGGCCATGTAACCGCACCACTTGCGACAGAATTAGATGGGCGGTTTGGCTTGCTGTAGGTAGGTTTCTGCAAGGGAGAAAGTGACCCATCTTGGTAAGACTATCGATTACCACCATGATAGCGTTGTACCCCTGATCCATTGGTAATCCCACCACAAAATCCACGCTGATGGTTTGCCAGGGTTTCTCCGGAGTGGGCAAAGGCATCAACTTGCCCTGGCTTTTTGCATTTTCTCCCTTGGCTCGAGCACATATCTCACACCGAGCCACCCATGTCGCAACGTCTTTAGCCCAACCTTCCCACCGGAAATGTCGTTGAACTATTTGCGCGGTTTTGGTGTATCCTGGATGACCAGCCGTTACTGCATCATGACACCACTTGAGGGCTTGTACTCGGAGTTCATGTGTTGGTAAATATAAACGATTACCTTGCAACGGTATTCCATGCTTAAGGGTACGGTCCTGACTTACTTCGGCCCATTTCTTCCATTGAGCAGCAGACTTATGCTTCGAAACCTTTTCTAGGAAATGGGAGACATGAAGGGCACAAATCACTCTTTCAGGTTGGATGATTGCTTCATCAGGTCTTGAAGCGATTTCTTTCACATCCTCTTGTCGAGACAGTGAATCTGCCTTGCGATTATCAACCCCAGGACGGAAGGTGACTACAAACTCATATTCTGAAAAAAACAGCATCCACCTCATTTGTCGCTGGGTAAGCTGCCTAGCCTCCTTCATATACTGAAGGTTTCGGTGATCAGTATATACCGTGACCGGGTGTTGGGCCCCCCACAGATAGTGTCGCCATTCCTGAAAAGCCTTTTTTATGGCTAGCAGTTCCTTTTCTGCTACCGTATAGTTGAGTTCCGCAGCGGATAGCTTCCTAGATAGAAATGCAACAGGATGAAGCTGTCCGGTGGTTTTGTTTCTTTGGGATAACACAGCCCCAATCGCTATGTCCGAGGCATCTGCTTCGACTATAAAAGGTACGTCTGGCTGTGGATGTTGAAGTATAGGTGCTGAGCAAAAGGCCTGTTTCAAAAAGCAAAAGGCCTTCTCTGCCTCCTCTGACCAAACAAAAGACACACCCTTTCTTAGCAACCTTGTTATAGGTGACACAATGTGGGAAAAACGACAAATGAATCTCCTGTAATAATTGGAGAACCCAAGGAAGCACTGCACGTCTCTCACACTAGTGGGTACTGGCCACCCTTGAACGGCCTGTATTTTTCTTGTCGACATGCCGAACCCTTCAGGGCTTAAATCCACTCCCAAGAACTCAACCTTCTGGACATGGAACTCGCATTTGCTCAGTTTGCAATAAAGACTGTGATGTCGCAATGCTTGAAGTACTAAGGAAACATGTTCAAGGTGGCGCTCCAAGGATGTAGAATACACCAGAATGTCATCTATATAAACGATCACGAAATGGTCTATGTATTCTTTGAGAACATCGTTCAGAAAATACTGGAAAGCCGCCGGGGCGTTACACAACCCGAACGGCATTACCAAGTACTCAAACAGGCCATAGCGAGTTTTGAACGCTGTCTTCCACTCATCCCCTTCGCGGATTCTGACCAGATGGTAAGCTCCCTTCAGGTCCAACCTTGTATATATTACTGCCTCTTTCACCTGTTCCAATAGCACAGGAATGAGGGGAAGAGGGTATCTATTCCTTATCGTGTTCTTGTTCAACATTCGATAATCGATGCAGGTTCTCAACTCTTTATTAGCCTTAGCTATGAAAAAGAGTGGGGAGGCTGCCGGAGAACAAGAGGGTCTAATGAACCCGATTTCCAGGAAGTGGTCCAAATAATTTCTCAAATGCTTGGTTTCTGGGTTGGATAGAGCATATACCCTACAAGAAGGAAGGAGTGCTCCAGGAATCAGATCTATCTTGCAGTCATATATACGATGGGGTGGCAACGTCTCAGCCTGACCTTCGTCAAACAAATCCTTGAACTCGGCATACACAGAGGGTAATATCACTGCTTTCTCCACCACTGTGGCCAACTGTAGCCCTTGAGCCAATGCTAACGTGGGGGGATTGTCGCACAAGAAACAGACGCTCTCACACCTCAAGGACTGAAAACTAACCGTCTTGGTTTGCCAATTGATAACAGGATTGTGTATTCTTAACCAAGGCATCCCCAAAATTATTTCATACTGAGGAGCCTCTATTATATCTAGCCTGATCCTTTCTTTATGGGCAGGAGATACCCCTTTAAAAACCAATTCAACGTCCTCAGTTTGTTCTGTAAGGGGTCCAGATTTCAGTGGTGTACCATCAACTGCCAGTACTATTTCGGGTTCCTTCCTGGGAATGCTAGGAAGTCCCAGTCTCTTAACCAAACCTGCATCTATGAAATTTCCAGTGGCTCCGGAGTCTATCATTGCCCTTACTGGATAGTTTCGATCTCGGGACCCCAGCTCTACTGCTAACAAGAGATGTGACGCCTTTTCCTCTTGTGGAGCAAGGGTTAAAGAAGTTAACCGTAACCCCGGTTGGAAATCTATAAGAGACAAATCCTCTTTCTCTGAAGTCTTCCCTGAAGTAACCGCTGCCTTTTGAGTGGGGAAGTAGGATAACCTTTTTTTTGGTTTTTGGGGACACTCTCTCACATAATGACCCTTCCTGCCACAGTACATGCACAACCCCTGTACCCTCCTGGTCTCCTTCTCGGTCTTTGACAGGGGTGCCCTAACGGCTCCCACTTCCATAGGTTCCCCACTCAAATCATTGGGATTAGGAACTGGTTGCCCCTCCTTTTCTGGAATGACAGGTCGCCGATCACCTGCTCTACGCTCAACTCTTCGTTCTGCTATTCTGTGATTCAATCTTAGAGTAAGATTCACAAGATCCGTACAAGTGGAAGGCTGCGGATCTATTTGAGCTAGTATGTCTTTCATGTCGTCTCGTAAGCCTTGATAATAGAGAGACATTCGCTTCTCCTCTGGCCACCCTGATTCCGCCACCAGTCTATTGAAGGTCGTAAGATAAGTGACCAGATCAGATCTCCCCTGTCTCAGCTCCAATAATTCCCTATCAGCGCTAAAGGTGGTTGTTCTATGATCAAACACCCTCTCGAAGGCCGCCCGAAAGGCATTCCAATCCGCTAATAAGGGGTCATCGTTTCTGACTAACGGCACTGCCCAGTTAGCTGCGTCTCCCGAGAGATAAGAAATAGCGAACATTACCCGGGAAAGGTTAGAGGGAAAAGACGCAGGCTTACAAGAGAATTGAAGAGACAACTGGGTTAAAAAGGCCTGAACTCTCCTGGGGTCCCCTGAAAACCGTTCCGGACTGGCCAAAGGGATTGGAGGGGAGACGTTCACGGTTATCTGCGGTGTAGATGTTGAGGCATCGAAGGGATTCCTAGTAAGCCTTTCTACTTTTTCCCTTAGGGTCGCCGTCTCGGCCCTAGAATTAGCTAACTCTTGTTGCACCACCACCAACGCCTGTAATACGTCATCCATAGATGCCATTTTGCATTACACCGAGCGGGAGGAGTATTATTCGTGGGCGCGTTATTCTGTCACGTTGTAGGTACTCCTCAGACTCGGTGTGATGCAAATAAGGTCCACCTCCCGACACCACCAAGTCACCGATAAAAACCACGGTGTATTGGAGTCATCAGGTGAGGGAAGGAAGGGGAAGGAACAGCAGGGACGGGATAACTGTAAAGAAAAAATACACAGTGTTAATTATCACATTGCCTATCTATTCTCATAAAGTCTCACTAAAATACCCACGACCGTCCCTGCCCATAACTCAGGTGGGCAGAACTAGTCCAACGCCTGTCTATTCTCCACCTAAATCATCGATGGATGCCCAGGCCGACTACGAACACCACTAGTCACTTAAGGGTTTTTCAAAACCCGATGTTTATGCAAATTAATCCTGTAGCTAGGTTGCAACAAAAAAGAGAAAAAAAAATATATAATAAGGAAAAGAACTTGTCCCGCACTTCTTCTTTTGATTCAATTAAAACATTGAGCCTCTAAGTAATGTCACGCACTTGAGGAAGTCACCCCTTCCTAATTCATAGAATAAGATAAACGGACAAATGTTCCCGACTGTTTGACTTCTGCAAACAGTACGTCTTGATCCTGAGTTGCCACGAAGAAAACAAAGGTGCTGTCCTGAACTACCACCATTCATGTTTCACGAGGATCTCTAATTTTTGTGCACCATCTCTGAAGTACACCAAATGCCGGATCACTAGATCCAAAACCATACCGGAAGGCGAAAGCCTCCGGCAAGAAACCGGCTCGCCTCTTACCACCGGTTCCAATTCTCGAAGGGAGGCAGCTCGTATCTCCAGCTGCCTTGAAATGCTGATCTCCGTGAGGGTTCCGGATGCCTTCAGTTCGTCGTTGTGGACGTGGTGACTTCCCCCCTGGGAACGCCGTCCACCCTGCCCTCGTTGTGCCTCCGACGGGGAATGAGGAAAGAATAACGCGCAACCGCTTCCGGGAAGTGCCGGAGTTATGCGGTCTACCCGCGCGAAGCGTCATGGGATATGTAGTCCCTAAGGACTACAAAATCCCGATCGGCCAGGTAGGCGCCTGTTACCCCCTGACAGTAGCATAGGATAGGCTATCCCGACTTAACGAAAAACCTGAGTCAGTAACAGTAGAGCGGCGAAACAACAACTATTTTATTTAATCAATGGGGGAACGTTTATACAAACATGGCAGGGGTCACACTCTAGGCTGTCCCATCTAGTCCGGGGGAAACAGTTCCATACTCGAAGCAGGCCCAACATCCTGATAGTCACACCCCCGCGGGGCAATCCACCCAACTGATGATGTTGCTTCTAGAACTTCATGGAATCACTAGGGTTATCAAAGTATTGCGATTTGCCGTTCACCTCCATTCTCATCCTAGCTGGATATATCATGCATAGCATAAGCCAAGAGAACGGAGCTTGGTCTTGACTTCAGAGAATTTCTGCCTGTAGTTGTGAAATTGAGGTAGATGGACACAACTGCTCTCTGATACTGCAATGGGCCTTTCTCTCTGGTGATTCAGAGAGCAGTGTCTCCGTCTCTATAATTCAATAGGTAAGCAATTATCAAGTGGGCAGATGCCGCAGGGGTGGCCTAGGGTCCAAGGTATGATGTGCCCTCTCCACCGCAAAGGTTGAGGTAAAGCCTTGGCGCCCCAGTAATTCCACCAGCAGGTTCTCTACAAACAAATCTAACTGGCCAGTATTGGTGGATTCCGCAATACCGGCTATACGCAAGTTGTTACGACGCCCTCTGGCCTCCAAATCCTCATTCTTGATATCCACAGTCTTTAACCTCCCCTCGACCTTACCCAAGGTGTTTTCTGAGCATCGCTGTGTCATCCTCAATGGTACAGATTTGACCCTCCGCTCCCTCCAGGCGTGATTGATGGATGTCCAACCTACTACTCATGTTGTCAAGTCTGGTGGTCAGCAAGTCAAATCTATTATCAATGGTGCGAAAGCGGGCCCTCAGCCCTGTCAATATTTCCTCCACTCCCGATGTCTGATCTTGCATCTGACCACTCCGGACGTCATCTGATTCCCTTGCCGGGGCCACAGCCATGTCTTCCTACGTCCTCTGCTCAAAGGGAAGTTTCCGTTGTTTGGAGTCACCACGGCCCATGGCCACCCGTTGTTGCCCCGCAAGCTACCGCCGGTCCAGAGGTTCACCATGAATCATCAGGGAAGTCCCTGTGCCATGGTGGGGGGCAATCCAGGCAGCAGCCACGGGGCCAGCAGTCCTCACTTAGGCCACCAGACAGGCAACCCAAAACACCCACACAAATGCCGCTCACACATCCAGTGCAGACCGTTCAAAAATGATCGACCCCAACGGAGGCCCCGACTGATGGGCACTCTGCTAGGTAGACAGAATCAAACATAAGGCCCCACTGCAGAGTGGGGCACGACCCTGCTTGTAGTCCAACTGACGTTGCCGTGGTCCTCACGGAGACAGCTAGGCCCGCGCCCCCATATAGCAGGACAGGCCTCCAGCCACCCCTGCAGGCGTCACCAAGGCTGCAGAGAGTGCTGCTCTAAGCTGAACCACCATGCGGCCCCCTCAGCAAAGGTCCATGGGTGTGTGTGAAACACTCCCCCAGCATCGCTCTGGGTTTAGGACCAGCAACCGGCTGCATCCGGGGAACCTGCACTGCCTGGTGGCCCAGCCCCTCAGGTTCGCCTGAGGCCCCCGTCACCTCAGGGCCTCCAAAGTGCGTAGGCCTGCAGGCGCGGGCCGCAACAACAGCAGCGTCAGTGCACCACAAAATCCACAGCCACGGTCCCCCGTGTTCTCCCCCCACTCCTCACTGCTCCGTTCTTGACATTCGTACGCCTCTGGGTCCCGGGTGCCCTCTGCTGCTCGAGTGTAGGGAGCCACCACAGGAGCTTCAGAGCCGCATAGCCATTTTGGTCAGAGGCTTGGTAACGCCCCGACTCGAAAGACTTTTCTGATAAAAACAACTTGCAATCTTCCAGACCGAACACTAGATGGTGGAAGTGTGCAGAACATGTGAATCTACAGCACTACATGCTACAAACAGATGCTTACTGGGTAATTAACATTTTAAACCTTAAGTCGAGCAAACACTGCTAAATGCCCCTTTTGAACAGCAACACCATCTTGGCACTGAAGTAGACCAAACACTGGAGAAACTGAAAAAGGACACTGAAGTAGCCAAGTCTATGGGGGCACTTCGTACACCCACAAATTGTGGTTCCTTTCACAGGCCTACATACAAGCAGAGCAATAAACAGCCAGCATCAGATCCCTCTACTTCTTTCAGGCAAAACCATTCAATATCCCCTTCTAGAGGCTTGTATAGAGGCACATATGGGGGAAACAATTCAAAAGACGGAGGAAAGGGTGTTTCCACTCATGTCACCCCTTGCCCATCTTTGCATTCCCCCGATCGTCCAACACCTGTCAGGAGGAGCCTACAACAGTTTTTTTCCAAATTGACAAGAAATAACAACAGATCAGTGGGTGTTGAATGCTAATCAACAAGTTGGTTACCTGGAGCTCATCAACACACCTCCAAGCATACCAACCCGAAAACACAAACTCTCTGGAAAACATTTCCTGCTGTTAAATCAGGAAGTGCAGGCTCTCCTTCAGAAAGGAGTAATGGAACTAGCATTCATCAGAGAGAAACAGGAGTATATTATTTACTATACTTCCTTATTCCCAAAAAGGACAGTTCACTTCGACCAATTCTAGATCTCAGACCATTAAATCACTACATTCTATCACAGCACTTTCATATGGTGACTCTCCAAGAAGAAATAACCCTTTTGCAGCACGGAGACTTCATGTCTACACTAGATCTAAAGGATACATATTTCTACATCCCAATACATCCAGCACACACAAAATACCTCAGATTCATTATACAAGGGAAGAATTATCAGTTCAAAGTACTAGAGTTACAACTGCACCTTGTGTCTTCACAAAATGCCTAGCAGTAGTCGCAGTGCCTCTACGCTGACAAAGTATCCAGGTCTTCCCGTATCTGGACAATTGGCTCATAAAGTCAATTCACTCTAGCAATACATACAGCATACCCAAACCACGTTTCATCTACTTCATTAGCTAGGATTTACCATCAACATACAAATATCCCACCTTCAACCATCTTGGATACAGCCATATCTAGGACCTGTTCTAAACACTCAGTTAGGGTTAGCCTACCAAAATGCACTCTGTATTAAAATATAATAACCCTGTTGCAACAGGTAAATCCCAACCAACAGATACCAGTAAGCCAGTGAGGACAGTTCAGAGAATTCTAGGTATGACAGCATCTTGTATTGCAATAGTTCCACATGCACGGCTACAAGTACGTCTGCTGCAGGAGTGTCTGGCAAGTCAGTGGTCTCTATCACAGGGTCTATCACAAGATCTAGTGTTGCTAGACAGCCGCACTAACTACTCTCTTCATGGTGGAACACGCAAAGTCTGACAAAAGGGCAGCAATTTCTTGACTCTGTTCCCCAGATCACTCTCACAGCAGATGCATCTCTCACAGGTTGGGGTGCTCACCTACGCAACCTCTCAATACATGGACTGTGGGACACCAAACACCAAACCCTACACATCAATTACTTGGAACTTCAATCCATTCATCTAGCACCCAAAGCTTTTCTGGTTCACCTGCAAGGCAAGATTGATTTGGTGTGGATTTACAATATAACAGCCATGTTTTTTTTGCAGAAACTGAGGGGGACACACTCTCAACAGTTGTCTCGTCTATCTCAGACAATCTGGCATTGGTCAATTTGTCATCACATTCATCTGTTGGTGGAATACCTGCTGGGGATGGACAACAACTTTGCTGATCTGCTCAGCGGGATGCGGCAACAAGTTCACAAATGGGAACTCCATCCCCAAGTCCATCAAACATATTTCCATTGGTGGGGGTTTCCACACATAGATCTGTTCGCAACCGCCAACAACTCAAAATGCCCAAACTTTTCCTCCAGGCTCTCACACCCACTATCCAAGTGCAATGCTCTATGGATGAGCTGTTCAGTGATATTTACCCATGCTTTTCCACCTATCCCTCTTCTTATATTAGTGGTGAGTAAGCTCAGGCAGAATTCTCTCACCCATATTCTAGTAGCCCCATGTGGGCATGCCAGCCATGGTTCACAACACTACTGGGACTCTCAGAAGTTCCCCACAAGAAGCTTCCCCTATGCCCGGACCTTCTCACTAAGAACCATGGGGAAATCAGGCACCCAAATCCCAAAGAACTCAATCTTGTGATTTGGCTACTTGGATACTTAGAATTGACTCCAGAATGAATGGCCATTCTCAAGGAAGCATGTAAACCCACAAATAGAGCATGCTATGCTGCTAAATGGAAAATGTTTGTTTTTTATTGTCAACACAAAATGATACTTTTAAAGCAACTGTTTGTTATTTGCTCCATGTACAAACTTGTGGGTTAGCGTTCGCCTCAATATGGTTACACATTGCAGCAGTAGTGGCATATCTGCAGAACAGGGAACAGCTAACGTTGTTCAAAATACCTTTAATTAAGGCGTTTATGGAAGGTCTTAGAAGAGTAATTCCAACTAGGGTGCCTCTAGCACAAATATGGAACCCTTAACATTGTACTTACTTGACTTATGGGACACCATTTAAACCTTTGCAAAACTGTCCAATCCATTTTTTATCTTGGAAAGTAGCATTTCTGGTAGCAATCACTTCACTAAGATGTTTGAGTGAGCTCCAGGCATTAACTTTGGAGGAACCTTTTTACCAAATACATAAAGATAGGATAGTCCTGCGTACCAACACAAAATTTCTTCCAAAGGTTGTTTCCACATTCCACTTAAACCAATCAATTGAATCACCGGTTTTCTTCCTGCAACCAGATTCAGTTGCAGAGAGAGCTCTACACACTTTAGAAGTTAAAAGAGCGTTATTGCACTAAACAACTCTTGTTTTCTCACCTCCACACACTTGGACAGCGATATCTAAAGCAGGTATCTCAAACTGAATAATTAAATGTATACAAACTTGCTATTCTACATCTAAAAGAGTTTTACCCACACCCCCTAGAGCACACTCAACTCATAAAATAGATGCATCTATGGCTTTCCTAGCTCACATTTGCAAAGCAGCCACATAGTCAAATCCGTACACCTTTACTAAACACTATTATGTGGATGTACTGGCATGGCAATAAGCAAATGTTGGACAAGCCATGCTTCATACTCTTTTTCAGACAACTGCAATACCCATGGGCTAAGCCATCGCTTTTGGAGGGCACTGCTTTCCAATCTTTGCAGAGCATGTATGTCTACAGCAACACATGCCATTGAACAGATTGTTACTTACCCTGTAAGCATCTGTATGTGTCATGTAGTGCTGTAGATTCATATGCACCCGCCCTTCTTCCTGGACGTCCGTGGCAGTTGCAGTATTGGTGTACACTTCATATGCATGGACATCTCTTTCTAACACTCTACTCATACTCCATTCTCATTCGACTGCAGAAACACAATCTAACAATGGCGTTGATACCCATGCACAACAGAAAGGAGGGGTCATTTTACCTTGTGACTCCAACAGCTTCTTCGAAGAAAAACAACTTGCACACATCTCGACACAACACTAAATGGCAGAAGTTTGCAGAGCATGTGAATCTACAGTACTACATGCCATGAACAGATGCTTGCAGGGTAAGTAAAATAATCCTTTTACACTGTGAAATATTTGATGTCTCGCATGTTTTTGGTTAAGGGCTTTTCAAAATTGGGTTATTTTGACTCTGGTAAAAAAAACTGACAATATTATGCTGCTATCCTTACCATGGTTTGTTTGTATCACTGTGGCTTTGTGAATATTTCTTACGGTTTTTGATGTGATGAGCTGCATTTCACAATGTTGCCAGACTTCCTATTTCACTTCTTGGACTGTACCTCACTACTAGCTCTAGTTTACATCATTGTCCTTATGTGGGGTGACTTCGTCATCACACTACTAATCCTTCAATTCCTATTCAACCTATTTGACCTTTGAGGTTCACATTTTAAGTACTCATTTATTGGGAGTAGGATCCTGGGGATTCCAGTGCAAACGGTAGGGCGCCCTGGCATCGCAAAGTGTCAGTTCCCCACTGATTGTTTTATACATGTATTAATGTGTACAGTGCATGCAGAGTTCACCATTACCTTCTCAATCTGTGCGCCACTGGCTGTGGATACAGTCAGTTTTCATTTGCATTTAGCCGCAAACTCTGCTGCGGGGAGAATCGCAAGGGGTGCAAATACTGTACTTATTTTAGCTGTCCTGTCATCTCATTTTCTGATGGCACAAGATCGCGAGGAGAAAAACCTCCGCACTTTTAGCCTCTTTCTGTCCTTCTTACTAGTGAATGCTTACTGGTGAGCTGGTAGCAAATGAAGTGTCTTTTAAATGAAGTGCTGACTCCTCTGCCTATACTAACAGAACAGCGCTGGCTGGCTGAATGATAAAGGTACACTTCAGATGTGTTGTTCGCTCAATTATTGTAACCTGGGTATGAGCAGTAAAAGAAGGTTACTGACCTTTTTTTTTCCATTTTTACTCACTCCTTTTGTTTCGATGTGCTTAGCGTAATTGCATTTTCTGTTTGTGCGAACAGGGTGAATTATTTGCACACAATGGGTAACCCACTGAGGAACAGCGACCTTGACACTAGTCAACCAGCCCCACTAAAAGACTACACCATACATTAGGTGGCCATATGCCAAGGCTTCAGTGCGGTTCTTTATCTTGAAAAATGGCATGCACTGGCAGCCAAGAGACCAAACTTACAGATCCCACTTACTGGCACCTATGACAAGGCTAAATTGTTTTATTTGCGACGGATATTGATTTTGAAGGGAAGAACAAAGATAAGGCCACTTGAGTGGGAAGTGCTCTGGTTGTGGGATGTGACATTGCAAGATTTGATGGCAACGAGTGATATAAAAATAAGGTACACAAGGAACTTGTGGAATTGAAAAAAGGATTCTGGCAGAAGGTGGGGGAACAAACACTGTAAGAGAATTGGAGACAAAAAACCGCTAGGCGTTGTCAGAATGTTCCCATGTCTTCCTGTGGTGAGTGCACTACAACAGGGACAGGAAGATGGGGGAAGACCAATTAATAGAATATATATTGATGGGTGGGATGGGGAATACACAAGGGACCACATGGGTGACACTATTAGAAGCAAAACTCACTCAGCCAAAGTCTCTACCACAGGAGTCGAACACACTGAGCTAACTGAAACACAACAGGAGGAGAGGGAGAGAGAATGCCGCACCCTGCCTGGTAATTGAGTAGGTAAAAAGAATAGTGCTCAATGATGTTTCAGACATGCGTTGTCTGTAGGAAATAAAAGAGGAAGTGACACATGCTGCCCTGAAATTAGATAAACAAAATGTTACAGAAAGAATGTGAAACAAAGAGTGTGAAAATGCCTCTCCTGTTTAACACGAGGTGAAGACAACAATATACTGATGACTCTGGGGACCACAATTTGAATGCCAAGGGGACGTGTATGCTAATATGGGATATTTGCATATACGCACACCATACTGCACATAACAACAAAACACTAACTGAGGCCCTTGAAAACGCAGATGCCATACCGTGGAACAGAAGGTACAGCCTCACTAACAGAATTATAATAGTGTATGTTCCTTAGAATAGATACAGAGATGCTTGCTGACCTCGAACTAAGAAGATACTTCTCACCTCTGCTGATCAATACTTTCTGAGTGCCAAACCGTTCATATTCTCCCATCCCCTTATACAAGTTAGTTAGTTCGAAACCTGGCTTAAATGCATTTTGCATCCCAATAGTATTACCCTATAGGTCTTCAGGTCCTAATAGCAATCAAAGAGAATGACTTTGAAGGTCCCCAACTTAATTTCTATCACATGGCAAAGAAAGCCACTCCATTATTCCAAGGACCAAGACACGGTATCTTGGGAGGTCCATTATGGGCCTGTTAAGTACTCCCCAAATTCTGCTGGTCCTTTAAGTTTACCTGAATAGATGACTAATGCTAAAGATCATTCGGTTCTTTGCAAGACTAGGTGAAGCTGTTCACCCTTCTCCAGCTATGTCCTTCCCTTACTCACAAAGTCATGGCAGTATTCCAGAGCAGAGAAGATAACAGGATACCAAAAAGCTCAATGTCACTAGAGCAACTCTTTTTCTGACTTGAGTTTTCATGCAACAAATCAGTGTATATTGGAATTAGCAATTATTGTTCAATTCAAATAAGCAAGTCGGACTAAATCATCTAAGAACACATATTTGTCAGCAGCGAAGGGTAGAACTAGAAATATATTACAATGAAATGGTACGTTGGATATCTGGTGTGATCTGTTCAAAATACAATCAATTGCTTAGCGCTCTCTATTCAAGTAACTCATGCAGCATAACTGACAGGCTTCGGCCTAATGTCATGGAAGAAGGAAGAAAACCTATTTATCTTAAAAATATAGACTCTGTGTATCTAGCCAAATGTCAGTCAGTGTTTTTGTCATATGCCTTGACAGCTGTCTTTGGCAACTAAATATTAAACATTAGTATATGACTATGTGGTTGGTTATGACATAATCATTTGAGTCTATTTCCTTTAGAGAGAACTGTCAGGAACAGTGGATAATAGATATATTCTGCATAATTTGATTTATAAATATGTGATTTCCAAAAGGCAGCATCTATGCATTGCTCATATAGAACTGTTGACATAGTTCATGATCCAAACTTGTGGATATTGATTTTATTTTGGTAAATTCTTTGTAATTTTTTTTAGCAAATAGTGTATTACTCAAATCACACAGCCAATATACCGACTACACAGTCAACAAGTATAGTGACATAGGTGCGCTGTGGATGAGTCTCAATACCTCTTATATTTTCTGCATGTAAATCAGATGCATGCAGCATTTCAACATGCCACTTTCTGTGCCTCTTAGACTGCAATGACACTATTTCATCTCTACACCTGTTTGTGGTACTTATTATATCAACAAAGAATGTTTTCCGGAAAAAACAATACCATTGCCATGCCCTTCGATTCTTAGTTGGCAGACTCAGTATTTTTTCTAGTTATTTTTTCCTTATTATGGCAGTCAATATTAGGTCATAAAACATGGAAACTACTTTCTGAAAAGCTATTAATGCTATAATGACTGCTCTTCTAATACCAGCCTATTTGTTCAGCATGTTCAACTTGACTTCTTGGGGGGAGGACTTTGGAAGTATCAAAACAGTTTGTGGATCATTCTTATAGCCAGCTATAGCACCAGTTCTCGAAAACATAATCTTCAAAAGTAGAAACCAACTCTTTTTAAAACACTTATCTTTTATTGTGATTATTAATACTGGAATAGCAAATACAAACACGTAGGGCATAGAGAGCTTGCAGGACTACAAAGAGAACATATTCCTATTTAAATGCAATTACTTATTTGAATTTGAGAGACATTATAAATTGTTCCTATTTATGAGAAAAAAAACTTTTACAGCACAAGAGCTTGGAACCCAGCAGTCAACCAACAAACACAATAGCAAATTGCCCAGCCCTGTGCTTATCCTAGTAAATCAAAATACCTTTACCTCAGAGTGAAATGAAAAACTGCACATTTTAAATAGAAATACATATACCAGGTTGTAATCTCATCTACAACTCTCAGTGAAGCACTACATCCCCTATGGCACCTTCTCCCTCTAGGAGTTCTCCTAAAGTCTATGGTCCCTGAAAACAAGATTGGGAATAGTCATTGATTAGCTGGCTAATGCATAGATCGGTTCAACAGTCTGTGCCACTAGGAGCTCACACGGGCAGAGTCTACAGTTCGGAGCGGCAGATTTGACTGTGTGTTCTGTCTCTCGGTCTTCTCTGTAGACCAGCTCAGTGAAGTTGTGGTTCTTGTGGCGTTGGCTGGTGTGCATTCTGACACCATGCTCCTCCATCGGTGCCTCTGATGATGCGAAAACACAAAGGCATGGACTGCTGGTTGGAGATTAGCGCAATAGGCCTGTATAGAGGGTGCTTGTTTTCGGCAGGGGCAGCCTTTCAGGCTGAACAAAGAAATACCATAATTCTCTAAGTTGCAGCTGCCAGGCCGGATCTCCCGCACCTCCTTTAACAAGAAGTACAGACTTCAGGTGATGTCCTCCTCACCTTTGGGAGACTGGCAATCATACAGACACCCGCCCTAGTCACACAAAAGCTTTTTGAGCACTATGCATGAAGAACTTGGAACTTGAAGAAAGTGGGGTGGTTACGTCCTTTTGACAAGAGTCAAAGCAGGTCTTGCCCAACAAGATTGTTGCCTGGTAAAGGCAACACTGGGGTAAAGTATAGCACAAAGACAGCAGAGCTACAGTGGCACCAAAGAGCAGACACTGCAGACAGTTTTGGTGAACAACCCAGGCCTGGGTTTTTACAGTCAACACTCAGACACTCTGGGGTGGGACGGCAGTATCTAAAGGTTCGGGAAGAAGTCAACCCCAATTCCAATCTAGGCTTCACAAGGGATGACACAGTAGACCACAGTACTCAGTAAGTTTCCTGGAGCCCTTCGCAAGTGATAGCTGGACTGCAGACAGGGTGAAGCCATGCTTTTAAAGTATCTAGTTTAGGAATGCTCTTACGGATGATCACCTAGTCAGAATCCTTGGGATGTTAGAGTCTACCTGGAACTCCACCAGCCTTGAATCAGAAGCTTTGGACCATCCTCAATCCTCTTTGAATTTCACCCTATATAAAAAAGAGAGAGATATATTTCAGATTGGTGAACATACAGGCTTCAAGTCAGAGGTGGCTACTTCCTTTTATTTCTCCCATGTAAGCATTTCCAAAGGAATAAAAGGAAGGTATTCTTAAGGGGGAGGATGAGCATTCAAACTACACAGCAGAGATGGCCATTGCCTCTTCTTTCTCTTAGGATAGGGAAGACTTCCCTAAGGAGGGTTATTGAAGGAAGGATTCTCTTTCAAATGTAATGTTTTGGCTGCACCTCAGACACAGCCTTTGTACTAGGTGATGGGTATCACAGCACTAACAATGCTGCTGGCTCTAAGCAGGAGTATATAAAAAAGGTCATGTGGCCTGGCTCTTCTGCCTGTGGTCATTGTAGTCCTGATCCCCCTGATATTGCTCCTCTTTTCCTCCTCACTGTGGCCTTCTTGGTCCTGGTACTTTTTGCCCTCATCTTCCTGTTACCCAGTCCTTTGTTTACTGTTCCTCTTAGATCCTATCCTTCTGGCTCTGGTTGCCTGGGTCCCTGGTCACACCTCACTAGCTGGCCATGGTTGGATTTTTCTTGCTTTTCATAATCTTTCCCATGATTCTGTGCCCACTGGCCCTGATCCTCTTGGGCCTGATCCTTATAGTTTGGCATGTGCCAGTTCTCATGGAGGTGGTCTACCAGCAGCTCTAGTCTTGGGGCTGGTCATCTTGGAGCTTATTGTCATGATGAAGAGAAAGACTAGTTTCCAGGTGGTGGCTTTAAAGTAACATTTATTAAAGTAAAGAGGGAGTCCACACACTGCACCAACACCTCCAGGACAGGTCTCCATTATTTGCCTCCAGGGATATCCAATAAACAACATAGCACAACATGGAACACAGAATCCAGTTGAAGGTAAACCAAAGCATAAGGTAATCTTTAAAAATACACAGTAAAATTGTCTGTTTATAAAAAGTACTTAAACAACCTTATGAAACATCACCTTTCAGTTTATAGAAAAAACAAAAACAAATACATTGCTTTAACAAATGATAGACACAACAATTAGTACATGTAACCATCCTTGAATTTCACAGGTAAAAATACATTGCAAATAGGTCTAGCATGACCACCATCAGTTAAGATTTCTGAACCTGTGTTAATATGATCACAGGAAGCATGATTGTTTGATTCTTCTTGTCCCACCTCGCCGACAGGAGTAGTTGAACCAGAGACAGAAACTTCAGAAGAATGCAAAGACAAACTACCTTTTTTAGAAGGTGGCAACCACGAAGAATCATCCAGCTGATTAGGAATATCCCTAACACCTTTTTCCAACCACACAGTTGCTTGCTCTTGAGTTAGCTTCTCTAACAATCTTCTGCTCCACCATCCTTTGCCATCAACCAAAACTGCCCCTTTAGACAACTTCATCATTTTGCAACAAGACATGAAGGTAGACTCGCCTTTCTTCAATCTTTGAGGCTTTTTATTGATAACCCAGTCACCAACCATCAATTTTGGTTCTTTGGCATTATGCCCCTGTCCCCTGTCAAGTTATTGTTTAGATAACAGCTGCTGACATGCCTCTTTTTCCCTAACCACTTCTCTGGAAACATCAGTAGATGTGTTGGAAGACACATTACTCAACCAATCAGGACAAAGACATACCCTGGGTGATCTCCCACACAATAATTTAAAAGGAGATAGCCTAGTGGTACTGTGGGCAGTAATGGAATATGCCCACAGCTTTTTCCTAAGAAAATCTTCAACACTGCCACTGACAGTTATGACTCTCTGAAACACTTCTTTCAAGAATTTGTTCATTCTTTCCACCAAACCGTTTGATGTAGGAGAATACAGGGCAACCTGAAGATGTTTGATGTGATATGAATCTATAAGTTGCTTTATCTGATTCGAGGTCAAATGTGTCCCATTGTCTATGACCAGTACCATTGGTGGATACCCCCAGTTTGAAACACTCTTCTCAACAACTTTATCCAGTCTAAAATCCAATCCAATCTTGACCCACAAATCCTCTGGTAAAGGGACAACAAGCAAAGGTGATTCAGCTGTTCTCCAATGTTTGTCTGAAAGGAGACATGATTTGCAAGAATTTAGCCATTGCACTACCTGTGCATTTATAGCAGGCCACCAATTATGCTGTTTAAGATTTTTGCAGGTACTGCCCATACCTAGATGTCCTTCATGTGCCAACTTTATTAGTGTTCCACAAAGAGTCCCAGGAGGAATGTAGGTCATGACGCATAAGAATGTCGCTGATAGTAAACAATTCATCAGAGAGTTTTGCAAGTGGTTTTACACCAGGGTCAAGTTTCCTTTCCTTCAGCCATCCAGTGGAAATTAACTTAACAACTTTCTGCAATGCATCATCTGACTGCACAGCCAGGGCCAGCTTTATCTCTGGTGGCGCCTTGTGCGACAGTCAATTTTGGCCCCCCTCCCACAGCTTGATCACCTCCTCGGATTCCCTCACTACCACCCCCCAAATGTCCCCCTCATCTCTCTGTAGCCCGCTTTTCACATAAATTCATTTTAAAGCGCTTGTAAAGGGTGGATTTACTAATCAACTCAGCTATCCACATAAAATATAGTTCTGTTCTTTGCAGCAGGCACTTTAACCCTCTGTGCTACTCTATGGCGAGCCAAAACTGCCGCTGGACAAAACTCTGTTCGCTCTCTCTTGCAGGAACATTAATCACAAGAGGTATCCTGACATATTAATTGCTTCCTGAAGGCTGGAAACACAAGGAACTTTTCAGCAGGTGCTTTTAAATCGCAAGTTTTGTAAGTTATTGGTAAACACAGCGCCCTCCTGAGGTGAGCATCCCCAATCCAGGCCAGCACCCGGTGCAGCCGCACCGCTGGCACTGCCCAAAAGCCGGCCCTGTGCACAGCCATTAACCATTCGGACCTGTAAAACACTCCCTTGTCTTCCAAAGCATCAGCCACTAGGGCTACCACATACTCAACTTCTTCCTGATCTTTAAGAAAATCATCCAAAATAAGAAGCATCCTAGACAAACAATCTGCCCTACCATTTCTACCACCTGGAATGTACTTAATCACAATGGAATACTCCTGAAGATTAGAAAAAAGCCTTACCAATCTGAAATATGGCTTTCCCATGCCGTTGTCATTCAATGTACAAATTAAAGGTTTATAATCTTTATAAATCTCAAACTGTGTGCCCCATACAAAAGTTCTGAACTTTTTAACAGCCCAACAGCATACAACATCCTCTCTTTCTATTGTACTATAGTTGGATTCAGGTGGTTTTAAACATCTAGAAGTCAATGCTACTGTTTACTCTTTATCAACGACCCACTGTCACACAAACATTTTTCTGGGTTAAATGAGGACACAGAAAGAGATGAGTTGATCAAATGTTTGATCTTAGTGAAAGCTTCAATGGCATCATCTGACTATCAAAGTTAGATCCAGTTTTCAACAATACATGTAAATGTTGAACAATAAAGGCATACCCATCAATAAATGTTGAATACTATTCATTGAGACCAAAGAATGAACGGAGTGTCTTTATCTTTTGGTGGATCAGCATTACAGATAGCTTGACCCAGAGTCTGCTTAGGTTTGATCCCTTCCACAGAAATGCTATGACCAAGACAGTCAAGTTCCTGAACCAAAAATGTACACTTATCCTAAGTGTGATACCTCCACAGGTGAAAATGATTAATTCTTTTTCTAGAATTCAACCATGTTTCTCAGTGCTTTCAGTAAAAATCAATGCATCATTGTTAGAAATGGCCCTTTCTGCAGGGTCACCCCTAAACATTTTGCCTTTGTCCTTCAATTATCTGACCTAATTTTTGCTAGCTATATGACTTTGTGCACCTTACCACTGCTAGCCAGTGCTAAATTGCTTGTGGTCACTCCTCTAAAACATGGTAACATTGGCTTATCCGCAAATTGCATATTTAATTTACTTATAAGTCTCTAGTAAAGTCCACTACATGTGTTCAGGGCCTGTAAAATAAAGCTACTTGCATGCCTGCAGCACTGATTGTGCCACCCACTTAAGTAGCCCTCTAACTATGTCTAAGGCCTGCCATTATAGAGCCTGTGTGTGCAGTTTTACACTGCCATGTCGACCTTGCAAAATAACCCTTGTGCCAGGCCCTATCGTACGCTCAAAACAACCCAGAGGGCAGGGTGCAATGTATTTTAAAGGCAAAACATGTACTTTTACGTCTTACATGCTTTGGTAGTGAAAACATCCTAAAGTTGTTTTTCACTGCAGCAAGGCCTATCTCTCCCACAGAGTAGCATTGGGATTACCTTATTACATTTTATAAGTGCAATTCACCATCTGGAAGAGAGAGGTTTTTTGAGTTTGGTGTCTCTGGACTCACAATTTAAAATCACAATATATGGTCAAGTCAGATTTTAAATTGCAGCTCCGGAAAATGCCATTTTTAGAAAGTTGCCATTTTCTTGCTTTAGCCATTTGATGCCTGTTTCCTGTCTCTGAATACACATCTGGGAGGGGTGACATCTGGGCTTTGTGCATTCCCTTTAGAGACCCACACACAAAGGGAGCTTAGGTGCGCTTGATGAGCATCCACCTCCTGATGGGCCATTCTAGGCAGGATGGGAGGGAGGAGCTGGGCACAGCCTCACACTTACACCTAAATAGGCTGTGTCCTGTCATCACACAAAGGGCTGCCTACTCCCCTGTAGTGAGCCAGGACAGGATTGGAGAACCTCTGTACACTTCAAAGACTTTTCCTTGAAGTCTCCCCCACTTCAAAGGCACAACTGAGTATAAGTACTAGACCTCAGACACCACCACTTCAGCACACTTCTGGACATGTGGATACTCTTCCTGAAAGAAGGACTGCTGTGCTGCTACAATGACTGCTGCTCTGCTGGACTGCTACTCTGCTGGACTCCTGCTTTGCTGTGCTGACCTGCTGCCTCTTACCTGGGAGCGAGAAGGACAGGATCTGCATCTCCCTACCCCAGAGTGACTCCATGGTCTCCTGTTTTCTTAAGTCTCAGAGACATAAGTGACTTCCAACTTACCTGCATCTGGATCTAGATTGCCAGCTGGGAATCTGCCCTGCCAAGTGGTTCCACCCCAGTTTTGGACCCCTTGAAGTGAGCCCTAAGGTGCTTCTGCAGTCAACCCATGCATCCTCATCGGAACTGGCACATCTTGGCTGTTGCAGGGATGGGAGCCGGTGCATCCTCTTCGCCACATAGAGTGGACCTGGTGTATTGTCTTCAGAAAGCAGTGTACCGCCCTCAGAATTGGCACATTCTCTTCTACAGGAGCAGAACCAACACATCACATTTGGGACCAGCGTATCACTTTTAGAACCGATGCACCACCGACATTGTTTGGAGAAAACCGACCCATCTCTGCTGTGGGACCGGAACTGATACATTGCCTTAGCTTCACCCCACATCTTCCACAACATTGACGGAACCATGATCAAGGTATTTTTGTTCAGTTGGCCTAGGTGGGTCCCTGTATCCGGTCCGTGCTCCACTGCAGTCTGTCTGAAGTCTTGACTTTGTCCCTGTCCTGTGCGACCAGATATCCATGATTGGCTCTTCTTGCTTCTAAGAGCCTTTTCTGCAGTTTATACATTAAAAATTAATAAATCCAGTTCTACCTATTGGAATTTTGACATTTTGGTATTGTTTTACTTATTAAATTAAACTATATTTTCCTGACCAGGTTTGGTATCTTTTTTGTGTGGTGTTTTCACAATTTTTCTGTTTGAAGGGTTGCATAAATACTTACAGTAACTTAAGTTATACCTGCCTGCTCTGTGGCAAGCTACCAGAGGGCGAGCAAAGGGTAACCTAGAGTGTTTGTGACTTTCCCTGACTAGGACTGTGGCTCCTGCTTGGACAGGCGATATACCTCTGCCAACCAGAAACTCAACTTCTAACAATCGTCCTGGAACACTTGAACACCAGGGATGTCAGACAAAATATTGTACATGAACTTTTGAAATACACTAGCCGCAGAGGCTAGACTGAAGGTTGAGCGTAAGAATTTAAATGCACAAAACTGTGTAAAAAAGGTGGTAAGATCTGGCAATTCTTTTGCCAAAGGGATCTGATGATACGCAGTTAGTAAGCCAGTGAGCAAAAAAAATCTGGCTTTAGCTAAATTTTCCAAAAATTTGTGGACCTTAAGCAGCGGATGACAGTCCACAACAATGTGCTTATTGAGTGCATGAAGGTCAGCACTTAAACAAATGAAATTCTTTTCAAACAAAGTCTATGGGACTAACCCATTCAGATGAGTTTGAGCTTTGTATAATGCTGTTGGAACTTGGTGGTGTTACTTAATGATGGAGATTAAATCTGAAAAATAAAAATATTAGTCACCACAACTGGTGTCTCGGAACCGGGAACAAGCATTAAGCCCATTTTGGCAAAATCTTGCCAATCTACCAGGATCCTTCTCTTGCCAGCAACATACACTTTGTTGATGGCAGATCTACCAAGACAAATTATAGCCTCTAGAAGATAACCAAGTAAATTAGCATCTTTTTCACAAAAAAGGCTTTAGAATGTATGTTGGGTTGGTTGAGAGTAAAAGTCTTTCCCCAGTACCGATGAAACACAAGATCAGCTAAAATGGTCATGGGAGCACCTGAATCTGCCATCACGTTGAGTAGCGTCATCAATAGTCATATCACACCAAGGACCGTTGCCCTTATTTGCAGGCAACAATATATCTATGCTATCACTGGAACAAGTATCTGTATGAATAGTAAAAAAAACTTAGACAAATCACTGGAACATTCCTCCATATCAAATTCTACAAGATTTACTTTAGCTGGGGCTTTTTCCCGTCTGCATACACTTTGGAAGTGGCCAATCTTCCTACATTTACTGCAGCGTTTACTAGAGTCAGGACAATTGGGATTGTTTCCAAGGTGTGATTTAGAACCTCATCTAAAACAAATTATTTGCCCTTTCTTGGGAATGTTCTACATTTGTCCTTAACTGATATAGATTTATGACATGAACAACTGTGAAGCCTTAACATCAACTTAGGAATTGAAAGGCTGTCCCAAAGCCATATGTTTACTAGAAACTAAAGAACGTTCAATGGCTTTAGCAATATTGATCACATCTGCTAAGGTAGGATCTCTGCAGCTTAGAAGTCGTTCTTGAATTTTATTAGAGTAACCTTTATATACAAACTAATCTCTGACATATGTATCAAGAGCATCCCCAAAATTGCAAGTGGACCCTAAATACCTCAATCCCGAAATTAACTCTTCCATTATTTCAGCCGGATATTGTTTCCTTTTGAAAAAGTTATATCTTTCTAATAATACACTGGGTTGTTAGGAAAACTTGTTAGTGAGTCTAGCCACTATTTCAAAATACTCATGCTAAGAATCACCTTCACCTCCTGGACCTTCCAGTACCAGTACTGGAAGATTATCAAAAACATGTTGCCCTTCCAAACCCATGTGACTAAAAGTAATGCTGCCTTCCTTGGTGCTTCAAATTTTGCAACACAAAAGGATGATAGACGGCGTGCTGAACAATGCAAACACTGGCCCCCAGTCACAGAT
This sequence comes from Pleurodeles waltl, assembly GCF_031143425.1. Taxonomy (NCBI): domain Eukaryota; kingdom Metazoa; phylum Chordata; class Amphibia; order Caudata; family Salamandridae; genus Pleurodeles; species Pleurodeles waltl. The sequence goes on from NC_090437.1 coordinate 172,522,678, forward strand.
CTGGGTTTAATCCATCGTTCCTTTGCTCACCATGCCACCCCAGTTTGGACCCAGCCATATGCAAATCAGTCTTGACCCTGTTCCTCATGGGAACAGTCCAGCCCGAACTGCCAAGCCAGGTCCTCCCTGGACCGGAAACAAGAATCCTGGGACTGATTTTAGGGTATCACCCTTCATCAGCGAGGCTAGCTTGAATCCAGTGGCACAGTGAGCACGGGACCCACGTCTGGGCATACCCTTCCCACTTAGGGCAACTTTAGCAACACAAAAGGATGATGGACGGAGTGCTGAACAATGCAAACACTCACCCCCAGTCACAGATCTGGGTTTAATCCATCGTTCTTTTGCTCACCATGCCACCCCAGTTTGGACCCAGCCATATGCAGGGAGCTGAGGCAAAGTGGCAAGCATTAAAGCCCAAACTGTGCTCCAAACAGCCCAGAAATCCCTTGGCAAGCGGACAGAGAAATTATGTCAGGCAAATTCACCAGACACAACTCCTAATTCCTTTGAGGGGCATACTGGTTCCAGCGGCATGACCACAACCTGGTCAAGGAAGCCTCTAAAAACAGAGGAAGCATGGAACCTTTTATCGAAGATTGTAGCAAAGTCTGAAGCTGACGGCACACTGCAACACGGCAATGAAGCCCTCCTCAGTGAATCCTCAAGGCCATAACAGCTAGGCTGTTAGGACAGATGAAATGTGAACTCTCTTTGGCAGCTGCTTGTCACCAAATGTAGAGAAAGACTTGTTTCCAGGTGGAGGCTTTAGAGTAACATTTATTGAAGTAATAAGGGAGCCCACACACTGCACCACCATCTCGAGGACAGCTCTCCACCAACTGACAGACGTGACACAAGCACAGAACATCCCAGAGACAACAGAGCAGAACAAGGAATATAGAATCCAGTTGAAGGTAAACCAAGGCACGCGGTAATCACTAAAGATGCATAGCAAAATTACCTGTTTATGAACAGTACTTATACAACCTTATGGTACAGATGGTTACCATAAACCTTGTCTTTTAGACATTCTGACCCTTCTTGGTTCTCCCAGTCCTGACCCATCCTGGCCCCCTTCTTTTCTGGTCCTGTTGCCCTTGGTCGCCTTGTCTTGCATCTCCTCACCCTGAACCTTCTAGCCCTGGTACCACAGGTCCTGGCCCTGCTGGTCCATTTGGATCATCTTCCCTCCGTGTCCCGGTCATCTTAGTCGTATTCCTCCTGGTTTCGGTTATCCTGGTCCTCCTTGTACTCTTGGTCCTTTGGTATGGCACCCACTGGACTTTGCCTTCTTGATCCAGGCTCTCTTTGTTCAGGTCCTTCTGAGGCTGGTCATTTTTGTCTTGCTCCTACCCGCCATCACTGTCGAGCCCCCTTGGTCTTCCTGAATCTGGTTAGCCTTTCTACATCTGATCCTCATCTCCCTGCTGCCTGAGATGGTAGCTTTACCATAATTGATAATCCAAGCCCTGGTCCTCTAGGTCCTGGTTTTCATGCCCCTAATAGCCCTGTTTCCAGACCGCTTGATCATGATCCTTTCAGTTCTGATAATCCTGCTTACTTTGGTCTCCTAAGTACCCTGGCCCTGGATCCCCTTGTCTTCCTAGACCCTGGCCTGCTCTTCCTGGTCGCTTGGTGCTACTGGCCATTGCCCTCCTGTTCTTGATCTTCATAGTCCTTCTCAATGTGGTCCTGATCCACCTAGCCATAGCCTTCCTGTTCCTTGTCCTCATGATTCTGAAATAACTTGTCCTGACTCACCACAGAATAGCCTGGCCTTTTATGGTTCTGTTGGTCCAGAACCTCTGGTTCATGTTAGCCTTAGAATGTCCTGGCCCTGTACATCCTGATTCTGGTCTGTCTGGCCATCCTTCCCATGCACTCATGTCCCTGCTCTTCTGGAGCTCTCCTTGACCTTTTCATCTTCCTCACCCTCATTCTGGTCCTTAATCCTGCTTCTGGCTCCCATGGTACATGTAGTCCTGATCTTAGTTCTGGTTCTCCTTTGTCTGGTCCTTCCATATTGTTTCTTCTGGTGCTTATCCACCTAGCCTTGGTTTCCCTAACACTTCTTATTCGCCAGTTCTTCTTCCCAATCCTACTAGTTTGCCTATTTCACATTTTTCTTGTGCATCTGTTCTGATTCCCTTTGTCATGCTCCTCCTTGTAATGGTCCTCTTGGGTGTAGTCTTCCTCATCCCTGTGGCACTGGTCTTCCTAGTTCCCATGTTGTGAGTCACTGAGGTTCATATAGTCCTTGACGCCCTGGTTTATGGTCCTTCTGAGTCTAACTCTCATGGACCTTCTGATCTCAGCCACTCTGCGCCTGGATTTACTGTTTTTTTATATCCCTCCTGGTCCTACTGATACAGGCTCTCCTGGTCCTGCAAGCCCTGGTCCTTTTCAGTTGTGGTCTTCCCAGCCTTGGTCCATTTTGTTAAGGCCTCCTTAGCCTCCTCAACCTGATCTTTGTGGTCCTGGTCCTCCACTTCTGATTCATCTTTCCATTGTTCTCCTTGTACTGCTCCTCTTTGGTTTGTCTATGTTGGCCTACTACAGTGTCTAGTAGTCCTGCCCCTTTGGTCATGGTCAATGCACTTGGGCCTTCCTCATTGTGCTGGTCCAGGGCTTTCTGTTCCTTCTACCTCTGGTCCTTCTGTGCCAAACTCTAACCTGAGTGTTCCCCTGGGAATGAGTGGAAGTCCAAGCTGCTAGATCCCATCTCCTCCAATGCTTTGAACCTCCCGAAATTACATGTTCTGGGGAGGATCAAAACCACTAGGGGAAAGGAGAATTGGATGAGAGAAGAACCTCTGGTTGCTGCCGCAGCAGGCACCTATCTCCTCCTAGGGTTGTATGTGATTCAGAAAGCTTAAACAGATCTTGCTGATGTGTCTGTGAATGCAAACTAAAATGAACAATCACCATGTGTGTGCAATACGCTCTACCACCCTTGAGAATGCACATGTGCCTGCGTAGTCCTAGTTTCCCACGTGTAGCAGTGATGGGTTCCACTATCAAGGAATTTTTTGGGAATCACATGCCTTAAAACAATAAAATACATATCATTACTTTCTAGGAGTGAGCTTATCTATCATACTTAAAAGAATAACTAACAGCTTCACCTACATACCACATAGTACTGTAAATTGTACCGCAGTATTTTGCAGGGATTAATTGTCCATGAACAATTTAGTAAGGAATTACAGAATTTTTGGATTCTGAATCAATCAAAACTTAACAAATTATATATTGTTGAAATGAAGCATAACAGTTCAGGTATAGTTCTCAGAAGACAAGCTTCCTTGTCAAGTTCAAGACAAAGTCTGGAAATAAGTAGCAATTTCAGGACAAGCACCAGTTGTAGGTAAACTCTGTAAATTAAGTAACAACCAAAAGAAACACTGCCACGCTGTAAAGCTCTTTGTTGATGCACTGCTCTAGTCTATCAAGAGACCAAGAGTTGCATTGTTTCTTTGTTTCATTTCAGGGTCTAAGCGACATGCTGGAAGGCAGAGATTCAGGTAAGGAAGTAACAATAGGGGGAAGCGCCTTTAGGTGTGAACAGGCCTGTGTGTTACTGCCTATATGCTTGAAGAATCACTGTGGTTTCCTTTCTCTTGTTTGTCTTTTCAACAGGAATCACATCCTTGAGGGAGGAACAAATTCCACTGAATTCTCTCTGGAATTCTCCTTGTTGAAGCTGGAGTAACCAAACAAGATCCTTCTCCTGGTGAGTCTTGAACGATAAGTGGCGCCATGTGGCATGGACATGGCTTAAGTAGTCAGCTATGCCCACGATGGCCGTTATGCTTGCGGGTGCTCAAACCTCACAGGAACATGCATTGGGTGAGGTTTTATGCGAAAGCCATTGAAAACCTAAGGGAATCCTAAGGGAGGCTCAAAAGTATATACAAAGCCCATTCAACCTATTACTGAACTGGCGCTCCAAAGTACATGCAAGACCTATTAGGGCCAGCCTATTGAACTGCGCAGTTTTTCTCTTGTCCTTCAGCTTTGCTGCTACGACATTTCCTCATTGCTACACCAATGAATCCAGTCATTCTCCACGTCTTCGGTTTAGACTTTGGTCATGCAGGCCTGACATGAGCCTTTTCACCCTTTTCCTGGCACCCCTATACCTGTTTTTCTTTGTCCTGTTTGTCCTCATCTGTTTATCCCTGGTCCCCTCTGGCCTTTGTAACCCTGGTCCTCATGAATCTAGTTTCCCTGGTCCTCTTGATTCTGTTTGTCCTAGTTCTCCTGGTGGTCCACGTACTCGTCCTTATCCGCCTACTGCTCAACATCCTCCTCCTACTGGTCCTACTCTTTCCTTCTGCAGGTCTCTTCCACAATTACTGTAATCAGGTACAGCGTCAAAGCCTCTCACAAAGTTTTTTTTTGGCTTTCAGATTTCTTTTGCTGGGGCAACACTGTAAAGGACATACATGAGGGAGGGTACAGTAGAGACAGGACTTTCCCCATTTAAAACACTGCTTAGCATTTTAAAATAAAAATATCATTCCCCAGATACAATGGGTGGGTGGGTGATGTGGTTCTAAAATTCTGAACCCATGTAATTTACTTTGCCACAGCAGTACGATTTTAGTATCAAAAGACCGATAATGACTAGTACACTAAGCATGACCATTTTCGCTCAAATCCAGCAGCGTTTTCACCTCGAAATCGCCATTTTCGTCCTGCACTCGTGGCTCCCATTTTATACACGGCAGCCATTTTTAAAAGTTGCCCTCACATAGGCTTATAATACAGTCAGATTTGATTCCAAGGACACGTACACCTTGATTGACTTTTCTCTGACCTGGGCAAGCTGGAACCATTGCCTCAGGCCAAACCTGTTTGGTCAGTCCCTCTCCCAGTGGCCAAATCAGATAGCATCAAGGCACACCATGCCATAAAACCCTTATTATCGCTCACACACCCTGCCTAATCTTGCTCACACCTGCACCTGCTCTTTTCTTCTTCTTACTTTACGAGGGGGAGGTGCCCGTTTTTATTGGGGGTCCACACTTATCTGATGTAAAATACTAGGCCTTGCCGGGTAATTTATTATGGGTTGGATGACATGAAATATGAGGTTTCATCATGACACTGTTTTTTCCTTTGTAGTGAAAACATGTGAATGACCAACCAAAATGTCAAGAATGTTTGCCTGAAGCTTACAAAACTGTATATAAGGAAACCTGACTTTGCATTGAAACACAGTCTCCTGAGAACATACAAACCGTGCTGTTGTACTTCTAGGACGCTTGTTACTTGGCTGCAGCCAATAAATTTGATCTTTGACTTCACCTAGAAGACTCTGAGTTTCTGTGGTCTGAATCAGGAAAGTACCCGAGGTCTTTGGGTGTACCCTGGCACCGCTGGGTTACCGGATCAGTACCGGTTCTGAAAAACCCAGTACCTCAGTTGGCGCCCAACGTGGGGCGATACCAGCGGTACCGGTCCAAGCCTGAGGTCCGTGGGGAGCTTTGTGTGAAAATTCTGGAGGAAGGCCGCCACTTCATCGACCCCTGCATGTCGACGTGGTCCGAAAGTCTTTGCTGCGAGGTTCCCCGCTTCCCGACGGCTACGAAGGACTGCTGCCCTGGCTATCGCCCTGATTTGGACCCTTGATGTTTGGTAGAGCGAAACGATAAGACGAGTCTTCTGGTGACGTCATCGATATTTTCAGTTAAGTATAAGTGGAGCGTCTCCCAGTCCTTAGTTGGACACTTGTTGGGTGGTCATTCTGACCTCGGCGGTAAAAGGCGCCTACCGCCGGTCAGAAATCCTCCATAATCCCACCGCGGTCGCGGAAACCCGCCACGGTCATTCTGACCCGCAGAAGGCAAACCTCCGAAAATCCGACCGCCACAACAGACCGCCAGACCAGCGGTCGGCGGAAAAGTGGAGGTGACAAAACCTCCACCGTCACGCCAACAGAAATACGCCCATGCCATTACGACCCACGAATCCACGCGGCGGTCATTCAAACGCGGTATTCCATTGGCGGGACACACCGCCGCAGTCAGAATACACACAAACGAACAAAACTCAGCCACATTGGACGATTTGAATCCCACACACCTGATACACATACACACACCACTCCCACACACACAATACAATATAAAACACACACCCACATCACCCACAAACCCCTACGCTTAAAAATTCTGAAAGAAGGCCAGAGCGAGACACCGGCATCCACAAACTAACAGCCACAGCCACTCAACACCATCACCCACACACTATCCACACACAAAACAACACACACCACCACACTCAACTCACTTAAATACACATACTCCACCCCACACATCATACACACCACCCCATGGCACCCCAAAGACAACCCCGCTTCACAGACGAAGAACTCAGGGTCATGGTGGAGGAAATCGTTCGGGTAGAGCCCCAGCTGTTCGGCACACAGATACAATACACCAGCATTGCCCGGAGGACGGAGCTATGGCAGAGGATTGTCGACAGGGTCAACGCAGTGGGACAGCACCCCAGAAATCGGGAAGACATCAGGAAGCGATGGAACGACCTACGGGGGAAGGTGCGTTCCATGGTATCCAGGCACAACATCGCCGTGCAGAAGACTGGCGGAGGACCCCCACCTCAACCCCCACAATTCACATCATGGGAGGAGGAAGTCTTGAACATCCTGCATCCTGACGGCCTCGCAGGAGTCGGCGGAGGAATGGATACTGGTAAGTTGAAGCTTCAATACTGCTTCCCCCCCACCTGCATGCCAAATCATACCCCAACCCTCACCCCCATCCTCGAACCCCACCCTCACCCCCACCCCCATCCTCACCCCCACCCTCACCCCCACCACCATCCTCACCCCCACCACCATCCTCACCCCCACCCCCAGCACACCTATTCCCCGCCAATGTCTCACCATCACAACCCACACATCCCAAAACCTAGGCCTGCATGCGTCCACTAAGCATGGATACCCATCACCAAAGCATGCCCAATGCATATACACATCCCCCCCACAAGCCACCCTCACCAAAGCCCCCACACACGAATGCCAGCACTTGGGGACACGAGAACCCATAGATACACCCATATGCCACACATTGAAACTATAACCATACCTCTATACCCCTGCAGGACCCGACCGTCAACACACCGCGGCGGAGGGGCCAGAATTCTCCACACCCCCCACCCAAGAGGCCGTCAGCGATGACAGCAGCTCTGTCGACCTGGACACCGATGACCAGCCCGGACCATCGGGGACCTCTGGACAGTCGGTTCCCCTCACACAGGCACAGGCCACTACAGACCCAAACCCCTCTGGGAACACCAGCACAGCTCCCACCCAGCGGGCCCATGCCTCTGTCAATCTGCGGTGTGTCTACTACTACAGGGCACCCAGGATAACCCACCACCCCAACAACAACAGGGACCTGGGGGCAGTGGTAGTGGGCACACCGGCCAGGGGGCAGAGGCCCAGGGAAACAGGGCAACTCGGAGGGCAGCTGTGCGACAGGGGGGGGAGGAGAGGCCCAGGGAACCCACTCTCCACGAGGTCCTCACCACCATCATGGGAGCATACAACCGCTCCCAGGAGACGATGGCGACGGTACTGGCCCGGTTCCAGGAGATCCAGGTACTGCAGGAGGAACACTATCGGGGGTACAGGGAGGACATCAGAGCCATCAACACCACCCTGGTTACCATGGTAGGGCTGCTGCAGGACCTCGTCAACACCAGGGCGGACACTCAACAACACCCAAGGGCCCCTGCCACTAGCCTGGACCAAGAACAGCCAACCACCTCCGCCGGCGCTAGTGGACAGGAGGCCCCCGCACAGCAGCAGCCCACCAGACCCCCACCTCCTGCAGGAGAAGAACCACCCCACAAGAGGGCCCTGAGATCTCGCAAGAAGACAGAGTAGGATGTCAAGACCCCCGCCAGCAATGGATACCACCTGATGTCATCCCACTGTCCCACATTGTCACCCTGTCCATCCTTGAACTGCCCATGCTCCATCTCTCCACAGGCCTCTGGACAATGCACCTGTGTGACTGTTACTCTGGACTCTGCCATGGACATTCCTTCACCATAGCCCCCACCCACTTGAAACCACCCATCCCATTTTGAGCACTTCAATAAACACCTATTTTGCACCAAAATATCTGGAGTCTGGCTGTGATTTCAATATATTGTAATTGACATGACAGTGCAAATATGTCCTTGTACATGGTGAAGTCAACAAACAGCTGCCACAAAGCTGTAGTCCATGGGGAAACGAAGCACAGGACTCGTAGTGGGGACCCCAGATCTGAAATAGGGAGGGAAAAGCCAAAACTCAGTCATCATACACTGGGGCAAATAGACAGGCAGCAGAGATGCAGGAGAGTAGTTAACATTTACTAAATTATCTTTGAAATGTTACCTGTGTCCTATTGGAAGTACTGTTCAATGATTCTGTCCCTGTTGTCTGTTTCAGCCCCGTCGTCTTCCTCCTCGTCACTCTCCTCAGGTTCCACCGCTGCCACAACACCACCGTCTCGATCATCCTCCTGCAGGAAAGGCACCTGGCGGCGCAAAGCCAGGTTGTGAAGCATGCAGCAGGCCACGATGATGTGACACACCTTCTTAGGTGAGTACATTAGGGATCCACCTGTCATATGCAGGCACCTAAACCTGGCCTTTAGGAGGCCAAAGGTGCGTTCGATCACCCTCCTAGTACGCCCATGGGCCTCATTGTACCGTTCCTCTGCCCTGGTCCGGGGATTCCTTACTGGGGTCAGTAGCCACGACAGGTTGGGGTACCCAGAGTCCCCCACTAGCCATACACGGTGTCTCTGTAGCTGTTCCATCACGTAAGGGATGCTGCTATTCCTGAGGATGTAGGCGTCATGCACTGACCCTGGGAATTTGGCATTTACATGCGAGATGTACTGGTCAGCCAAACACACCACCTGGATGTTCATTGAATGGTAATTTTTTCTGTTCCTGTACACCTGCTCCCTGTCTCTTGGGGGAACCAAAGCCACATGGGTCCCATCAATGGCACCAATTACGTTGGGAATATGTCCAAGGGCGTAGAAATCACCCTTCACTGTAGCCAATTCGCCCACCTCAGGGAAAATGATGTAGCTCCTCACGGATTTCATCAGGGCAGACAACACTCTGGATAACACCTTCGAAAACATGGGCTGAGACATCCCAGAAGCAATTCCCACGGTTGTCTGAAATGACCCACTTGCCAAGAAATGGAGTACTGACATGACCTGCACCAGAGGGGGAATCCCTGTGGGTTGGCGGATGGGGGACATCAGGTCGGGCTCCAGCTGGGCACACAGTTCATGGATAGTGGCACGGTTAAGACGGTAGGTCAGGATAATGTGGCGTTCTTCCATTGTCGACAGGTCCACCAGCGGTCGGTACACGGGAGGATTCATCCGTCTCCTCGCCCAACCCAGCGGACGGTGCCTAGGAAGGACAACATGGAGCACACAGTCAAGCAACCCACAGGTACGTACTCACAGCTAGCACAGTAAACGATTCTCTATGCAGTGAATGGCGTGTCTGAGTGGCTATGCAAGGCCTAGGCCTGTGTGACGCAGTTGAAATTGAGCCATGTGGGCCCTGGAAATGGCGGCTGCCTGACCTGTGAAGTGTGACAATGGGATGTGAGGTCAATGCGCAGGCGTGGCACACCGCGGCGGGCGGCGGGCGAAGACCGCGGCGCGAAGCCGCATTGGTTAACATTGAAGCCTATGGGTTTCAGGAGCCAATGGCGAAGGGCGCCGGCGGTGGCGGGACGCACCGCCGCGGTACGCACCGCCGCGGACGTGACCGCCATTTTCTATCTACTTATCCACTTGCGACTTGAACTTTCACAGGAGAGGACCTATACTGCAAGTGTTGCTGTGACCTTGGTCTGGAAGGGACAATGGCTGCTGCGCCTGGGGAAAGGGCCCATGCCTTCACTGGAGAGGAGTTGGAGAAACTTGTGGATGGGGTCCTCCCCCAGTATGCGCTACTCTACGGTCCTCCAGACCAACAAGTGAGTTTAATTCAATCTGGATTTGGGGCCACTGGCTGGCTTGGGGACTGGCGGGGGGCCTGGCGGGGATGGGGGGCATGTTGGGCCTGGCGGGGGGCATGGCGGGGGGCCTGGCGGGGATGGGGGGCATGTTGGGCCTGGCGGGGGGCATGGCGGGGGGCCTGGCGGGGATGGGGGGCGTTGGGCCACTGGCAAGGAAAATGCTGACAAACTTGAACGTGGTATTTCTCCCTCCCTGTACGTGTCACATAGGTCCGCGCCCATGAGAAGATCGGGATTTGGCGTGCCATCGCCAAGGAAGTCCGGACCCTGGGGGTCCACCATCGACGGGGCACCCACTGCCGCAAGAGGTGGGAGGACATCCGCCGCGGGACCAAGAAGACCGCCGAGTCTCTGCTGGGGATGGCCTCCCAACGTAGGCGGGGTGCCTGCCGTCAACTGAGCCCCCTGATGTTCCGGATCCTGGCGGTGGCCTACCCTGATTTGGATGGGCGCGTGAGGGCAGCACAGCAGACACAAGGGGGTGAGTCCAAGCATTATCTACTCTGTTGTCGCGCAGTGGAGGTGTCTGGGTGGGGGAGGAGGGCTGTGGGTCCCCCTAGGCCAGGGCGATATCTGTAGGCTGGGCACCCCCGTAAGCCCCTGTGTCCCCAGCCACCACCCTCAGTAGTTTGTCAGTACAGCCATCCCTGGGCCGTGTCATCCATGGGTGCAGTTGTCAACTATAGGCGTGTAGGGCATGTTCCACGGAATGCGTAGCGGACCCCAAGTGCGCAACTTAGTGCAGGGGGCATCTGTGTCTGTCATGTCCGCTAACTGTACCGGAGATCCATGTACTCAATATCCCTTTATTTCTCTCTCCCCCCCCCCCTTTTTGTTTGTCTTTCTGTGCTTGTGTGCATCAGCATCATCAGGCGGAGGAGAAGTGGCATCGGGGCAGGAGGGAGCTGCATCTCACATGGCCCAGGAGGGCCATGCCACAGAGTCAGACTGGACCAGTGAGACGGAGGGCGAGGGGAGCTCCACGACGGGGACGACTGGACCCTGAAGCGACACGGACACGTCCTCGGAAGGGGGCTCCCTTGCGGGGGTGGCACCATCCGTGCCCCCCGCCATTACAGGTACAGCCGCCACCCAGCGCACCATCTCCGCCCTCCCAGCAGCCCCTCAGCGTTCGCCCCGTGCCCGCTCTGCCAGGAAGCCGGGCATCTCCATCGCCCCAGGCACCTCAGGCCCTGCCCCTGTTACCCCCGCTGCCCTCAGTGAGGAGGTCATTGACCTCCTCCGAACGCTCATTGTTGGGCAGACTACCCTTTTGAATGCCATCCAGGGGGTGGAGAGGGAGGTTCATCGCAGCAATGCGTACCTGGAGGGCATTCATTCGGGTCAGGCTGCCCATCAGCGATCGTTCCAGGCTCTGGCCTCAGCACTGACGGCAGCCATTGTCCCTGTCTCCTGCCTGCCTCTACTAACTCCCTCCTCCCAGTCTCCTGTTCCTCTGCCTGTCCCACCCACACCATCAGACCAGCCTGCACACACCTCAACACCCAAGAGAAGCTCATCCAAACATAAGCACCACAGATCACGCAGACATTCACACACGCAACATTCCGATGCAGACATGCCAACAGTCACTACCACCTCTGTGACCCCCACCTCCTCGTCTCCCTCCTCCCTCCCTGTGACGTCTACACTCACACCTCCATTCACCTCACCATCAGCCAGTGTTTCCATCACCAGCACACCCTCCACTCCAGTCCGCACACGTGCAGTCACCACCCCCACTGCCATTTACACGTCCCCTGTGTCCTCTCCCACTGTGTCTGTCACCCCCTCTTCCACACCACACAAACGCAGCCACCCACCCACTCAACAGCCATCCACCTCACGACAGCCTATCCCTCCTGCACCTGCACCCGAAGACAGCAAACGTGACTCACCTACAACCACATCCTCTCCCTCCACTCCCATTCCCACTGTACCTACCACTCTCCATTGTCCCAAGAAGCTCTTCCTCGCCACTACTAACTTCTTTCCTGACCCTGAGCCCCCCCCTCCTTCTCGTCGGGGTAAGAAGAGCACCTCAGCCACCACCAGCCCTGCAGCCCCCTTGACAAGGGTGCAGGGGTATTGGAGCCCGCCAGCCCGCATGTCTGGATCTTCGCCCAGCAGCAAGGGGACAGCCAGCCCACCCCCTGGGAAGAGGAGCAGAAGGCGGAAGGGGCGCCGCAAGAGCCCGCCTTCTACATCCCCCCCGGACACCACCCAGAGACAGTCACCAGCCACAGCTCCAAAGGGAGGAAAGGGCCACAGGCCCACGACTAAGCAGGGCAAGGGCAGCAAGTCGGAGAGGTCAGGCAGCAGGCCTGCTGCCCAGGAGGAGCCCACAACCCCCATAGCCGCTGCCCCGGGAGGAACCGGCACAGCTGCTCCGGGAGAGCCCACCACCCCCATAGCCGCTGCCCAGGGAGGACCCAGCCCAGCTGGCCAGGAGGGCCCCACCATCCACAGCCCAGGTGGGCAGTGAAGGAGCACCATCCCAGCTGCCCAGGAGGGCACCACCAGGCAATTAGCAGTTGGCCATAGACCGGCCGCCGTCTCCAGAACCGCTGAACTGGGCCCCGCCATCTCAAGCACCGCTCCGCTGGGCCCCGCCGTCTCAAGAACCGCTGAACTGGGCCCTTCAAGGCAAGGAGTGCTGAACTGGGCCCCGCCGTCTCAAGAACCGCTGAACTGGGCCCTTCAAGGCAAGGACCGCTGAACTGGGCCCCGCCGTCTCCAGAACCGCTGAACTGGGCCCCGCCGTCTCACGCACCGCTCCGCTGGGCCCCGCCGTCTCAAGACCCGCTGAACTGGGCCCCGCCGTCTCAAGCACCGCTCCGCTGGGCCCCGCCGTCTCAAGAACCGCTGAACTGGGCCCTTCAAGGCAAGGAGCGCTGAACTGGGCCCCGCCATCTCAAGAACCGCTGAACTGGGCCCTTCAAGGCAAGAACCGCTGGCCCTTTGGCAGACGTGGCAGGGCAGGATCTATCTCGGGCAGGGCTGCAGGATGTCCTCTGGCCAACTTGCCTCCTCCAGTGGCAGTGGGGTCTGTTATGGACTGTATGGACTGTGGCTTTGCTCTCCCCAGGATGGCCCAGTGGGCAGGCCACCCACTGTATGGACTGTATGGACTGTGGCTTTGCTCTCCCCAGGATGGCCCAGTGGGCAGGCCACCCACTGTATGGACTGTTTGGACTGTGGCTTTGCTCTCCCCAGGATGGCCCAGTGGGCAGGCCACCCACTGTATGGACTGTTTGGACTGTGGCTTTGCTCTCCCCAGGATGGCCCAGTGGGCAGGCCACCCACTGTATGGACTGTTTGGACTGTGGCTTTGCTCTCCCCAGGATGGCCCAGTGGGCAGGCCACCCACTGTATGGACTGTTTGGACTGTGGCTTTGCTCTCCCCAGGATGGGCCAGTGGTCATGGAGTCCCCTCGTGGATCTGGCGTCGTGTACTCAAGTGGCTGAGGTGCCCCCCCTTCCCTTCCCCCTGAGGTGCCTGTCCTATTTTCTTTCTGATGCCCCTGCAGTGTTCTCTCCGTGGAGTTCTTGTCGTGGGACTGGGCCTTGCCCGTTTGCACAGGACCCCTGTGATCCACGGACAGTGGTTGGACTACATTTAGTAGCTGTATATATTTTGTACATAGTTTATTTATTTATTGGGATTACTGGTGTACATATTTCAATATATCTGCCCGTTTATGATCTCTTCTTTTGGTCTTTGCATTATTTCGGTGGGGGGTGGTTTGTGGGTTGTGACAGTGATCTGTGGGAATGCATTGATGTGTGTGTTGTAGTGGGTGTGGGTGGGTGGGTGTGTGCCGGTAATCTTTTCCCTCCCCTGTGTCGTAGGTGCAGTACTCACCGATGTCTTCCGCGCCGCCGGGCGTGCTCCTGGTATATGAGCAGGTATAGGAGTGCGGGGATGACCTGCAACTCTGGTTCCATACTGCCGGAATCTCGCGTGGAGTGCGTAGAGGTGAGCGTTTTCCCGTTCGTAGTCTGTTTCCGCCGTGTTCTTATCGGCGGTGCTCCCGCCCCGGAAAAGGTGGCGGATTGGTGGGTCGTAATAGGGTGGGCGGTACATTGTCTGCCGCCTGGCTGTTGGCGGGAACCGCCGCGCTGTTTGTTTGTACCGCCGTGGCGGGCGGAGTGTTAATACGGCAGGCTGTGTTGGCGGTTCCCGCCAGGGTCAGAATTGCATATTTTAGACCGCCGGCCTGTTGGCGGCTTGGCCGCCGCTTTATCACCGACCGCCAGGGTCAGAATGAGGGCCTTGGTTTGGTCCTTAGTTGGACATTTGGTTTGGTATCCCTTCGGGATCACTTTGATTTGGAACTTGCAAGTACCAAAGCCGAAGGACTCGTGTATTCACGAGACTATCGTAAACGATAATCCTTTGAAGTTTGAAGCTAGACTAGTGAGCGAAGATGCCTGGTCTTAGCAGACTTGGAAATTTGTTTTGTCTTGGTTGTAAAAGGGACTCCCGGTTGGAGGACTCATGTCCGGTTCCTCCGATTGGAACTCCAACCTATGAACTATATGTGAAGCACGGAGTAGGCCCCATCACGTTTAATAAAGTATGGGTCCGCTATTCTTGGAAATAATTGAGAAAAGTTTTCTTTTTTTTTCTTGTAAATATGACTTACAACTAGGATCTGCAAACGGTTCTGTAAGTAAATTGCGACGGCGCTATTTATGAAAAATGGCTAAAGCGTGCTGTATTGTGTGTCCTGAGTGTTTTCTGTTTATATCTGAAATGAGCTCAATGTGTGTTTGTGGGTCTTCTTGATGTTTACAGTTTGTTAAGTAAAATGTTGGTTAATTAATATTAAGTAGAAACTTAGAAAAAATCCAGAAATGAACCATGTGATGTGCTAACATAGCTATATGTTGCTCTTTAATTTATAGAATGAGCAATTGTGCACATATACAAAACTGCCGTTAAATGCTTAATAAATTAGAAAACACATTCAATAGATATAAATAGGGCCCCAAAAAAACGAAATTATCTATTTTTGCAACAAAAAAAAATAAATACATTTACAGCATTTTTCTTAGATGCATTGTATTAGATGTTCACAGGCAAACTTTTCAGCTGCAGTATATTTGATAGGAATGTTCAATTCAGCCAGCACTTTCCCAGTTAAACATGGGTGGAATTTTGCATAACCTTCCTTTTAAATGAAAGTGGCGCAAAAATGTGACGCATTTCAAGTTAGGCTTATGCGCTTAGGCTTGTGAGTTAATGTATCCCAAATAATAGGCAAGGGATGCAGCTTGCTTTGATATGTGGAATTATCACACACAAAAAGAATAATTGGGTTTTTATTTTTTTTTAAAAAGAAAATTATTAATTATGGAAAAATTATTTAAAAAATAAGTGCCTTTCAAAATCGTTTTTTAATATTTATAAAGCTTAATACCTATACTATGACCTCCTAACATTAAATTTTAATTTAAGTTATGTTGCACCGCTAAAATGACATTTATATGTGCAATTTTCCCTTGGCGCAGGAGCAAACAAGCTCATTTCTATAAAGTATAAGTTAATATTTTCAATGGCTGACTCATGGATTGTGTAATAGACATTCTGGTAATGCATATTATGCAAGAAAATTGTAGGATATTGATTTTTTAATGCCTAAAATATCAAAGTCGATTTTGGGCAAAAGCACTGTTTAAACTGCATTTTCTTTCATTCAGAGTACTTTTTAAAGTGTCTCAGGCTTCAGTAAATGCATACATTTAGGTTTGATATATATTTGCAGGTTGTGCCTTCTTATGATTCAATGAGTCAATGTGCCAGTACAAAGGCTTGTTTTAATATCAAGGTTGAAGGTTCTAACTTCAGCTGGGCCTACTGAGACGTTCATTCATTCGAGGTTGATGAAATATGTACCATTGCATGGGATTGCAACAAGCATTTATTCTAACAACTGGTATGTGTGTTATTAAGGTTTGTGAATTATTCACAGTAACTGTAGTTTAAGAATCTGGAAATAGAGATAATTTTTTTTAGCGCCTAAAAAGGATTTTTTTTTTTTTTTTTAAATAGAGTGAATTATTGCAGGTTAGAAGGAAAATAGGAAGGCCTACTGTCTTTGACAGATTCAGAGTGGCAGAAGCTAGGAGAGCTACAGAGGCTGGCTCAAGTCACGCTGCTGAGATGCTATCTTTAGTTTTCCCATAAACAATGGAGGAGGCTGTCATGTTGACACTTGTGACCTTTTAAATTAGGGCCTTGTCTCTGTGAAATGCAGAATGACCCTACAAACCTCTAAAAGTGGGATTTCTGGTTTCTCCAGAAGAACATCAATACAATTAAAGAACTTAATTCCAAAGGGAAAATATAAAAAAAGGGGTTTCTTCGAAAGTCCCAACATCATGTTAAATGCTCTGCAGAACTGATACATTTGTGTTTCTGCTCTAAATAAATAAAATGATACCTGCTAGTTGATTTTATTTGACAGAAAACGAAGTGTTGCATTAAGTCTTAGACAGAAAATAAGATGCAGCCCTTTTCTAAAATTTTGAAGGCTACATGCCTTAATGAGAACGATTTACCAATTAAGACTTATTTTTCACAGTGGAAATTGTAGGTGCCAAATTAATATGGAGTGTCAGTGTAACAATTTTTACTTTTAGAAAGGTAAAACTAAGGTGGCTTGATGTTGCGAAATAACTGACAAGAGGGTAACAGTTAAGTAATGGAAATTTATTTTCATGTATTTGGTCCTATCATGAATTGCTCTTGCTGGTCCTGTATGTTAGAAGAGAAACAGTAAAGTTATATTTGACAGCAGATTTCCATTGCCTGGTGATCTACTGTCAAAAGGAGGGTAAGGATTTTAAACCTGACAAATTAAACAGGCCCAAATATTGGGTTTTGGGCTGCAGGTTTACAGTGCATAAAGTACATGACATGGTGTTGTGTGTCACCGCTTATTCACACATGCTATTGTTTTGTCTATGCTTTTTGTGCTTGATACACAGCAAGTATATCTGATAGCTTGACGTTTTGTGCGTTTTTATTATTTTTTATTTGTTTTTTTTGCATGTTTGTTGCTGCTTTTGATACTATTACAAGCTCCCCTGTGTTGTGAGGAGATGGTCATGACGATGCCCATCGCTACGCAACAGTTGGTTGAACTTGTTCTGGTTACTAAATTCCACAGATAATGATATTTCATGCTGTGAACATAAAAGACAACACTTCACCAGTGCATGTCTATTTGGCTATAATGGTATTGAAGGAAAATAAAAAGAGGTATACAGGATCAAAGTGTGTCACCTGCAGTTAGTCACGTTACTGCCCCTTCCCTTAAAGGAACAGGCAGCCCTACATTTATGTAGCCTTGATTGGACCTAAGGATGAAATTATAGATCTGTGACTCAAGGTGGCCTAATTTCTATATTACATTAGTTAATGATGTTCTGTTTCCTAAGTAGCATATGGCTTTCGTTCCTTTAAAGAAAACCAGGTTTTCATTTTTTCCTGAAGAAGGAACTGAAACATTAGCTAGGAGTACCGTATATGGTGTAGTCGCCAACGGTAGAGTTAAAATTTGTGTAACTTTGGCCTTTGTGTATCACCCGTACTCTCGGTGTTGTGTCACATGCCTGACTATCACCCAAATAATTTTTTTTGTTCTTCCTATAGATTTTTTCTTTTGTTACTTCCCCTGACCAATGTCGCATCATGCTTAGTTATTGAGATTTTAGCTATGTCCTA
Source organism: Pleurodeles waltl (assembly GCF_031143425.1). Taxonomy (NCBI): domain Eukaryota; kingdom Metazoa; phylum Chordata; class Amphibia; order Caudata; family Salamandridae; genus Pleurodeles; species Pleurodeles waltl. The sequence continues at coordinate 172,540,497 of NC_090437.1, forward strand.
GTCCCATTTCTCTTTTTCGAATTCCTTTCACCAGTCAGCCCTTTTATTATTATTGATGTATTGTTCAGGTTCACATTTCCAGACTGCAGTGATGTACCAGGGACCCCCATGTTATGTATAATTCCCTTTGGTATGACCAGACTGGTTTTCAAGAATTTGCCTTAGGCCTGCTTCAATGTTTTCCAGCCTGACTGTCAGGGTAGCGATAGACTGGTTAACTGACTCAATATTATAGTAAGACAAGTTTTCCATTTCAATAGGAGATATCTTATGTTTACCTTTTTGAACATGACGAATTTTCAATGTCTATTTTAATTTGGTTTTCGGTTCCCTTCTGTTCCTGCTACTTTAATTTTTGGTGGGATCAGATGTGTCCTAATCATGCAAATATCAGGACCCTCTAGTTCTTGTCTTTTTGTTTGCACATTTGACTATTGGCCTGTGCATTGCATAGTGCACCTGATGCACAGTTTTTAAAGGAAGGTTTCTACATGTCCCTGATAATCGGTATCATGTGATTTCTCTATTGAGATGTTCTAAGATAAGGGGGAACACCTAGACTTAATCATTGAGGAAAATATGTGTTTACCCCATTAGACAATGCCACTGTGTGAGGAAATCCATTCAGATAGAATTCTCATGTAGCTATAGATGGCAGAGAATAATGGAGAGAACCCAATTAAAGATGCTAGAGAGCCTGTTTTGCCCTTCTGCCTTTGTCTTTGTATTTTATGCCCATGGTGTATGGCTACTCCTTTGAAGATTGCAGACCACCTGCTTGCAGTCCCCTTGTTAAAAACCATGAACTGTTTTTTTTTACTAAATTGAAGGAAACTAACAACTGTGGCACATTTCCTACGTCACTAGATTCTGCGGGTATCAAGTCATAATAACCTGCAGGACATTGATTTAAGCCTAATTCCCATCAGTGACAGCTACAGATGAAAGACGGACGTCTTGGCCCTACAGTCTCAGCACCCAGAAAGTAGCAAAGCTGGACAGCGATCGCCAGCGCATGGTATCGTACTTGCTCCATCAGACGGCGTTGGACATCGCAGAGCCAAAGTTTCAGTGTAAAGGAGCTAAAGAGAAGGATTCCTGTTGTTGATGGCAGAGCTGTTTTGAGGTTTCATTTCTCTACCTGTCATGTGCTGGTAACCTCTGACAGTGTGCAATCCCTTGAGCCCCTTGGCCTGAGTTTTGGCCACACACCCCCTTTTCTTTGCTCCAACGGAAGAAGGGCAGTGCACCGGAGATTTCAAGTTTGGAAAAAGGCACTGTATTGTGGTGCCCATGAAAGAGCAGCTTGAGCGTCCTCTGACACTAAATAATGAGTGTTGGAGTCTGAAAGTGCTGCTGAGCTTGAGCTATTTCCCAATTAATGGTGCTTGGGTCTGCACGAGATGATTTGTGTCCTTGATCAATGAAGAGCACATTGTTTGTAGTGTCTGCCACAGAGGAGAGACACTGGTGCATTGCTTTAAGACATTGAGACTTTCGAGTGAGCTGTGGGTGTTTGCCAGGAGGGCACTCCAACTAAGCAGTACTTTTCTCATGAAGAGGCCTGAATTGAGAGGCCCATGCGAAAGAAAACAACAAAAGAAAATTTGATGGACAATAGAAGCCTGCCAGAGAGGCTTTTTGAACGGACTCTGGGCATAGTTGGTTTCACAAGAGGTTTCCGTGTGATTGTATAGACTAGGGGGGTCATTCTGACTCCCGCCGGACGCGGTCACCGCGCGCCCGGCGGGAGCCGCCAAAATACCGTACCGCGGTCAGAAGACCGCGGCGGGTATTTTGAGTTTTCCCCTGGGCTGGCGGGCGGCCGCCGAATGGCCGCCCGCCAGCCCAGGGGAAAACGACCTTCCCACCATGAAGCCGGCTCGTAATCGAGCCGGCGGAGTGGGAAGGTGCGACGGGTGCTACTGCACCCGTCGCGTATTTCACTGTCTGCTATGCAGACAGTGAAATACAAGCGGGGCCCTCTTACGGGGGCCCCTGCAGTGCCCCGCGACACCCCCTACCGCCATCCTGTTCCTGGCGGGCGAACCGCCAGGAACAGGATGGCGGTAGGGGGTGTCAGAATCCCCAAGGCGGCGCAGCATGCTGCGTCGCCTTGGAGGATTCTGACGGGCAGCGGAAAACCGGCGGGAGACCGCCGGTTTTCCTGCACTGACCGCGGCCAAAGCGCCGCGGTCAGAATGCCCTAAGGGGCACCGCCAGGTGTTGGCGGTGCTCCCGTGGTCATTCGCCCTGGCGGTTTTTACCGCCAGGGTTAGAATGACCACCTAGGTGTTAGGAGACTGATTGTTTTGCTGGCATTGTTTTAAAGTACTATTCTGTTTAGTAAAAGCAGAATAAAGTCCATTTTCTGTGGAAAGAGTACCCCCTTTTCACCTTAGAGCATTGATGAGAGTCACCACTGTTCCACCTGAACATACAAAAATTACTGAAATGCAGAGGAGCCCTAAAAATGTTACTAGATAATTGTAGGATTTGCTTTTTGGTTAGGGTTGTGAAAAATTATTATTTCATTTGTAATAGTGGTCACTACTTTCTCCCGTTGTCTATATGTTCTTAATAACGTGTTTTCTAGTGTCTTTTAAACATGACGTTGTCATTTATGGGTGGGATTGTTTTTCTCTACTCAATTGACTTCTGCACTCACTTCCCAACCTATGTCTTTTCCTACTATTGTTTCTTTGCACTCTTTTCACCCTTTTCCTGAACATGAGCAGGTTAGAAGATCAGAATTCGTAAGCAATTCTTTTGTACAGCTTCTGCATCAACACTAGTTAATAGTGAACATCACTAATTGTTGGGTGTGTGATCTTATGCCACCTACTGCAGATAGAGGTATTCCTTATTTTGTCCTGCCATATGTGGCTTTTTGTGCTACTTCATGTTCGAGGAGACCTGTCCAGAGAGAGTTACCAAGTACTAGAATTTTGCTCCAGCAACATCTCCATGGCCTTATAAACATAGACCTGGACTCAGATTAGCATGAGAATAGGTTTATTGCCTATGTAAGGGCAAAAGGAGGGTTTGTGGTTCTAAAATTCTGGACCCATGTAATTTACTTTGCCACAGCAGTACGATTTTAGTATCAAAAGACCGATAATGACTAGTACACTAAGCATGACCATTTTCGCTCAAATCCAGCAGCGTTTTCACCTCGAAATCGCCATTTTCGTCCTGCACTCGTGGCTCCCATTTTATACACGGCAGCCATTTTTAAAAGTTGCCCTCACATAGGCTTATAATACAGTCAGATTTGATTCCAAGGACACGTACACCTTGCTTGACTTTTCTCTGACCTGGGCAAGCTGGAACCATTGCCTCAGGCCAAACCTGTTTGGTCAGTCCCTCTCCCAGTGGCCGAATCAGATAGCATCAAGGCACACCATGCCATAAAACCCTTATTATCGCTCACACACCATGCCTAATCTTGCTCACACCTGCACCTGCTCTTTTCTTCTTCTTACTTTACGAGGGGGAGGTGCCCGTTTTTATTGGGGGTCCACACTTATCTGATGTAAAATACTAGGCCTTGCCGGGTAATTTGTTATGGGTTGGATGACATGAAATATGAGGTTTCATCATGACACTGTTTTTTCCTTTGTAGTGAAAACATGTGAATGACCAACCAAAATGTCAAGAATGTTTGCCTGAAGCTTAAAAAACTGTATATAAGGAAACCTGACTTTGCATTGAAACACAGTCTCCTGAGAACATACAGACCGTGCTGTTGTACTTCTAGGACGCTTGTTACTTGGCTGCAGCCAATAAATTCGATCTTTGACTTCACCTAGAAGACTCTGAGTTTCTGTGGTCTGAATCAGGAAAGTTCCCGAGGTCTTTGGGTGTACCCTGGCACCGCTGGGTTACCGGATCAGTACCGGTTCTGAAAAACCCAGTACCTCAGTGACTAAAATGTTAGCCCGGTGCAGCTGCACCAATTGCACTGCTCTAAAGCCAGCCCTAAATAGAAGCCCAAAACTAACACAAGTCCTTTCATAAGAAGCCCAAAAGAGTCCATCCCTAAAAAATCATCAAAAGGAAGATCATTAATATTTTAAAAAAACAATGTATTTTCATAAGTGAAGACGCATTTGTGTAACATGCTTTAAAACCATTATTCTTTACAGACAGCTAATACTTCTAGACTGACGCACAAAATATATGTATGCCATAGACTGAACTTCCTGAAACAAAAATGTGATTCCCACATTTCATATTTTAACATTCTCACAAATGTTTTTATTCAAAATTAATTTTACTTAGTTCTGTAAATAATTGACCTTAATTCATGCACTTACCTTTCTACATACCTTTATACATTTATATATGCATTTACTTTCAAATGTTTCACATGTTGCATCCCCATTACAAGAAGATCACTTATACATGATCTGAACTATTTAGTCTGGAGACGGATAAACAGTGAATTGTCAGCTATTTAGCGGCTGATTTAGAGTTTGGCGGATGGGTCACTCCTTCACAAACGTGACCTATCCGTCGGCCCTATTACAGATTCCACAGGAATGCAATGGAAATGCGATAGGGCGAACGAGATATCTGTCACCTTTGTGACGTGTAACCCTCTCTGCCAAACTCTAAATCAAGCCCTTAGTTGGCTACTGGCTAAACAGCAGAGATTATGTACTATTTTGCCGCTGCTGAGTAAAGAGCAGATATTATATACTATTTGACCAGCAGCCGGATAAATCACCACTTCACTATATAAAACTGAATGAAAGAAGTGATATAGTATTTGCACGGTGTTGTTACTGCTTCAATATATACATTAACTCACGTATGTTTCCAAATACTTGGAGTGAATAAATGATTATGTGATGTTAAGCTATGCTTATTATGTTAAAGGATTTGCCTAATGGTTTGGCTGAGATGCTTTTGCCAATTATCTCCTTTGATAATACGGCTTCTATCGTATAGTTGCAAAGTAACGTTAAATATTGGGATTGCGGGGTCATAGCACCATCTTGTGGCTAGAGTATGATATGAAGCATCAAAAACTGCGACAACGACTGGATGGTGTCAAAGTCAATGAAACAGGTAATTGGAACCATGATGGCGATTTTATGACCATATAATAACCCGAGTTTAAGGTCGTGAAATTAAAGTAAAACTCAGCAGAGTTTGTCACATTCAACTATTGATATACTACATGTAATTTTCAATAAAAAAATAAACATATTGAGGGAAATACATTTCGTCGGTTCTCTGTCGATGGTGACAATTACACACCAGTGCATTGATGCCAGTGTACCTGATTCAGACGGGAGACTCCCCATTTGTAATGCCAACAAGGCTTTATTTTGCCTGTCTCCCACATAAAATTGCATCTGCTGCATTAGTTATCAATGGGGGAAATTCATTCTCCCGAATGTTTTTAAACTCCCACTTTCCCCAACTGAAATGTTGGCATGTATGTCAGTGAGATAACTGTTTCACTTCCAACTGATGACAGTGACCTTTTTATTGAGCTCGAGCTTGGAAATGAAGTTTGTATTATTCCTGAGTGCGGTATCATCATTTCCTGAGTGTGGAATGGAAATTACGTTCCCTATGGACGCAAGGTTCGGCTGTCGCATGTTCATAAGTATTCTGTTCTGTCACTGGAACAATTGGTGAGACTCACGGGGTGGGTTCTGTGAGACTCATGGGAGTGGGTTCTGTAGTAGTACATGACCCTGCCCTGTAACATACACCACTATGCATGCACGTTTTTGGTCCTGAGTAAAGGAATAAAAAGGGGAAGCCCCATCCACGTGTATAGTGTGTGCATGGGGAGTTGTAAGTGCACCAAAACTCCTCGTCCATTATTTCATGCCGCATGAGCCCGCAGGACTCAGCACTACGGTGACGACGAGGTAGAGCTGGCCCTAATACACCCGTCTCACCAACTTCAACTGCTCCCGTGCAGGCTTCACAGGCCTCCTCTCTCACGGACCTCCTCCTCTACCTAGTCAGGGCACATCCCACCGCTACAGCCAGCGATTAAAGTAGACGATTTCCGGGCCGCAGCTATGCTCACGAGGCCCGCAGTGCAAAAAGTAGGACACTACAGCACCCACTGTCACTCTGCGCCTCCGCTCGCCATCGCAATTGGACCAAGTAGCACTGCCGTGCCCTGGCACCTCGCACCCGCATGGGTGGCCTACACCACTGTCTTTCCTCACAGGAAGCATGGTTGCCAGGGACATTGCATAACCCTCGACGCAACCATGCCTGCCAGCACTGCGTACTAAGCCACACAACACCCGCGCTACAGCATAAGTCGCCACCACACCTCAACATGAGCACTGACCAACAAGAGAATGCACACACTGTGCAAGACCCACGAGGGCCTCCAATGCAACAACTCATACTGGCCCATCCCATCAGGGGTGCTTCCAACTCTTTGTCACCCTTCAGTGAACTCAGTGACTCTGCAGTGGTTGGACCCACATGGGTCGTTCGTCTGAACAAATACTTCAGGGCCCCAAAAGAAACTGATAGCAAGAACAAATCCTCCCTGCTACTACACTATGCAGGGGAGGAAATGTTTAAGCAGTTCTGCAGTCTTCCCCACATGGGTGCTGATAATGATTATGACAAGGCCTTCACCGACCTCAATGAGTACTTCAACCCCCAGATGAATCCTGATTTTGTGAAGTTCAAGCTCCGCCAAGCCCAACAAGGCGAGGGGAATCCTTTGACCTCTTCTAAACCCACCTACATGAACTTGCCAGCACTTGCACTGACGATGATTCACAGAAGCTGGTGGAAGGCTCAAATTATAGAATCATCTGTTGAGGGTCGACTGCCTTGACGCACCATATACTCTGCCGGCCCTACATGCCACTGGATGAGATCCTGACACTTACTCGCTCCCACAAACTATCTAATGAATCGTACTACCAGATCAAAATGGCATTCCACAAGCTCTCTACCACTCTTGAACCCTTATTACTGCCTTTTAAGATAGAAACAGCTGTGGCCATCTCCAAGGACCCCTCCTTGCTGCAACACACCCATGCCTATTCAGGCCATAGACCTCTGTGGCTACTGTGGATTATCCACACACCTGCTCCATGAGTGCTCGGCCAGAGGTGTTGGAGTGTGACCTTTATAATTAATATTAACGTGAAAAGCTTGCAAAATAATGTATAACGAAGCTGCATAGAAAACGTGATAGAATAATATTAATGCACGCTTTTGAAATGTGCCCACGGGGTGTGGCCACCAATATATATGATGACTAATGAAACTGACTAATAATGAATTAATGATGTATTCATGTATGATTTTGTATTAGCATTAAGAGTTATGTATTAAGGTTTTGCTAAATTACTCACTAGGCCTTAGTTAGCAAGGGTCTGGGCCTAGCTGCCTGGTCTCATATTAACTGTGTCTTCTAACGTGCAATGTGCTGCTTTCCTGAAGGACATGAAACTGTACTTTTCCAGAAGCTAGAGAGATGTGTGTGTAACCGTAGAAAATTCTTTCTCATGAGACCCGACTTGCTCAAGGAGACATTCTTGCCGAATGCAACAGTGTAATTTGCAACAGGTACAATGTCGCCTAAACCAAGGGAAGACAATGGAACTACTGACTGGAGCTACAAATGTAACTTTTCTTACCTGACATTCTACCCGTTGAAGACGTCAATCACACGAGCCAGTAAACTGCATGAGAACTGTCTTAAGTGAAAATTTTAGTAAGGTGAGCAATGGATTATTGGACAGAGATAACGAGGCACCAAATATTGCCCAATGGGGAATTAGAGACTTGTTCAACAACTTTAATATAACGACGTGACAAGAGGAGAAATCGGCCATTACTGGACATTCCACTGACCCCATTACCTTGCCATCCTTTGCCCTTCTGAAAGACTTTGCCTTTTACTCTTAACCATCCTGGCCTTGCCCTTTGCTTGAGATGCACTTCTCCTCCCTATGAGGGAAGAGCCTTTTGCCACACCCTGCTAAGACTTACCTGCTTATCCTGGCTGATGTCGAATCGACTGATGTCCTGAGGACAAAGACTGACCATGCATGCTGACCCATTTGGATGGGTAACTATCTGCTGATGAATTATAATTGTCTGTTTGCCTTTCCTTTCTAGGTACCAACTGCTCTTTTAATAGAGGCCATAGTTAGATGTTTTCTAAATTCATGTTGTTAAATTGTTTTGCATGAAGCCCAACATGCTGATGCTAATTAGAGGTTAGTTAAGGAGTTCACTAAAATTGGGTGCAAATAGACAAATGACTGAATCTTTGCTTCGTTGAATAATGTACTAATGATACTCTGCTAAAGTTGATTCATGTTGACGTCCTGCTTTGTTCTAATGTTCCTGATCTTTGCTCTGATAAAGTCTTTTTCGTGTTGCCATATTGTAGTTTTGTTGATGCGCTTATTGATATTGAGACTAATGAATATGCTAGTAGGTTGTAACTAATAGGGAATAAATATCCAAAATCTTACTAGATTTGTGTGGTTATTCGTGGCCGAAAGGTCATGGTGCGTTCCATTCTTATTAGATGTTAATGATTAGTTTTATTGATTAGTTATTGTGAATATCGATTTGATTATTGATCTTTCAGTTGTGATGTTTAATAGATATCTCGTCCTGAGGAGTCTCCAGTCAGGGTAAAAGGGTTCATTGGCCTAAAACGAGTCTCGTTGTAAGTAAATTATCAAAGCTGGGACGCGTTATCAGTTCTGGTAGCAGAGGACAGTTTTGGCCTTTTGGGGCCCTAGGACGAGGGACCAGTGTTTGAAAACTGATTCTGAGATAATGCAAATTGGAAAGATGATGTGCCCCTAAGTCCCAAATGACTTTCCCGGAATCTTTGAGCTTGCCGAAGTGAGTAGGGTATGTTCTCGGCGTTCTAGTGATAGTGTGAGTAACGTAGGGTTTGCGTTTGCACATCTTATGCATACCGCAGGTGAATTGTGAGGTTTGTGAGAATTTTAGGCCAAGTGGTGTTTTAGTAGGAGTGTACGTACTCCGCAGTATGAGAGTAGGGAAGTCAGCGAACTTCATGTGAGTGTGGCGCTTTGTGCTAAAAAATTGTCCATGTGGTTGTTGGTGATGTACGGACCCTGCGTGATCTAAGACTCCGGAGTATATTGATGGTTTGTGTTGTAATTTGCGCGGTTTAATAGGTCAATCGGGCGGGGTCAACGAGCCGAGTTTGAGTCAAAGTGAGTGAATGAAAACTTCGATGGAGATTTGGTAAGTTCTAAAGTGCACTAGGACGAACCATTGACAGTCGAGAGTAGAATTTGCGGGTCAAATTTTGCTTGCGAGTGCGGGATCTGAGAAGGAGAGAGTAGCAGCCGAGGCTTAAAGCAAAATCTCTGTAAAGTTCTGAAGCAATTGTGTTACCCTTCCTGTAGTAAACTGGCAAATTTGAGTTTTGTTAGTGCTCGCAATATATTGCATTAGTTTTGTGCGGATCGAGAGTGAGGAAGACAAGCCGCAAGACTTTGTCAGCCGCAGTGTGTGTGAGTGTGACATCATTGGAGCCGCGCTGGGATAGGTCAGTTAGTGAAAAGGGTCGCGCACGGATTGGCAGCCGTCTGTGAGAGGCAATTGGTTGAGAAGGTAGGTGAAGAGAGTTCTGGCAATTAAAGTCACTTCCTGATTCAATTGTAAACAAAATAAAAGACGTAAAAATGAAGTTCTTCAAGGCTCTAAGAAACACTTTGAGGGGAGATGTGTACATTACCGGGAGTGTGGGGAAGCCTACACCGCAAGAAGATACTCTGGCTTATGCCATAATTGAGGAGAGGGGAGTCGCGCCATGTCTTTGGCTAAAGCAATGGTGCAAATTAACAGAGAAAGATGGGTGTTTGGCGTTTCTGGAACACGGATCGTTCAATATAATGATTTAGGAGAATTTGCAGATAGCGCTAAATGAGCAAAAGCTGCCTCCGAGGCCAGCACAGTTTCAGGCATAGCAATTTGGGAACTGATGGCCATACGACAATGGCAACAGAAATTTGAGAGGAGAATGAGGAAGGCAGAGAAGACACTAGCAGAGGCTAGGTGGGATAGTGAGCACAGGATGTGGAGAAGGGAGATAATAGATGGAGTCAGGATGTTTCCGGCAACAACTCAAGAAGCCGGAACGCAAGGAAGAAAAGCCACTTGTAAGACGGATAAAGGGTCTAGCAAAGAAAAGGAGACTAAAAAGTCCTGGGCAGAGGCAGATGACTCAGATGATGATGAGTTCCTTAATCAATTATTACATGATCGACCACCGCCATATGCCCGAGATGCTAATAGACTAAGTATTAGTGCGGGTCCTGTAAATTCAATGCAGAACCAGGGAACAACAAATACAGCACAAGTAAATACAGTTGCAACACCAGCTCCAGTACAGAATAGTGCCAGTGTGTCTACTGCTCCAGAGATGCAGACACAGTTGCAGTCACCACCAGGTCAGAGGCTTTATCCTGAGGTCCCAATATTAGAAACCACTATAAGCTTGATGGTACCTTCTGATCCGGCATATACAAGACCAAAATGTGTGCAGATCGAACCAGCTCCAATTCTACTACCCCAGGCACAGCAGGAGATGGTTCCGAATTATGCCTCAGGCACGGGACCGCAGTTAGCTACAGCACCAATGATGAATCAGAATATGGGGGTTAATGCTTCACAGGGTTTGGGAAGCAGGCAGTCGCCAGCCACTATATCCTTACCTATTACATTTGGTCCATCAGTACCATTGTATGCACAGGCAAAGCCTGGTGTATGCGATCAGGGAGTAATGACCCAACAGGTGATAAGAGGAGGGTTCACAGGAAGCCCTCAAGGGATAACTCCAGCGGAACAGACAATAGACAGATCTAGATCCCTGTTAGACTTCAGTCCGATAGGGGTTCCTCCAGATACCATGAGACACTCAGGTTTGGGACTGCTGACTCCGCAGATCTCAAGTGCAAATGTATTGCAGACACCGTTGATGCAGGCTGGTAACATCTCATTGCAAGGTTTAACTGTGCAACAACTGAATGAATGGTTGGACAAGTTAAATTCACCACAGACTACTCCTGCGACAGCAGAGCGGTCGGAAAGAGAGGAATACCTACATTTTGTGAGGTTGGGCATGGAACCAGCCGAGCTAGTTGAGGGAAGCATGGGAGTGAACAGACTAGAGTCATACACTGAAGCAGAGTTGAGGTATATGTGCCCAAAGTGCACCAGAGGTTGGCAAACTTAGCAGATAAATACGATATAGACATAGACAATACTAAACATTTGAAGAGGAGTTACAGGTTAGACTTCGAACCTAAAGATTTTGATCACATGAGGTCTACTGGGATGAAGGCACACCTTAAAGAAATTCTGCAGAGGGCGCAGGTTTGGGGAGCCTTAGAGAAGTGAGAAGGCAGATGGGCAAAGAAAAGAGATAAAAGGAAAAGTGACTGCTTGGAGCAGCAGCAGGCGAAATCAATGCCTAATACCGGTACAATAAAAATGCTACCCATGAGAGAGACAGCTGCAGGGGTTCTTGTCCATGTACCATGGTCTAGAGGGGACATCTTGTCATTCACTAATGATTTCCCGAGGTTGAGGGAAAAGCCAATAGAGTGGTATCAGCAGACAGACAGGTTTGTGAAGCTTGCGAAGTGTCTTTGGGAAGACCTAAATACCCTGTTTGAGATTATTGTTCCAGCTGATTTGTGGATTGAATGCAAGAAAAGTGTTGATTGGCCGACAGCGGAACCAGCAAGGGACAGAGCTACAGGAGCACCGTCTCCTGATGTAATGAGGTACTACTATAAGGTGAATGAGTTTTTGAAGCAGAAGGTGTTGCAGCAGAATATTGATTGGCAAAAGATTGATCAAACGGCACAGGAGGCCAAAGAGTCGAAACATGCCTACTATGAGAGGTTGTTAAAGGCATTCAAACACTACAGTGGTACTGAGGTCATAGTAGCAAAGGACATGAATCACCTTGTGTTCAGGTTTGTTGAGGGACTGAGACCAGAGATCAGCCAGATGATTAAGAATAATTTGATCTGTTGGCAAGCGAAGCCGATTGATGAGGTGTTGCAGTATGCGAAATACTGTAGTGACGAAATTGAGTTGAAGCAGAGAAAGTTGAAGGAGAAAGTGATGGTGATGCAAATTAAGGCAGCGCAAGCAGGAATGCAGGGAAATGGGTTGCAACAGATGGTGCAACAGCCATAAGGAAACAGGATGTTTCAGACGCAAGTGAGAGGCAGAGGTCAAGGAGGTTTTGTGAACCGTGGTCCAGATTTGAATACTGTAGTGGTTCAAAATGATGTGCAGGGGATGAAGAAGGTGTTACCAAGTCATGCTTGCGGGGGCGTTGGACACTGAAAGCGGGAGTGCCCGATGACGGTGCAGGAGGGTGTTGTTCAACAAAGCAATGATGTCAATGCATTACAAAATGTTAAAGGACCAAGAATGAGGGGTCCAAATCCGAACTTCCAGAATAACATAGTTCAGATGCAAGGTCTCCAGCCCATGCAACAAGTGCAGATGCCACGCGTACAACCAGCGCAGATGCAGCAAATGCAACAGCAGATTCCCATGGTATCAAGACAGCAAATGCAGTTGCCCTTAGCACCAATGGGACACCAACAGGTGATGCTTCCTCAACAGGTCACAGATCAAGGAATGAGTCAAAGTAACATAGTACAGCAGTTCCCATTGCGTGGTGAGAATGGAATAAACAATGAATGGTCGGATGAAAGCTCAGACAGTGAGGAGTGCAGGCTTGCAGCGTCCCTAGAAGTAGATCAGAGGGGACCTTACGTGCAAGGGAAAGTGATGGGTCACAAAGTCTCATTCTTGGTTGACACAGGAGCTACACGCTCTACAGTCAGAAGTGCAGAGGTTCCGAAATTGCCCCTTTTGGGACGTACAATAAAGGTGGTAGGAGCAGCAATCAGCTTTTGACTAACCCGATTACAGATCCGGTTCAGGTTGAGATTGGTACATTCCAGGGATTGCACAGATTTGTGGTTTGTGACTCAAGTCCTGTGTCCCTACTGGGAAGAGACTTACTGTGCAAGACAAGGTGTTCTATCACCTGTTCCAATGAAGGGATTGAGGTGCAGACAAACAGTGACGATGAAGGGGATGATGGTCAGATCTCAGAGCCTGAGACAGAGACCACTGATGAGGAGTACCCCCTGATAAGCTTCTTCCCGATGTTCACAGTGACTGATCTGCCAGTAGATTTGCAGGGGACAGTAAAGGAAAAGGTGTGGGATTTGACAGTAAAGGAAGTGGGACTGATAAAAGGAGTAGAACCAGTTAAGGTCAGTGTGAAGCCAAATGCTGTGTTTCCCCAGGTACCGCAGTACCACATGGCGCAAGATGTCCTTATACAGGTAACACAGATAATTGCAGACTTTGTGAAGCAAGGGGTCCTGAAGGAAGTGCTAAGCAGTCCATGTAATTCACCTATAATGGGACTGAGAAAGCCTTGTGGGAAAGTTCGAATTGTACAGGACTTGAGAAAGATTAACAACATAGTGGTGAAATGTTGCCCAATAGTGCCAAATCCAGCGGTGATCATGTTCCAGGTTCCATGTGATGCAGAATGGTTCTCAGTTGTTGATTTGTCCCAAGCATTGTTTTCAGTGACTCTTCATGAGGACAGCCAATTTCTCTTCAGTTTCAAATTCTTGGACAAGGTCTAAATTTGGTGTTGAATCCCCCAAGGGTTTTCAGAATCACCTTCCATCTTCAATCAGATACTGAAGAAAGATTTGGAGTAATTGGAATTGCCTTTTCAATCGACTCTGGTGCAATACATTGACGATTTGTTGATTGCCTCCAAAACAAGAGATGATTGCAAGTATGATACCATTGCCTTACTAAACCACTTGGGAAAGAATGGGCATAAAGGGTCCCCAAAGAAGCTGCAATATTGTCAGAAAGAGGTGAAATATTTAGGTCATCTAATTGAGAAGGGATCGAGGGAAATATCCAAGAAAAGAGTGACCGCCATATTGCAGATGAGTCCCCCAACGACACGAAGAGACGTTAGGATGTTTTTGGGAATGGTGGGCTACTGTCATCAGTGGATCCCGAACATTTCAGTCATCTCCAAGCCATTGGTAAGACTGACGGTTAAGGAGGTTAAGGATGGCCCAGATACCATAACTTTGTACGAGAAAGAGATGAGGACGTTCATTGAGCTAAGGGAATGTATGTGCAGGGCTCCAGCCTTAGGTATGCCTGATTACACAATGCCTTTTGTCCTGTTTTGTCACGAACGTGATGCATGTTCTTTGTCTGTCCTGGCACAGGTCCATGGAGGTGCAAACCGACCAGTAGCATATTTTTCAGCTACTTTGGACCCAGTTGCAGCAGCCTTACCAGGTTGTCTGCGTGCAGTAGCAGCAGTTGGTCAAAGCCTCACACAGTGTGAAGGCATAGTGATGGGACATCCTTTAACAGTTATGGTCCCACACTCAGTTGAGATCCTGTTAACCCGTACCAAAACGCAGCAAATGACAAGTGCAAGACTGACGAAATCTGAAACGATCATATTTTGGTCACAAAATGTAACTCTAAAAAGATGGACAGTGCTGAACCCGGTAACTTTGCTCCCAAATGAAAATACAGAGGTCGAAGATGCTGATGCGGTAGAACATGATTGTCTCGAGGTAACAGAAATGTGCACCAAACCGAGACCTGACATTAAAGATACCCAATTGGAAGAAAATGACAACATTATCTTTGTTGATGGCTCATGTTAGAGAGACTCAGTAGGAGTACTGAGAGCCGGATACGCTGTGTGTACAATCACTGGTATCCTAGAAGCATCTTGGCTTGAAAGAGTATACTCTGCTCAAGTGGCTGAATTGGTCGCTCTTACCAGGGCATGTCATGCCGCTGACAAACTGAAGGTAACTATGTATACTGACAGCAGGTACGGATTTGGAATTGTTCATGATTTTGGCCAGCTATGGTCCCAGAGGGTTTTCCTGACCTCTTCTGGTTCTCCAGTGAAAAATGGTGAAAGAATGAAGGAGTTGTTGCACGCGATTCAGTTACCTCGTGAAATTGCCGTGGTAAAATGCAGCGCTCATTTGAAATCACAAGACTTTGTTTCAATGGGAAATGGATATGCGGATCAAGTCGCAAGGTTTTGCGCATTGAACTGTATATCATTCAAGGATCAATGGGAATTGTTACCTGAGACAGAAAATGAGACATGCACAGGTTACGAATTAAGGGTGGTTGACACGTTGGAGGAATTGAAATTGTTGCAGGGACGTGCCAGCAGAGATGAGAAACGCACTTGGGTTAAAATGCAATGTGTACAAAGACCAGATGATTTGTGGGTTTCAGATGAGGGGAAAATGGTTTTGCCGAACAGTCTTCTGTGACAGTTTGCAAGGTTTTACCATGGGCAAGCAGACAAGCTGCAGAAGTAATTTGTCAAAGGTGCATCATCTGTCAGCAGATGAATGCGGGGAAAGGGACAGTGGTGAATTTGAGCTACATTGGGAGAGCAGGAGGTCCATTTAGCAGAATGCAATTTGATTTTATTGAGATGCATGTGTGTGGAGGTCTGAGATACGTGTAGGTGATTGTGTGTATCTTTAGTCATTGGATTGAAGCTTACTCTACACGCAGAAATGACAGCATCACAGTAGCAAAGCTGCTGCTTAGGGAATTGATTCCAGGTTTCGGGTTTCCGATCTCTTTAGAATCAGATAGTGGAAGTCACTTCAACAACAAGGTGGTTAAGCTATTGTGCGCAGCATTGAACATTGAACAGAAGTTGCATTGTAGTTACTGCCCTGAAGCATCAGGATTAGTGGAGCAGATGAATGGTACCTTGAAGTCGAGAATGGCAAAGATGTGTGCAGCTACGAATTTGAAGTGGCCTGATGAGTTGCCCTTAGTGCTGTGTCAATGAGATATACACCCAACATGAAAACAGGACTGTCTCCTCATGAAATTCTCATGGGCCGAGCTATGAGACTGCCCGCAGTGCCTGCAAATGCTCTTGTGAATATCACAGATGATATGGTGTTGGACTACTGCAAGGCTCTGGCTGATGTGGTCCGCTCTTTCTCTCACCAGGTGGAAGCAACTATACTGCCACCGATAAATGATCCAGGTCACAACCTGAAAACTGGTGACTGGGTTGTCATCAAGAAACATGTGAGGAAGTTGTGTTTGGAGCCACGTTGGAAGGGGCCATATCAAATAACACTGACAACTACTACTGCTGTGAAGTGTGCGGGAATTCCAAACTGGATCCATGCCAGTCACATGAAAAAGGTGACGTGTCCAACTGATGAGGAAATTGAATTGTCGAAAATAGCAGCTACAGAAAAGGAAGTCTCCAGGCCAGGGAGTAATCAAAGGGTAACTGAGACAGAAGTAGAGCCCGTTGAGGAAGGCTTGGTCACTTCAGTAAGAGACGAGACCCAGAGGGGTGACAGTGAGCCTATCTCAACTGAGGCGCCAGGAGGACCGACCCAGAGAGAGGTTCTCCCAGAAGCGGATGGATGCGGTATTGAAGTAGAGCTCCTGACAGACCCAGAATGCGAAGGAGCTGAGGTGGAAGAGAGTCTGAGTGTTCAGACTCCTCCTGAGCAAATTGAAGGTCCGTCAAGAGAAAACACCATAGAGTCAGAGGAGGGCAACGAGCTGCCACAAGGAAGATCAAAGAACAGAGAGACGCTGAAAGGAGATAAGTGGCCAGAATCGCAAGTGACAAAAGGAAAGGTGGTTGTCGATGATACAATAGAGGAAGAAGTTGATACCACAAGAAAGGAAGATCTGAGTGTAGGAGAGTTGCAAGGTGATAGCAAGTTGAAAAGAAAGAGAGTAGCAAACCGAAGGTACGCAGGTCCTGAATGGGCATATGCAACATCAGCTGAGTGGCAACAAGAGTTCTTGGCATTCTGTTTTGATAGAGAAGTTCCAGGTCAATACTATGGTACCTGAGTCTGGCTAAAGAAGGCGACTGTGTTGATGTGAAAATTGAGTTAAAGAAAACTGAGAAAAGAGACTGATAAATTACTGGATGTGACACTGTTAACCTGGATTGACTTTTGAGAACTGAATTGGACAAGCTGCTAACCGGAATTGACAAAGATCGTGGGAGTGAATGTGGAAGCTGTAAATAATTGCTGCAGAAAGACTTTCACTTGCTTTAACTTGGTGAAGAAAAAAAAAGGGAAAGAAGAAAAAAAAACGTTAACTCATCCTCAGTTGGTTGTTGTTTGCATTTGTAGCACTTTACTTTCTGATTCTTTACAGATCATGGCTAACACTAGAGATGATGACAGGGGAAGTCGGCGTTGTAAATGTTTGGGTGTTGTTCTGGGTATCGTGTGTGTGATATTCATTATAGTTCTGGTTGTGGGTTAGCCTTTGATAGATAAGGATGAAACTAACAATGCAACAATTCCTGAGACCACTGCTTCACTAACAGCTTGGGAGAGGTTCGAGCAGGACACAAGATATTTGCATGAGGGAACTAACATGAAAGGGGAACTATCTACTAATGTTTTCTATCGCTTGCTGAGTGAGTATGTTGACACTATGGATGCGAAAGCTTGTTATGTGTGTACACAAATTCGTGTTTCAGTACAAGAGGGAGTTACCTATCATAATTTGCCTCTAACTTATGGGATAAGCTGTAGTTTGCTACTAACCCGATTCTATAATCAGGAAGAGATTCAATACTTTTACTCCAATCATGATCTTGTGTTTTCTTATGTGCCTATCATAGAGGATGTGAATGGTGTAGCGAAATACTATAGCATAAAGTTAGTTAAAGGGTTCTTTGAGGCGACATTAGCAATTTGTACATCTTCTGCACACCGCAAGAACCTGACATGTTTGCTTACACCTGTAGGGAAAACCTTTCTAGATCACACAGAAGATAGAAAAAGGGCATTGAAGGGGAAATTGGAGAAAGGTTTGCAGCAGCGATCTTTTATAAGTAGTGAGGGACATATTGCAGTTGGAGAACAGGGCAAATTAGCTTTAGATGCACTACACGTCGGCAAGCTTTGCATAATGTGACCTAAATCAAATTATGACAATGTGTTTGTGGGAACGAGTGAATGTAAGCATGTGTTTTTGTTTCAGAGTAAATGGCCGTTCATGTTAAATGGACAGGATCCAGCGATCCCTGGGATCTATTATATATGTGGACTTAATGCTTATTACCGTCTTCCAAAGGGATGGTATGGGACATGTGATTTGGGGATCGTTTTCCCAAAGATATATCAGTTAGAGGATTTGAAAAAGTTTTAGAAATTGTCTGAATTACATCGTATTAGACAAAGGAGAGAGACTGCTGCTGGTGTAGTAGGAGACATATTTGGAGCAATAATTCCTTCAGTGGGAGTTATCTTGAATTCAAAAAAGATTTGAAAGTTGTCTACTATTGTGGATAACATGCTGACAAATTTTACAGGAGCAATACTCCTGATGGATACTGAACTTGCTGCGGAGAGGGCTATGACTCTTCAAAACAGGCTTGCTTTAGACATTCTTTTAGCGAAAAATGGCGGAGTCTGTAAGATGCTTAATGAGCGTCACTGCTGTGCCTACATACCTGACAATAGTAATGAGATTAGAAGTATGCTTACTAACCTGACAAGAGATAGTACAGATTTGAAGGAATTGAAGGAGCCTGGTGTCTGGGAAAAGGTTGGAAAGGGATTTGCTAAGGTGGGAAGCTGATTTAGTAACATTTGGCATGGGATACTAGCAAAAATAATACAGGGAATATTGATTGTTTTAGCTTGTTTATTTGGATTATTGTCATCATGCAAAATTAGTAAAGGAATTAGAGAAAAATTGGCAAAACATAATACGAGGAGGGAATAAAAGAAAAGGGAGAAACGGTTCAGAGCAAAATATGGAAAGGCAAAGGTGGGGGAAGAAATTGAGATGAAAGAACTTAGAAGATGAATAAATTGTGAAAGAAAGGGATTTGTGTGATGACAAGAGTCATCAGAGAAGGGATTGTTGGAGTGTGACCTTTATAATCAATATTAACGTGAAAAGCTTGCAAAATAATGTATAATGAAGCTACATAGAAAACGTGATAGAATAATATTAATGCACGCGTTTTAAATGTGCCCACGGGGTGTGGCCACCAATGTAAATGATGACTAATGAAACTGACTAATAATGAATTAATGATGTATTCATGTATGATTTTGTATTAGCATTAAGAGTTCTGTATGAAGGTTTTGCTAAATTACTCACTAGGCCTTAGTTAGCAAGGGTCTGGGCCTAGCTGCCTGGTCTCATATTAACTGTGTCTTCTAACGTGCAATGTGCTGCTTTCCTGAAGGACATGAAACTGTACTTTTCCAGAAGCTAGAGAGATGTGTGTGTAACCGTAGAAAATTATTTCTCATGAGACCCGACTTGCTCAAGGAGACATTCTTGCAGAATGCAACAGTGTAATTTGCAACAGGTACAAGGTCGCCTAAACCAAGGGAAGACAATGGAACTACTGACTGGAGCGACAAGTGTAACTTTTCTTACCTGACATTCTACCCGTTGAAGACGTCAATCACAGGAGCCAATAAACTGCATGAGAACTGTCTTAAGTGAAAATTTTTGTAAGGTGAGCGACGGATTATTGGACAGAAATAACGATGCACCAAATATTGCCCAATGGGGAATTAGGGACTTGTTCAACAACTTTAATATAACGAGGTGACACAAGGAGAAATCGGCCATTACTGGACATTCCACCGACCCCATTACCTTGCCATCCTTTGCCCTTCTGAAAGACTTTGCCTTTTACTCTTAACCATCCTGGCCTTGCCCTTTGCTTGAGATGCACTTCTCCTCCCTATGAGGGAAGAGCCTTTTGCCACACCCTGCTAAGACTTACCTGCTTATCCTGGCTGATGTCGAATCGACTGATGTCCTGAGGATGAAGACTGATCCTGCATGCTGACCCATTTGGATGGGTAACTATCTGCTGATGAATTGTAATTGTCTGTTTGCCTTTCCTTTCTAGGTACCAACTGCTCTTTTGATAGAGGCCATAGTTAGATGTTTTCTAAATTCATGTTGTTAAATTGTTTTGCGTATAGCCCAACATGCTGATGCTAATTAGAGGTTAGTTAAGGAGTTCTCTAAAATCAGGTGCAAATAGACAAATGACTGAATCTTTGCTTTGTTGAATAATGTACTAATGATACTCTGCTAAAGTTGATTCATGTTGATGTCGTGCTTTGTTCTAATGTTCATGATCTTTGCTCTGATAAAGTCTTATTCGAGTTGCCATATTGTAGTTTTGTTGATGTGCTTATTGATATTGAGACTAATGAATATGCTAGTAGGTTGTAACTAATAGGGAATAAATATCCCACATCTTACTAGATTTGTGTGGTTATTCATGGCTGAAAGGTCATGGTGTGTTCCATTCTTATTAGATGTTAATGATTAGTTTTATTGATTAGTGATTGTTAATATCGATTTGATTATTGATCTTTCAGTTGGGATGTTAAATAGATATCTCGTCCTGCGGAGTCTCCAATCAGGGTCAAAAGGTTCATTGGCCTAAAACGAGTCCCATTGTAAGTAAATTATCAAAGCTGGGACGCGTTATCAGAGGCAAAGCCTGCTCACCATGCCAGCACCCCAACCACTCTGTGAAAGTCTGCGTGGTGGCTTCTGCCACTCACAGGCCTCTGGCGTGGCACACCCAAGTGCCAAGGAGTGGGAGCGATCACACAAGAACATGCCACGGCCCCAGAAGAGCTGCCACCACCTCCACCCCCAGCGGTGCAGTAACTGAAAAAGGAAGATAACAAGATCTTCCTGATCTTATGCACCCTCGAACCAGGGCAACCCTCACGAAGAGCTTGCCCTACCTGTTGGCTACACAGTGGACACACGTCAGTCATGTCTTTTATTGACACTGGGGCATCGGTTATCGTTGCCAGCCTGGAACAGTTCCATACCTTGACTCGCACCCCATGCTGCTGCTGCCCACTACAGTCAAAAGGAATGTATGTCTAAAAGAGGTCCCCAGTGATGTCTACCTCCTCCACCTTGACTTACAATGGATCTCCACAGGCGTGTGCTGCCTGAAGTGTCTTCCGATATCTCTCCGCATTGACACCACAGTTCGCCCTGTCTCACTAGGGCTCTGCTCAGTCCTGTTCCACCTCCTCCCTGCCGTATAGGCAGGACTACAAATACTTAAGGGTTTTGGATTAATCAAAAAAGTGTCAGGGTCCACTCCTTGTGTATCTCTCATAATAGTTGCGGAAAAGCCTAAAGAGTTGCGGAGCATCTATATTAGCATATTTTCATAGTCATGTGCCATCCAACCGGGGCCATACGAAGAGAATGTTACATTTCCCCCACAATCAATGACCTGATTGCCAACATCAATGGCCCAAAGTGATTCTCAAACTTAACTTGACCTCAAGGTACCATCAATTCGAATTGCATGAAGTGAAGACAGCAGATATTTTATGATGTTCTCCACTCCCGTCAGCCTACGCCACTATCAGAGGCTCAACTTCCAGTTATCATCAGTGGCTGAAGGGTTTCCAGAATGCTATTCGTGAAGTCCTTGTGGGCCTCAAGGAGGTAATCAAAGTCAATGATGACATCTTCATCCATGTCCCTACCATCAAAAACCACCGCATGTCAGCTTCATTCAACAGAATTGTCTCAGCTGGCCTCTCACTCAGATTCAGAAAGTGCCATTTTTTCTGCCATGAAATTTAGTTTTTCAGCTACATAGGGGGTCATTCTAACTCTGGCGGGCGGCGGAGGCCGCCCGCCAGACTTCCCCCCTCCAGAATACCGCACCGCGGTCAGGAGACCGCTGTGGTTATTCTGTGTTTCCCGCTGGGCTGGCGGGCGACCGCCAGAAGGCCGCCCGCCAGCCCAGCGGGAAACCCCCTTCCCACGAGGAAGCCGGCTCCGAATGGAGCCGGCGGAGTGGGAAGGTGCGACGGGTGCAGTTGCACCCGTCGCGTATTTCAGTGTCTGCTGAGCAGACACTGAAATACTTTGTGGGGCCTTCTTACGGGGGGCCCTGCAGTGCCCATGCCATTGGCATGGGCACTGCAGGGGCCCCCAGGGGCCCCACGACACCCCATACCGCCATCCTGTTCGTGGCGGGCGAACCGCTAGGAACAGGATGGCGGTATGGGGTGTCTGAATCCCCATGGCGGCGCAGCAAGCTGCGCCGCCATGGAGGATTCAGCAGGGCAGCGGAAAACCGGCGGGAGACTGCCGGTTTTCCTGTTCTGACCGCGGCCAAACCGCTGCGGTCAGAATGCCCTGCGGGGCACCGCCAGCCTGTTGGCGGTGCTCCCGCCGACCCTTGACCGTCGGGGTCAGAATGACCCCCATAGTCTCCAAAATATGGTGACATATACAGAACAAGTGCAGGAGCCTTCATGATTTTTTAGGAAATCTGAGAAAAAAATGATTTAGGCCCCGGTTGGGGTCCCTGGGTCCTGAGTGACACCACCACCAGGCCTATGGGGTCAGGGTATACCTACCCTTAAACCATATTTTTTTTAATTGTTTTTTTTCTTGGGACTCGTACAAATTCGAGTCCCAAGAGGGCTGCCAACCCTTCCTGGTTGAAGTGTTGGCAGCCAAGTGGATTTCAACATGAGATCTGTTGGATCTATGGAGGATCCACGTCCCTAGATATACAAATTTGGGGCCTTGGGGAGTAGGGTCCCCAGGACAAAAATTGGCTCAGGGAGGAGGGCCGCGTGGCCGTCTCCTCCTTTTAGTAATTGACTGGTCCCTGGGGGATGGAGTCCCTGGGCCAAAATCAACCTAGGGAGGGGGGCTACCTTGCCCTCCTCCCCTAATAATAGTTGGCCGGGACCCAAGGGATGGGGTCCCTGGGGCCAAAATCGGCCCAAGGAGGGGGGGGGGGTCACATGCCCACACCCATTTTAATATTTAGCCAGGCCCCACGGAATGGGGACCCCAGGCCAAAATAAGCCCATGGGGGGGTCCAGATGGCCAGCTCTCCCTTAAAATACATGGGCAGGCCCCAGATGATAAGGATGCCCGGGGCCAAATTCGGCCCAGAGAGGGAGACCACCACCCCTTTTAATATTTAGCCAGACCCCAGAGGATGGGGTTCACAAGGCCAAAATCAGCCCAGGGAGAGGGTCCCCTTTTTTAGGACGATTGAAGCCCTGGGGACTATCATATCCCCAGGGCTAAATTAAAAACTTAAAGAGGGGCCACGTGGACCTCCATGTGCCCTGGGGATCACCACCTTCCCGGGGCCTATAAAATAACTAAATTCTTGAGGGTGGCGCCATGGATCCCCTCCTGGGACCTATATACCCCAGGGGACCTCACGGCCTGCCTGTGCAAATTAAAGGTGGGGGCCACACATCCCTCCTGGAGCCATTAATGGCCCTGTGGACCTCCACTCCCCTGGGACAGCTCCTGCTATCTCCTGAGGGTGCCCACCCTCAGGAGACAGCAGTGTGCTTTAGCTTGGCGGGAGCAGAGGTTTAATCTGCTTCTGTGCCCGCTGTCCCGGGGCTATAGATAAATATATAAATAATGTATATAATGCGCTGCCCCAGGGATCGCCACCTCCCTGGGGCAAATAGGTAAAAAAAGAAAGGGGGTCCCCAAGCCTCATGGATCACCACCTCCCCAGAGCTTCTAACACATTGGAGGGGGGGCGTGCTGGCCCCCCGTGGAGCCATAGATGGCCCTGGGGACTGCGACCCCCCTGTGCTGGTTCCTGCTATGTCCTGGTGTGCCTACCCCTGGAACATAGCTGCTTGCTGTGGCTTGGCTGGAGTTGTGCAACTACAGCCAAGCCACAGCAAACACTTTGGTTTTTGATAGCGGGACCTGTCAAACAGGTCCTGCTGTCAAAAACCGAAGCTTTCATCTCTGTCAGGGGACAGAGGTGAAATGCTTCTGCAAGCAAGGAACTGCTATTAAAGCAGCTTTGTGTTTGCTGAGGCAATGACACCGTAAGGGAAGCCCGAAGGCTTCCCCAGTGGCGCCAGATAGCCGTAAAGGGCATTTTCAATAATTAAAAAAATATATATAAATAAATAAATATATAAGGGCTGTGGAGGAGCCCTTGAGGCCTCCCTCGTGGTCCCAGATAGCCCATAAAGGGCTAAAAAAAGAAAGAAAAAAAAGCAAGCCATATCACAGTGTGAAGGTCACAGACCTTCACACTGAGCACTCAGGGTTCGAGTCCAGCCAGACTCGCTTCCCTCTTTTTTTTTTTTAAGTGCAAATTATTTTAATTTTTTAAAATGACAGATACATTTTTTTTAATTGTACAGAAATATCTCATTCTAAGCACATCATACATCAAAGCCTAAAAAACTCTCTATCTCACTCCCTCTCACTTTATTTCTCTCTCTCTGTTTCAATCAATTTATCCCACTCACACCCACTCAGACACCTACATACCCACTCACAGACTAACTCAGACACTCAGGCACCCACTCACAGACCCACTCAGAGCCTCGTGCAGCTACTCACATCCCCAGTCAGATCCTCACACACGCACTGACAGCCTCATACACCTACTCACAGACCTACGGACACACTGACACACCCACTAAAACACTGATGTACGCACTCTCACACCCAGACAGATACTCTCACAGCCACTCTCAGCCCAGATACATCCTCTCACACCTATTCTGGCACCCAGAGAGGCTGCGGCCAACTTCTGCCGTGCATTGCCAAAGGGATGTGCACAGCATGGGGTTGGGTGGTCGGGGGGTTGACCATAGGGTCTGGCTGCTGGCCAAGTGTTTCAGGCAACCTCCGCTGTGCATGGGCGAAGGCTGTACATGGTGCAAGGTTGGTTGCTTAAAGGGGGTTGGGCTCAGTGCCTGGCCTCAGGCCAAGCTCTTCGGCCGTGCGCAATGGTGATTAGACTAACGCATAGTAATGAAAACTACTATAGGTTAAAAAAACTTAGAAATTCACTTTATCTTTAAAAGACAATGCCTCTTCAAAAATTCTATCTTTATACACTTCTCCAATTAATATATAGAATCTTCATTTCACCTTTCTTTTTTCACTTTTAAACAGGCATTTCACTGTTAATCAACATCCCTCTCTTATCCAAGTTATTTATTCTATTCCTTAAACGTTTCCGCTATAGTGTACCTCAAATATATAGATGTTTTATTCACAAACCTAAATCTTGGGAGTACTTTATGGTCCTTATTATCAGTCAAGCCATTTCCTTTAATATATTTATATGTACAAAAATGGAGTTGGTACTAAACATTTTTCGAAACTTTTTTTTCGAAGTGTCCCGTGTTTAATCGTGATCACACAGGATTAGTCAAAATTATTTCAACCACCATTTTCACTTTTCTCTAAAGTCTTTTGTTTGGGGCCTCTAAAGCAACCAATGTACTATAGTGTACTTAAAAATGTCATGGAGTAAATTGTTCCTAGGAGAGAGATCCATGTTTCTCTATCCAAAATTCCCTCTCTGCAATTTGTCTTCTGTGAATTACTCACATAATTACATTAACCTTTAGAATTTATGACCAATCTCCTTTGCTGTTTTATCTAATTTCAATCACAGAGGAGATCTACATGTATATCACACAATAGATAAACATATCATTTCACTTCATCTATCCAGTCTGTATTGTCAGTCATCTAATCTGATATACTAGGGTGCCATGATGTAAAATCCCAGGCTTTTATTACATAAAACAGGACACTCTCTGCTGAATTTATATTTCAATTGGTCTTCTAAAGTGATAATTGCATTTTTAAAGAGATCATGATGCATATTCTACCAACTTGAAATGCTGTTCAGCTTATAGTTCTAAACTGTTATTATTTCTTCCCTTCTCAATGTGAGAGCAGAGTCCTGATTCTCCATTATTAAATCTAAAATCTCCATAGATGTTCCAAAGTGCAGTGGGCTGAGGCTAAAGAGCATAGTTGTTAACTGCTTTGTCTGACTTTGAATACTTTTCAATATTCAGTACAAGATCTTAAAGTGTTATGTAATTAATCCATGCTACCCAGATTTCAAGGTAACCTCCCATCTACAGTACAAGACCTTAAAGTGCTATATAATAAATTGCTGAAACTATCTCATTTCATCCATGTGTGAATGTGTGAATGTCACAAAAATAAAGGGAAACCTTATACTGAAACATCCAATTGAGGCCACAAACAGTAAAAGAGAATGAGCATAATTCTGAATTAACTACCCAAATTCTGTGCTATATAATAAAGTGCTGATTCATTCCATCCATGCATGTGTGAATATCACAAAAATTAAACCTTACACTGAAACATCCAATTGGGGCCACAAATAACAACAGAGAATGTGTGTCATTCTAAATCAATTACCCAAATATTGGCCATTTCTTCATAATGTTCTTATGAATAACATAAAGGTGTCAAACCAATGTACTAGAAAGGTTTAACAAATAGTGCACATCCTGCTAAATTAAGAGTGATAACAGACGATCGTGCCCATGTGTTCACTTCCCCAGAAGATGCCTGGACGTGGTTGCACGCCAAAGGGCTGGCACAATCCCAAGAGGGTACGGGTGAGGGAGAAGAATGGCTTACCTCTTCGTCGCGTAAGCGCACCAGGGAACGATCAAAGGGACAACCCACTCTAAAACAGGCAGCAGAAGAAAGGGCAAAGGTATTGAAAGAAACATCCCTACACACACAAAACTCTTTTGAGGCAATACGGGCGGATCCCATCGACAACACAGATTCCAACTTGATCAGCTCTGGCTCCACGGTAACAGAGGTGTTCAAGTGTCCGACGCTCACCCCCAGATCTGCGGATGCACTGTAAATGCAATCTGCGAGACCAGTACTTCACCCGAACTGAGTAATAAGCCGAAGGGCGGCAAAGGACAATTGTGAGGAAAACCACACTGAGGACGTAGCTGTCACCTATGAGTATCTTTTGAACAATTTATCTTTTTCCCGATAACAATGATTAATGACATTGTTCATGTGGTGTGGGAGAGGCTAATACTCCGGGAGCACCCATACGTATACACAGATCATGTCTGTGGAAGGATGTGAGCCCCTTATAAGAACCACATCCGGTTGTCAAAATAGCTCCCTTAAAGGTATTCACATGGATACAGGTTTTCTTAAGTGTAGTGTGTTGTGTAGTTTATTACGAGTTCATAGTAGAGCAAGGAAATTAGTTGGGGCGGGAGGCGGGGGGAGACTGTTAAGTTGTATATTATAGGTCAAGTCAGAACACAAGAAACATTGCTGCAACTGTTAGTCTTAATTATACATTTGGAGGTGATGGTATGGGTCCGGACGGGTATTGAAATCTGGAGTGCGTCACATGTAGGTACACCACATAATGTTACATGGCTCAAACTGTAAATCATACCACACATGAATATGAAATAGTGATGTGGAATGTGAGGGGACTGGGTGCACCAAGCAAAAGATCTCGTGTATACGCCCGCCTCAGACGTCAGGGAGTACATATCGTCATTCTACAAGAAACACACCTACTGGAGTCTGACTTACAAGAGATGCGTGGGAAATGGGGAGGACAGATTATAGGCACAACATACTCAGCTTTTGCTAGAGGAGTATTGGTGTGGATAGCAGGCGGCGTCCCATATGTCCAAACCATGCATTGGATAGATCAAGGGGGCAGATACGTGGTAATAGAGGGACAATTAGATGGGAGACAACTAACGATAACCGGGATTTATGCCCCCAATAGTGCGATAGCTGAATTCCTGGGCACACTTACTCCAGCATTATTGGTAAACCCCGAAGCCCCGGCCATCTGGGGTGGAGACTTCAATGGCACACCAGATGTATTATTGGACAGGTCAAACACACACCCGAGAGGATCGACAAATAGAAGTGCCAGGGGCCCATTGCTGACATGGGCGGGCGACATGAGACTTTATGATGTATGGCGCATGAAACACCCACAGCAGAGGGAATATTCATTCTACTTAATACCCCACAAAGTACACACCAGAATAGATATAATATGGGGAACCCTTGACATATGCTCACTGATTAAAAGAACAGAATACCTAGCCAAGACACTGTCGGATCACTCGCCGCTGAGACTAACCCTGAATTGGGGCAGGAGATGCTCAGCAATCCCTACCTGGCGATTACAGGTGGAGGCTCTCCAGGATCAGGCGTTCGTAGAAGGATTAAACACAAAAGTGAGACAGTACTGGGAAATTAACAAGGACACCACAGACACAAGAGCGGTAGAGTGGGACGCACACAAGGCTGTAGTTAGAGGGCATTGTATCTCAACCACCTGGGGAGTGAGGCACACCCTCCACGCGGAGGTCAGCAAACTGGAAAAGGAACTGAGAGTATTGGAAACTGCAGTGGCACAAAATGAGACACCATACACAGCGCTAAAGAGGCGCATACAAAATACACTGAAGCGGATTCACGACTCCGCCGACACGATCACAGATATCATCTGATGCGCTTACAAACAGAGGGAGACAGAACGGGAAGGCTGCTGGCGTGGCTTCTTCGTGAGAACCGTCAGCAGTCCCCCATAGGGACTAGAGGCTAGATGGAGGCAAAATGGCCACCACGCAAGAAGAGATTAATGGGGCGTTTAAGGAATATTACACGAACCTCTATACCAGACGCACAGTATGTACTTCCCAACAACTAGAATCCTTTCTTGCAGAGTCACCCTTGGCACAACTGTCGCAGACATATAAGGAGACGCTGGAGGCTCCTTTGAGAATGGAGGAATTGGACTTAGCTCTAGCGCAGATGCCTAAGAACAAAGCGCCAGGAATAGATGGCCTCCTAATAGAATACTACTCTACTTACTCGAAATACTTAAAACCTCACTTGCTGAATGTATTCGAGGAGGCATGGACCTGCAAGCTATTGCCTCCAACACAGAGAGAGGCAATGATAGTGGTTCTCCCTAAGCAAGGTTGTGACCCCACAGACGTTAAATCTTATAGACCACTCTCGCTTCTAAATCTCGATTGCAAAATCCTAGATAAAATACTAGCTAACAGGATAGCTCCCATTTTACACACCTTGATACATGACGACCAAAACGGATTTATTCCAAAACGTAATACGTTTTTAAACATCCGCAGATTGCTTAGTGTTATGGGAGATACCCCTCTGGATGCGCACGATGAAGTGGTGTTATCATTAGATATTGAGAAGGCATTCGATGCACTGGGATGGGACTTTCTGTTTGCCACTATGCAGAGTAAGGGAATTGGCCCTAACTACATACAATGGGTACAGACACTGTATGCCAATCCCCAAGCTAGGGTCAAAACGGGAGGGGTTGTATCCGATAGCTTCCCGATCACCAGAGGCACTAGGCAGGGATGCCCCCTCTCTCCCTTACTGTTTGCTATGGCGATGGAACCATTAGCGTTTCGACTACGTGCAATGAAAGATAGATGGGGAATCCTCAGGAGTGGGCTGCACCACATTATATCATTATATGCAGATGAAGCCCTAATATATGTTCGGAAAGGAAGTGCGGTGATACCCTCAGTGATCTCACTCTTGACTGAATATGGGGAGATATCAGGCTTGGTGGTAAACGGGAAAAATAATGTGTGTTTCCACTAACAGTTTGGTCTCCGATGAGAAAAGAAACTGCCCCCATAGGACGCCTGAAGGGGTATTTTGATACATTCAAATATCTGGGGATCCATATTTGCCACAGAACTGAGGATCTCAGAGATGGGAACCTGGGGCGCGCACTAGGCTCTATGAAAGGGTTGCTGTGTTTCTGGTGTAAATTGCCATTATCACCCCTGGGCAGGGTGGCGGTGGCGAACATGCTGCTACTGCCCCGGCTGTTATATTACTTTGTGGCATTGCCAATCAAAGTCCCCAAAAGCTTTTTCCGGGATTTGAACTCAGTTCTACTGCAGCTCATATGGGGAGGGGGCAGAGCGCGTGTCGCACTTACCACACTGCAGCGTCCAATCAACGAGGGAGGCTTGGGAGCCCCCAATTTTGAACTCTACTACGCTGCCGCATAGTTACAGTGGATACTGAACTGGATACACAGACCCACACTGGCAGAATCCACATGGGTTTTGCCGCGATTACATGGAGAGCCATTGCTCACATGGCTAACAAACAAAACAGTGAAAAGGGCATCTGACAATTTATTAATGGTACTAGCACACGCATGCTAGAAGAGATACATACAAAAAGGTCGCAGGGTATGCCCCTATTCCCCACTCATCCCCCTGGGACTGATTCCTGGATGGGCTAACGTGGCTAGATCACACTCGCTTATGGCCTGGACAGAGGCGGGTATACTGATGATAGGAGACTGCTTGGAAGAGGGGAGATTAATGACATTTGAATCCATACAAGCCCTCACAGCAATGAATCCAGGGCAATTTATAGCTTACTATGCTATGTGTCACTTAATCAAAAAGACATGGGTGGCTGGCGACCAAGAACCAGAGATCTCCCCCACACTACATCATATGCTGCAATATGATAATCAAATAAAAGTTGTAACAAACTTACATAAAATTCTGACTAAACCCCCTGAACCCAATTTAGAGAATGTGAGAGAAAGATGGAATACAGTACTGCCAAATCCGATATCACAAGATGACTGGTCGAAAGTACTATACAAAACTCGGGGGTATCGAGAAATCCTAGATTTCGCTACACTCAGTTCAACTTCACACACCAAACATACCTATCACCAGCTAGGATTAAACGCTTGTTTCCTGGATTGGACCCAGCCTGCCCTCGATGAAATGCCCCACTGGCACACTTTTACCATATGGTCTGAAAGGGTGCTCAGGTGAACAGGGAGTGGAATGGAGTAGTAGAAGAAGTTTCAGAATTGACGAGTCACGTATTTGCATTAGACCCCAAATCCTGTCTGTTGGGGCTGAGATCGAGAGAAAAGAAACATAGACACCTACATAAGTTTGCAGACTTAGCGTATGTAATGTACAAAAGATTGATAGCCATGAATTGGAAATCGCCCAGAGCACCAGATTTGAAAACATGGCACGCCCTGACACTGAGCTGGACCCGTACAGAATACCAGGTACTGCGAAAATTATCAGGAGAGGGCCAACCACACACAGGATGCGAAACCTGGGAAACATTAGTAACCAAACTAGAGGCTAAGAATGATGAGAGAACACCATGAACTGGACAACAATACAGTACCAGAGATAAGATAGATAGATCTTGACCACCTCTAACATAACATAGTGAAACAGACGAGCCACGCCATGCTAGTGGAGAGTGCACCCACACCCACAAATCGTTGGTCTCCACAGAGGAAATCACGTGATGAGTAGATAACCGGAACACAAACAATAAGTATAGCTACATCACACACCAAAAAAGACACCAATCCAGTCTCCCCTACCATCACAAACAGAATATGAAACAGTAGGGAATAACACAGCCAAGTAGTTGAATGGGCAACAATCTAAGTACTACACTGCAAGACCCAGTAACCAACCGCAGCAGACAAATATACTGAGAGATGCAACAAGACCTAAGTTATGTTGTTTTTGTTTTGTTTGAATGTAAACATTATAGCTGATCAATCGAATCCTACTATTGAAAACACAAAATTATTGTAACATTATCTGCAATGAAAATTTCATAAAACATTTTTTTTAAAAATAGTGCACATTATTGACGTCCTATATTACCAACATGAACCTGAAAATTTCTCCTGATATGGAGCAGAGAACAAACTTATTAAAGTGATGAATCTATATCTTTAAGAGGAAAGGAATTCTCATAAATGTACATATAGTTCAGCATTGGTATTCCTACCCCCTGGTATCTCTGTTCCAATGGTACTAATCCAGCTTGATTCAGATCTCCTCAATGTTGACTCCTGGTCTCCACCTCTAGGTTTAGCTTTAATGTGCTAGATTCCATAGTAACATGAACCACTTTTGTCATGATCATGTTTCTCCAAAATGTGCTTGGCTATCACATAAGCATAATCCCTGTTGGAGATTGCTCTTAAATGTTGAAGTATGCGAAGTTTAAGTTTGTTTATAGTACTCCCAACAAACTCTTTGTCACAGCATTCCAGCACGTAGACTGTATAAGATGTTTCACAGAGTATTCGTTCTTTTAATTTTCCGGTTGTCCCATCAACAGATTCAAAAGCTGTCCTGTTTTTCCACTCTGGCAGGCCTTACATTTTTGACACTTTAAAAAAATGATTTTTTTAAGCCAATAGCCTGTACACGCCTCTCGGGCTGGCAGATATCTTTTAATCAAAATGTCTCCAAATGAGGATTTTTTCCTATATTTGATACTCTGATATTCTGCTGTCCATTCCTTTAAATCTTCATCCTTTTTTATGATGCTCCATTTCTTTCTCAATGCTTTTTTGATTTCTCTATCAGAGCAGGTAAAGTCCATAATATATCTTATTAGTTCTTTTTCTTCTCTATCCAATCTTGTGTTTTTCAGGACTAATAAACCCACTCTATTTCTTAACCTTGCTCTTTTCGAGGCATCTTCCAGTACTGAGGATGGATAACCTGTTCTTTGAATATTTGGAACATTTCTTGTCCTTGAACTTCAAAATCATGTGGCTTTGAACAGTTTCTTTTGATTCTCAAAACATCACCATAAGGCATACTCCACTTCAGTGCCTTGGGATGTGCACTGTTCGCAAACTGTTACAGCTGGTAGGTTTCCAATACAATTTTGGACAAATCTTTTTATTATCTGTACATGTCAGTATTTAGATAGTTAATTGTCTTATTGCTTATTTCATATGTAAACTGCAGCCCTTGAGGGTTATTGTTTAAGGATTGTAAAAATAATTCCAGTTCATCTTTCTCTCCTTCCCAGAATAAAAACAAGTCATCAATAACATTGATCCATAAGAGCACCTTTTTTAATATTTCAGTTTTCCTCCGTCCACCCATTTTCAGCTTCGTAGTAACCCATTGTCAGATTGGCATACGTTGGGGCAAAAGACGTGCCCATGGCTGTCACCTTCTTCTGAATGTAATATTTTTCCTCAAAAAGAAAAACATTATTTGTCACTCAAAATTCCATAATATCAACAGCATTTGCATGTGTTCCACTAAACTTAGTGATCTTGAATGTAAGAAATATTCACTCTCTTTTAACCCATCCTTATGTACTATTGAAGTGTATAAGGATACAGCATCTACTGTTGCCATTATATATTTTTGTTTCCAAGATATGCCATTTAGCTGGTTTTAAAAAGCCATAGCTTCTCTGATGTATTATGGAAGTGTTGCCACATTTTCTAGCAAAGAATACCAAGAACTCAGAATTGGACATCATGGTGGATTTTCTAACTTTTTATGCACTTTAGGTAATATGTACATTGTTGGTGTTGTGGGGGGAATTTTTCTTGCGTACACTAGCTCCTCATCTTCAAGAAGCCCCCTTTCATGCCATACTTACAGTTTATCATGACATGCCAACATAATTTTCTTCATGGGGATCCTCTTTCAATCTCTCATAGATCTCCGGATCCAGAAGTTGTCTCTTGCTCTCCTGATAATATTTATTTCAAGCTACGATTACTACATTTTCTCCTTTATCAGAGGCTTTTAAAAAAATAAAAATTCCTTTTGTGAATCCTTCAATGCACACCAATCCTCTTTAGTCATATTTCTTTGTTGATTATGTTGATTATTCTTTTCTTTTTGTGATATGTCCCTTAACTCTTCCACCACCAATTCCTGAAAAAGATCTGCCTTGTTCCCTGGTGGCAATTGTGGGCAAAATTGTGATCTTGGCTTGCATCCACTCATGAGTGATTTGTCAGTCTCAATACCTGCTGCACAGAATTCCTGATTCGGGATAGCCTCTTGATTTCCTGTTTCCTGTGACTGGCTTGATTCTTTTTCCAAACTGGACAGCAACCGTATTGGAGCATAACTGCCACTGTCAAATTAGATAGAACTTGAGGAACATGCAGTCTTTTCCTGGTTTGTGTTCTCATAGCAAAGTACTTTTTCATTTTCATTTCCTACAAAATTTGTATAGATCCACCCTTGCCATAGCTAAGTCTATTCCTGTGTTTGGGCAAAACTCAAGTCCTTTATTTAAAATATTTTTATTTCTCATTTAGCACTTTTGATTATGGATTGATTACGAAATCGTTCTCTGGGGTTATTACCTCTTTGAGCCTATGCCACCTTTTCCCACCCGCCTTGTCCTTCTTGATTTGTTTAATTTTCTGTCTCCGGGGCCCCTTGGCCTCTCCTCTGAGTTGTCATTTGCAGTTGGTGCATTTCCCTAAAAAAATCCAGTTTTGCTTGTGCCATTGATGATCCCTCATTCCCAGAGCTTACCTTGGAGCTTTCCACACTGGATGGAGGTTCCGTTTGATCCTGCCTTTGCTACTGTAAACCACATCAATGTCTTGAAAGGTCCCATGGCTTAATCTGTCTGAATTCTATTAAATTTCTTTAACTTCTTGAGTTGTACTTCTTTCTCATGTTTTTCCAGTTTCCTTTTGAGTTCCTCAAGGGCTTTTGTCCCTTCTTCTGTTTCTTTATAGTTTTCCTGTGCTTTTTTCTAAATCCCAGATTTTTTCTGTGTCTGGCATTAACTTTCGTTCAGCATGCACAGTGAGGATATTTATTAATTTTGTGGTACATTCTGTTGTGTCAGTCTGCCATTTCCTAAGTAAATCAGGGTCCATGTCATTAAGTGTTGGTAGAAGAAATATTCTTAAACCTCTTGGGATTCAATTACATTTGATGTATTTTTTAAGGGTAACACTTTCCCACCATTTAATAATCTCCATTGTGCATGCTTCCTCAAGATCCTTCATTAATAGTTTAGGATCTTTCCCCTTCTTTGCTCCTTGTGTTTGCATGCTCTGCAGCACTCTGCTGCTGTCTTTAGCAAACATCTCTTTAGCCAATTGTTCCCATTTCCTCCATCTACCTGCCATTATCTTTGTTTTTAGCTTTTGATTCCTATATATTCCTATATTTATGTTTTGCCACAATCATTTATTCGTTCAATGACTTACTGTGTTGTGTAGCCATTTTAGCCATAGCTCCATGCACGTTATTTTAACACACTAGGTCAAGCCGCTGTGCACCTTAAACTAGATATATTTTATTCTACTTCATTTTATTATTGTTACAGTAGCCGCTTTTACAGTCTTGTTTTATTTTCTGTTTATCTAACTGTTTTTGCCTAGGCCAGCACTCTGTTCTCAAATAAGACATTCTTGATCACTCTGTGCTTCTTCCAAGGCTACAGCACAGTACATTGCTGGTGAACGTGGTAGAAGTTTAGTCTCCAACATTCGTAGAAAACACACATCCTTACGTAGGGACATTTTCCCAGAACATCAGCTGTGTTGTTATAAAAACACTTCCTTGTCCCTTACACGTTAGAGGGAGATTCCAGCCAGAGAACCACAACTGTATGCTGATTGCCAAATGCTTCGCTACAGATGCTAAAGCAGACCGCAGGCCTTTGCCCAGGTATGGGGGATGATGTCTTCCCAGGGGAACCTGAAGGGCAGAATTAGAGCTTAACATGCTGTGCTCTATCATAGCCTAGGTAGAAGTTAGTCTATTGACAATAGTGACAATATGATAGCATTAATTTTTATGCTTCACTCTTCTCATCACAATTTTAATACTGTCATGTTGTGCTATCTAAGATGCAGTCGTTTTATTAAACTCATTATTGAAACATACACTGCCTCTGTTTGTCATTTATATATGAGACTAAATGTAACTGAGAGAAACGTATGAGACCTGAGCGACCACAGTTTTCCTGAGAAACCAATTATGTCATGCCCTCGGCTGCCCAGTCATCCCTATCCTTGGGTAGAGATGAGTCACTGCTAGCTAGCCAAAACAAAACTCAGATTGGAGCGACAGGTGTCACCCGCAGTGGGTTAGACTTAGGCGGTCATTATGAACATGGCGGGAAAGACCGCCGACCGCTGTGGCGGCTGGTGAACAGAATCCCGGCGGCGGCGGTGAATGGAAACCCGCCATATAATGATAGAAAAACCCAACCCCGCCAAAAATTCCCAGACCACCACGCCCCGCCAGGGCCCTGTCGGCAGGAATCCCGGCCCACCCCACCTCGCCACCGCCAAGCACACCCACATCCCGCCCTCCAAATAATGATGCACAAATCACCTCGGCGGACAGTGGAGGCCGGACGACCATTGGCGGCTGCCGCTGCGACCGCCACGGGTGGCAAGTGGGCCCAACAGCAACCAACGCACACATTGGCTAGGCCGAGCACCCACACACCTGACACACATCCAGAACACCATAAAACACCCCCAGACACACCCGACAATCCCTAGCAACAAAACCAGGACTAGAAGACGGAGAGCACCAGAGCCAGACAGAGAACGCCAGTAGACAGGACATGCATAGCGACTCACACAGGAGCACTCAGACCCGTCCCCAGTCTCGACGCCATCCACCACCCTCACCATGTCCCCCCCCCAAAATCCACGCTTCACTGAAAGGGAGCTAAGGTCCATGGTGGACGAGATCCTAAAGGTGGAGCCACAAATAATGGGGTCCGAGGTGCAGCACATACCCATTTCGCGGAAAATGGAGCTGTGGCAGACCACTGTCAACAGGGTGAATGCAGTGGGACACCATCCACGCACCAGGGACGACATCTGTAAGAGATGGAACGACCTGCGGGGGAAGGACCGCCACCAACACCACCCGACTACACCGACTGGGAGGAGAAGGTACTCGCTATCCTGCACCCAGAGGTACTCACTGGACTTACTGGAGGAATGGACTCGGGTAAGTCATCTACAAATACCCCATATACACCATACCTGTAATGCATGCAACACACCCACCTAGACCCACACCCCACCCAGCCATTACCCACCACATACACCACCCTGTATCACCCACAACTCACTACCAGGCCCACATCACTCCCGCTGTGCACAGCCACCCACCCCTGCACGTACCCACAATGGAATAATAACCCCCACTGCAATGTAACCCTACCACTGCCACTAAATGCAATGACCACATCACAAAGGAACCCTGGAAGGCCACTGAAAGGCACACCAGCACAAAATTGTACAGTTCAGTACACCTCAAACCCTCATGCATATGTAACAGACATGTCTATGTCCCCCAACAGGCACCACCACCCATGCAACCCTAATGGAGGGGACAAGGAGTGCCACAGCACTCCAGGGAGACAGAGGCACATCACAAGACCTTGGCGAAGGACCCCTGGACACTGATGAGCAGGCAGGCCCCTCACACAGACCTGGATGCTCACCATGAAGCAGCCCCACCCAGGAAAACACTGTCACCCCTAACACCCAGTCAAGACCAGCAGGCCAGGGGAGGCGTACCCACACCAGTGGACCCAGGGCACAGACAGGTGGAACACAGCTACAGAGGCCACAGTCTCCCACTCCCAACATGCAGGAAGGTGAGGGCCCCAGTACAAGTGGCAGGTCAAGACCTGCGCAGGGGACACAGGCACAAGGGGCCAGGCCAAGGTCGAGTGCCCCAGTGGGTCAGGGGGTAGGGCACCGGATGGATGCAGCAACCCAGGACGTCATTGCAGAGGTATTGGGGGCCTACCAACATACCCAAGACAGGTTGGCACAGATTGTATCCACCTTGGAGCAAAGCCAGAGGATGCAGCTGGAACAACACCTACAGGCCATGGAGCAGTGGAAAGAACACAATGCCACAATGGCCACCATTGCTGGAGCACTGCTGCAGTTGGTCAACAAACAGTCAGACACCCACACCGGCAAGAGGCCCCCAAAACAGCCCTGGACAACCAGCAACAGATGACCCAAGCAGCAGAAACAGCACAGGAAATACCCTCCCAGGAATCACAAGGGCCAACCATGCCACCTCAAGAAGCTCCACAGCAGGCACCCAAACGTAGTCTTAGGCCAAGATATGGCAATGGAAACCCAGCTAAGAACAAACCCCACTCCAACAATTGACACTGCTACTACTGCAAAGCAACCATGCCACCCATTCACCAACTACACTTAGCTGAGGGCTAAATAAAGTACTATACTACAAATAGGACCCACCTATGACATCCAACAGGGCTGCCACCAAGTCGGTTTTGAGGACACCCAACCCTTACGACTTCCATCACTGTACATAGCACATTTCACTGTATTCGACCAATAAACAACATTCCTCACCTGTAACACTGTCCCCTGTCTTCAATGGAAGATGGATGTATGGATGCAACTGGCAGGGAACAACTTTATTGTAAATTTGTGCTTGGTGGTGGCAATGTGTGTTTCAAATTATGCAAGGAGGTAATGCATATATTGTCTGCTAGTACCATGCTGAAGAGGTCCATGTCTCGCCTATCATGACCAATCCCCCCTATGTGACATGGCACACTTACAGTATCAGTCACTAACCACTATTACAGGCTTAAGTCCCACACAGCTATTGGAAGTAGAGTTGTATCGGTTGGTTTCTAAAATTGACATCTTCCCCTTCCTCATTCTCACCATCACTCACCTCACCTCTCTGAGGTAACTGATCAGGACCTATAGCACCCTCCACCTCCAAAAGGGGGATTGAATGTCTCACAGCCACGTTGTGCAGCATGCCACCACTATTCTACACACCTTATCAGACCCATAGGCCAGGGAACCCCCAGAGATATGTAGGCACTGGAATCTAGCCTTCAGGAGACCTCTAGTACACACTATCACCCTCCTAGTACGTCCATGGGCCTCATTGTATTTCCTCTCTGCATCCTTCCTGGGATTCCTCACTGGTGTCAGGAGCAAACGCAAGTTTGGATAGCCAGAATCACCTAGAGAAATGGTCAATACAGAGTCGTCATTGTAATGTCCCTTAGTCAGACAGGCTGGTTTTCTGCAATGTGTCAGTTAGTGACAGGCAAACTTACCTATGATCCACCCTCTGTCCTCTTGTAGTTGTTCCATCTTCTGTGGCACACTACTGTTCCTCAAAACAAATGAATCATGGACAGAACCCGGAAACATGGCATTCACATGGGAAATGTACTGGTCTGCAGTACATACCAATTGGATGTTCATGGAGTGAAAGTTTTTCCTGTTTCTGTACACCTGTTCACTCACTCTTGGTGGGATGATAGCTATTTGGGTGCCATCGATGGCACCTATGACATGGGGAATGTTTGCAAAGGCATAGAAGTCAGACTTGATGGCAGGGAGGTCAGCACTTTGGGGGAATCGCACATAGGATTGCAGATGTTGTACAAATGCATTCAGAAATCTGTCAGTACCAGGCTGAACATTGGCTGTGAGAAACCAGTACCCATGCCCACTGTCACTTGAAATGAGCCTGTGGCCAGGAAATGGAGTGCGGAGAGCACCTGCAAATCAGTTGGAATGGCATGCTGATTACTATTTCCGGGAGTCAGTGCAGGATCCACTAATGCACATAGGCCCTGAATAGTTGCACGTGTGAGTCTGTAGGTGATTATGATCTGACGCTCCACCATGGTCCCCATATCCACAAGTGGTCTGTACACTGATGGTGCCCTTCCTCACCACAAGGGTCGGTACCTATGAGGGGTAAGAAAAAGGAGTGATGTGCACACATACACTGGCAGATTTGCTACATACATGCAGTGCATTCTTCATAGTAGTGTCTGTACAATAACTGCAACCTGACAGATGTACATGTACATCACTAGGAGGGAATGGAGTAAATCATGTGTGATTATATACTCAATGGATAGAGTCCTAGGTGCTTCTTATGGCTAGTAGGCCCAGCATTGTGAGTATTATGAATTTCAAGATGCGTAGGTGATGGCAAAATGTCTGCCCACTGTAGTTCTGCCCCTTCATTGTGGAAGTGACCTAATACTGCTAGCGGTTGACGTCAGAGCGTACGGCGGTGTTGATCGCTGTTTGCACCCTCATTGGCTAACATGGATGCCAATGGGGAATCCTGGCGTATCATGATCGCCGGCGGCGGTGACGGTGCATACCGCCGCGGAACGTATGGGCGTTCCCATCGGTTGATCACTTGACTCCCTGATCTTGTGCGGGCAGGTACTCCACTCTATGTACTGCTGTGGCCTGCCTCTGGCTAAGGATGTTCCACGTGGTGCAGGGGAAAGGGCCCCAGCCTTCACCCAGGAAGAACTGGAGAAACTTGTGGAAGGGTCCTGCCCCTGTACGGCAGACTCTACGGCCTGCCAGAGGTACAGGTGAGTCCAGGTTTGGGGGGAACTGTGTGAGTAATGGATTGAGTGGATTGCACAGATGTGTGCTCCTGTGAGCCAGGATGGGCCTTGGAGCATGGAATTCTGCGTGCCACTATCCTGCATGTCTGGGAGTACTGTCTGTCCTATGTCTGACAATCTGCCAGCTGTTGCCATTGTGCAGGTGCCTGACCTCTGTGTTCCATTTCTGTGTCACCCTACTAGGTCAGCGCCCACCAGAAGAGGGCACATTGGCATGCCATCACCAAGGAGGTACAGACCCTGGCGGAGCACCCACTGTCGAAAGAGGTGGGAAGACTTGGGGCGCTGGGTGCGGAAGATCACTGAAGCCCAGCTGGGGAAGTCCTCCCAACGTGGAAGGGGTGCCCTTTGGGCACTGACCCCCCTCATGCGAAGGATCCTGGTGGTGGCGTACTCAGACCTGGATGGGCACTTGAAGGCTGCAGAGCAGTCACAAGGGGGTGAGTACTCACAGCCCATACTTCAGCCTGGAAGGATGAGTGTGTGTGCGATAGGGCTCATGGTGCTTAGAGCAGGGAATTTGACTGGTGTCCAGCTACTGTCTGCTCCCCAAAGGGTGTAGGGGTGTCCCTGTCAGGTTTCACCTACCTCAGCTCCAATTCAATTTCACGGGATGGGTGTAGGTCAGTATACTGCTCAGTAGTCTGGGCCATGGCCATAGTGCACGGTGCTGCCTGTTGGGTATGTCTGCTGGGTACGTGTATGTCTGGCCATTGTGTATCAGCATTCAGCTACTTACAAGTGACTCTCCTGTGTTGTCTCCCCATCCCTGTTCTCTTGTGTTTGTTTGGTACAGCATCAACATCAAGCGAGGGAGCTGAGGCACCGGCAAGCGGGGAGGCAGCAGCCCATGTAACCTCCGAGGCAGAGACAACGGACGCCCAGGGGACCAGTGGGTGGGAGGGTGAGGGGACTTCCACGGGGGAGGCTACTACCACAGGAGGTAGTGACTCTGAGACCTCCTCCGATGGGGGTCCTCCGGTGGTGGCGGACCCTGGTGGACAAACCACTACCATGAGATCTTCCGCAACCCACCATACCATCAGCGCCCTCCTTTCTGCTCCCCACGGAGTTGCCTGTGCCCGCCCACCCAGAAAGGTGGGTATCTCCTTCGCCCCAAGCACCTCCTCCCCTGCCCCAGTCAGCCCTGCTGCCCTCACAGCGGAGGCTATTGACCTCCTGAGGGCCATCTCTGTGGGGCAGACAACCATCGTCAATGCCATCCAGGGTCTGGCTTCTGAGGTGCAGCAGACCAGTGCCTATCTGGATGGCATTCACGGTGCCGTGTCTTCCCTACAGAGATCTTTTCAGGCTCTGGCCTCCTCTTGGACAGCAGCCAGTTTCCCTGGCCATTCCGTCCCCCCTCCAACCTCCTCTACCCCTTCCAGCACCCCACTTCCTTCACCTGTCCAAAGCACACAATCAGACCCGCCTACAGGCACATCAACACCCAAGAAGCACACTTCCAAACACAAGCACCACACCTCCCACCACAAGCATTCACACAGCCAACAGACACCTGCACACACAACAACGTCCACTTCCCCCAGTGTTCCCACCTCTTCCTCCTCCCTGTCTGTCCCCGCTAGATCCACACCCTCATGCACTGCACCTTCACTCACTGTTACTGCTCCTCTTTCTGCACTAACCACAATAGCAGACAGCCATACATGCACCCCATACACCACACCTGCACTCACTACCTCCACTGTAGTTGACACATGCAGCACACTCACCAGACTTGCAGACACCCACCCAACATACATCCACACTAGCTGTCTGTCTTCTCCCACTGTGTCCACCACCCCACCTCCCAAAACACTCAAACGCACCAAGACACCCACCCATCAAACATCCACCACACCACAGCATACTGAGCGGTCACCTGCACCCACTACACACACACCTACACCCCATACATCAACTCCCTCTGTCTCCACTCCCACGCCCTCATCCACGCCCACCCCAATTGCTCCCAAAAAATGTTTCCTCTCCCATGCAGACCTGTTCCAACCCACTGGCCCACCCCGTCTTGTCCCGAAACGTGCCCACCTCCTTGTCCTTTCCGCTCCTTCCACATCACAGCCCACCCTGGTCCAGCCTTCACATTCCCGTGCCCCTTCTCCGGTGAAGAAGAAGGCCTGCTCAGAGCCTAAGGCATCCAGCTACACCCGAGCCAAACAGTCCCCATCCCCTTCAAAGGAGAAGCCCACCCCCCCCTCCAACCTCCTCACGCAAGTCTAAGTCCCTCCCCTGTCGGAAATCCCCACCCCCACGTGCCCCCCTTCCGTGAGGTGCCTGGATCCCCATATGGTGCCCGTTCAGTGGAGTACCAAGCACTTGTGGGAGTCAGGTGTGGCCAGTTGTGGCCAAGGACAAAATACTTTTTATGGACTGGCTATTGGCCTTGTTGCCACTGTTTTGCTCAGTGAGCTGCATATTAAAGTTTCTGTGTGGCCTCTGTTTGGGCTGCATGCAGTTCCACCCTCGTGTTTGTTTTAATTATTTATGGGTGTGGGGCTATTGTATGTACTATGGTCAAGTTGCAGTGGCCTTCGGTCTGGTACGTCCCTGTTGGTGTGAGGTGTCTGATTGTGCTGCTGGGAAGGGTTGGGGGGCGTTGCAGAGTGGGTGGAGTGGGTGGGTATGTAACTTTGCCCTTTCCTCCCTTGTGTTGTAGGTTGTGGTACTTACCGTCGTCGTCTTCGTCGGCGGTCTCGGTCGTGTAGATATATGGCAAGGAGCAAGGCTGGCATGATCTGCAGCTCTCTGTCCATGGCTGCCACTTCACGTTTTGTGGAACTCCGGTGAGTGTCTCCTTCTATTTGTTTCATTTCCACCTGGCTTTGTGTGGCGGTGGTTCCCGCCCCGGAACTGGCGGCGGAATGGTGGTTCATAATTTGATGGGTGGGTTGGACCTTTCCGACGGCCTGTGAGCGGACACTGCCATCGTCAGCGGGACTCCTTTCCTGGCGGTGGGTGGTGCGCGGGATGCGTGTGTTTCATTTGCTTAATTATTTGGTGGACCGGCCCGCTCCTCTGTTGGCGTCTTCTACCGCCACCGCCGGTGGAGCGGAACGTACTGCCATATTCATAATGAGGGCCTTAGTCTCCCACACGAGGTGATTCTGCTGCTCAAAATCCAGTAGTCTCATTAGAATAATAAGAGCCTACGCGACAACTGAAGATACGGTCCACTCATGCACATTTTGTTCTGACACAGCCCCTTAATTTTGTTATGATTACATGGCCCTTGATCCATCAAAAGTTAATCACGGGACCTACCAAAAGTGGCTTACTGTGTGTGTACTGCCCTTACGGTTCATTTATATAATTGTATCTGTCTGTTTTTCTCTCCACACTTAGTACAGTGGAGAACAAGGCTACGGCCAATGGCGTTTGTACACTGTCTTGTGGCTAAGGATTAGAACAGCGGATCTTGGAATAGTTATCCCTGATAGTCCTCCGAAGATTTCACAGCAAGCCCACACCGGCACTGCTGCCTCCTTGTTACCCGCTCACACGTTCTCTTCTTTCAGACACTTCGTTTCATTGACCAGAGGCAGTTGGCGTTTATGGAAAATTCCTTCACCATCACGCCGGAAGTTTCCTCCACCTTGCTTCTGGGTGCTCGAAGGTTACAGGGATGTTATAGTTAGGTTCTGAATCTACTCGCACAAAACTATAGAAATTAAGCAGTTAAAGTTAGAGTTATTTCGAGGAACTATAACTCGTGGCCTAAGGTAACTGTAACTCGCTTCCCGCCAAGCACAGCTTTTTTTCAATATTTAACTTGTAATGTATCATTGATATTTTTATTGACATTATAAAAGTTATCATGAGTGCTGGGGCAATTAGCCGGGCGTAAATTATATTTTCCTTAGGCTGTGAGTGATAGTTACTTGAAATAACTCTAACTAAAACAGCTGAATTCTATGGTTTAGTGACAGTAAATTCAGAACCTAATTATAACGTCCGTGTAACCTTTGTTTTTTTCAGTGAATTTCTACGTTTTTTTTTTTTTCAGAAAGTAATTTTCATTATTATACATTAGTCCAACCACAGCCAATCCCTGTGGCTTACCCTCCTAACCATGCGCAATGGGAGTTGGCTGCAGGACCTATCTCTCTGGGTATGAGAATAGGTGTGAGAGGGTGTCTCTGGGTGTAAAAATGGCTGCAAGAGTGTCTGTCTGGATGTGGGAGAGTCTATGTGGGTGTGAGAGTGTCTGATTGTGCTCCAGTAGATGCATTTACCTAAACAAAAGATTTCAAATAGTTTTTCAATATGGAAACGCTAAGTAAGCACACTTGCTCAGCCTTTGCCAAGCCCAGGAGTTAGGATAATTTGTCCTTTCCAAAAGTGGAGCTTCACCTGGGACACCTGCTACATTTACATTTGTAAGTGCTTCCTCCTCAAATG
Organism: Pleurodeles waltl; assembly: GCF_031143425.1. NCBI lineage: Eukaryota > Metazoa > Chordata > Amphibia > Caudata > Salamandridae > Pleurodeles > Pleurodeles waltl. The sequence goes on from NC_090437.1 coordinate 172,585,191, forward strand.
TAATTTCTGTGAAATGAGCATCCTGACCAGAACAGAAGCTTTCCTGCTCATTCATCCAACAAGATTCCACATTTTTTCACAAAATATCTACCTAAGTGGAGCACTTTCTTCTGGTTATGTAGTAAGTGCCACCTCAGGTTAATGCCCTTGTGGGGTAGGGGAGCTGGGCAGCCCCTCTCCACTGGCTGATTTCGGCCCAGGGGACCCCATCCCCTGGGGTCTGGCCTAAGCATTAACTTTTTTTGGGGGGAGTGGGGTCGCACGGCCCCCCTCCCATGGTTGATTTTGGCCCCAGGGAACCTATCCCCCTGGGCCCAGCCATGTCACCTGGGTGCCCACCACCATTCGGGACCACAGAGAGCCTGAAGGCCCCCACAGTCCCAGCCAGTTCCCCACCTCCTTTGCTATCACAGGCAAGGAGCTACTAAACATGCAGCTTCCCCTCTGTGAGAGCAATCGTTTCACCTGTTTCCCTGCCCATGGACAGTGAAACAGAGGAAACCTCCACTTCCAGCAAGCAAGAGCTGTTTAACAGCTCTCACTTGCTGGAACTGGAGTGTTTGCTGTGACTTGGTGGGAGCTGTCAAAGTTCCCTCCAAGTCACAGCAAACAGCTATGTCTCAGGATGGGCACCCTGGGACATAGCAGAAGCAGGACCTGGGGTTCCCCAGGGCCATTATTGGGTGCACGAGGGGGGCTGCGTGGCCCCCCTCCGATTAATTTAGCCTTGTGGAGGTGGTGGTCCCTGGGGCTGTGGGGGGACTGTGCTCCATGCCCCTGCATTAATTCATAGTTAGCCCCGGGGAGGTGCCAGTCCCTGTGGCTTTGGGGAAGGCCAAACGAGCCTCCCCCATTTTATATAAACACTTTGTCCCGAGGAGGTGGTGGTCTTTGGGGCGCAAGGGCCACTCGGACCCCCGCATTAATTCATATTTAGCCCAGGGATAGGGTGGTCCCTGGGGCTTTGGGGGAGGCCATATAGGCCTCTCCCATTTTAGATAAACACTTTGCCCTGGGGAGGTGATGGTCACTGGGGCTAATCTAAGCCCGAGGAGGGGGGCCCGTGTACCCCCCTCCTATTTCAATGCACACCGGACCTGGCTCACTCGGAGGCTGTTTACAAAATAAACGCAGGAGGCCGAGCTTGGTTCTTTTTTAAAAAAATTTGCTGGATCCGCGGATCCATAGGGACTCGCAGTGAGCATTTTTTTAAAATGCTTTTTTGCTCTGGGGTGGTCCCTTTGGGACCCCAGCACAACAGCTAAGTTGTCAGGGAGTCCCTATTCTGCCACTTTTCTTATTTTGTACCTTTTTTCTGGGACTCTGGTGAAGCCGAGTCCCAACATGGTTGCCAACAATTTTCTAGAAACTAGGGGCCAGATGTAGGAAAATCCAATTTCGCGACTTGCAAATTGCGAGTCTGACTGACTCGCAATTTGCAAGTCGCAAAATCGGATGCAGAATGGTGTCTCAGACACCTTCTGTGACTTGCTATGGGGTCACAAAGACCCACCTCATCAATATTCATGAGGTGGGTCGCATTTTGCGACGCCATAGCAAGTCCCTGCACTCACAGGGATGGTGGCCTGCTGTAGTCAGCAGACCTCCATGTCTGTGACTGCTTTGTAAATAAAGCAGGTTTTTTTTTCATTTTGCAGCCCGTTTTCCTTAAAGGAAAACGAGTTGCAGAATGAAAATCATACCGAAACCATTTGGTTTCGTTTTTTTCAGAGTAGGCAGTGGTCCATAGGACCACTGCCTGCTCTGAAAAAATATTTTTGTCGACATTCACAAAGGGGAAGGGGTCCCCTGGGGACCCCTTCCCTTTTGCGAATGAGTTACCACCAGTGTGATACTGGTGGTAACTGCGAGTTGGTTTGCGACCGCATTCGCGGTCACAAAGCAACTCTGAATTGTGATGAGAGTCACAAATAGGAAGGGAGCACCCCTTCCTATTTGCGAGTCGCATTCACAAATTGAGAGTCGGTACTGACTCGCAATTTGTGAATGAGCATCGCAAAAGGCTTTTTGCATGCCGCAAACGGCGATTTTTGCAGTTTGCGTCATACAAAAAGCTTTCTACATCTGGCCCTGAGTCCTAACTGCTATAACAACCTGGTGGCGACCGCCACTAGGTGATTGATATATATATTGATATATATAGGTAAATGTGCATAGTGGTCTTTTCCAAAAAACTTACAAAATTGGGAAAGGAATTGATCTGAGTGCAAAAGCCAAAGGCTTTGTTTCAGAATTGAAGGAATAGCCCAGGTCAGGTTGTCTTTCAATAAGCATCACAGTAAAAAAAGCTAGCTCTGTTGTATCTTGAGGGAAATAGTGGGGATGAACCATCAAATGTAAGTGACATTGACAGTCGTGGCTGCTGCCTTTGTCAATGGGTGGGTATAAGGGGAGGGGGGAGGCAACAGGCGAAACTTTAAAAAAAAAATGAAAAAAAGAAAACCCTTACCTCAGCCGCCCGTCTCCCACCGCTGTCTTATGCCTCCTCACTGCTCTTATGGCTCCCCAAAAACACTGGACTGGAATCTCCCTCCAATTGATTAGTCTCAGGCTTGGGTAAGCAACTCAGGTGCAGTGACTATGGATTCGACTCAGGCACAGGTGAATAACTGACTTCAGTGGCCACAGAACCAGCTATCAAGCTGTTACACATAAACTGAATTCCGTGCACCTGCCAGGGTGATAACAGTATTATGAGAGGTTGAATCAAGCTTACAGCCAGTCAGACAGTCAGTCAGAATAAAACTTTACTTGATTGAAGTGAAACAGAATCATGAAAGTACAAACCTTAAAAACATTCAAAACAGTAATAATCATTAATTGAGCATACAGCCGAAACCACACACAACACATTTAAGATATGATCCAACTACATAGCAGACCTCCTCATCAGATAATAACTGGAAAAACAGAAGAGCAATTCTACATCAGTGAAGTTATTATGCTTAAGAAGAGGAATTCAAAATCTCTTCATAATTTTTACATAATGTTTCCAAAAAACATGAAATGCAACAAAGACTGCTGGGACCGATCATCACAGGTGCCCACTCATGCTGTTATTGTATTGACCTAGCGGAAAGCAAAGCAAGCGCGCAGGGAGCCAGATCTAAATCTGAATAAGGGCGCCCGCTCCCAGTGTCCCACAATGCTCCTTAAGTATGGTTCCTTTGTAGAAGTAGTTTGCAACATTACATATTTGCATATAGTAGGCCACACGTTCCCTCTCTGAGCGTCTGGTGTGCAAAAAATGTCTGCTTTAGCCAAGATTCATCAAGCTGACAAATAAGAGATGGGTTCTCAAAAAATGAGGGTCTGTCTGATTGCATAAAACAATGTTTGACATAAGAACGCCAAGGAATATCCAGTCCCTTATCACACTTTAAACGCTCCCTAATAAAGGGCTGGTTAATGACGGCATGGCAGTTGGCCCAGCTAGGTAGTCAAAACATTATTGGGGCCAACTGAATGCGGCCCTCCATAAAAGGGAGTTGTTATTTTTCATGGCAAACGAAGTGGTAGTTGCTATGGGGTCAGGTCGGCATACGCTGGCAGAAACGTTTGTCTCCGTGTTGCACGAGCGAGGCATTAGAATACCCCCAAATACCCACACCATATGAGCCAATGGGTCTTATATATATCAAGAGGTGCACAATGGACCTCTAGCCTATACATGGAATCACACTGAAAAGATCATCCGCAGGTTGAGTACATTTTTGACATCTAACAGTTAAATTAGAGTGCCAGCCCTGGGAAGAATCAACAACTAGGCCTAAATTGAGAGAACTGGTCACCTTCATATGCTTGTTATTCCTAACAGAAAATGTGCAGAGTATTGGAGCTGATAACCATGACCTGCGAGTTAGTGTAATTAATGTCAAAGATAAGCCCAGTGTTAAAGATGTCAAATGTTTCTACCAGTTTTAAAAAACTAATTGGGGTGCGTGTAGGCAGCACAATATTGTCCACACATCAGAATGCGAGAATGGGAGCGGAATTAATCTATCTTGTCTGCACTCAAACAAAATATGTTGAATAAGAGTGGTGCACGAATCCAACCTTTACGTATCCCACATTCCAACCTGAGTGAATCAGAGCACCTAGCTCCAAGTTGCTATGAAAATTCGCTAAAAAGGTTAAACCCTCAAGCAATACCCAAAGCTTTTATCAAATAACAAGAAATAATGCGCACCAAAGGTCCATGACTTTGCGGCACAAAAGGCAGTGCTTTGCAATAATACATTTGCCAGCAATTAGATGAAGATTTAAGCGCAGCTCTATTGTATCAAGACTCTCCATGAACCCGTACAGACAATGGCTCACAATGTCCCGGCCATTAGCTCAAACCCTAATTGTGTTAAATATGACTCTATCAAACACCTAAACAGTGGAGTAAGTGAGGGAAATAGGCCTGTAACAACGTGGTCCAAACGATTTCCTTTTCTTGAGATATGGACAACAACAGACGTGGACCAAGGTGGGGGGCAAGTTGGAATTATTGTTAAAAACATTTGTAAGCAATGGCGCCTATAAATTAGTTTTACACTTAAACAGATCGACCAGTACACCCTTAGGTCCAGGTCCGGGAGCTTTGTTCCAGGGGCAATCGTGCAAGGGTCTGACTACTTCATGGAACTCTACCACTAAATAAGTGTCAGAGGTGGAGCCAAATGTTTGTTTCAAACACTAATCACTATCACTAGGTAGCTGGTAGATGTTAGAGAAATGGGCGCACCACTGCTCCACTGAAATGTGGAGGGTTATACTCGTTGGATGAATCTACCCAGTTCTGATAGCAGTAACAGTATGACAGAAAATTTTGGGACTCTTGGTTTTGCTTGCCAGGATTAAAGAATGGCAGTTGTTTTCTTTGATCTCATTTTGCCTGGTTCTCAAAGTGGATTTTTAATCAGCACAGAAGGAGGCTACATCTGTTTTGTTTCTAGGCCATTTCAAGAGGGCACTTCTCAGGCATCTGTTTGATAAGGAGGAGGTTGCATTAAACCACAAGGTGAATAATGAATGTTCTGCATGATGGTCAGGTTTGCATAATAGGCTTTTACCAAGATCACAAGTTAATAAAAGTCAACAGAATTATGTAATTTCATGCCTGCGCAGAAAGGCAGGGGAAAAAATAGCTAAGATGACAATTGACCAACAATTCAAAGAACAAACAATAATTGGGTAGGCTCCATACGAATCCAAGGTTGTTATTCTTGGGGCTGTGTCTAGGGTGAGCAACAGGTGCTTGGTACAGATTTGACAAAGGTAATAGTAAAACTGCAGTAAAGGATTGTAGCCACCAGAAAGCATATTACTCATAGCTCTAGTTAGAATGATAGTTGTAAGGTTTCAGGGCAAAAATATATCATAAATTATGGATGAATGCCATTTGCCGAAGAGAGTGAGGGTTTGCGACAACAAGAGAAATTCACTCTTATTAATGTTAACAAGGTAATATCCCAAGGTGTAATATCCTAGTTCAACAACTCTAGGTTTAGGATGAACAGAGATTGTACCAGCCAAATCCCTAAAAGCATATCAAATAGAGGAGGTGAAACCTACTTTAAGACTGGTGTTAAAATCACTACAAATTATGCAGTTAAGTTAAGGAAAGGGGAATTTTAATGAAACATCAATTAAACTAAACAATGCAAGACACTGACATTATAAGCATGGGAGAGCTAATCACTGTAAAAATGAATTAAATAGAATTTAAATCCACTACAAAATACAACCAAAAACACATGGATCCCCTGTTGTTAACATCCGTAAATGACTTTTATGTTTAAGCTAGTATGAATCACATTGAAAGGACCCCTAGACCTACTGGGCTGCCAGGATTGAAAAACAGGTACACTCATCACAGATAAGGTCAGTTATTTCACAGGTCTTCTGAAGTAAAACAATATCATAGGTGCCAAAAAAACATAAGGCACTCCTTGTTCAGAATTTTAGACATAAGACCTTCAATATGCCAGCTGACAATGCTCAGAGTGAAAGATGAAGACACCAGTGGGGAGCCAGGGTTAGTTGTCTTGTTTAAGTGTAGATCATTATGAAGTGCTTTAGCACGCACATTGGATTGGTTGATATTCAGTCATTCCACCAGTTCAGAGTTTTTCAATGGTAAGAACTTTTTGTGAAGTGGCAAGGAGCTCTAGCTAGCTGAAGGTGTGATGAATGTGGCTGGTGCACTGTTCAGTAGAAGATGGAAATCAGGTGGTCTATAAAAAAGCCTGGTGAAAAAACCTTGACACAACTACCCTGTCATTGAAGTTATAATGATGAGCAAGTAAATTAATGACATAGATGAGTTTCCTAAAATTTAGAACCACACATTCCACCTCAAAGACTTAAGATGGGCCAATCTAAGAGAGGCTTCTCACAGGGAGGATCTGGTTGGAATTGTAAATATTGAAGGTTAAGTGCATAGATAACAGTTGGAGTGTACATTTTAGTAACGCTTTAGTGGCACAGAAGTCAGCACTAGGCAACTTTATATTCACATTTAAAAGATCAACTCATACAGCTGCACTAACATGTATTTTAAGAGTGTACATGTTTTAAATGTGAAGGACATTTTGCCTACCATAACATGATACAATTCTAATCTGATTTCATAATCTTGAAATATATTAATCATTAGAATTAATTATTGTGAGTAGAAATGAATATGATTTATGTTGAGTTGTGATTTATTAATTTAAAGGTACATGTGTGCAGAGATAAATGCACATCCCTGTCATACTTACTGTAATGCGTCAACAAAGTTTGCAATTAATATTGAAATGTCTTTGCTTATTTTCTGATATATTTTTAATAATAAATTTATAACGTTGCATATTATATATGTTTTGTTAATAGCAATAAAAATGCATTTAGTTTTTTGTGGTTAGCATAACTAGGCCTGAAGTTTTCATATTGAAGTAGCATGGAATGTCGAGTCGTCTTTTTCCCCTCTAACATGAAATTTTCCATTAGGTAGCTTCATGTGAATAGTAAAGAGTCTTATTGTATCATGTGTAACTTTTTCCCTCACTGTCCTTGAACATGGTACATCGAGAGCTGGCGATTTGGAACTAAAACAGACCCTATTGTTTAATCATCCTGTCTCATGAGGATCATTGAAACTGTTGTTAGCCATAGGAAGATGTTGGAATGTACCAAATAATGTACAGAGTTGCTAGTTATTGCGGGTATCACACGAAAGGAGAGATGAATTTTCCCAGGCCTGGGAATCTTCATAGTTGTTTCAAATTTCTCTTCTGTTTTAATTTTCATTGGATATTGCCCTTTTTGTTAAATGTGGACTCATCAAATTAACCAATCAAATTGTTAAAGTAATTTTAAGTAGGGAATGGACTTGTAAGTTGGAGAGCAGAGCCCCCTTGCACCTTGAACTGTTAACTTGTCCTGTTCGATTTTTCCTGTTTCCTATGCAGCCGGTGTTCTGCACTTCCCCCGATGGTGCATCTAATGGACTTTGCCAACGATTCACTGTTTTGTCGACAAACCTGAATTGTATGCAGATCCCAGGAGAGGTATACTCAATTGTAATGTTAATTGTCCCCTTTGTCTGCTTTTATTTAGTTAGTATGTTGACACCAGGCTATTTCTTTAGTAAGACAAATTTAGCCTGAGACAGATGACTTTTCCAAATTATTTTTGTCCTCTTTTGCTTTTTACTTTTGCCCTTGTGTTAGCCCGTCCCCAAACATGCTTATCTTAATTTGTGATGGTAGTAGGTTGCCCTATATCTTGTCCCTCTAATTTGATATATTAATGTGTAAAACGTTACTTGACTAATGTCCTCAACAAATGATTTGAAATCTGTTTCTGCTGTGTAAATTGTTTCTTTGCTAGTATGTGTAATCTTTCTGGAATGCCTAAAGGTGTTGATATTGAGCAGATTACATTTGTTTCGTAGATTTGGGCACTCTATGGTTTTCAGTTATTTGTATAACCTGATCTTGCTCACAGTTATGTTACTTTGGCTTTGTGGTTGTAATTAAGCTTTGAAACTTTTCACAGATTGGAGTTTTGTTTATGCGGCCACATTGGTCATGGTGTTTATATTTGTTGTTGAAGTGATTGAGATTGGAATGACTGTATACTGTTAACCACACTCCTCACTGAGTGCAAAGATCCCATCGACCTTGGAGGAAAGCGTTTTCGAATCTTTCCCAGGAAATAAAAAACACGTTAGGAAACTTCTGGAAGCAGAGGGATGGTTTTATCCGATGAAGAGGGGAAACGTATATTTTGATTAGTGTTAACAGGAGTGAAATTTCTGGTAGTAGAGTGACGGTTATGTCCCTTGGGAGGGGTAACTGTGATTTTGTTCAGTATTAGGATTTACAATTCTGTTGCTGGATTGATGATTGGTTATGTTTCAAATGTCTGCCCATATTGTGAGTTGTTTTATTGCTAGTTGAGCGGTTGATGAACTTCCAGCGCTGTGTTACATGTGTTACGGTGTATTTATCAGTAGGGTTTTGCGCTTGCAGTGCTTTTGCTAAAATTGCGGTGAAGTGTGATGTTGTGAGGGGTTTGTGGAGTCATCGTACTCAAAGTGATTGTGGCGCTTTGTGCTAAAAAATGTCCACGTTTGTTGTTGTTATTGATGGGTCCATCATGGCCTAAGATCCTGGGGTAACGCACAAGTATATGGAGACATTTGGTTAATTTATTGTCTGCAGTGAGGTATTGGTCATGAGGCACCATTGACGATACCAGTATTTTCCTTGAGTGAGTGTGAGTTGTTGGTTGGTATTAGGTGAATCCTGAGTGCATGTGAAGGATCCGTAACAACCAGGGTGAGAGTTGTTAGTCAAGTTTCACTTATGTAAGTGTGAATGCCACAGTTGGATGTGTAAGCCGTTCAGCTTTCAAAGTGTTTGAGTCCTTCCTGTAGTGAGCAGACAGTTTTTTTGTTGTTTTTTTAGTGCTTGCAAGATTGTGTATTTAGTGTATGCATGAGTTGTGTCAGAGAAAGTTCAGAAGCGATTGCAGCTGCTGAGTGAAGTGAGTGTGACATAATTTGGTCCGCGCGGGGATTGGTCGGTTAGTGAGGAAACCGCACACAAATTGGTAGAAAGTACTGCATTGTTATTGGTTGAGGACAGCTTGTGAAAAGGATTGTGGGATTAAAATTATTACCCAGTTTCTTTATAATTTGTATTTCGAAAATTTTGAAAATTGTGTAAAAGTGAAATTTTTCAAAGCTTTAAGAATTGTTCTGAGACCAGATGTGTTTATTCCAGTTGGATAGGGTGAGCCAACACTACCTGTGGGAATACCAGCAGATGAGGTGACAGAACCAAGAGGAGTTTCGGCATGCATTTGGATTAAACAGTGGTGTAAAATTATCTTTCTAAGGTTACGGAGCTTTCAATTTAGTGATTCTAGAAAATGTGAGGAGAATATTGTTCAAACTAGAGCCTCCTCCGAGTCTTGCACAATTTGAAGCACTTGCGATTTGGTAACTAGTTGCAAGACAAAATGAAACATTGAGATTTGCGAATAGAATGAGGAGGGCAGAAAGGACTCTGGCAGAAGCCCGTTGGGATGAGGAACAGAACATTTGGAGATCAAATATTCCGGAAGGAGTAAAAATGTATTCAGCTACAGCAGAAGAAGGGGATGTAGTACGAAGATTAAAACAAAAAAGAAGCAGATGGACAAGAAAGAGCCGGGAGTACAGAAGGTTAAAATGACTGCTGCACATGACATTGATTCAGAAGACGAGTTTATAAACAGCTTTTCATGAATCGTCCTCTACCATATCACATAGTTCAAAGAGTAGCACAGCTGAGCAATTCACAAGCCCAGTTGTGAATCAGGTAATGTCAACCACAAAAGTGATTCTCATAAGAATCAACACCTGATGTGACAGCACCTGTGTAAAATTTTAATCAGAGACAGACAATGCCCATGTATTCTCTAGTATTGACAACCCCAAATATTGCCTGAATCAATCAGCCCAGAATTACAGTACATTATTAACAGGTCAAAGTGCAGGGATGATGATTCCACAAAATCAGGCAAATTTGATAGGACCAGAAGCATTGACAGTCCCCATAACCATAGGGCCAGTGGTCCCACTGTATGGTCAAGGTAATATTGGGAGTAGCTTTCAGACCCCAAATCCAGTGTCTGCAGCAGTTTCACCATACTCAACTAATTCAGAAATGGAAAGGTTAGCTACATCCTTCCAGTTATGCCACCCATGTGAATTGCAGATCCCAATCAGATGGTAGCTCAAACTGGTCCAATAATAGCTGTGAGATGTCCTCCAGGAACTCCAGTTACACACATGTCCTCACCAGAAGAGATTATGGCCCTCATTCCAACCCTGGCGGTCATGGACCGCCAGGGTGGAGGGACACGGAAGCACCGCCAACAGGCTGGCGGTGCTTCCAGGGCCATTCTGACCGCAGCGGTAAAGCTGCGGTCAGAAAAGGGGATCCGGCGGTTTCCCGCCGGATTTCCCCTGGCCCGGAGAATCCTCCATGGCGGCGCTGCTTGCAGCGCCGCCATGGGGATTCCGACCCCCTTCCCCGCCAGCCTGTTTCTGGCGGTTTACACCGCCAGAAACAGGATGGTGGGAACGGGTGTCGTGGGGCCCCTGGGGGCCCCTGCACTGCCCATGCCACTGGCATGTGCAGTGCAGGGGCCCCCTAACAGGGCCCCATAAAGATTTTCACTGTCTGCTTTGCAGACAGTGAAAATCGCAATGGGTACAACTGCACCCGTCGCACCCCTGCAACTCCGCCGGCTCCATTCGGAGCCGGCTTCATTGTTGCAGGGTCTTTCCCGCTGGGCCGGCGGGCGCCCTTTTGGCGGTCGCCCGCCGGCCCAGCGGGAAAGTCGAAATGACCCCCGCGGTCTTTCGACGGGGTTACTTTGGCGGGCGGCGTCCGCCGCCCGCCAAAGTCAGAATGACCCCCTATGTGGGTTCCATGTAATACTCCACAGAACATGACACAATGAAACATTAGTTTGCAGGGAATTTCAGCACGGCAAATGACTGAGTGGTTAGACATCCTGATTGGGGCAATGGGTACAGTAAACAATAGTGGTAGAACAGAGAAGACCCCAGAGAGAGACAGGACAGTGAATGTGCCCAGATTAAAATTAGAATTAAATGAATTAATTGAGGGAACAATTGACCTATAAAGATTGGATACGTATAATGAAAAAGAATTGCGCTTCATGTGCAAGGATGTCACAAATCATGCAGGATTGACTTATGAAAAATGAGTAGAAATGGCTGAGAAATATGAAGTGGAATTAGACAAATCAAAACCCTTAAGAAAAAGTTATAGATTAGAATTTAGTTCCAAAGACATTGTAAACATGAGGTCATCTGCCATGAGAATGCATATTAAAAAATTAATTTTAAGAAATCGAACATGGGGAGCATTAGATAAAATGGGAAGGCAGAAGGGCAAAGAAATGAGATCAGAAGAAAGCAAAGCAGAATTTGCCTCCGGCTGGAACAAATCAAACTGATGAGAGTGTAAAAATGCTGCCAATGAGGGAGATACCAGGTGGAGGTTTTGTCTATGTCCCTTGGAGCAGAAGTGACATATGGTCATTCACAAATGATTACCTGAGATTGAGAAAGAAACAAGTAGAGTGGTACAAGCAAACATAGAGGTTCGTGAAACTTGCCTGTGGGAAGACTTGAACATCTTATTTGACATTGTGGTTCCAGTCGATTTGTGGGTTGAGTGCCAGTGAAGTGTTGATTGGCAAAATTGTGACCCGCCGGGAGATCTAGTAACAGGTGCGCGGCCTGAAGAGTTGATGAAAGGGTACTATTAAGTGATTGAGTTTCTGAACAACAGTTTCCCCTAAAGATGTTGATTGGCAAAGGACTGACATGAAAGCACAGGAAACAAATGAGTCTATACATGCACATTATGAGAGACTGTTGCAAGCATTCAAACAGCTTAGTGGTTTTATTGAGCCGAAAGACATGAGTTGTTTTGTGCTTAGATTTGTACAAGGATTGAAACCTGAAATTAGCAGCATGATCCAGTCATTTGGTTTGCTGACTGAATAAAACAATTGATGAAATACTGTAGTATGCTAGGTACTGTAGTGATGAAATTGAACTGAAGCAGAAAAAGTTGAAGGAGAAAGCAATGGTGATGCAAATTAAGTCTGCCCAGGTGGGAACACAGAGTCCACAAGAGATGGTAAACACTAGTGGGATGCAAGGTATGCAACAGCAGGGTAAAAACGTGTGTCAGTTTAGAGGTAGAGGATGTAGTGTTCGGATAGATCCGAGAGGTAATGTGGTCGATGTTCAGTAAATGAAGAAGCTAAAGCAATGTCATGCTTGCGGAAGTTTCGGGTATTGAAAGCTGGAATGCCCGTACAGTGAGGAGAACAATTTGATGCAGAATGGTGGTGTTGCTCAGACTGTGGACAATAATCAAATTCAAATTCAGAGAATTCAAAGACCCCAAATTCAAAGTGTGACTGTTTTTACTGGATTACAATAGATGCAGGTCCTGCAACAGATGCAGATTTCCCAGCAGGTTCAAGTCCCTCAGCAAATTCAAATTCCTCAGGCCCGATGCAACAGCATGTCATGTCGCGGGGGCCTGCGACGCCGCCTGCTCGAGCCGCAGCGGGGGCCGCAATCCATTTTACTGGCCACGGTGCCCGCCGCAACCCTTTTTTCTGACCTCACGCTGTCCTCTCTGCTGCGGCAGGGTCGAGGGCCAAGGATTGGGCTTAGGTCCTCGCCGCACGTTATGCATGGTGCGGATGTTAATATGGGACGCCTGCGGACCCCCCCTCAACCTTCCACTAACATGGTGCTCATTACTTGGCCTTTTCTTTTCCCTCTTCTTCTGGTAACCATTTTTTCTATCTCTCCCAGCATACCTTTCTCTTTTCTTGTTCCCTGCATGCATCTGATTCCCTTCTTACTATGGTGCTTTTCCTATCTAGTTCTATAACCCTTTCCCAATCCAAGATGGTCGTTTTTTATCTTCCTGTTTGTCACTTCCTGTCAAGGGGCATAATAGGGGATTGATTTTTCTTCTCTTTGTGTTGCAACACTTCTCCTGTTGTGGTCGTGCTCCGGCTGGTCTTCTATTCGGAATACAGATTTTGCTCCTATTTTTTTCTCTGTTCTTCCTGAGTAATTCCTGGCATCTAAGTTCTGATTTTTCTTGTGTCCTCCGTTTGTTCCAGGGAGTTCCTGGCTGGAGGTTTTTTCCTCTGGGACTCCTTCTGGAGGGCACGGACTGTGGTGGCGTATTACTGTCAGCAGCACCGTGGCTCCCGGAAGGGGTCGCCCCTACCTCAGCCAGAGTCAGACTTGTAAGAACCAAGGCCGCACGCCATCTCCATCTGGCCTGGACGGTAAGCCAAAGACAAACCGTGACACAGCAACAAATGAAGGTTCTTCAGCAAAACATGAATCGGCGAGCAAATGTAATGTGAATCAGTTAATCACACAATAATCATTAATTGATTTCAGTGATGAAGTTTCAGAAACGTATAACAATGACAGTTCAGATGAGGAAGAATGCGTACTGGCTGCATATTTAGCGGTGGATTAGTGTGGTCCCTAAGTAAATGCCAACGTTATGGGTCATGATGTTTCATTCCTGGGTGACACTGAAGCTACTCGTTCCACTGTTAGTACTGCAGAAGTGCCAGACATGCCCTTGTCAGGAAGGAAAGTACAAGTGATATTAGTAGCAAATCAGCATTTAACAAACCTGATTACAGAGCATATCCCAGTTAAATAGAGTAATTTGAGGATTTGCACCAATTTATGGTTTGCAAATCAAGTCCTGTGAGTTTGTTAGGATGTGACCTATTGTACAAATTAAATTGTTCCATTAGTTGTAGTTGTAGTTGCAGTGGGATAGCAATTCAGACAAATAGATATCCAGCAAAACTGATGAAATCTATCCACTTTTTTCATTATTCCCAGTGATGACAGTTAATGATTTGCCTGAAGGGTTACAGGGAACAGTGATGGTGCAGGTTTGGGATTTTTCAGGAAAAGAAATTGGATTCATCAGAGGAGGTGTGCCAGTTAAAATAACAATAAAGCCAAATGCAGTGTTTCCCAAGACCCCCCAGTATAACATGGCCCCAGATGTAATTACTCCTGTGATTGAAAATTTTGTTGAGAAGAGAGCCCTGAAGAAAGTCATGGGAAGCCCATGTAATTCTCATATTATTGGACTCCCGAAGCCTGATGGAAAATACAGCATAGTCTAATATTTGAGAAAGGTGAACAAAATTGTAATTCCCTCTTGTCTTGTGGTACCAAATCCTGCTGTAATTTTGTTTCAGATCCCTTACAAAGCGGAATGATTTTCTGTTATTGATTTGTGTCAAACATTCTTTTTAGTTCAGCTCCATGAAGAGAGACAGTTTTTACTTTTGTCTAAATTTGAAAGCCATGTATATTCCTAGTGTCATACTCCTCAGGGGTATACAGAGTCACCATCTATTTTCAATCAGATCTTGAAAAAGAATTTGGAGTCCCTTAATATGCCATTTCATACAGTCCTAGTCCAGTACATTGATGATTTGATGGTCACTTCAAACACATGTGAAGCCTGTAGGAGGGATACCATTGCCCTGTTGAACCACCCTTGTGAGAATGCCCATAAAGTTTCCCCCACAGAATTACAGTATTGTCAGAGAGAAGTGAAATATTTGGGTCATCACATGGAGAAGGAAGCAAGGAAGGTGTCACAAGAGAGAATTACAGCAATCATGCAAGTGAATCCTCCCATGACACAGAGACATGTTAGAATGTTTCTTGGAATGGTCAGCTGCTGCACGCAGTGGATCCCAAATTGTTCAATGATTTCCAAGCCATTGAAAAGATTGACACACAAGGAGGTGTCTGATCCGGTACCATTTGACAACACATGCCTGAAAGCCTTTTCCGAGCGGAGAGAAAGCCTATGTCGATGCCCAGCTCTGGGAATGCATGATTACAATAAATGTTTTTCATTGTTTTGTCATGAACGTGATGGTTGTGCACTTTCTGCTTTGACACAGTTACATGGAGGGGTAAACAGACCTCTGGCTTATTTTTCTGCCACACTGGATCCCATAGCTGCTTTTGCCCGGCTGTTTAAAAGCTAGTGCTGCTGCCAGTGTTAGGATTAGACAGTGCGAAGGCATTGTCATGGTGCACCCCCTGAACGTCTATTTGCTTCACTCTGTTGAGGTCCTTTTGACCCAAACTAAAACCCAATATTTGACCAATGCTCGTTTGACCCATTATCTATTGACAATTCTGGGTTTACCAGGTGTCAATATCAAAAGATGTACCACCCTAAACCCTGAAATGCTTTTGCCTGTGAATACTGTCAATGTTAATGATGAAGATGAAGTGGAAAATGACTGTCTCGATATGACTGAACTATGCACCAATCCTAGACCTGATATTCAAGATACCCCATTAGACAAAAATGACTATGTCATGTTCGTTGATGGCTCCTGTTTGAGAGATAATGAAGGAACTCTGAGAGCTGGTTATGCAGTTTGCACAGACTCAGGAGTGACAGAAGCTTCATGGCTTCAAGGAGTCGTTTCAGCCCAAGTAGCTTAATTGGTAGCTCTCACTAGAGCATGCTATGTTTCTGAACAGCTCAAAGTGACCATTTTCACTGCTAGTCAGTACAAGTCGGGTGTGGTTTACTACTTCGGACAGTTGTGGTCCCAGGGAGGCTTTATGACCTCTTCAGGATCACCAATCCGAATTGGTGAAATAATCTATCAGTTATTGAAAGCATTACAATTACCAGTCAAAAATTGCAGTTTTCAAATGTGCAGCACATCAAAAGTCAAATGATTATATCTTGTTGGGTAATGCCTATGCTGATCAAGTGGCCAAATACTGAGCGCTCCATTGCACGTCCTTTAATGAGGAATGGAGTGATGGAATTAGCACCAATGAGACAAACCAAAGTTTCATGACAGCAATTGACACCTGGGAAGAGGTTAGGAGATTATAGAAAATGTTACTGAGGAGGAATGAAGAGGATGGAGTAGAGCAGGTTGTGTTCAGAGAGATGAGGTTGATGCATAGGGGTTGAAATGAAGGAAAAGCAGTGTTTGCCAAATAGTACGTTGCCTTCAATGGTGAGGTATTATCATGGTTAGGTACACCTGGCAGGGATACTATGATCAGGACATTCAACCAGACATGGTACAACCCCAGATTCAGACTACTTGCAGAAGCAGTGTGTCACAGATGTGTAATGTGTGAGCAGGTGTATGTTGGAAAACACACTATAGTCAACCTGAGCCCCAAGGAAAGATCAGGAGGTCCTTTCAATAGGATGTAAATAGATTTCATTTTGAGGCCTGCATATAATTGATTGAAGTGTATATTGGTGATAATGTGTGTCTTTTCACATTGGATAGAGGCTTATCCAACTCACAGAAATGATAGTCTCACTGTTGCGAAGCTGCTTTTAAGGGAATTGATCCCAAGGTTTGGATTCCTGCCTTCTTTTGAATCAGACAGAGGATCTCATTTTACCAATGAGATCCTAAAATTGTGTGCGGCATTACAAACTGAGCAAAAATCGCACTGCAGTTACAGACTAGAGGCATCTGGATTGGTCGAGCAGACAAATGGAACTTTAAAGTCTCGATTGGCAAAGGTGTGTGCTCCACAAGGTTTAAATGGCCTGATGCATTGCCACTTGTTCCGATCAGCATGCGTAGCACTCCTGATAGGAAGACAGGACTGTTCCCACCTGAGATTCTCATGGGACGTGCCATGAGACTGCCAGCCATGCCTGCAAATGCACTTGTGAACATTACAGATGATTTAGTGCTAGATTATTGCAAAGGACTAGCTGATGTGGTCTCATCAGGGCAAAGAAGCAACAGCTCAAACGTCACAGGAACAGTGTCATGACTTGAGTCCTGGTGACACATTGGAAAAGGCTGTATTGGATTTTTCTTATAACTACCACAGCTGTGAAGTATGCTGGTCTAACAAACTGGGTTCACGTGAGCCATACATGCAAAGTTTCATGTCCTCTTGAAGATACAGTGCCTGTTCCGCTTGGGTTTAATCAGTGAGTAAAGGGGTCCAGGTTAGCCATACTGTGAGGACTGGACAAGTGGCTGTCCCAGAACCTGTACAAACGTGTGAGTGTCTGAGCGTGTCAAAGACTGTTGGAGGTGCAGGAGAGTCAAGTCAAAGTCAGTCGGCTCCTGCTGGCTCAGTAAATGTTACAACTCCAGTTGTGTCTGAAACGCAAACTGTGAGAGGAGACCAGTGCCCTCAAAAAGTCCAGACCAGTTGCAGATGTGCTTCCAACTATTGCTGAAGTAGATGAAAAGTCGAAAATGTTGTTTTTGCTTTGCCTACGTTAACAGAAAAAATAATCGAAATTCTCTTTTACATTTTTGATTTTTGAATTTGGTATTTTTAGTCTGATGCTGGCCAAATTATGAATCCGGATCAAGGTAAACGGAGTAAATGTAAATATGAGTGTATTGATTTAGTAGTAGTATGTGTGATTGTGAGCATATTGGTGTTTGTTGAATTGAGTGTGTCAGTGAGGGACAATTTAGAGAGCACAGTTACACCAGGGCATGAGGAGACACATACAAAACAAGATCAATTATATGAAGATGAGATATTGCTTCATCTTGACAACTCAAAGGAAGATTTGTCATCATATGTATATAATATTTTATGTTATGTTGTGAAAATATATAGAGCGCATAGCTACCCGAAGGCCTCCCAGTGCTATACAGAAAAACGTTTGAATATACGGCTTTGGGACACAAACTAAAATAACCAAGTTTTTTGTTTCCACCGGAACGACAGTTCATGGTTGGTTTGATGTAGATTAAGTGGTAATCAATTCCACAGTCTAGCTCCAAGATACGATATTGATCTTCCTCCCCATTTGGCCTTTTTTATTGGGGGAATGACAGCTAGGGCCGTGGAGGCTGATCTAAGATGTCTGGTAGGTTTGTAAAAAGAAGCCAGGGTTCGCAGTATTGGTGGGCCTTTGTCATATAGCGCTCTATGAATGTAACATAAAGATTTAAATTGTATCCGTTGCTCCAAAGGAAACCAGTGCAACGTTGATAAAGCTGATCTGGCCGATTCATGACTGGGTAGATTGAAGAGAAGGCAGGCAGCAGTATTCTGCACCACCTGCAATTTCTTCATAACATATTTTGGTGCACCAAGAAACAGGGTGTTCCCATAATCCATCCGAGAGATTATTAAGGCCTGTATGATGAGCCTCTTTGCAATGAACTGAAGTATTTTGAAAATCTCTCTAAGAAGTCTGATTATGATAAAACAGGAGGAGGATTTTGTTTCACTTGATGATCCATGGTCAACCAAGGATCAAACCATACTTCCAGGCTCTTTATGCTTTCTTTGGGCAATGAAAGATCTTCTAATGGTTGTAATACTGGGGAGATTAAGTTTGGTTTTGCTTGGTGACCCAGAAAAATAACCTCTGTCTTGTCGCCGTTCAACTTAAGTCTACAGCTGGACATCCATTTGGAGATCCCCTGTAGACAAGGAATGAGTCGAGAATTGGTTGAGTTCTGATCACTAGAAAAGGATACCACAAGCAGGGTGTCATCTGCATATGACAGTACAGAGAGTCCATAGGGCTCCACTACTTTTGTCAGAGGGGCCATATAGATTGCAGTATGAAAACATTGAAACTATGGATGTGTGTGATTGTTATGTGTGGACACAGATTCCTTCATCTGTACAGAAAGGAATTACATACCATAGTCTGCCTTTGACTTACAGTATTAGTTGTAGTTTGTTATCAACACTTCTATATAATCAAGAGTATATTCAGTATTTTTATTCTAAGTTTGATCTCGTCTTTTCCTATGTGCTTATTAACCAGCTTTTGAATGCCATTGCCAAAGCTGAAAACATTGGTGTAGTGGGAGATTTCTTTGAACCAACACCAACCTTTGGTGCTGCTTATGCACACAAGAATAATTTAACCTGCATTATCACACAAGTGGAGAAGGATTTCATTAATCAAGTGGATGACAGGAGAAAAGCAATGAAAACCAAGATAGAAAAGGTAATAGTTTTACAGGATTGGCAGAAAGATGCTACATATCTTGCAGATGGTGATATACAAGAATGTTTAGCTTTATACTAGCAACATGTAGGGAAGCTATGTATATACAAGCCGCAATCAAAGACTGATAATAAGTTTGTAGGAACGAGTGAATTTAGACATGTATTTTTGTTTAAGAGTGCCCGGACCTTTATGTTAAATGGACAGGATCCTGCCATACCAGGTGTTGATTTCATTTCTGGGGGAAAAAAACGATTAAAAGCTGCCGAAAGGCTGGTATGGTACATGTTACTTAGGGATAGTTTTTCCAAAAATCTACTATGTGGAAAATTTTAGCAATCCAATCTAGACAGAGAGGCCTAAATTCAGAACAGGAAGAGAAGCTAATGCAGCAAAGATTACTGGTGACATTTTTGGTGCCATTATTCCGTCAGTTGCTGTGATTCTAAATTACATCAAGATTAGAAAGTTGTCAACAATTGTGAATGTCAACTGATTGTGTAAGTGCTATACTTTTAGTGGATACCGAAATGGTTGCTAAGAGATCAATGGTTTTTTGCTAAATCGTCTTGCGTTAGACATCTTATTGGCTAAGGAAGGCAGAGTCTGCAAAGTTTTAAAGGTGCAACATTGTTGCACGTACAGTCTTGATAACAGTAAGGAGATAAGGGTTTTTTATCAAACATGACCATTCTGAAAAATTACCTGAAAATTTAGAAAGAGACAAATATCTGGGAAACAAGAGGTAAAGGATTTTCAAATGTTGGATCATGGTTTTGAGATTTGGGGAATGGGATTGTGAGAATGACCCTGAGATCTTTGTTGATTGTGACTGTGTGTGTTATAGTAGCACTTGAATTTTACAAGTTATACCATTATTGCAATACTTTGAAGATACAAAGATTGAAGAATAAACAGAAGAGAGAAGGGATTGAAATGGAGAAAATAAGCAGCAGTTAATACAAGAACCTGAAGAAAATTGAGAGTCTCAATATACCAAGGTCCTTACGTTATCAAACAAATAGGCGTTGAGCTGTTTCATTGTAAATGAAACTGTTCTTTTTGTGACCGCATAGATTGCTGTCAGAGGAAGGATTGTTGGAGCATAAATTTTAGTAATGCTTTAGTGGCACAGAAGTCAGCAATTTCACATTTAAAAGTTCAACTTATAGAGCTGCACTGACATGTATTTTAAGACTGTATGCATTTTAATTGTGGTGGAAATTACGCCTACCATAACCTGATAAAATACAAATCTGATTTAATAATGTTGAAATATATTAATCATTAGCATTAAATATTATGAGTAGAAATTAACATGATTTATGTTGATTCATGATTTATTAGTTTAAAGTTACATGTGGGCAGAAAAAGAAATGAGCATCTCTGTCATATTTAAAGTAATGCGTTACCAAAATTTGCAATTAATATTGAAATGTCTTATTGTATGATATATTATTAATAATCAATGTATATGTTTACATAGTATATGTGTTTTATTAATAACAATATTAATGCATTTAATTTTTTGTGTTAGCATAACTAGGTCTGAAGTTTTCATATTGTAGTAACATGAAATGTTGAGTCATCTTTTTTCACTCTAACATTAAGTTTTCCGTTAGGTTGTTTCTTATGAATAGTGAAGAGTCTTACTGTATTGTGTGTAAGTTTTCCCCCCACTGGCCTTGAACATGGTACATCAAAAGCTGGAAATTTGGAATTAAAACAGACCCTATTGTTTAATCATCTGGTTTCATGAGAATTATTGGAACTGTTGTGAGCCATGGGAAGATGTTGGAATGTATCAAATAATGAACAGTTGCTAGTTGTTGCCGGTATAGCATGGAAGATGACTTCACCCAGACCTGGGAATCTTCATTGTTGTTGCAAATTTGTCTTGTGTTTTAATTTTCATTGGATATTGCCCTTTTTGCGTAATGTGGACTCATTCAATTGACCAATCAAGTCATTTTAAGTAGGGAATGGACTTGAAAGTTAGCAAGCAGAGCCCCTTTGCATCTTGAACTGTTAACTTGTCCTGTTGGATTTTTCCTGTTTCCTATGTGCAGCCTGTGTTCTGCACTTTCCCATGATGGAGCATTTAATGGACTTTGCTGAAGATTCACTGATGTGTTGATAAACCTGATTTGTATGCTGATCCCAGGAGGGGTATACTCAATTGCAATGTTAATTGCCCGCCTTGTCCCCTTACAGGGAGTTAGTATGTAGACACCTGCCTATTTCTTTAGTTACACTAACTTAGCCCAAGATAGATGGCTTTTCCAAATTATTTTTGTCTTCTTTTTCTTTTTGCTTTTAGCCTGTCCCCACACATGCTTATCTTAATTTGTGATAGTAGTTCGCTGCCCTATATCTTGTTCCTTTAATTTGATGTGTAAAAATGTACTTGACTTATGTCCTCAGCAAGTGATTTGAAATCTGTTTCTGTTGCGCAAATTGTTTCTTTGCTAGTATGTGTAATCCTTCTGGAATGCCCAATGGTGTTGATGTTGAACAGATTACATTTGTTTCATTGATTTGGTCAGCCTTTTGTTTTAATTTATTTGTATAACCTGATCTTGCGCACAGTTTATGTTACTTTGGATTTGTGATTGTAATAAAGCTTTGAAACTTATCACAGTTTGGAGTTTTGTTTCCGTGGACACATTGGTCTTAGTGTCTAAATTTGTTGCTGTACTGATTGAGATTGGAATGGTTGTATATGGTTAACCAAACTCCTCACTGGGTCCAAAGATTTCATCGACCTTGGAGGAAAGCGTTTTCGAATCCTGACCGAAGGAGAAAATGCATTAGCATAACCATTGGATAACTTTATGTATAAGCTGTGGATCTTCTTCCAAGGGATAGGCACTTTGCGCAGAAATGCTGCCAAGGATTAAAACAAATGAGCAGGCTTCTGAAGGAAGATTTAAAGTAGGCATCACATTTGCAACCTTCAACATGTTTGCCAGTGCACCAGGATGCAAAATATGACCCCCCCTTTGGAGTACTTTGGCAGCAACGTTCAGGCCAAAGGCAATTAGATACATCTATAAGAGCCATGGCCAGGCAGGAACAATACTTGTGTCCACAACTACAGTCGAGACACCTTGGCCCATGGCAGGAAGAGATATAGGGCAGCTGAAAAGGACAAGCTGGAATTGGAGAATTGGTAAGAATCTCTCTCCATGTCCAAGTTTAATATATTTAGCATAGCACTGATGCACCCAGCATATCGTATAGATGTTTTAAGTGCTCCCTAATGCTGGTTTTACTGGGCTCAATTGGTGCTTCAAATACAGTAGTCTCATCACTGGTAGGGATGCAATTTAGTAGACATGCTTCAACACTGCTGTGATGAGAGAACCTCTGTTCAGCAAGCTGAGGGGCTTATTTACAATATTTTGGCTCAGGGGAACTCTGCAAGGCTTCTTGCTGCACTGCCCTGTATCAAAAGAAAAGGATGGGGATTTGTCATATCTATCAGATACGGGATATTCCTGTCCTCTACTACTGCACTGGCGCACCATTGGCTGCCTTGCACCAAAGAAGACACCCGTGCACCATGGTGCAAGGGTATCTGCATTGTAGGAATAATTGTTTTTGTGTAGGGACACGTTCCTGCACAAAAACAATCAATGGAGGTGTTTTTCTCCTTCTATGTGTGCTGCAGAAACCGAGGAGGAATAAAGTGATTCCTCTTTGTTATGTAGGCGTAGGCGTAGGCTTTTGAGGCATTTCCAGGTTTACACATTCTTGTAAATCTAAGAATGCAGCAAAATCCATAAGATTTGTGTGGAACACCCACCGTACCACCTATGGAACACCTCTTTGATGCAGAGTAAGGCAACACAGTGACTTGCGCTGCATTTTCTTACTCCATATCTACAAGGCCATGAAAAGCCACACAAAAAGTTGCTTTGTGTGGCCTTGTATGTATGGGTTTTCAGCCTGCACTGCCGGTGCGTCACAAAAAGTGACGCACCCGCAGTGCAAGCCGCTTGTAAATATGTCCCTATATTTTGTTGCTGATAACACCAACGCACAAACTAAACAACTATAGTGGGGCCGCTGTGCGTTCAAATTACCTTTTATTTTTCGTTTGCCGATGGTCAGATAGAGCAAGATCAGAGTCAAAAGAGGGATTGCATGGCCCGGTGTCAGTCTGTCACTGACAGGCCAGATGGGCTTGCTCTTGGCCCGGTCTTCATCCGGACAGCACCCGGGCGCATCCCACGTGCATCCCGTTCTGCTGGAGCTGCTGGTGCACTTTATAGCACTCCTTCCCCCAAATGAAGGCAAGTGAATGAAGTCCAACTTCACGCCCGACTTCAAGAACGCGTCCCCAGTCGCTATTAGGAGCATAGGGACCAGAGCGGAGAAAGGAAAACGTTAGTAGATGTCCAAAGATATCTTGACACAAGCACAGAAACAATTAGCGTAGAATCGGAGAGCCCTTAAGTGACGGAACCAAAATGTGCAAAACCACAGAAGTGGGGGACTGCAATAGTATGTGTGAATTGTACGAAGCAGAGGCTCACATCAACCAAACAACATACTGCCAGGTATACACTCCATGTTGTTTTTTTAAATTCTAGCTCGGTCTGATTTCAGCTGGGCGTTGGCCCCTAATAAAGAAGTAAATCTGTGAAGGCAAAACTCTAGTGTGCATTCTATTCTATATGTACCTTTAGTTTCCTATATACTGTTCTCGAACGTTCGGAAACCCTTCCAGTCTTATGCCTGATCCTGTCCCTGAGCATTACTGCTGACAACCATCTACTTTTGCTACCAGCATGGAAAACTGTAGTTGACATAGTCTAGGCTACATTCGGTCTTTCATACACGGCATAAGTCTCTGACAAAGTAAAGTACTAATGTCAATACATCGCCAATGTCGTTTCTGTTTGACAGGGCTCAGGAGCAGTGTTCAGCAGTATGCTTAATTGAATTAACTCCTGCAATCAGAGTTTGTCGTTTACAGGATGTGTCCCAAACCGAAATTATGTTTTTTGGATCTGATGATTTGTGAAAAATATGGTGTTCATTAGAATGAGCTCTAGCATAATAAAGCAAACCAAACTTTATTAGTACATTAGGCAGGTGCACACATAAAAACTCTCAAATACAGTTCACCTTTCAGGAAGTTCCTGCCTTTATGCTGGAACTGCACTTTTTTTTATCACACTACAAGTGAAACTGTTTGCTACAAGAGGAGCTACTGGCAAGAAGGCACCACAAAAAAGTTATGCAACATGTGTTCAAGTGTGCAAAGTATTATGAAAAGGAAAGCATGCCCACACCAAACAACCTGATTTGGAAAACAGACTGGTAGGCGTTCTAACGGATTGTCCTAGGAGCAGAGGCAAACCTTATTTTGCGAAATTGGCACGTTCAAAATGGGGATGAACCTCAAAAGCATACGTGTCAATAGACCGAAATCATATTCACGATTTTTGAAGCCAAAAACGACTTTATTTTAGGTGTCTCCCACATGAAATTGTCCTGGTCTCTACACAAACCAATGTGGAAAATATATTCACCTGATCGTCTTACCCACTCACCAATTTGAAAATGTTGGCATGTATGCAAATGACCTGCCCAGTAAGGGTCATGCGTCTAGCCTAGGAGGGCAAGAACTTCCCTGTTAACCCATTTTCTCAATTTGGGGCACTCAGTGGATGAAATAAAATGGTTCGTACTGGAATTTGTGTAAATTAACAGACAAAGGAATGACTTAGAGAGACAATCGGATGTTGCAGCATTCCTGTCTGAAAAGGGCGTAACATGAGCGTTTTCCAAACTGTGGGCCACGAACCGCTGGTGGGTTGCCAGCCTATTTTTTGTGGGTTGCAATAGAGCAATAAATAAAGATTCCCTTATATTTATATTTATCTTGTCACATTTGCTGTGCTTCAAAGACAGTTGACAAGTGTCCAGTTATGTCTTCTGGCAAATTACAGCTTATTCTTTTAACGTGAGGATTGGTGTTTACTTTTATTTCTCTAACTGCAAAGTGAGAGGAGTTTTTAAAGTGCCTAATGATCTGTGACAACAGTCAAAGGTCTCCTTGTTAGGAGCATACGGTGAAGTGCACACACCTACACTACTGGAAGGCTCTACTTCTCAGGCTGGGAGTAAACTCATTCTGTATCTGTCTGGATCCTCTGGAGTACAGAGTATCTTGCGTGCGAGTCTCAG
This sequence comes from Pleurodeles waltl, assembly GCF_031143425.1. Classification (NCBI taxonomy): domain Eukaryota; kingdom Metazoa; phylum Chordata; class Amphibia; order Caudata; family Salamandridae; genus Pleurodeles; species Pleurodeles waltl. The sequence goes on from NC_090437.1 coordinate 172,610,510, forward strand.
CGGGAATGTTTGTGCTAGAATCGCATGCAGGCCTACCTACGTGAAACTTCTGTAAGTTTAATGTATAGGTTAGGGCCTACATATGCAAGGTGGTCAGCTGGACCTGTGTCTTCCTGCATTCTCTGGAATGTAGCTATGGACTCAGTGTGCACACAAAAGCATGCCCTTGTTTGTTAAGTTCCTGAAGAGACATGATGGTGTTAATAAAATATAGTAATGGAAGTAATGGTTTGCCATGCTGAGAAATTATTTCAGATGAGAAACGTTAAAGGGCTTGGGCCAGTTTCTAAAACTGTTATATTTCCTAGATCTGATTGTATACATATGTTGGAAAAGATCTGACCAGAGAATGGAAATTAAGTGTTGTCAGAATAATTTTGGTCAGAGTTCACCTTAAGATCTTTTGCCTCGGGCCTTGTGTATATCTACATCAAGGCTAAGACATGATCTTTTATGCAGCCAAAGCCAAGTACATCAAAGTTGTGCTTGAAACAGGTCTCTAAGGGGCTATTGATTCTTCAGACAGTTTCTTGTAATATTTCAACTGTTGAGGAGATCACGGAATTGAGACATTTTAATGGTATAGCTCAGTGTGGCTGAAGAATGTGCTGATGTGATGTGAATGTGAGTCTGGTTCCAACTGGTCATATTCTTTATAGCGTTATAGAGCTTGACCGTGAGAATGTGCAGTAAGGTGTGTGGTGCATGGAGATGAGCCTGTTTTACAGAAGGATCAGTGATGTTTTTGGTAAAGTGTAATTAGTATGCCCTTGAGGTTTCACAGACCTCGAAAGAGCCCCAGAACTCCTTTCATTATTTGGTGGCTGTATTATATGTTAAATATCAGTGTGAGCAGTAAGCTGTGGGATAACGTTTCTAAGGTGGCCAGTGACTAGCACCTTGTCCCTAAGCACAAGCACATCCTCCCATAAAAATGTATTAAGAGTTTTGCTGAATTTCCCCATGACTGTCCCATGCTGTTGAACAACATTTTGGCGGAGATAGGTTGACAATCCGGTCTTTACTGCCATACTGTCCTATTCAGAGGCAAACATTATGTTTCCGGTTTTAGGCACACTCTTAATTCAAGTAAACACTGTCTTTTTATGTTATTTTTGCTCAGCATCTTGATAATTTCCATTTGGATACCATTGTGCATAGTATGTACTTCTGACATCATGTAAAATCATTTGTTTCCTCTTCTTTGCAGGGACGACTGTTCAGATGTAGTTTTTTTTCTGATATCCATCTTGTGGGTCTATTGGTCAAACTTTGTCTTTTTCTTCTCCAGCTGGAACGTCTCAGTCTCATGGGGCAGCTGTGGTTTACTCTGTGCATGATTGAATTTTGGTTTTCTTTGTTTAATTTGTAGCATATTTTCACCAGGGCGGAGAGAGAGCCCCAAATCAGGTAATACAATTAAAGAGCACTAGTATAGCTTCTAATCCTTTGCTCAAGATTGTGATTTCTTGTTTTTTCATTTTGGCCTATAATACAGTGTTGGAAATGCTCTTATCTGTAGGGTCACCCCCCAACTTGTTGCCTTTACCCTCTCCTTTTTGCTGAATCTTTTTGTTGGCCTTAGGACTCTGAGCACTTTACCACTGTTGACCCAAAGTGCATGTGCTTCTCCCTAAAACATGGGAACATTGGTGTACCACAATTGGCATATTTAATTTACTTGTAAGTACCTTGGAAAGTGGTACACCATATACCCAGGGCCTGTAAATTAAATGCTACTAGTGGGCCTGAAGCGCAGCACTAATTGTGCCACCCACTTAAGTAGCCCTTTAAACATATCTCAGGCCTGCCACTGCAGAGCCTGTGTGTGCAATCTCACTGCCACGTCTACTTAGCATTTAAAACAACTTGCCAAGCCTTAAACTACCCTTTTATTATATTTAAGTCACCCCTAAGGTAGGACTTAGGTTGCCCATAGGACTGTGTGCTATGTAAGTAAAAGGCAGGGCATGTCCTTTTAAGTTTTACATGTTCTGGTAGTGAAAAACTCCCAAAGTCGTTTTTCACTACAGTGAGGCCTACTGCTCTCATAGGCCAGCATTGTAAATGTCCTTAGCATACTATTAAGCTGTAACTACTTATCTGTAGGGAATAGCTGCATCATATTTCATGTTATTGGAATGGTAATGATAAATCCTCTTTACTGGTAAAGTTGGATGTAACGCTGAATTTACTAAAGAATATTCATGTATTCTGAGTGTTGAATTTGCATAGAAAATGAATTAACGTAGAGAAAAATAATTGCACGCATTTGAAGGTGTGCCAACCTGAGTGGCCCCCAATGTTCATGTTCATGAATTGTACGTATTAATAGCTTATTAATGGTAGGCCTTCACTTAGCGAGCTCTTGGGCCTAATTGCACAGCCTCATGTCAAACTGCATTTCTTAATCGACTTATAAAATGACTGCTTAGAGAACTAAATTGTGATTTTCCACTGTGCTGACCAATTGCTCGTACCTGAAATTCTTTCTCATGAGAACTGCTTGCTAGAAGATTATGTACTAGCTAGGATACAATGTTTAATGTAATGTGTGTAAGGCTGACCTTCCCAGGAGAAGACAATGGATGCACTGACTGGAGTATAGGCTGCAACAATATTGATACCTGACAAGCCAAACGATGGGAACAGGAGAAGAGGAGCTCATCATCGACATGTGAACTGTGTACTACTGAGACTTGTAGATTTGGGGTTTTAATTTCATTGGACTAAATGCAAACATGCGATTTGACCAATAAGGACATGGAAAGTAGTTTTAGTAAATCTAACTTAGCCGGACTGCACTCCCCATTCTTTTGAGATTTTAGCCTAACTTTTCTATTATTCTTTTCCGAACTGCCTGAAGAGACTTTGCTTTTTCTGCACTTTAATGCTGAATCCTGATGCCTTGCTGACCAAACTGATGTCCTATTGATGAAGACTGTCACAGCTTGCTGAACCATATTGAGGACAGGTATAAAGACTAGGTAACTGATTGTTATGTCTATTTGCTTTTGTTTCTAGGTACCAACCACAACTTTTGATAGAGCCATAGTTAGATGTTTTTTCCAAATTTGTGTTGACTAAATTGTTTTGCATGAAGTCTAAACATGCTAATCTAATCTGATGTTAGTTAGGGTTCTCACTCATTATGCAGTCTACACGTAACAACAGTTGATGTCTTTTCCTTGCTGAATCTAAATCTATGTTATTTCGTTTGCACAGTTATAATTGCTATTGATTTGTACTCAAACCTTATAATCTGTAGTGGCTCAAGCTTTGATTAGATTGCGATTCTTTCGGCATTTTGGGCAGCCAGTGTTGTTCCTGTATGCTTACCATTTGATTTTGAGACTAAGTTACGTGGCATTAGCATTGTTAATAGAGGGAAATAAACATTCTTACTTTTACATAAAGGTGTGGTTATTCATGGCCGCAAGGTTATGGTTGATTGTTGATGTCATTGATTGTTATTGTTATTAATTTGGATTTGCACGGGGTTACATGGTGGAAACTATTCGAAGCACAGTCAAAAGGTCCATCGGCCTAATCGTGTCCCCTTGTAAGTTCACTTAATAAGGTCTGACGCGCTAACAGAGATGGTAGAAGAAATTGATTGTTTGTCTCCTTAAGAGCCCATCATAAAGGCCTGGTACATGGTTTGTCTCCTTAAGTGCCCATCATAAAGGCCCGGTACATGGTTTGTCTCCTTAAGAGCCCTTCATACAGTCCAGAGATAGGTAGTAGAGTATTTTGTCCCAGAGATATTAAGCGAGAAATAACAGGTGTTCCCAGAGATAGTAGTGGAGTAAGAGTTACTCTCCTCCAAAGAACAAAATAATTTGCAGATTTGGTAAAATTGGTGAAATTTTGGATTTTTTTAGATTCAATGATACAAAGTGAAAAAAAGGTGCCCCTAAGTACTTAAAATTACTTTCCCAGAATCTTGGAGCTGGCCAAAGGTGGTTTGAGGATGTTCTTGGTGTTCTAGTGACGGTGTGAATGAAGTAGGTTTTGCGCTTGCACAGCTTATGCAAACCACAGGTGAATTGTGATGTTTGCGAGGGTTTAGGAAGTTTACGTACTCCAGATTAAGTTTTAGAAGGAGTGTGCGTACTCTGAAGTGTTAGAGTAGGGAATTCGTCGAACTTCACATGTGTGTGGCGCTTTGTGCTAAAAATTGTCCATGTGGTTGTTGGTATACGGATCCTGTGTGGTCTAAGACTCCGGAGTATATTGAAAAATGTATGAGACAGTTGGCTTTTATTGCAATTTGCCTGGTTTAATAGGTTGATCGGGCCTGGTCAACAAGTCAGTGTGAATCAAAGTGAGTGAAATAACTTTTCGACTGAGATGTGGCGAGTCCTATGTGCATCAGGACAGGCCCACTGATCGGTTGAGAGTGAAATTTGCGGGTCGAATTTTGCTTGCGAATCAGGGAAACCGAGAAAGAAGGAGTATCTGCTAGAGCGAAATGCCGTCAGTGATAAATTGTAATGTTTCTGAAGTGATTGTGTTACCTTATCTATAGTAAACAGACAAATTGGGTTTTGATTTTGTTTAGTGCTCGCAATAAATTGCATTAGTTTTTTGTGAATCTGAGTTTGGGAGACTTTGTCAGCCGAAATACGTGTGAGTGGGACGTCATTGGAGCCACGCTGGGATAGGTTGGTTAGTGAGAAGGGTCGCGCACAGATTGGCAGCTGTCCGTGAAACGCAATTGGCTGAGAAGGGTTGGTGAAGAGAATTCTGGGATTAAAAGTCACTTTCTAATTTGATATCATAAAGGTCTCAGAAATTAAAATTTTCAAAGCTTTTAAGATTGCTTTAAGGGGAGATACATACATTACAACAGTATAGGGGATATTGCACCTCCCTAAGGTACACCAGCTTACATTGTAATAAAAGAAAATGGTGCTGCACCATGTCTTTGGCAAAAGCAATGGTGCAAAGTGACAGAGAAAGATGGGAGTTTAGCGTTTCCTGCCCACGGAATATTTAATTTGAGGAGTTTAGAGAATCTGAGGAAGGTGCTGTATGATCTGAAACCCCCCGAGGCCAGCATAGTTCGAGGCATTAGCAATCTGGGAGTTAGTAGCCAGACAGCAACAGCAACAGAAATTTGAGAGGAGAATGAGGAAGGCAGAAAAGACACTAGCGGAGGCTAGATGAGACAGTGATCAGAGATTTTGGAGAACCAAGACTTTACAGGGGATTAAATTGTTTCCAGCGATTGCACAGGACAGCGAGAGAGAAGGGAGGAAAGCCACCAGAAAGACAGATAGAAGCCCTTCAGAGAGGAGGGAGCGGAGATCAAAAGAGTCTAGAGAAACTTTTACACTTGAGAAAGAGTCAGATGATGATGAGTTTATTTTGCAGTTATTGAGAAATCGTCCACCACCGTATGCAGCACAAAAGAGTGGTCCGAGGACTAGTGTAAATCCTTCAGCTCCGACAGAGGTTAATGTGACAACAAGTCCAGTGCAGATTGATTCTAGCAGGACACAGAGCCCAATGCAGAGCAGTCTTAATGCACCTATTACTCCTGTAGCACAAAATCAGGTGCCACAGTCGAATATCTCAAGAATTTACCCTGATGTACCTATTGTGGAAACTGCCACAAACTTAATAGTGTCAACAGGACAGGTTTTCCCGAAACCGATATTGAGTCAGACAGAACCAACTCCACTTTTACTGCCCCAAGTGCAGTCACAAGCAATGCCAAAGTAAACTCCCATAATAGGGACACAGGCAGATAGGTCCGTACTGATGAGCCAGAATATAGGAATTATGCACCCATGGAATTTGAGTGTCAGACCAAGCCCAGATTCTGTATCTGTACCTGTCACCGTTGGTCCAATTGTACCTTTATTTGCACAAGAGAAAAACAGTGCAAGTGGACAAGGAGTCCAGCCTCAGAGTTCAATGAGGGGAGAAATCAGTGAGAATACCCGAGTAGTCTCTCCTATGGGACAGACCTTTGACGGATCGAGATCATTGTTAGACCATAGTCCATGTGGAGTTCCTCCAGATACTGTCATAGGGTTGAATGTTAGAGCCACCACAGTCTCCAGATATGGTTGTTGTTAGAAATGGGGTCTTTGGTTGGCAGTCAGGTTACCCCCGTCCAAGCAAGGACCCTCTCTCTAGTCAGGGTAAGTCACACACAATCCAAATTATCCTGTGCCCACCCTCTAGGAGCTTGGCACTGAGCAGTCGGGCTTAACTTAGAAGGCACTGTGTAAAGTATTTGTGCAATAAATCATGTAATAACACAGTATTACACCACAAAAATACACCACACAGAGTATAATATTTATCTGGTGAAATGCAGGTCAAAAACTATAAAGATTCAATAAGTACATGTTGAAATATCATTTAGAAAATGATATAAAGAGTCTTTAGTTCTTAAAAAGCAACAAATGTCTCTTGCAAAGCACAAAGTACCTAGTTTGCGTTCAAATTCTCCGCAAGGTACCGCAGAGGAGGAGTTGCGTGGAAAACGGGGAGGTGTGTGTACATTTTTCCGGTGCACACAAACAATGTGTTGTTGAGTTTTCACGCAGGGAAGGCTTTGTGTCAATTTCCGGCACATAGACTGGGATCCCCGGGATGATGTGTTGAAATCCTGGGCGTGCAGGACGAAGTCACAGGGGCTGTGTCGATCCGGTGGGCGATGTGTGAAAATTTCTGCCACACGCAGGCGCTGCGTCGGTTCTTCTTGCAGGAATTCGGGCTGCGTCGTTCCGGTTCGGCTTTGCGTCGATCCAGTGGGCTGTGCGTCAAATTTCTGGTCACAACACTGGCGCGGCGTCGATCCGGTTCGGAGTGCAGTGATTTTCTCACTGTGATGCAGGCTGTGTGTCGTTTCTTGCAGACTGTGCGTCGATTTTTGCCGCACAAGGAGTTCTTTTGCAGAAATGAAGTCTTTTTGGTCTTGAGACTACAGGGAACAGGAGGCAAGCTCTATCCAAGCCGTTGGAGAGCACGTCTCAGCAGAGCAAGAGGACAGCAAGGCAGCAGGGCAGCAGCAGGGCAGCAGTCCTTTGCAGGAAAGCAGTCAGGTGCGTCCTTTGGGCAGCCAGGCAGTTCCTCTTGGCAGGTTTCAGGTTCTGGTTCAGGGGTTTTTCTCCAGTGGTATCTTGTCCAGAAGTGTCTGAGTTGGTGTGGTCAAAGACCCTGCTTGAATACCCAAATGAGCCTTTGAAGAGGGGGAGACTTCAAAGAGTGGCTTAGAAGTGCACAAGGTCCCCTTTCAGTTCCATCCTGTCTGCCAGGGTCCCAGTAGGGGGTGTGGCAGTCCTTTGTGTGAGGGCAGGCTACTGTCCTTTGACATGTAAGCGTCAGGTCCTCCACCCTCCCAGCCCAGGAAGACCCATTCAATATGCAGATTTGTGCAAGTGTGACTGAGCATCCTGTGTTTGGGGTTTGTCTGAGTGGAATGCACAAGGGAACTGTCAACTATCCCAGCCAGATGTGGATTGTAAGACACAGAAGGATTTAAGTGCAGAGAAATGCTCACTTTCTAAAAATGGCAGTTCTTAAACAGTAATATTAAATCCAACTCCACCAGTCAGCAGGATTTGGTATTGCGATTCTGGCAATACTATATATGACCTTGTTACTCCTTTCAGATCAGAATCTACCACTCAAATAGTATATAAGGGTCGCCCTAATGTTAGCCTATGAAAGGAGCAGGCCTCACGGCAGTCTATAATGAATGTAGTAGTTTTACACTACCAGGACCTATAGAACACACATGTTCATGTCCTGCCTTTTATCTACATAGCACCCTGCCCTATGGGCTACCCAGGGCCTACCTTAGGGGTGACTTAGATGTAGTAAGTGGGGAATTTAAGGCTTGGCAATTACTTTCAAATGCCAAGCTGAAGTGGCAGTGAAACTGCACTCACAGGCCCTGCAGTGGCTGGCCTGAGACATGGTTAGGGGGCTACTTATGTGGGTGGCACAACCAGTGCTGCAGCACACTAGGAGCATTTAATTTACAGGCTCTGGGCACATGTAGTACACTTGACTAGGGACTTTCAAGTAAATTAAATAAGCCAATTGGTTATGAGCCAATGTCACCATGTTTTAAGGAGAGATCATATATACTTTAGCACTGATTAGCAGTGGTAAAGTGTGCAGAGTCCTAAAGCCAGCAAAAATGAGGTCAGAAATGGAGAAGGAGGAAGGCAAAAGGTTTGGGGGTGACCCTGCAGGAAGGCCATTTCCAACAGTTGTGCAACCAATGCCACATCCCAAGGCCAACAACATTTCACTGCAAGGTTTAACTGCCCAACAATTGACTGAACGGTTAGATAAACTGAATACCTTGCAGAGTGCTCCTAGGGGAGAGGAGTACTTCAACTATGCAGGACTAGAAATGGAAGCGGGTGAGCTCATCGAAGGAACTATAGGTGTGAACAGATTAGAGTCCTATACTGAAGCAGAGTTGCGCTATCTGTGCCTGAAAATTACGAGGGAAGTAAGCAATGTATATCAAAGGTTAGCATACCTGGCAGAGAAGTACGGCATAGAAATAGAGTAAACAAAACATTTGAAAAGGAGTTCCAGGTTAGCTTTTGACAGGAAAGACTTGGAACACATGAGATCTGCAGGAATGAAGGCACACCTTAGGAAGTTACTCCAAAGTTCCCAGACAAGGGCAGCACTAGATAAGTGGGAAGGCAGATGGGTAAAGAAAAGAGCAAAAAGAAAAAGGGATTCTGCGGAGCTCACTGTAAATGTGCAGCAAAGTAAGGGTCCAGTGAAACTTTTACCAATGAGAGATTCCAGGATGGAATTTTGTTCATGTCCCTTGGAGCAGAAGTGACATTCTGTCCTTTACAAATGACTATCCTATGCTGAGAGAGAAGCCAGTGGAATGGTACCAGCAGTCAGATAAGTCCATGAAAATTGCAAAATGCCTGTGGGAGGACTTGAACACTTCATTAGAGAGAGTAGTTCCAGCTGATTTATGGATGGAGTGGAAGAGGAGTATAGATTGGCCAACAAAAGAACCAGAGAGAGATCAGACTACAGGTGCGCAGTCTCCTGAGGTAATGAAATACTACTACAAAGTGATTTAATTTTTGAAAATGAGAATTTTGCCCAAAAACATTGACTGGCAGAGAATAGACAGAACAGCTCAGGAAGCAAAGGAGTCAATACATGTATATTATGAGTGATTATTGCAGGCATTACACTGTTACAGAGATACAGAGACAATTGAGACGAAAGACATGATACATTTTGTGTTCAGATTTGTGGAAGGATTGTGACCGGATTAGCCAGATGATTAAGAGTTATTTGATTTGCTGGCAAGCAAAGCCGATTGATGAGGTGTTGCAGTATGCCAAGTGCTGTAGGGACGAGATTGAATTGAAGCAGAGAAAGCTGAAAGAAAAGGCGATGATGATGCAATTAATAGCAGCACAAACAGGGATGCAGCGAAATATTCCAGCAGCAGGGAAATGTGGTGTTTCAAAATCAGGTGAGAGGTAGAGTTTGCAGAGGTAATGTAAACAGTAGTCCCAACTTGGGTACTGTAGTGGTTCAGAATGATGTGCAGGGAATGAAGAGAGTTTTGCCTTGTCATGCTTGCGGAGCAGTCGGACATTGGAAGCGGGAGTGTCCGATGACAGTACAGGAAGGTGTTGTTCAGCAAACAGGTGACACCAATTTGTTCCAAAACATGAGAGGACCAAGAATGAGAGGTCACAATCCAAATTTTCATAACAATGTGAATCAAATACAAAATTTTCAACCCATGCAGCAGGTGCAAATGCCATGTATACAAATGACACAGTTGCAGCCAATGGAACAGCAGGTTCCAATGGTACCTAGACAGCAAATACCTTAAGCCCTAATGGAACAGCAGCAGGTGATGCTTCCGCAACAGGTCACAGGTCAGAAGTTTAACCAAAGTAAAACACAGCACGCCAATTCCCGTTACACAGTGAGAATGGAATAAGCGATGATTGGGTGAGAAAGAGTCGGATGAAGAGGAATGTGTGCTTGCAGCTTCTTTAGAGGTAGATCAGAAAGGCCCATATGTAAAGGGAAAGGTAATGGGCCACAGAGTTTCATTCTTGGTTGATACTGGAGCTACACGCTCTACAGCGGCGGCTGTTACGGAGGTGCAGACATGATGTCGGTTTGCCGGCAACGCCAAGAGATTTTTGAAGAGTGACTCTCTGGGGACCTCATGAGGAGCCCTGTTAAGATGAGCGTGTTGTTCCCTGACCTTACGCTTTGGTCGTTGTTTTGCAAGAGGATTCATCACTAGGATTGTGTTATGCACACAGGCAATTAGCAGCCAACTTTTTGGAGAAACGTAACGTACTAGAGCCTTGAGAAAGTGCGTATTAGGATGAAACACATGTCGGCTGGGCGGAATGTCTTAATTAGGCTGTGTTCTACAACCAGAAACAACTTTTCCCTTGGTCGGACTTTACCAGGGATTCCATATCTCAACATTGGTCCAATTTCACAACTATAAGCTGTGCTTTTGTTTGGATGGATTACACCAAGAATTTAAAATTTTGCAACAAAAACAAGGATCATACTATGGATGGACTCATTATGGACTTTGTATTATCTTTGATCCTGTTTGTGATGATTAGTGTTTTTTGTTTATAGATTTCATTAGTGATTCTCTAATTCTTGTCATACATGTGGTCATTATGGTGTATATGTGTATTGTTTGTTTGATTGTTAGTTTAGAGTTTTTCAGTATGGGTTTTTTCATTTATGTATAGACATACATTCATTCATTCATTTATTCATTAAATTTTCAAATTTACATATGTGCCACCCATGAGTCAGTGTACCCATCATGTTTTACTATTGTGACTTTGTGATTGAATATATGGTAATTTACTATTGGTGACAGGTGATTATTTATACATTTTGAGTGCTCCACAGAAGGTGTTTTATATGATTGCATATACTGGTTTAAGTTTCTTTCTCCAGTTCACATATTAGGCAACAAATATGTATTTCTGTATTGTGAGCACCATTCACTACATTTGTTATTCTATATAGAAGTTTGCGGACTATTTTATGTTTTTTTGTTGCCATTTATTTGTTGTATACCGCTCTACAGTAAGAACTGCTGAAGTCCCAAACTTGCCCCTTTCAGGAAAGACAGTCCAGAGAGTAGGAGTAGCGAATCACTATTTGACCAACCCAATTACAGAACCAGTTCAGGGTAAAATTGGCAACTTTCAAGGATTGCACAAAATCGTAGTTTGTGATTCATGTCTGGTATTCCTCCTGGATAGAGACTTGCTGTGTAAAACCAGGTGCTCGATTACTTGTTCAAATGACGGAATCAAGATGCAGACGAATAGTAATGATGAGGATGACCTAGCTCCAGAAACAGAATGTGAGACAGTAAATGAAGAGTACCCCCTGATTAATTTCTTTCCAGTATTCAGAGCGAAAGAGCTTACTTTTGAATTACAGGGAATGGTTAAAGAAAACGTGTGGGATTTGACAGGGAAAGAGATTGGTATGACACAGGGGGTTGAGCCAGTTAAAGTTGCTGTAAAACCGAATGCCATTTTTCCTCAGATTCCCCAGTACCACATGCCACAGGACATCCTTATAAAGGTTGCTCACATAATTGCAGAATTTGTAAACCAAGGGGTCTTAAAAGAAGTGTTGAGCAGCCCATGTAATTCACCGAAAATGGGATTGAAAAAGCCCTGTGGGAAAGTTCATATTATCTAGGATTTGAGAAAAATAAATTACATTGTGATCAAATGATGCCCGTTGGTGCCAAATCCAGCTGTGATCTTGTTTCAGATTCCATGTGATGCTGAATGGTTCACTGTCATAGACTTGTCTCAGGCGTTTTTTTCTGTCCCTCTTCATGAGGATAGCCAATTTCTCTTTTGTTTCAAATTCTTGGATCAAGTTTATTGTGGTGTAGGATTCCTCAAGGGTTTTCAGAGTCACTTTCCATATTCAATCAGATCTTGAAAAAGAATCTGGAGTCATTGGAATTGTCTTTCCAATCGACATTGGTACAGTACATTGATGATTTGCTGATTGCATCCAAAATGAAGGAAGAGTGCAAGTATGACACGATTGCCTTACTGAATCATTTGGGAAAAAATGGTCATAAGGTGTCTCCACTTAAAGTGCAATACAGTTAGAAAGATGTGAAATACTTGGGTCACAGGATTGAGAACGGGACAAGGAAATATCCAGAGAAGGGCCACAGCCATATTGCAGATGAGTCCCCCAGCTACACAGAGAGATGTCAGGTTGTTTTTAGGGATGGTAGGCTACTGTTGTCAATAGATTCCCAATTTTTCAGTCATTTCCAAGCCCTTACAGAAGCTGACACACAAAGAAGTCACTGATCCCCTAGTGTTAGATCAGGCTTGCATGAAAGCGTTTTCTGAGTTGAGAGAGAGTCTTTGTAAAGCTCCGGCTTCAGGTATGCCTAACTATACTAAGTCTTTCACATTGTTTTGTCATGAGTGTGATGCATGTTCATTGTCTGTTTTTACTCAGGTCCATGGAGGTGTAAAACGTCCAGCAGCATATTTTTCAGCTACTTTGGACCCAGTTGAGGCAGCTTTACAAGGCTGTCTGCGTGCAGTTGCAACGGTTGGACAGAGCCTCACACAGTGTGAAGGCATCGTGATGGGACATCCTTTGGTTATTATGGTCCCTCACTCCATTGAGATCCTTCTTATAAAAATGAAAACCCAGTATTTGACAGGTGCAAGATTGACTCATTCTGAGACGAGTATTTTAGGGTCACCAAATATGTAATTGAAAAGATGTACAATGCTTAACCTGGCAACGTTACTTTCAAATGAAAATGTCGAAATTTAAAAAGTGGAAGACATTGAGCATGATTGTCTTGAAGTAACTGATTTGTGCACAAAGCCGGGACCTGACATTAGAGACCCTCGATTGGAAGAAAATGACCAAATTATCTTTGTCGATGGTTCCTGTCTAAGGGACAATGCAGGAACACTGAGAGCAGGATATGCTGTGTGCATAATTTCTGGTATACTGGAAGCGCCTTGGCTTCAAGGAGCATACTCTGCACAAGTAGCAGAACTGGTAGCCCTTACTCAAGTGTGCCATGTTTCTGCTCAGCTTAAAGTTACCATCTATACGGATAGCCAGTATGGATTTGGAATAGTCAATGACTTTGGCCAGTTGTGGTCGCAGAGAGGTTTCATGACCTCTTTAAAGAATTGTTGCAAGCTATCCAAATGCCTGAAAAGATTGCCATGGTGAAATGCAGTAGAAATCTGAAATCGCAAGAATTTGTGACAATGGGAAAAGGATATGCGGATCAAGTCACAAGGTTTTGCACATAGAACTGTATATCGTTCAAAGATAAGTGGGAATTGTTACGTGAAGAAGAAGAAACATGTCCAAGTTTTGCATTGCATGCAATAGATACATTGGAAGAACTGAGAACACTGCAAAGTAATGTTGACTGGGAGGAAAAACGACCATGGAGCAAAATGAAATGTGTACAGCAACAGGATGAGTTGTGGGTTTCAGAAGAAGGTCAATTGGTATTGCCGAACAGTTTGTTGTCTCAAATGGCTCGGTATTATCGTGTTCAAGCACATGTTGGCAGGAATGCCATGATTCACCTTTACAAGCACACAAATTAACACGGGAAAAGGGATCGTGGTCAATTTGAGCCACATTGAAAGAGCAGGAGGTCCATTCAGCAGATTGCAAATAGATTTTATTGAGATGCCTGTGTGTGGAGGTTTGAGATATGTGTTGGTGATTGCATCTTTAATCATTGGATTGAAGCATACCCTACACGAAGAAATGACAGCCTCACAGTAGCGAAAGTACTGCTTAGGGAACTGATACCACGTTTTGGGTTTCCGATCTCTTTAGAATCAGATAGGGGAAGTCACTTCAACAAAGAAGTAGTCAAATTACTATGTGCAGCCATAAACATTGAGCAGAAGTTGCATTCTAGTTACTGCCCTGAAGCATCAGGACTTGTAGAATGAATGGAACCTTGAAATCAAGAATGGCGAAAATTTGTGTGTCCACGAATCTGAAATGGCCAGACCCACTGCGGTTAGTTTTGATGACAATGAGAAACACACCCGACAGGAAGACAGGATTGTCATTGCACGAGATCCTCATGGGAAGAGCAATGAGGTTGCCAGCGGTCCCTGCAAATGCTCTTGTGAACATCACAGATGATATGGTGTTGGACTACTGCAAAGGTCTGGCTGATGGGGTTCGCTCTTACTCTCAGCAGGTGGAAGCCACCACACTGCCACCGATCCAAGATCAAGGACACACCCTGAGAGCGGGTGAGTGGGTGGTGGTCCAGAAACACCTGAGGAAGATGTGTTTGGAGCCACAGTGGAAAGGCCCTTTCCATGTAGTTCTAATCACAACCACAGCTGTGAAGTGTGCTGGAGTTCCGAACTGGATACATGCCAACCACATGAAAAAGGTGGCATGTCCTTTGGACAATGACGAAGACTTGTTGAGAGTACCAACAAAGACCAGACAAGCCTCAGAGCCGGAAAAAGAAGGAAGAGGAACTCAGACTGGATCTGAGCAAGTTGAGAGCGGTTCAGTCACTCCTGTGAGAGATGAAGGAGAAGACCTCAAGGGGAGTGACAGTTAGCCAGTCTTAATTGAAGCAGCAGGAGAGTCTAGTCAGAGGAGGGCTTTCCTAGAAGTAGATGATTTTGAGAGACAAACAGAGCAGATGTCAGACCCCGAGTGGGAAAGAGTTGAGGCGGATCAAAGCCGATGTGATATGACTCCTCCTGAACCAGTTGCAGGTCTTTCAAGAGAAAATCCTGCCGAGCAAGAAGAAGTTTCAAGTTCAACACTGAAAGGAACATGGACCAAAGGTCCACTGAAAGGAGATAAGTGGCCAGAGTCACAAGCAAAGAGAAAGGAAGCAGTTGTTGTGACAACAATCGAGGAAGAAGTAGATACGACAAGTCGAAGGTACTCAGGTCCTGAATGGCCATATGCAACGACAAGTGAATGGCAGAGAGAAATTTTGACTTTTTGTTTTGATCTAGACATTCCAGGTCAATATTTTGGTACTTGAAGGAAATTAATGAACTGAACTGTTGAGACAAATTAAGATAAAGAAAAGAGGCTGTTAAAAGTAACCGGAAAAGACTTTTAAACCTGATTTTGACAAGATAACCTGATTTGACAAGCTGCTAATCCGATTTTTGACAAAGGATCCTGGAAGTGAGACTGAAAGCTGTAAATAACCACTGAAAGAAGATTGAAGATTTTTGGTTTTGATTTTTGCTGCATTGTTTTAAAACTTTTCTCTTCTACTTTCTGATTCTTTACAGATTATGAGTAACGTTAGACACCAGGGTAGGAAGAACAGGTGCTGTAAAAACATGAGGATTTGTTTGGCAATTGTGTGTGTGATATTGTGCTTGATATTGATTGTGGGTATGACTGTTCTTGACAAGAGCAAAGCCAACCATACTTCAGCTTCAGAGACAACTACTGCATTAACGGCAATAGAGAAGTTTAGGTTAGATGAGAAGTATCTACAAGTAGGCAATACACAAGGGGAACTTTCTTCTAATGTCTTTTATCACTTGTTGAGTGAGTGTGTTGAAACGATAGATGTGAAGAATTATGTGTGTACGCAGATTCCTTCAGCAGTCGAAGAAGGAGTTACCTATCATGGTTTGTCCCTTACATATAGGATTAATTGTAGTTTACTAACAAGATTCTATAACCAGGAGTACATCCAGTATTTCTATTCCAACCATGATGTAGTGTTTTCCTTTGCCCCCATAATTAGATACCTGAGTAGAGTAGCTAAAGACAATGACATAGAATTAGTGAGAGGTTTATTTCAGCCTACATTAACTTTTGGCACTGCATATGCGCACAAGAATAACCTGACATGCTTGCTTACACCACTAGAAAAGAGCTTCTTAGATCACACAGGTGACAGGAAAAAGGCATTGAAGGAGAAGTTAGAAAAGGGACTAGAGAAAAGGACTTTTAGAAATGATTATGCTTTTAGTGAAATAAAAACACAAGGGAAATTAGCTTTAGATGTGCAACACGTAGTAACGCTTTGTGTGTATAGACCTAAATCTATCACTGACACTTTGTTTGTGGGAACGAGTGAAAGTAGACGTGTTTTTGTTTCAGAGTAAATGGACATTTATGTTGAATGGACAGGATCCAGTGATTCCTGGTATACATTACATTTGTGGACCTAATGCTTATTACTGTCTTCCAAGACGATGGTATGACAATGTTATTTGGGGATAGTTTTCCTAAGGATATTCCAACTTGGTCACTTGAAAAGATTTCCGAAAATGACTGAATTACATCACATTAGAGAAAAGAGAGAGTCTCCTTCTGGTATAGTGGGAGATATGTTTGGAACAATGATTCCTTCAGTAGGAGTTGTTCTGAATTCGATAAAGATTTGAAGGTTGTCTACTATTGTGGATAACATGTTGACAAATTTTTCAGGAGCCATATTTGTAATAGATACAGAATTGGCTGCGGAGTGATCTATTACTCTTCAGAACCATCTTGTGTTAGACATTCTTTTAGCAAAAGAAGGCGAGTTTGCAAAATGCTCAATTCTAGGCATTGCTGCTCTTTTATTTCTGATAATAGTAAATAAATTAGAAGCTTACTTACTAATCTGACTAATGAAAGAACTGATTTGAAAGAATTGAAAGAACCAGGTGTTTGGGAGAAAGTTGGCAAAGGATTTGTTTCAGTGGGAAAGTGGCTCAGCAACATTGGGAAAGGGATACTGTTGAAAATAATACAAGGAATATTGATTATTGTGATTTGCATAATTGGAGCATGGGGAATATGTAAACTGTGTAGGAGGATCAAATTGAAGAACACAAAAAATGATCAGAGGAGGGAAGAAATGAAAAGGGAAAATTTGTTTAGGGAAAATTCAAAAAGGGAGCGAAGATTAAAGGAGATAGAGACATCAGAACTTTAAGCCTAAGCAAAGAGAACATTTGTGTGGGAAGATTTAGTGCGATGACACATTTAGTCATCAGAGGTGGGATTGTTAACGCTGAATTTTACTAAAGAATATTTATGTATTCTGGCCGTCAATGTTCACGAAGTGTACTTATTAATAGATTATTCATGTAAAATGTTGAGCTTATGTTTTATTAATTGTAGTAATATGTCACATTAAAGGTTCTGTATTATGTATTAGCTTTATTGATCGTAGGCCTTGAGTTAGCAAAGTCTTGGGCCTAGTTGCACTGCCTCATATCAAGCTGCGTTTCTTAATCGACTCATAAAATGACTCATAAAATGACTACTTAGAGAATTAAATTGTGATTTTCCACTATGCCGACCAAGTGCTCGTACCTGAAATTCTTTCTCATGAGGACTGCTTGCTAGAAGACGATGTCCTAGCTAGCATACAATGTTTAATGTAATGTGTGTAAGACTGACCTTCCTGGGAGAAGACAAAGGATGCACTGACTAGAGTATAAGCTGCAACAATATTGATCCCTGACAAGCCAAATGATGGAAACAGGAGAAGAGGAGCCAATCATCGACATGTGAACTGTGTACTAGTGAGACTTGTAGATTTGGGCTTTTAATTTCATTTGACTAAATGCAAACATGGGAATTCTTTGACCAATAAGGACGTGGGAAGTAGTTTTAGGAAATCTAACTTAGCTGGACTGCACCAAGAGGAGATGTGCCATTCTACCCATTCTTCTAGAGCCGTGGTTCCCAACCTTTTGACTTCTGTGGACCCCCACTTTATCATTACTGGAACCCGGGGAGCCCCACTGAATCATTATTGGAATCGGGGGACCACTCACTGAGTCATTACTGAAAGCTGGGTACCTAATCTGTTAATATTATTTAATTTTGTAAGCAGTCGCAGACGCCCTGAGAAGGCTTTGAGGACCCCCAGGGTTCCCCGGACCACAAATTGGGAACCACTGTTCTAGAGAGTTTAGCCTATGTTTTTGATTATTCTGTTCCAAACTGCCTGCAGAGACTTTGCTTTTTCTGAACTTTAATGCTGAATCCTGATTGCTTGCTGACCAAACTAATGTCCTATTGACAAAGACTGCCACAGCTTGCTGAACCATCTTGAGGAAAGGTATAACGACTACGTTAGTGATTGTTATGTCTATTTGCTTTTGTTTCTAGGTACCAACCGCCACTTTTGATAGAGCTATAGATAGATGTTTTTCCAAATTTGTGTTGGCTAAGTTGTTTTGCATGAAGTCCAAACATGCTATTCTAATCTAATGTTAGTTAGGGTTCTCACTGATTATGCACGCTACATGTAACCACAGTTGATGTATTTTCCTTGCTGAATCTAAATGTATGTTATTTTGTTTGCCCAGTTATTCTTGCTACCGATTTGTAGTGAAACCTTAGATTGTGCAGTGGCTCAATCTTTGATTAGATTGTGATTCTTTCGGCCCTTTGGGCAGCCAGTGTTGTTTCTGTATGCTTATCATTTGATTTTGAGACTAAGTTACGTGACATTAGCATTGTTAATATAGCGAAATAAACATTCTAACTTTTAGATAAAGGTGTGGTTATTCATGGCCTCAAGGTCATGGTGTGTGGAAGTTACTGACCCCCATTGATTATTGATGTCATTGATTGTTATTGTTAATTATTTGTACTGGGTTACATGGTGGGAACTACTCGAAGCGCAGTCAGAAGGTCCATTGGCCTATTCGCATCCCCTTGTAAGTCCACTTAATAAGGTCCAATGCTCTAATACTATCCTAAAATGGCACTTTTAGAAAGTGGGCATTTCTCTGCTCTTACTGCTCTGTGTGCCGTGCAGCCTGTCTCCAAGACACGTCTGAGGTAGGTGACAGTTGCACGTTGTGCTTTCCCTCTAGACAGCCACAAACAAAGGAAGGTTAGGTGTGACAGAGAACTCATCAGCATTCATCTGCTTTCTGGTAGCTCTTCCTGGGCAGGAGGGGGTAGGGGGAGCTGACACACTTCAATAGGCAGTGTCCTCTGTCCCCTACAGAGGGCTTATTACCCCATACTAATAGACTGGTGCCAGGGCTGAGATGATAGGGGGACATGTGCACTTTAAGGAGCTACTTTGAAGTTACCCCCCACTTCAAAACTACATTTGGGTTGAAGAACTGCCCAAATCAGTACACTAGTGGACCTGGGAAGAACCCTGCTTGGAGTAAGGACTGCTGTGCCACAAGGTGTGCCACTCTGCTGGACCGCTTTCCAAAAAGGACTTCTCTCTGCCTTAATGAACTACCCTGCTGCCTACTGATCTTTGCCCAGCTGAGGAAGGACTGGACATTTTCATCTGACTCAGAATGCCTTCAATGGCAACTCTACTTTTGTGTTCGCTTTTTATTAGAATATTTTTTACGAGAGTTTATTTTTCTCTCCTACTGTGAGGGATCCGGTGAAACAGTTAACGCTTACCCAGGGGAACGGGGTAAAGGGAACCTGAGGAACCATGGATTAGAGCCCAGGACCATACAGATGCTAATTGAGGGCAGTGCTCTAGTGGGTAGCTGACTACCATAAATGTCAGCTGGGTTGCGGACAGGTGTGTGAGTAAGCACTGTATCGCGCTGATTGCTTTTTAAATTGCTTTCGTGTTTTAATCCTTTTAAAATTGTTGAATGTGACTGAGTAATTTTTATGAGAATATTTTTTAAGGGAGTTGGTTTCACTCTCCTACTGTGAGGGATCTGGTGAAATAGTTAATGCTTTCCCAGAGGAACTTGGAAATTGGGTAAAGAGAACCTGAGGAACCATAGAGTAGAGCCCAGGACCATAGAGATGCTAATTGAGGGCAGAGCTCTAGTGGTTAGCTGACTACCTTAAATGTCAGCTGGGAAGCGGGTGTGCAGTGGGCTTGCCAGTAACGCACCAAATATATTACAAAACACAGAGGGTGACCCATGAAGAACCCAAGGGGTCTGGGTAAATTTGGGAATGTAATTCTGATAAAAACAAACATTGATTCAATGCGGAAAAAGGGTTAACCAACAGGCTGCTTTTTTAAGTTTATTTTTTGAATGGATAGGTGGGAGATCGATTATCTCTTTTTCTTTCTAGTCATGAGCACTTGATCTTTTTGCACTTTTTTCTGTCCTTTAGAGTTGATATGATAGGCGTTTATTCTTATTAATTTTTGTATATGAGTAGAGAATATATTTTGTATATAAAATAAAGGATGTTTTTCAAATGATTATGGATCTATGCTGCATGATAGTAATAAGGGTTGTTTTCGTTGTAAAGTTTGTTTTTGTCTTCTAAGGGGTCAAGGTAGCACACCCAAGGCACGCCAAAGACAAGCCCGTCTGCACCTGGGCCCAGGACCCCTGGACTAACCCCCAAAAACGAGGTCAGTTACACTGCAGATGCCCTACTTTTGCAGCTGCCCAATTCTCCCTCCCTCCCAATCCTGCCCTCCCACTATGTCTTGAAGCCAGGGAATGCCATTGTTCCCTCTGTAACTCCACACTGGATGGGACAGAGGACAAAAGAAGCAAAAACGACAAAACCAGAGCTTGGAACTTTGGTCTTATCAATTGTAGACCCTTTCCATGCCATAATTATGAGCTTTCGACACTTGTAGAGGGTGAACAGTTCGATGCCCTGTTTCTAACTGAAACTTGGATACATGACTGCTCTACACTGGATATCAATCTGGTGCTCCCCCAGGACAGGAGAAACCGTCTACAGAAAAAAGGGAGGAGGTATTGCCATTATTTTAAAAGATATTTACAAATGTGTATACAAATGTGTATACAAATGTGGGCCCCCTTGTCATACAGGATTTTGAAAATCTGGGCTTCACTATAAATCTCTCCGTGCCCTCTCCCTTTCAAAGATCCTAGTGTATCACCACCCCACCCTGCACCCCCTACCCAGTCGATGTGCATGGTTTGCTGAAACACTGCCACTAGTGGCAGGTCTCACCATTGAAAAAGCTAACCTCACACAATTAGGAGACTTTAATATTCACTTTGAATAACTTAATAACCCCAAATCTCAAATATCTTACAAGAATTAGACTGTTGGTTAGTTTGAAAAATATTGTTTTAAGTACCCCTAACATTCCACACTAATTTCCCTTTCCTCCGTTTTTTAAGCCCCCCTCATGTCCTGCTTCTGATATAAAGGCCCATATTTATACTTTTTGACGCTAAACTGCGCTAACGCAGTTTAGCGTCAAAAAGTTTTGCGCCGTCTAACGCCATTCTGAAGCGCCAAGCGGGCGCCGTATTTATGGAATGGCGTTAGACGGCGCAATCAGACCGGCGCTGCCTGGTTTGCGTGGGAAAAAACCACGTAGACCAGACAGCGCCGGCGTAGGGGGAAAATGGCGCATGGGCGTCTTAAAATGGGGCAAGTCAGGTTACGTCGAAAAAATCGTCTTAACCCGACTTGCGCCATTTTTTAACGACGCCAATCCCCCATCAACATGACTCCTATCATTGTAAAGATAGGAGTCATGCCCCCTTGCCCAATGGCCATGCCCAGGGGACTTCTGTCCCCTGGGCATGGTCATTGGGCATAGTGGCATGTAGGGGGGCACAAATAAGGCCCCCCTATGCCACCAAAAAAAAATATAAAAAATAAAAAATTATACTTACCTGAACTTACCTGAATGTCCCTGGGGTGGGTCCCTCCATCCTTGGGGGTCCTCCTGGGGTGGGCAAGGGTGGCAGGGGGGGTCCCTGGGGGCATGAGAGGGCACCTGTGGGCTCATTTTGAGCCCACAGGCCCCTTAACGCCTGCCCTGAGCAGGCGTTAAAAAGTGGCGCAAATGCGCCGTTTTTAGCCACGCCAACTCCCGGGCGTCTCTTTTGCCCGGGAGTATAAATACCACGTAAAGGCCTGGGAGTCATTTTTTAGACGGGAACGCCTCCCTTGCATATCATTAACGCAAGGAAGGGGTTCACGCTAAAAAATGACGCACATTCCGGGAACTTTGGCGCTATTCGCCTCTAACGCCATAGTATAAATATGGCGTTAGTTGGCGTTAGTTTTGCGTCGAAATTGCGTCAAAAAAAACGACGCAATTTCGGCGCAAACGGAGTATAAATATGGCCCAAAGTATTTAAACAAGTTATGCCAGCGAGATTGTTGGGAAATCTGAAGCTCACGCCCCGCAATCTTACTGAGGAAGCTAGGCTCCTGAGTGTGCACTCAAACGGTTGAATGTTATTTAACATACCTGTGCATCCAGAGATGTGGCAACTGTGGGTTGTTATGTGCATGGAAGGAGCCACCGAACCAAATTTCTCGATTGAGTGTAGAATGTGAAATTTCTATTAATTGAGAGGACTACAATTTGTACCAGGTTGACAAAGTGGGAGACTTTTGGGGCTATGATTCATAGCGCTCTGAAGTAATGGAAATGAGACATACAGCACTCTCCAAACTCTGTAATCAATACATTAAAAATAAATTAATGATGACTTCTGTTTTTTTCCTGTACATGATAAGAAGTACATTAGTTCACTGGTGCCTGGTCCGAACATTTCACTATCACATTTGGGAGCTGGAAAATTCAGTCGTTTTATCTGAAATAAAGCTGAGATCCTCTGCTGTTCTACGGGGAGATTTTCACGCTCGCCCCCCTCCCCCCTAACGTTTGGCCTCTGTCTGTGGAGACGCCTCTACCTGCAGTGTCTTCAGCTAGAAATTTCGGATTCCAATTTGACAGGGATCTTGCTTAGATCACTCAAGTTGCCTTCCACCTGCGTTATGCTGCTAAAAACACTCCTGCTTCTGTTGAGTCGTCTACAGACCTCGAAAGTGTAGGTGGCTAACCAGAGCAGCTTAGACTATTGCAACTCCTTGCTTTTGGGCTCTCCAGATTACTTGCTAAGATGTTTGTCATGAAGAGAGAACTCCTCAGACAGGCTACCAGTAGCTTTGCCCAATCTTTCTTCACCTTCTGTGTCCTTAAATCAACAGCACTGTCTCCTGTGCCTAAAAGGATAGCCTTCAAGTCTCTGCATTGTTCCCAGAGCTATTCACAATAAAGGTCCTGTGTTCCTTCAACATATATCCTTTGATATCAACCTACGTGCTTCTTGTGTTCCTCTGGATCAGATCTGCTGACCCTCCCAAAGTATTAGCGGGTCTGGTTGGGAGGCAGATCCTTCTTAGATATGCCAGCCGCCTCTGGAATCACCTCTTGTGCCATCTTGAGTCCACTGAGGACCTTCCATCTATTCTCAAAGCTTTCAAGACCTGGCTCCACACCCTGAGAGTCATCTTCCCGGTTCACCATTATTTCAATTAGCTACGGTTCCAAGACACCTTTAGAGGTAGCAGTTGCGCTTAGAAATATTTAAATAAATAAATAACTGGCAATGATCCAGAAATGTGTGGTAATACAGAATATTTAATTTTAGTGCTTGGTCCCTAATTGGTCAGAGGTACCCAGTTCCCACCATCTGTTTTTTGTGTATATATTTAGTGTGTACCCAAATGATAGTTCAGAAAATTCAAAGTTGAAGTTTTGGTAGCAATCGAAGAAACGTAACCTGCTTTAATTCTGTGGAGGGTGAGGATCACGGAAACGTGCTAGAATTATCAACCAAATATAGGCAGTTGCAATTTATATTCAACGTATGTTAGGGTGAACCATTGTTTAGGGCCTGCAATGCATTATAGTATTGGAATGAAAAATCTTTGCTCTAAATGTGCTGTATCATGTTGGTTCAGGTTCAGTAATATGTATTGTCATTTTTGATGTGCGATATGTACACAAAGTTTATTAATATCTTTATATCAAATGGATTTCTGCGAAGCATGTTGATATCTCAATTGGTGACAACAAACAATTGTTTATGGTTTGCATATAGTTGGGCCTTTGGTGCATTTTTCTGGATCAAACCCAGTGTTGGGCACTGATGCAGATATGTTTGCTATGCTTGATAGAGCTTAAGTAGTATATTTCTCCCCTTTAGCGTTTGTCTTTTCTGAGATCTGGAAATAACAGAGTGTAACCCTACATTCCAGAGCAGCAGGCCGTTTTAAACGATTTACAGGATGCATGTGACTACTGTGATAGTTAAGCATGGGTGGCCTCTAAGTGGGGTAATGACAGTGTCAACAGATAACACGGGTTGCTTGGAGTATCAACCACTGGTACTCCATTGCACCGCAGTTATTGTCAAAAGACAACGGCGCATAATAAAAGGAACTGCGGCACCGCTTGAGCAATAAGTATGTATATTAATATCATTAGTTGGAACCTCCGCACATGACTAGTCTACCAATGTGTACTGAATTCTTCCCTTTGTCCTTTGGTTCAGGTACAAATAACTAAATATGCTGGCGAAAAGCTTCCCCTGGTTCGTTCTAACAGGGGATTCTTGAGGTAGAATTTTAGGAGATTACACATCCGCCATTAAAGCCGGGGATACTTGCTTTGCGCCATTTCTTCTGAAAGGCCATTTACAGTAGCAACCTCCAGCGCTGTTGATTCACGTGGCAGAAAGGGGTGGAATCGAGCTGCCGAGCCCTTGGCCGCGTTGCCTCCATAATTGAATCTGCTCGCTCGCTTCCCTTTGTGCACCGCCTTCAAAGGCACAGGCGGAGATAGGCCTTTGATACGAGTGATTTACTAGCCCTCCCAGAGACAAGGGCCGGCATGTGTGGGTTCCTATTGAGTGGTCTGCCAAGCGGGTTAAGCCTTGTAGTCAAGCGCCCCGGGCTGCGCTGTGGAGCATTCACTCCAGCTGGCCCGAGTGCTGCTGAACAGATTCTTCTGTACTTCAATGGTCCGACCTCACATTTTAATTTGTAGAGGAGAATATAAACAAAGAACTTGTGTTTTTGGCTGAAGACGTGGTGGCCCGCTCCGAGCAGAGATATTGGGGGCCCTTGGGGGAAAC
This sequence comes from Pleurodeles waltl, assembly GCF_031143425.1. Classification (NCBI taxonomy): domain Eukaryota; kingdom Metazoa; phylum Chordata; class Amphibia; order Caudata; family Salamandridae; genus Pleurodeles; species Pleurodeles waltl. The sequence continues at coordinate 172,635,415 of NC_090437.1, forward strand.
CCGAAGTGAAAGCTGCCCTGCATAATGTTTAATCCTAAACCTTGTATTTCAATGATCGCACGAGCATAGCGGAGGGAGGCGGACTCACTCCAAGTGGGTTTGGTTAGCCCCTCCACACAGTTTTCATTTATTTCAAAGAAATGGGAAGAAACGTGCAGTGTGTAGAGTGTATGCTTAGTGTGGTTGCATGAGCGAGCCGGTGCGGGTGGAGGTTGTGGAGTGTGGTGAGGTGGAGGTGGAGGTGATGAGGCTGGGTGGCACATGGGGAGAAGGACAGTTGTCACTGGCTTAACAGGTGGTTGCCCCCACTGCTCCAGATGCTTTGTCTTGGCAACTTTTGGACCCTATCTTACCAAAAATATTCAGTTTACAGCACATTTGTTTCAATATATATTGGCTACCAAACAATTCAATTTTCTTGTTAGTTCTGAAGAGGAATTCATGAAATAGTTCTATAATTTGGGGTCTGAAACAATACCCAGAAGCATTATTTCTCTGTAGCACCAAATTCTAGAAGTGCCGCTAAGAACATTTTGTGAAATGCCTCTTTTGGGTTGGAACCACTGACCCCGGCCACATGAGCAACCCACTATCTTGCAGCCAGCCAGGGTCTTCTCCTGCGCCTCGCATGGCCAGTCCAGTCCCGCCGGAACTTCCAGCTCATGATGGTACAGATCAGATGATGTTACTGTGGTTGTGCCCTTCAAGGCACTACAGGGGTGTACCAGGTGCATTGGAACCAGCGGTCAGGGATTCAAGGGACCACTTCACCTTAATTAGTAGCTGTTTTTTGCCTCCAGACAAGGGGACGAGGCCCAGTTTCCTTGTTTTCATTAGGGCCCTTTGCAGCTTCACTACGCCACAGGGCAGTGCCCTTTTCCCTGCTCCCCTTATGGAACTGTTTCCAAGAACACAGTGGATTAAAAACATATTCTATGCATTTCATTACCCTCGTAGATCCAAGCCAAATCTTTAATCCACTTGCAAGAGTTGAAACTGTGAAACATTTCCACAGCAAGAGGTTAAAAACCATAGAAGAGGTAGAGAGGAGGAAAATGAAACCAGGAGGCCAACTTGTTAAGAAAGTGAACAGAGGCTCAATACTTGAAAAACAAAAATTAAAATGACATTTCTTTCGATGGAACATCCATACCGTAATCCACGATTAACACTTAGCTGCAGAAAATACGTTTATTTTCCAGAATGAAATACATTAAACCAAATTGTTTTCTGATATCCACAAGTCAATTCCACAAATGCATGAAGTAAGTTGCAATTTCATGACAGATGGAAGTAAACAAGTTCCTAGCTTTGGACCTGGTTTAGAGTTCGGAGGACAGTTGTATGACCATCAGGGTGATAGAGTAAATTACTCTCTAGCCCTGATGGACATCCTATCCTCCGAATCTGAAGATGTCAATCAACCCAGGGACATCTCTTAACATTGGCAGGAACAGCTGCTGTAAAAGTTTGATGGATGGCTCTGTCAAATAGAACGGATGCCCATCAAAAGTTTAGAAATAGTTCTTTAATGTAGAGTTAAATGTTTTCAAAATTGAGACATTGTCATGCCTATTAGGCACTCACGACAGGGGTCACAACACCAGCAGTTATGAAGCAGCCGTTCCTTTGCGCTTAATTTGTAAAATAAGTAGTTCTGGGACCCATAAATTTGCTTAGAAGCTTGTGGCCCATGCTACCGGACATTGAGGGTGCTGAATAGCAAAGCTGTTTTATCATTAATCCACATCCTTCCTCTTTCATCCACTGCCACACAATCTCTGCCCCTTTACTTCCCTCTTGCAGGTTCTTTTTCATCCCTGCTTTTTCCCTTTGTCACAGTTAATTCCACTTTCACTGCCTATTTCTTTCTCCCTTTTGTGTCTTTCTCCCCTGTTCTTGGTCAACCTCTGATGATGAAAAATAAGTTCCAATCCACAAAAATAATGCAACTATTCGATCAAATAGAGCAGTGGCTCTGAGTAGAAAACATACAAGCATTAATGAGCTTACAAAATAGACTCTTTTTAAGTAGCCGGCCTTGAAAAGGTGGGATTTGCAAAGCTTCGCCTCAATAGGAAGCTGAATTTGTGCCTTAGGCATCAAGCATTTCGGACTGAGGGGCTCTATCTATTTTACATTAGCCTCACAATACTCCAAAGAGCTTTTTTGATGGTGGGCCACCCTGATAGGCTGCGCATTCCAGAATTAACCATTGAGATTCTACATGGGGGGAGTACATGCCTAATTAATCACTGCCTTTTTCTCTTACAGTTGTGTTGGCAATGTACAACAAATTAAGCTCTGAATGGGCACAGCGAGACAAAGACCAGTGGAGTCTCAATGTCTCTTGGCACCCGGGGCTTAGTATGTGTTTTCAGTACATGAATTCTAAACCTTGCACTGCATTTCATTATTTAAGATTCCATAAACATTTAATTTGATTGCAGCTGGACAGGGCCAAGCAAAAAAGATGGATTTGTAGTAAAAAGAACGTCAAGTATGTTTCATATATTCTAAAATGAATCTTACTGAAAAGACAATGCGGACCAATAATACTAACACCACTAACACCAAACAAATATCCACATAGACAAAATATATTTAAACAAACATTTGCAAAGTCAATAGATATGGCAAATTACTTTTTTTATTGCAACCATATGCCAGAAAAATAAAAATAAAAAACAAGAACACATATCACCGCCTAAACGTGGTGGCCACATTCTTGCAATAAAAATTGTAAATGAAAATAAAAATGACCATCATAATTGTATTAATTTTAACAGGGGGGTGCTTCTTATCAGGCAGGTGTGCCCCAAACAACTGTAGACACTTTTTTTAGTTTTAATGCAGATAAAAAAAAAAACGATTCTTATTAGTTAAAAATATGTACTGTTGACTTTGAATTACTGTAACCGGAAGACATGGCTTAAACACACAATGACAAGGTGGGCTGAAGTAAAATGCCAACAGGTTAAAAAAAATCATTGGCTGAAGAAAGATGATTCCAAGCTCCTCTATCTATATATTTACATACATGTTATGTATTTTCCTTACATGAGGCTGTCAAGACAGTTAATTCAGCTTATTTCAGTCAGATTTAAAAACACATATTGATGACCCTTTGCCTAATATTTTAGTCTATAAAAACAGTTCTGTCTTCCCCTTGGTATTTGGTTCTAAAGTGCAGATGTATTTTTAATTGAGAAAGAAATCAACTGGACATAATCAATGTAGGACCTTTTTGGGAGTCTAATGGCAGAGAGGAGTTACTGGGGTCAGATTGAGTCAATTATTTTACTACTGATATCCTGGGGCTTAATCTTACTATTAAGTCCTGAAGTGAGCACTAAGTGCACCTCTTAAAGACATGACCCTCAGGGTAGTGAATCAAGCAGTACAGGACTTACATGGGAGGTTGTGTTGGCTAGAGATTCAGAACTCAACGACCTATGCCATATTATTTTCTACATAAATGCCCAGCCTCTGCTTTGTCTTTTAATAGAGAAATAACTTTCTATTCACCTTAATACAACACTGTACATAAATAACAGAGGGCCTTTAGATTATCACCCTGCCTTCAAATAATATATTGGTAGATTCTGGGTGTCAGCCTACTGTATACTATTTCCATGGGATAGGTATCAGTGATAATTCAGTTTCTTTCGCCATGTGGGATCCTGACAGTAAGTTCGTGGGCATGTGGGAGTGACCTTTATCGATGAATGCGAGTATTCACTGCTTCACTCAGTGGGTCTCCCTTAGGGTGTTATTTCCCCTAGTTTCACACTACCTTCTGTCCATTTTGTTCTGCGATGGAGCAGACCATGGCTACAGGTGTGGTAGGAGGTGTGGCAGCACCACTCCAGATGAGGTGCCCTCAGCTATAGCTCACCTAGTGGGAATTCCAGTGTCTTTGTATTGATCAAGTTGACATTTCCCTTATCTACACTAAAGGCCAGATTTATGGGGATTTGGCGCGGAGCAGCTCAGCAAGTAAATTTGCTGCCCTAGCCTCCCTCAAAGTGAAAGAGCATGAATGAGCTGTATCCATGGCATAAGGCACATTCCTGTTCTTTCCTCCTGTGCTGGCGCCGTTTCGGCAGTCTAAGGCCAAAGCAGGCACCCTTGCACCATGGTGGAAGAGTGCCAGCGTTGCATGCAGGATTCTTTTTGTGCAGGAAGGGGCACCTTCCTGCACTAATAAAACAATCTGTGGAGGCGTTTCCACTTTCTATGTGTGCTGCAGAATGCAGCACACACATAAAGAGGAAAAAACAAGGAGAAATAAAAATATTTCTCCTCGCTCCGCCTCCCCCTGGAAGTGTAAGGGTTTGACACATTTCGAGGTTTACCTGGCCCTGTAAATCTGGGAATGTGTCAAAATCCATGGGTGTTACGTGGGAACACCCACCACAATGCCCATGGAACGCCTCCCTAATACAGAGTAAGGCAACACAGCAATTTGCTCTGCCTTGCCTTACTCCATATCTCTGAGGCCATTCAAAGCCACGCAAAGTGGCTTTGCGTGGTCTCATAGATATGATTAAAAGGTTTGCACAGCTGTTGCCTCACAAAAAGTGAGGCACCGGCAGCACAACAGACTCATAAATGTGCCCATAAGTCTGCCTGCACGTGCCTAATTAGACGGAAGAATGCTGCAAGTGGGTTGCTTTGCTCACAGTCCACTGACTCTTGCTTCCTGAGGTCTTCCTTGGGCTGAATCAAAAATCTGCCACCCAAACAAGCCAAGCGTTGGTCAAGGTCTTTGATCACAAACAAGAAGGAAGAATGCTCACAAAGCTGTAATACAAGCAGCAAACTAGCCGTTAAGGAGGTTACGCTCTACAACACCAAGTTGGCAGGCAATGTAGTATATCTCAGTCCCGAAGGGACCAATGCCAAACTATTTTAAAAGTCTGACATCTAACTATATAGAGGTGTAATGCAATGATCTGAGTAGATTTCCAACTTTTGAGGACTCACACATATTCTTAGGATTTCTCCCGAAAATATCCCATCCTACACTTCCTATCTCTTTATTTTACTTTTGCAGGTCATTTTCAATTCTGATTTCTTTGTACCTGTTTCCCCATCTTTCTTTCCCTCTTTTATCCCTTTTAGGTCTTTATCTTTCTTTCACTCTCCTGATCTGAGGAAAAAATAGGCCCTAGTCTGCAAAAATGAGTGCTGATGATGCACACAATCTATGACCACTGGCACAACTTAAGTTTTGAAGCTGTTCAAATTGTGTACCACTTCCTGTAGTGGCAGCTCCTCCGCTATGGCGGAGGTGCATCACCCCCCCCCCCACCAGCAGCAGAAGCTGCAAACCTTTTACAATGAAGGGATAAGAAACCATGTTTATCATCCCTTCATTTTGAAAGGGGCGGGCCATGGGATGGCAAGCAGTGAGGGGAGAGCTCTGTGCACTTCAGTCTCAGGCCGGCCAAACACACATGCGCAGTGTGCTCTCTCCTGCCCGACACTGTGTTGCCTGGCTGGAGAAAGCAGACACAGGCTCCCAGTCTGCTCTGAGCAGCGTCAGGATTTGGCTGCAGGGCAGGCTGGGAGCCTGTGCCTGCACTGTAAGATGGAGGAGCTGCGGAGCGGAGGTAAGTTTATTTTCTTTTTTTTAAGTTTATTAAAATTCCCTCTCCCCGCACGCACCACCCTGCCCCACCCCTGCAACCCAGGGGAGCTGCAACTGCTTTCCTGTATGGATTCCTTACATGTGTTGCCTTAATAGTTGTTCCTCACTCAAGCTGCTGAATTATACTCGCCTTAAGTACTCTATTATTGGTTCCTTGTGGCATCATGTAACTAACTCTCTTGTTTATAATTACCCCTGCACTAACTATATTTTCCATTCTGTGAAATGGTTTACTATTACACCCATGGACGTCAATTCACTGAAATGCCAGGGTTAGCGAAAACGACATCACACGCCTTTTGACCTCCACTTTCACCCAGACACACATACTTAAACATACACACATATTCACACTTACATACACTCTCTCTCAGATAAACACACTGTCACCCGCAAGCACACAAACAACATAAATTAAAAAATTGTTTTTACTTCCCTCAGCTGCTATGGGAGGGCATACTCCAGTCAATTTTACTCTATATTTATTACACTAATAGTGAAAAATACATTATTAGTCACTATTAGTGTAATAACAAATTGTCAGGAAACAAAGAGAATGGAGCACAACTGAAGTCCATAAAGACGAGCTGTTCTTGTGTTCCTGGCACAGAATTTGCAACCTCTGAGGCCAGGGGTCGCAAAGGCAGTGCCAGGGGTCGCAAAGGCAGTGCCAAAGGTCGCAAAGGGCAAACCAGGGGTCTCGACTGCGACACCTGGCGACCCCTAATTGACATCCATGATTACACCTGGGCACTAGCTCCTCAGGTGCCAGCCGCATTTTGCTACTTTCAGATACTTTCGGCAAAAGTCAAAACATGTCCAGGTTTTCTCTTCCAAATTGGTACACTTCTGGATTCTAGAAATACAGCTCCTGGTATGACGTATCATTTTGGGAATATCTTCAAAGGGTTTGAGTCATGGACTGAAGTCAGACATGCTGCAAAGAATGTAGTAAAATGAACATGTATTATCATGCTACCTGGTAAGAAATTTACATTCAACGGATCCAGTCTGCCAAATAACATCTTGCTTTATCTTACAGCTCCAGGCCCTGGATGATCAGCAGTTTACTTGCGATAAGTATATTAAACAATTTGAACACTCCAAAGCATGCCCATGTGAGTAGTGCATAGTCTGTAAATACATAAGTGAGGGAGCACAATGTTTTTCCCAGAAACAATCTGTCAGTGCAAGAGTTGCTGGATACTGAGGCTGCCTAGGATTTTCCCCACCTTATACCTCTTTGTTCCACCACCCTACGCCACCTGTCTCTTCATCTCACTCTTGAAGGTTCTTTTTCTTCCCTACTTTCTCCTTTTGTTATTGTTTTCCTTTGTTTCTCTACGTCCTTTCTTTCTTCTGTGTCTTTCTATTTTTTTGATCTGGCTCTAAGTCTGATGATGAAAAATAAGTCCCCGTCTTTAAAAACGAGTGCTGGTTCCCATCAACGCAGCTTGTCCTGTGATGTTCCACCGTGGAGCTCACATCAAGTAATGAAATGGCTTTTTGTAAAGTAGGAAATCTGACTTCCAATAATGCCCTTTACAATTAATAAATTGTGTATCTATAAGTAATAGTTATTTATATAGTTTTATCTTTCACAAACCTGACCACAAGGAGAGTCAATAATTAATATAAACTTTCTAAAGTGTATTTGTTGCTCAGACAGGGCATCCTGGCCCTGAGGGTTAGTAAAAGAGAATTGAGGGCCACTTTTTGTTTTGCAGAAAAGCAGGTAGCTTTACTCAGACCTCATATTTAAAGGAAAAGTGTTTCAGTGCTTTGCTGCCAAGTAAGCAAATGAACTGCATCCTTGACTTTTTTGATGAAAAGTACCTTAACTAGGAGAGTGAAAACCAGGGGAAGCTCCCGTCATGTTCCGTGGTTGAACCTGTGTTTGGGTGCCAGCAAGGTGGCCGGTGAATAGCTGTGGAGGTGGAGGCGGGAGCCTACGGAATGATGGCCAAACTCGAAAACCACGTGGAGCTCCGCTCATGCTCTGTGGTTGACCCTGCATCCCGGTGGCAGCAAGAAGGCCGACGAACAGCAGTGGAGGTGGAGGCAGGAGTTTATAGAACGCCGTGCTGGCTAATTCCTCAGCGCTGCAGTGCGGTTACCACTGAGGGCTACGACATGGCACGGACATAAATCTGTGGTATGATAACGCGTCCAGTCCTTATAAATTACCTGCACCTGGACACCTTGGAGGTCGGTGAACCTTTTAGCCGAGTTGGACTCTCCTCATCCTTGAATAGTCGGGTCACTTAAATCAATAATCAATAACTATTGTAACCGATAGCCAATACTCAAGTAATAGATTGGAATAACACATTAGGAATCAATAACAGTTGGTATTTTGACACACCATGACCTTTCAGTTATTAATAACCACACCAGTTTATTCAAAGTTAGTGAATTTATTTCCCTATATTAACAAAGCTAGCACAATGTATATAAGTCTCAAAACCAAATGATATATGTATACGAACATTACTAGCTGTCCATAGCGGCGGAAGAAACGCAATCTACGCAAAATCTGAATAATAATACATTCAGTTATAGCAATACAAATCACTAATATAAGTAATTGAATTTGACTAATTTCATACATCGGTCAGCATGACAAGATTTCAATTCAACATGGTGCATCAAGTGCACACCTCGACTAACCTCTAATTAGCATTGGCATGTGGGGGCTTCATGCAAAACGAATTTAGTCAACACAAATTTGGAAAACTTCTAGCTTGGGCCCTAAAAATAGCAGTTGGTACCTAAAGGGAAAAACACAATGCACAATACAATTATCCTTTCATAATTACCAATTACAATCAGCATTCAAGAAAGTATTCGTCCTTCAGGTACCGGTTCGATCAGCATGGGGCAGATTTCAAAGGGGCAAAGTTAAGGGCAAGTTTCCTTGCAGCAACAAGGAGAATGGGGCAAAGTTACTGCATGGGCAAGACTGGGCAATTTAAAGTTAAAGTCTCTAGGGTGAGAATTCTCAAAGTCTCTCTCTCTGTGATAGAGAAAAGGGCATCAAGATGTCATCTAAGATGGCGTCTGGCATTTGGCTTCAAAGATGGCATCAAGGAAATATGGCTGACTTCTCTTTGTCCAGTGGGTTTAAGTAAGAAACATTCCAAATTCTGCAGGGTCTTCCATTGGAGGGTTCATAGGGTGGCTTCAAATTGACCAATGAAAAATGTCTTTCTACTAGTACTCATTTATGCATACATTGTCCTTGGAGCCTTGGAACACAAGTTGCAACATGGCTTGCCAATTATTTTGGTATCTGTACCCTCATTGTCCGCACCTGCAGAGACTGACCTTGCTTCAAAGGGGATGAAACTTGCCTAGCATGAAACCTTGGAGATAAGTATGTTAGTCATCCCTACTGGAAAAATACAACTTTAAAGTAAAATATTCATTTTATTAGCTCAAGGAAAAGCCACGCAGTTAGAATTTGAGACCAGGCAACTAGGCCAAAGCCTCTACTAAATTAAAGCTAAGCACAAACAGTTTCAATAAGAAATCATGGCACACATTTGCAATTATGACGGATTACTACATGTTTCAATTCTCCATGATTAATAAAGCTCGTTTATAAAATTGGCGAACTACTCCGAGGGCACAATTTCCCTCGTACATTATTTTCTTTACTAGAATCACACTACATTATACGATTTTGGTTACATGATATATGAATATATGTCGGAGGCTAATTTTTTTTCTGCGTCATCAATCCCTCCTCTGATGACTAATTATGTCATCACATCAAATCTACTCACAAATTTTATTCCATTGAAATTCTGTTTTAATAATTTGGCACTTCAGTCAATTCCCTCTTTCTTTTCGTTCCCTTTGATTTCTCTCTGTATATTTCTATCATCTTATTTTGTTCCTTCTCTTCTCTTTTCCTTTTGTGTCTTGTTTTCAATATTTTAATAGCTTTCCATATTCCCCAAATGCCTCATAAACAAATTAATATTATTAATATTCCTTCTATTATTTTCAGTAATAATCCGTTCCAAACGTTGCTCAGCCAATTTCCCACAGAAGCAAATCCTTTTCCAACCTTCTCCCATACTCCTGCTTCTTTCAATTCCTTCAAATCTGTACTTTCGTTAGTTAAGTTTGTAAGCATCTTTCTAATTTGCCCACTGCTGTCTGGAATATAAGTACAACAGTGACGTGTACCAAGCATTTTGCAAACGCCGCCATCCTTTGCTAAAAGAATGTCTAAGGCAAGCCGATTTTGAAGAGTCATAGCTCTTTCTGCAGCAAGTTCAGCATCCATCAAGATTACAGCTCCTGAGAATTTTGTCAACATGTTATCCACAATAGTAGACAACTTTCGTATTTTGATTGAATTCAATATGACTCCCACTGAAGGAATCAAGGCTCCAAATATATCTCCTACCACACCAGAAGCTGTCTCCCTCTTCTGAACATGATATGATTCAGACAGCTTTGGGAATTTCTTTAAGTCGTCCAGTTGATAAACCTTTGGGAATATTATTCCCAAACAACATCTCCCATACCATCCTTTAGGAAGACGATAATAGGCGTTAAGTCCACAAATGTAATATACCCCTGGAATAACTGGGTCTTGTCCATTCAGCATGAACGTCCATTTAGGTTGAAACAAAAACGTATGTTTACATTCACTCGTTCCCGCAAAGACTGTATCATAATATGATTTATGTCTATGTATACAGAATCTCCCTACGTGTAATGTATCTAAAGCTATTTTCCCTTGTGTCTTTATCGCAGCAAAAGCATAGTTATCTACAGATGTCCTTTTGTGTAATTCCCCTTCTAATTTCTCCTTCACCTCTTTCCTCCTATCGTCAGTGTTATCTAAAAAGCTTATCTCCATCGGTGAAAGCAAGCATGTAAGGTTCTCTCTATGTGCGTGAGCTGTGTGAAAAGGTGACAACGGCTCAAAGAAGCCCCTCATTAATTTTATATAATAATCTCTGGCTACTTTACTCAGGTACTCGATTATGGGGACATATGCAAATGTAACATCATAATTAGAATAAAAGTAGTGAATATACTCCTGACCATAAAATCTGGACGTTATTAAACTACATGTAATTCCGTACGTAAGAGGCATGCTATGATATGTCACCCCTTCCACTACTGAGGTAGGTATTTGTGTGCATACATAACAATCTTTCGCATCCATGGTCTCAACATACTCACTCAATAAGCGATAGAAAACATTGGACGAAAGTTCCTTTTTATCATGCAGATGTCTTTCGTCTTGTTCGAATTTCTGTAAAGCTGTTAGTTCAGTAGTGGTAGTAGGTCTAGAAGTAAAAGCATCATTCGTCTCTTTCTCATCCTTTCCATGCATTCCAAGAACTATTGCTACAATGATTAGTATGCATGCAGTTATTAGACCTATACACATGTATTTACAACACTTCATTTTATGCCCCTATGTAGTGTAGCCTGTCATGATCTGTATAGAATCAGAAAGTTAAAGACACTTTATCAAATCGGATTTGCAGATATATACAAAGCTGAACGAGTTCAATGTTCACACGGTTTTCTTTAGCAGCTTCGTCTTTTATCGGTTAGCAGCTTGGTCTCAAAATTGGTTAGCAGCTTGGTCTCAAAATCGGTTTCAGAGTCAATCAAGTTTAGCAATGTCTTAGCCGGGTTAAAAGTCAATCAGGTTATCAATGTCTTATCCGGTAAAGTTCATGGAGCTTTACTCCTCAAGTGCCAAAGTGAAGTTCTGCCTCTTCGTTCTCGAGACTGAGGGATACGAATTTGTCTGACCAATCGTTAGCGGCTATGTAAGCCCACTCAGGACCGGAATACCTTCTGCTCGGTATTCTTTTTCTTTTCAATTTTGCATCTCCCTTTGATTCTCTTTCGCCGGTGCTTTCTTCCTTGGCTGAGTCTTTCTCTTCACTTGGTGTTGCCGTTTCAACAGACACTTCTTTTCTTTTCTCTTTCAACTTTGGTCCTTCACTTTCGCTTAATGTTTCTCTGATCCTTAACTTCACTGGCGATATGCTTTGTCTTCGTTTTGCACTATTTTCGCCTGATGGACCTCCAACCACTTCTGGAAGGGTTTGAACAGTTTCACTCTGTCCTATCTTGTCTTCTCTCTCTAGGAGATCAATCAGGTTTTCCTTTTCCTTTTCTGTATTGTCTGCTTCTGGGAAAGCCCTCCTCTGATCAGGCTCTCCTGCTCCTTCACCTGTCTCAGGCCTTTTGCCTCCTTCACTTGTCTCAGGCTCTTTGTCGCCTTCACCTGTCTCAGGCTCTTTGTCGCCTTCAGGACCTTCGTCACTTTCTGAGGCTTCTCCTTGGACCTCCTCAAATGGATCGGTTGTTTCTTCTTCAGAAAATATTTCTCCTTCCTCTATTTCTACCTGTTCGCCTCCAGGTTTTCTTTGTTCTGTCTCGGTGCCTGGTACTCTCTTGTCAGACACTGGCGATTTCAGTGCCTCAACTTCCTCTTCTGTGGGGCACGTTACCCTTTTCGTGTGACTGGCGTGAATCCAGTTGGGAACTCCTGCACACTTCACAGCGGTGGTAGTTGTCAGAATCACTTGGAAAGGTCCTTTCCAACGGGGTTCCAGACACGACTTCCTCACGTGTTTCTTTATCATGACCCAGTCACCTGCTTTCAGGGCCTGTCCTGGACCTTGGATCGGTGGCAAGGTGGTTGCCTCCACCTGGTGAGAAAAAGAGCGCACCACATCAGCTAGACCTTTGCAGTAGTCCAACACCATATCATCTGTAATATTCAAAAGAGCATTTGCAGGAACTGCTGGAAGCCTCATGGCTTTGCCCATGAGGATCTCGTGCAGGGACAGTCCAGTCTTTCTATCAGGGGTGTTTCTCATTGACATTAACACCAAGGGCAATGCGTCAGGCCATTTTAAGTTTGTTGAAGCACATATTTTCGCCATCCTTGATTTCAATGTGCCATTCATTTGCTCCACTAGACCTGATGCTTCAGGGCGGTAGCTACAATGCAACTTTTGCTCAATGTTCAGCGCTGCACAAAGCAATTTTATTACTTCGTTATTGAGGTGACTTCCCCTATCTGATTCTAAGGAGATCGGGAATCCGAAACGTGGTATTAGTTCTCTCAGGAGTAGTTTTGCAACTGTGAGACTGTCATTTCTGTGTGTAGGGTATGCTTCAATCCAGTGACTAAAAATACACACAATCACCAAGACATACTTCAAACCTCCATGTACAGGCATTTCAATAAAATCCATTTGCATCCTGCTGAATGGACCTCCTGCCCTCCCAATGTGACTCAAATTTACTACTGTTCCTTTCCCCCCGTTGTCAACAAATGACGCAACAATGGCAAACTGCTTCAGCAACTTGACGGAATTTGGGGTTAAACCAATCAGTTTTGAATAGTCTAACCATGGCGTCCCTTCCAAGATGGGCTTGTCCATGGTAGAATCTGGCCAACTGTGTCAAAAGACTGTTCGGCAGAACCAATTTCCCTTCACTTGAAACCCACAAATCATCTAGTTTCTTTACGCATTGCAATTTGGTCCATGAGAGTTTCTCATCTTCACTAACATCATTCTGTAAGGACTTCAATTCATCCATTGTATCTACAACTTTTAGAGCAAAAGCTTCACTTGCTTCAAGTTCTGGCTCATTTATCAAGTTCCATTCATCTCTGAGCAATATACAGTTCAATGCGCAAAACCTTGCGACTTGATCTACGTATCCTTTTCCCAAAGAAATGTAATCCTGTGATTTTGAATGTGCACTGCATTTTACCACTGCTACTTCTCCTGGTAACTGAATGGCATGTAACAATTCTCTTATTCTTTCACCATTTTTCACTGGTGATCCTGAAGAGGTCATGAAGCCTCTCTGTGACCACAACTGTCCAAAAGTCATGTACTATTCCAAATCCGTACTGACTGTCAGTGTAAATGGTGACTTTCATCAGTGCGGAAAGTTGGCAAGCTCTAGTAAGCGCTACCAGTTCCGCTACCTGTGCAGAGTAAACTCCTTGAAGCCAAGATGCTTCCAGAACACCTGTTATTGTACATACAGCATATCCTGCTTTCAATATTCCTAGTGCATCTCTTAAACATGAACCATCAACGAAAATAACTTGATCATTTTCTTCCAATCGGGTGTCTTTGATATCAGGTCTTGGTTTTGTACAAAATTCAGTCACCTGAAGACAGTCGTGCTCGATGTCTTCAGCGTTCTCAATTTTGGCATTTTCACTAGGAAACAAGGTTGCTGGATTCAACGTAGTGCACCTTTTCAGCTGCACATTAGGTGATCCCAGAATTATTGTCTCGTACCTTGTAAGCCTAGCACCAGTCATGTGCTGTGTTCGGGAACATGTCAAAAGTATCTCAACCGAGTGAGGGACCATGACTTTTAAAGGATGTCCCATCACTATTCCTTCACTTTGATTTAAACTGATACCAACTGCTGCTACGGCACACAAGCACCCTGGCAGTGCTGCTGCGACCAGATCCAAAGTAGCTGAAAAATATGCTACTGGTCTGTTTACGCCACCATGGGTTTGAGTCAAGACAGACAAGGAACATGCATCACGTTCATGACAAAACAATGTGAAAGGCTTTGTGTAGTCAGGCATACCTAAAGCTGGAGCCCTGCACATGCATTCTTTTAATTCAATAAAAGCATCCATCTCATCTCCTTTCAGCTCTATTTCATCCTGCGCATCTTTCTGGGTCAGTTTCAGTAATGGTTTTGCTAGAGTTGAGAAATTGGGAATCCATTGGCCACAATAGCTCACCATTCCCAAAAACTTTCTCACCTCTCTTCTCGTCTTCGGTGGACTAATTTGAAGTACACTCGTTATTCTTTCTTTCATAATTCTTCGTGACCCTTTCTCTATTTGGTGACCCAAATATTTCACTTTCTTCTAGCAAAACTGTAATTTTGAAGGGGACACTTTGTGTCCGTTCCTTCCCAAATGGTTCAATAGGGCAATGGTATCAGCTGTACAGTCACTTTCTGTCTTAGATGCAATTAGCAGATCGTCAATGTACTGCACCAAGGTTGATTAGAACGGTAATTCCAATGATTCCAAATCTTTCTTTAGAATCTGATTGAAAATCGATGGTGACTCCGAAAACCCTTAGGAATTCGACACCAACTGTAGACCCTGTCTAGGAATTTGAAACAAAATAGAAATTGTCTGTCCTCATGAAGAGGCACAGAAAAGAATGCTTGTGATAGGTCGATGACTGAGAACCACTCAGCATCACAGGGAACTTGAAACATTATCACATCCGGATTTGGTACTACGGGACAACATTTGACTATTATGTCATTTATCTTCCTCAAATCCTGAACAATCCGGACCTTTCCACTCGGTTTTATCAGTCCCATAATTGGTGAATTACATGGACTGCTTAACACTTCTTTTAGTACTCCCTGTTTTATGAACTCCTCAATGAGTTGGGCGACTTTCATGAGGGTGTCTTGCGCCATATGGTATTGTGGGGTCTGGGGAAAAGTTACATTGGGTTTTACAGTCACTTTCACTGGTTCTACTCCTTTGACCAATCCTACTTCTTTCCCTGTCATATCCCAGACTTCCTTTCCGACTGTTTCCTGTAACTCAGCAGGAATATCTGCTTCAGTGAGCATTGGATAAAGAGTAATCAGGGGATACTCCTCATCGACAGTTTCTACTTCGTCCCCTCCTACGCCGTCCTCTTCTTCCCCATCACTGTTTGTCTGAATTTTCATTCCATCATTTGAGCACATAATCGAACGTCCCAATTTGCACGATAGGTCTCTCCCTAACAGTGATATCGGGCTTGAGTCACACACCACAAATTTATGTGACCCTTGATAGTTACCGATCCTGACTTGCACTGGATCTGTGATTGGGTTCGTCAGATACCTATTTGCTACTCCCACTACTTGAACTGTTCTCCCTGAAAGTGGCAAATTTGGTACTTCGATGCTCCTAACAGTAGAGCGTGTAGCTCCCGTGTCAACCAAGAATGAAACGCGATGACCCATAACTCTTCCTTCCACATACGGACCCTTTTGATCAACTTCCAAAGATGTTGCAAGCATACAATTTCCCTCCTCATCTGAACTTTCACTCTCCCATACATCGTTTATTCCATTCTCACTGTGTAACGGGAATTGGTGTACTGTGTCATTTTGGTTCATCACTTGACCCGTGACCTGTTGAGGAAGCATTACCTGTTGCTGATTCATTGGTGCTAAGGGTATTTGCAATTGCTGATTAGGTACCATAGGAAACTGCTGTTGCATTGGCTGCAACTGTGCCATTTGCGCACGGGGCATTTGCACCTGTTGCGGTTTTATGGGTTGTAAACCCTGCATCTGATTTACATTATTCTGAAATTGGGTTTGGACCTCTCAATTTCGGTCCTCTCATATTCTGAAATGCATTGACATCATTGTTTTGCTGACCTACACCTTCCTGCACCATCATTGGGCACTCCCGTTTCCAATGCCCGACGATTCCGCATGTGTGACATGGCATCACCTTCTTCATTGCCTATATACCATTTGGAATCATAACAGTATTTATGTCAGGACCATTATTCACAAAACCTCCTCGACCTCTGCCTCTCATCTGCCGCTGAAACATAGCATTTCCCTGCTGTTGCTGCTGCGGCATCTGTTGTTGAAAACCTTGCAAGCCTGTCTGAGCTGCTCTAAGCTGCATCACCATCACCTTTTCTTTCAACCTTTTCTGTTTTGTCTCAATCTCATCACTGCAGTATTTTGCATAGTTCAACACTTCATCGATCGATTTTGACTGCCAACAAATCAAATGCATTTTAATCATCTGACTGACCTCGGGTCTCAACCCTTCCACAAATCTGAACAGGAAATGGAGCATGTCCTTTGCTTCAATCGTTTCCGTGCCACTGTAATTTTTAAACGCTTTCAGCAATCTCTCATAGTACACATGTATCGACTCTTTAGCCTCTTGTGCTGTTCTGTCAATCCTCTGCCAATCCAGATTTTTTGACGCAACCTTGGTTTTCAAGTGCTCGATCACCTTATGGTATAAACTCATTACCGTAGGCGATGGTGCACCTGTGTCCCTATCTCTTTCTGGTTCACTCGTCGCCCAACCTACAGCCCTTTTACAGTCTTCCCATAAATCTGCCGGAACCACAATTGCAAATAAGGTATTCAGGTGTTCCCAGAGACATTTTGCGAGTTTCACAAATCTATCTGTTTGTTGATACCATTCAATCGGTTTCTCTCTTAGTTTAGGGAAATCATCCGTGAAGGATTGAATATTGCACCTGTGCCATGGTACATGTACAAGTTTTCCCCCTGCTGTCTCTCTCATTGGCAACATGGTTATCAGATCGTCAGTTTGTTGTGCTTTTTCGTTCCGATCTGGTTTACTTTCCTTCTTTTTGTCGTTTTTCTTAACCCACCTGCTTTCCCACTTATCTAGACATCTCCAGACCTGCGCGCTCTGCAGTATCTCCTTAAGGTGCATTTTCATCCCTGCCGATCTCATGTGTTCGAAATCTTTTGTCTCGAAGTCTAGCCTGTAACTTCTGCTCAAACGTTTAGTCTTACCTATATCAATCTCGTTCCTGTCCGCGATTTCTTGTAACTTCTTATGTATGCTGCTCACTTCTCTTGTAATCCTAGGGCACATGTATCTCAGCTCTTCTTCTGTGTACGATTCTAACCTGTTCAGACCCATTGTTCCCTCCACTAGTTCATCTGCCTCCATGCCCAATCTTATTTTATTCAGGTATTCTTCTCTCTCTCCACTAGATGTACTCTGTGGGGAGTTCAAACTGTTGAACCATTGTGTTAGCTGTTGTGCGTTCAGTCCCATCAGTGTAGCACTTACATCAACTGCTACTGAAGGTTGCTGTAATGTTTCAGTCTTTGAAGTTAACGGTATTAATAGTGGTGGACTTGACCTTACCACTGTCGACAGAGCACAAATTGGAATTGGACTAAATCCCGACAACGACTCAGATCCATTTGGCAGTGTTGCTATCGGAGTCGTTTCTGGAGTGTTTTCTATGCATCTTCTCCCTATCTCACTTTGTGTCATTACCTCTTGGTCGCATACGTTTGAGTTTGCCTGTATATACAATGGTACTGGCGGACCCACAGTGATAGGCAGAGATATTGCATCTGGATTCTGTCTGTTCCCTGAATTCTGTGGCATGTTAATCCCCACATTATGGTTTGTCATTGCTGGCATACCTAACTGGCCCTCTGTTACTCGAGTGTGCCTCGGCACTTCTTGTACCTGCTTTTGAGGCATCAAAATTGTGTTGATTCAGCTTGAATCAATGTCGGTCTTTGGTAACTCTGTCCTCCCTGAGCCCCTAAGCCAGAAGTTTTTCCCAAGTTATGCTCATCACAGCAGTGTCTTTGAACCTGCGGCTGATAAGTATCGACAGGTTTCAATTTAGACCCGTCAGGATATATTCTCTGGACTTGTGGTATTTGTGGTGAAAAAGGTATATCGGGACCGTTCTGCCTTTGTGATATTCTCAAATTCAGTGTTACATTACCCTGTGTTGGTTCTGGAGGGGCAGTACTAATGCTTGATCCTTTTTCGCTTTCCACATATGGTGGCGGGCGATCATTCAGCAATTGTATAATAAACTCCTCATCGTCTGACTGGTCTGACCTTTTCGAGTTTCTGTTATTCTCTCTATCTCTGGACTGACTCCTATTTGTTTTATAGGTAGCTTTCCTTGCTTCCGTCTCTGCTTCATCAGTAATTGCTGGAAACAATTTAATTCCCTGTAGTACGTCTGATCTCCAAACCTTCTGTATGCTATCCCATCTAGCATCCGCTAGTGTCTTTTCTACTTTTCTTATTCTTGTCTCAAATTTCATTTGTTGTTGGTTTCTAGCTATTAACTCCCAGATTGCTAGTGCCTCAAACTGTGCTGGCCTTGGAGGTTCTTTCATGTCATATAGCGCAAATCTTAGATTCTCCAAAACCCTTAGGTTAAACAACCCATGGATAGGGAACGCTACACTTCCATGCTTCTCTGTTAATTTGCACCATTGCTTTAGCCAAAGACATGGTGCTATACCCTTTTCCTCAATCACGATGTAAGCTTGTGTACCCTTAGGCGGTGTTTCTTCTCCTACATTTGCTTTAATATAAACGTCTCCCCTCATGGCACTCTTGAATGCTTAGAAAAATTTAATCTTTCCGTCTTTTATTTTTCTAAAATAAGTAATCAATAAGTGACTTTAATTCCCGGAATACTCTTCACTTGCCTTTCCCCACCAATTGCGCTTCACGGACTGCGTCCAATCAGTGCGCGACCCTTCTCACCAACCAACCTATCCCAGCGCGGCTCCTAGTGACGTCACACTCACACACTGCGGCTGACAAAGTCCCACGGCTTCTCCTCCTTCATTCAGCTTCACTCAAAACTAATTTCTGCAATATATCGCGAGCACTAACCAAAAGAAGAAAACAAATCTGTCGGTGTACTACAGGAAGGGTAATACAATTGCTTCAGAAACCTTAGGGATTTTTCACTAGCTTCTGCAGTTATTCCATCTTTCTCGGTCTCCCACTTTCGCAATTTAAATTTGACCCGCAAACTTTACTCTCAACTGATCAATGAACTATTTTAGCGCGCTTTAGAATCTCAAACGTCAAATCTCAAAGTTGAATATTTTCTTTCATGCCTCAATATTCATACCTACTTGTTGACCACGCCTGATCAACCTACTAAACCGAACAGATTACAACATCAATCAAGTATCTCATACACTTTTCAACATACTCCGGAGTCTCTTGACCTCGCAGGGCCCGTCTCAACATCAACAACCACGTGGACAATTTTTCTGCACAAAGCGCTACACACATGTGAAGTTCGACGACTTAATTAATCTGCGGCAATAAGCTGTGCAAGCGCAAAACCCTAACTTCACTCATACCGTCACTAGAAACGCCGAAAACATTCTCACACCTCCATATCCTCCATTCGCAAGCTCCGAGATCCCGGGAAAGTCATTGGGGACTTAGGGCATCATCATCTCTCCAACTTGTTTTATCAAAGAAAATTCTAACCTAAGTCCGACTATTGCTCGGATGGTGTCCCAAAGGGCGAAACCATCAATCTCTGCTACCATCTACTGATAACGCGTCCAGTCCTTATAAATTACCTGCACCTGGACACGTTGGAGGTCGGTGAACCTTTTAGCCGAGTTGGACTCTCCTCATCCTTGAATAGTCGGGTCACTTAAATCAATAATCAATAACTATTGTAACCGATAGCCAATACTCAATTAATAGATTGGAATAACACATTAGGAATCAATAACAGTTGGTATTTCGACGCACCATGACCTTTCAGTCATGAATAACCACACCAGTTTATTCAAAGTTAGTGAATTTATTTCCCTATATTAACAAAGCTAGCACAATGTATATAAGTCTCAAAACCAAATGATATATGTATACGAACATTACTAGCTGTCCATAGCGGCGGAAGAAACGCAATCTACGCAAAATCTGAATAATAATACATTCAGTTATAGCAATACAAATCACTAATATAAGTAATTGAATTTGACTAATTTCATACATCGGTCAGCATGACAAGATTTCAATTCAACATGGTGCATCAAGTGCACACCTCGACTAACCTCTAATTAGCATTGGCATGTGGGGGCTTCATGCAAAACGAATTTAGTCAACACAAATTTGGAAAACTTTTAGCTTGGGCCCTAAAAATAGCAGTTGGTACCTAAAGGGAAAAACACAATGCACAATACAATTATCCTTTCATAATTACCAATTACAATCAGCATTCAAGAAAGTATTCGTCCTTCAGGTACCGGTTCGATCAGCATGGGGCAGATTTCAAAGGGGCAAAGTTAAGGGCAAGTTTCCTTGCAGCAACAAGGAGAATGGGGCAAAGTTACTGCATGGGCAAGATGGGGCAATTTAAAGTTAAAGTCTCTTGGGTGAGAATTGTCAAAGTCTCTTTCTCTGTTATAGAGAAAAGGGCATCAAGATGTCGTCTAAGATGGCGTCTGGCATTTGGCTTCAAAGATGGCATCAAGGAAAAATGGCTGACTTCTCTTTGTCCAGTGGGTTTAAGTAAGAAACATTCCAAATTCTTCAGGGTCTTCCATTGGAGGGTTCATAGGGTGGCTTCAAATTGACCAATGAAAAATGTCTTTCTACTAGTACTCATTTATGCATACATTGTCCTTGGAGCCTTGGAACACAAGTTGCAACATGGCTTGCCAATTATTTTGGTATCTGTACCCTCATTGTCCGCACCTGCAGAGACTGACCTTGCTTCAAAGGGGATGAAACTTGCCTAGCACGAAACCTTGAGATAAGTATGTTAGTCATCCCTACTGGAAAAATACAACTTTAAAGTAAAATATTCATTTTATTAGTTCAAGGAAAAGCCACGCAGTTAGAATTTGAGACCAGGCAACTAGGCCAAAGCCTCTACTAAATTAAAGCTAAGCACAAACAGTTTCAATAAGAAATTATGGCACACATTTGCAATTATGACGGATTACTACATTTTTCAATTCTCCATGATTAATAAAGCTTGTTTATAATATTGGCGAACTACTCCGAGGGCACAATTTCCCTTGTACATTATTTTCTTTACTAGAATCACACTACATTATACGATTTTGGTTACATGATATATGAATATATGTCGGAGCCTCTTTTTCTGCGTCATCAGGTACAAACAGGATCTGTCACCGGCTACAATTTGAATAAGTGCCTTACTGGATAATTTGCGGCAGGATGATGGTAAGCGGAGTGGATCGGTCTAGAGGCAGGGAAGGCGGGGATTGCTCGATGGCCTGGCAGTGCTGCTGATAGAGGTGGCAGCAACAGCAAGAGCAGTCAGAGCAGCGCGTACGTAAACTCAACCCCAGCGACCCATGTAATTAAAGCAGCAAGCAGAATCAACTGCGATGAGCAGCTATTAATCCTGTTCCAGTTACAGGTGCCATACCACGTGTCGCTTGTAAGGCAAACTTCCCCTCACTTTAGTGAGAGCAAGGCTGGGTGATGTCCGCTGAAGATGGCAGAGATGCGTAATGGTTACACCGCCGGCCCACAATAGGCATTTTTTTTTAGATCTCTAAAGACTGCTAGCAACTTATTTGAAGGAGTGGGCTATGGTCTGAGGCAACCTCAAGGATTCTCCGAAATCAAGTTTAATATGTAGAGGTGCTAACTGTGGGTCCCTTTTAAATGTGTGGTAAATTCTGCTGCGTGCAATATTTATAGGAGCTTTAAAGGCTACTGAGTAGGCCTCTTTGTGTGATGATCAACTAGGTGGTACACAAGTGGAAATACCAGAAAAAGAAGAAGAGGCAACCCCAAATCTCCTGTCCCCCTGTCTGATTCTAATAGGAGAGCTGGGTGTTATATACCCGTAATCGATCAAGAGAAAAAGTGGCTACTTCTGCACTAGAGAGTTTGCTGTCAGATTGGGCCTGACAGGGGTTGAAGTACCCGGTAGGGTGGCTTTAGGCCACTCTGCAAATGGAGAGGACTGAGAGATGCAGCAGATTGGTCTGTGTAGCTTAGCTGCGGCTTGCAGACCCATTGTGGCTTCTCCAGTATCCCCCAGTAAGATGCAAGAGGTGGCGCCAAGAGAGATGAAACACATTACCAGAGACGGATCATTAAAACTGCGTACCTTGGGTAAGGCCCCGAAGTCCACTAAAAGCCGGAAATTGTCTGTATCAGCTCTGGTATCCAAGGCTTCTATAAGTAAGGGTATCTGACTAGAAGACTCTTCAGGGGAATTGCGGCAAATGCTGACTCAACAGGGGATGTTCAGAGTACTCCCCTCTCTTGATTGGATTCAGGGCCTTAGTCTACAACAACAACAACCCTCACCCCAGCCCACCTGAGGTACAGAAAGGCGGAGTCCACTCCAAGACACAGTGAGACGACTGTACCCCTCCCTCAGCTCACAGTCCCACAATTTGAAATAATCCCAAAGGAAGACCTACATATCCCCTGTTTAAAATGAGTAATCCTAAAGGAATGGCAAGGTAGCACACCGCATCTTAGCTGGTTGACCAATCCACAGGACCGAGCAGCAGTCCGAACTTGAGAGATGTTCCAGTATCACCACAGACGTCACAGTTGTCAGACGTTAATACCGACTTAACATTGGCAATGACCACATCATTTCAGTTTGATGTGTCACTTTCATGGAGGGATCGGCAGCCGAACCACCATCACCATCGGAACAGTCTGCGGAAAAGCCAACAATTTAAGTGATACTTAATCAGATCCTGAAGGAAATAGGGACCTGGAAATTTCTCAGGAAGATGCTCATAGAAGGGCTAATGAATAGTTGGCTAAAAAAAACAGCAGTATTCTCCAGCTTTCCTCTTGCATGTCCCAGGTGGAGCAAAGAGTGTCTGACTTGGAGGTTTTATATAACAAGACGAAACTGGAATATCAAACTTGCAAACAGAACTTGAGGACCTCCAGTTAAAATTGAATGATGCATAGAAGAGGGCCTGACCTTCAACCTTAAGATTTGTAAGTATACCCAGGGACTTTGGAGCAGGATCCACAGTAAGCAAAGTGATTTCAGACATTGTGTATAAGTATATACACTCCCAGATAAAGCAGCAGAAGGCTCTGATCTAAAAATCACACATGCTCACCGTGCCCCCTTGTTGAGGTCCCACAATGCAAATTTTCCCTCGCACTATCCTTTGTAAATTTTCGTGACTTCAGAATTAAGGAGCAAATGCCATTAGAACTAAAAACTATAACTCTTCTGATAATTTTCTTTTCATACATTCTCCAACATGTCAATCATGGTGTTACGGCGCTGCAGAGAGTTTCTAGGATCGATTGGCGACATTAAGAACTAAGGGGCATCCGCGGGGATTATTCAACAATCCAAACTTAAGGTGTTCTATAAGGGACAAACACATATTTTACATTCCATTGATCATGCAAAAGGTTTCCTACAGTCAATAAAAGAAGGGGAGGGAGCAGGGGAGCAAGTTTGAAGTAAATCTTTGAGAACTTTAAAGATCTTGGTGTGAATTAGGACATATGGCTGACTTCCAATTAATTGACAGTTAAGGGTAACAACAAAGTAATTTTTAGTAGGTCATATGATTTGTTGATGATGTTCTCAATGGGTGTCAAGAGTTGGGCTGCAAGGGGTAATTTGGATAGAAAGAAAAAGGGAGTGTGCTTACATTCCATTGAAACTCATTAATGTCCATCTGCTGCTCAAGCCTTAGGGAGAGCCATGTCAAGGCACTCGTATCAGGGGATGGGGTGAGGAGGGTGGGCTAAGGGCACAATAAATGGGACACTATTGCTGAGGAGGGAGCCTGTGATGGGTAAGGATTCAAGGGGGTAGTGAGGGAAGGGACACTAGGGGAGGGGGTGGGTAGGATTTCACTGTGAGGTGCAGGGAGGTGGGCATGGGTAGAAAAAAGAGGTCTTGGATTTGGTACGGAATCAAATTGTCTGTTGGGCTTGAAAGCTCAGCCCCAGTATGGGCTCAAAGGATTAGAGAGAGTAAAACAGTTACAAAGGTCAATAGAAAGGTATTTTCAATAACTATATCTAAGGTTGATGGGCCAATACTGAAGGGTAGGTCAAGACTGAAGCTTAAGCACAGTATAACATGATATGATGGCCACGAAAGCTAACAGAATCGCCTTATGCAATATAAATGGGCTAAATAATCAGGTTAACTTTTGTGCAATAGTCCAGTGGCTAAAGATGTCAGAAATAAAAATAATCTTATTGCAAGAGACACATCTCAAACTCCAGGCTAAACCACCTTTAGAGAGCTCAGCCATGGTATCACCACAGACGTCACAGTTGTCAGATGTTAATACTGACTTAACATTGGCACTGGCCACATCATTTCAGTTCGGTGTGTCACTTTTGTGGAGGGATCGGCAGCAGAACCACCATCACCATCGGAACAGTATGCAGAAAAGCCAACAATTTAAGTGATACTTAATCAGATCCTGAAGGAAATAGGGACCTGGAAATTTCTCAGGAAGATGCTCATATAGGAGCTAATGAATAGTTGGCTAAAATAAAAACAGCAGTATTCTCCAGCTTTCCACTTGCATGTCCCAGGTGGAGCAAAGAGTGTCTGACTTAGAGGATTTACATAACCAGATGAAATTGGAATATCAAAATTGCAAACAGAACTTGAGGACCTCCAGTTAAAATTAGATGATGCAGAGAACAGGTCCTGACCTTCAACCTTAAGATTTGTAAGTATACCCAAGGACTTTGAAGCATGATCCACAGTACGCAAAGTGATTTCAGACCTTGTGTATAAGTATATACACTCCCAGATAAAGCAGCAGAAGGCTCTGATCTAACAATCACACAGGCTCACTGTGTCCCCTCGTTGAAGTCCCACAATGCAAGTTTCCCTCACACTATCCTTTGTAAATTTTGGTGACTTCAGAATTAAGGTGCAAATCCTATTGCATGCGGTTAGAACTAAAAACTATAACTCTTCTGATAATTTTCTTTTCGGACATTCTCCAATATGTCAATCATGGCGTTACGGTGCCGGAGAGAGTTTCTAGGATCGATTGGCGACTTTAAGAACCAAGGGACATCCAAAGTGATTATTCATCAATCCAAACTTAAGGTGTTCTATAAGGGACAAACTCATATTTTACATTCCATTGATCATGCAAAAGGTTTCCTACAGTCAATAAAAGAAGGGGAGGGAGCAGGGGAGCAAGTCTGAAGTAAATCTCGGAGACCTTTGAAGATCTTGGTGTGAATTAGGACATATGGCTAACTTCCAATTAATTGACAGTTAAGGGTAACAACAAAGTAATTTTTAGTGGGTCATATGATTTGTTGATGATTTTCTCAATGGGTGTCAAGAGTTGGGCTGCAAGGGGCAATTTGGATAGAGAGAAAAAGGGAATGTGCTTACATTCCACTGAAACTCATTAATATCCATCTGCTGCTCAATCCTTAGGGAGAGCCATGTCATGGCACTCGTATCAGGGGATGGGGTGAGGGGGGTGGGCTAAGGGCACAATGGATGGGACACTATTGCTGAGGAGGGAGCCTGTGATGGATAAGGATTCAAGGGGGTAGTGAGGGAAGGGACACTAAGGGGGGGGTGGGTAGGATTTCACTGTGAGGTGCAGGGAGGTGGGCATGGGTAGAAAAAAGAGGATTTCGATTTGGTACAGAATCGAATTGTCTGTGGGGCATGAAAGCTCAGCGCCAGTATGGACTCAAAGGATTAGAGAGAGTAAAACAGTTACAAAGGTCAATAGAAAAGGTATTTACAATAACTATATCTAAGGTTGATGGGCCAATACTGCAGGGTAGGTCAAGACTGAAGCTTAAGCACAGTATAACATGATATGATGGCAACGAAAGCTGACAGAATCGCTTTGTGTAATGTAAATGGGCTAAATAATCAGGTTAAGTTTTGTGAAATAGTCCAGTGGCTAAAGATGTCACAAATACAAATAATCTTATTGCAAGAGACACATCTCAAACTCCAGGCTAAACCACCTAAATTGCTGAGCTACATCTAACAGCCATATTACGCTTTAGCTAATGCCACGGTATGTGGTTAGTGTGCTGATTGTGTGAGGTATGACGAGCGAGGTGTGTTAGATTTTTAGAGACCCCCTAAGCTAGATGGATTGTAGTCAGTTTGGTAGCTGAGAGCTGACTAATGCATTTGTTCAGCTTCTATGGTCCCATAGAGGGTGAGGTATCATCTTCGGAACACCTATATAATTGGCTTGGCCACTATAAGAATGGTTTATTATAGGTGGTGACTTCAGTATAATACAAGATTTAGAGTTGGACACATCTCGCAAGAATAAGTCTCAAAATGAGCCTAGAACCTTTCGTTTTCTGATAAAAAGGATTTGAGACTTAGCTTTGATAGACCCAGGGAGGCTAGATCACCCTCGAACTCTTGAATTTACTTACTTCTCGAGATGTTTCAATACAGCTGCAAGGATTGATTTTTTTTACTGATCTCAGATCAATGGGCCAGGGAAAACTCCTTTATTATGTCAAATCCCTTCTTGGACCATTCGGTCTTGTCATCCAAATTGAAATGTATACCAACTGCACGAACAGGCCAAGGTAGGCCCTAGACAAATCATTGTTAACCAGTCCCTGATGGATATCAACTCTGCAAGTAAGGATTGTAGAATTTCTATCTAGAAATAAAGGCACAGCATCAATCTTTTTCATCTGTGGGGCATGCAAGGCTTTTATAAGGGGGGAGGCTATCGCCTATTGAGCTGGAATTTCCAAGCTAAGAAATGAGAAAGCCCTAGGTCTCCAACAAAAATTAGATCTAGCAACACGTGCCTATGTGGCAGATGGTTCCCAGGCTTCTGGAGAGGATATAGGGAAAGCTAGACGGAAGCTGAAGGAGATTTATATGACACAAGAAATTTTGAATCAGAATTCATGCTTTCAACAGTAATATGATGAGATCGAACAGTCAGGGTGGCTGCTGCCATGGTCTGTCAAGAAGAGATGTAATAATATGGTGATTAAGTCTACTCATGATGAGACCAGCAATTGGTTGGTTAATCTACCAGCTGATATTGATAGGGTGTTCTTGACTCTTTATACCAACTTGTTTACCTCCACGTCCTGTGCAGATTTAGCCAGAATAGAGGAATAGCTTGGGTTGATTGAACTGCTCATAATAAGTAGAGAAAACCGGGCATCAGCAAGGGCACCCATTACATTGGCAGAAGTGAGGAGTACCATAATGAACTCCCCCAATGGGAAGGCATGTGGAGTGATGGGCTACAACCGAGCTTTACAAAACCTTGGTGGATCCACTTTGAGAGTTTCTAGTTATGCTTGTCAATGAGATTCTCAATGGTTGTGAGGTGCCTAGTTCTTTTACTGAGGCAATTATTGTAAGGTTTATAAAGAAAGACAAATTGGCATATAAGCTGGGCCCCTAACGCTCTATTTGCTTTTTAAATAATGAATATAAGCTACTTACCAGAATTATGGCTTTAAGGATCACTCCTCTGGCTCAGCAAGTGATCCAAATGGATCAATGTGGATTCTTGTGAGGAAGATGCATTTCGATGAATACTAACTTTCTGTTGCAAGCAATAGATTCTTTTGAGAAGAATGAGACCAAAGCTTCCATCCTTATTCTCGAAGCTGAGAAGGCATTTGACCATGTTCAGTGGAAAGTTCTTTATGCAGTTCTTCATTGCTTCAATTTTCCTCCGAAGCTATCCAATTGTAGCAGAACCTACATCATAAGGCAGAAGCTAAAGTTATAATTAATTCTTGCATGGTGGGCACTGTGTCAGTCAGCCAAGGAACTCAACAGGTTTGCCTATATCTCCTTTGCCTTTTGCACTATTTATTGAACCACTGGCCCCTGCACTGAGTCAGGATCGTCATATCAAGGCACCTTTTTTAGGATGCCCGTAAAGTTAAATTATTCGCAGACGATATGATTTTGTATCTTGCTGTAGATGAGCACAATAGTGCTTGAGCATGTTCTAAAATCAAACTATTTACTGATCTAGTTGGATATAGAACCAATCAAGCAAAATCGGAAGCACTGTTGTTCAATTGCTCGCAAGCTGTTCTTCATACGGATATGTGCTCCAATTTTCAAAAATGTCGCCCAGTCATATATTTGGGCATCTTTGTATCTCATCAGTTCTCTGACTTATACCAACAGAATTATTTGCCCATTTTGAAAAACATTATTGCAACAATGGCAAACAGATCTGTTTACGATTGTAGGGTTCATAGCTCTGATAAAAATGATGACTCTTCCCTTATTTCTTTTTGAGTTTTTTAATGTTATTATTAAAGTCCCCCAACAATGTTTTAGGGTAGAACCAGATATTGTGTAACTTTGTCTGGTCTGGTAAAAAGCCTCATGCGAAATTGGCAACACTTCAGCTATGTGTTGAAGATGGAGGTCTGGCGCTGTCCCACTTTAAAAATACTATCAAGCTTCTTATCCAGATTGGGTGGTTGGGGCAGCAAAACCCTGGGGACTGCCTAATAACTTCTTCCTCAATCGAATGTTACAAGAGAATAGTATTAGGCTCCCTCACTTCTTGAAAATTCCAAAGCTTCCAAAGTGCACCTGCTATAAGTTCTCCCATGGAGTAGGTGTTAGATATATTCAACTTCAAGAAGCATTTTGGTTCTCTCACTTTCATCCCTCTATGTCACTAAACTAGTGTGAGGTATTGGATTTAGAAATCAGTATGAGGAATATCAAAGTTTGGAAAAGGGTGGACATTTTCCAGTTCAACGCTTTTCTACTATCTAGGACCACTAAATCGTGGGAGCTGTTGTTATCAAGCAACCCGGCGATCACTTCCACACTTTTTTCTTCTTATCTTCAAATTCACAATTTTTTAAGATCAATCCAGCCACCAGCTGACGCTCTAGCCTCTGTAAATACTCAAGCCTTTTATAAAAGTGGTCTAGTAGGCGTAGGCAATTGGTATCGTAATCTGTTGCAGGAATTGTCTTCAAATATTGTTCCTAGTGTTTTGATGAGGATTAAGGACTCTACTGGGTGCAAAATTGATCTCCATCTCCGGAAACAGTATAACCTATGGGCCCATGACGCTGTCAGAGGGGCCAATATTGAAAGAATGGCCTTCTTTTCCAAAAGGATGTTGTACTATACACCTGTGCAATTACATAACATGTTCCTTTCCACCCCAGAGATTTGCTTCAGATGTAGGCACTGTACAGGGGACTGGCGCTATGTAGGCTTCACTTGTCTGGCTTTAGCCTCTTTTGGGAGGAAAGTCTTCCAGTGGCTAAGTGCTAAGTTGCAGGTGTCCTTTGTTCCTGATGCCCTAGGAGCACTTTTCAGAATTAGCCCCCAACCAAATCTTACAATACGGCAACAACAGTTATTTTTTAACACATCCTTAATAGCAAGATCGCTATTTCAAAATTATGGAAAACCGCTGAAGTTCCATCATACGAATTATGGTTTCCCAAAATGCACAGAGTTCAATACAAGAAATAATTATATCCTCAAAGAGTGGGGATGCTATTAAAGTATCAGAACATCTGGGAAGGCGGATTGAGCTTTTGAAAATGGGTGGGGGGTCCTCACGGAGCTCTACTTTGTTGGAAAACAACTCTGTGGAATTCCGGCGAGTTCCACCTGCTGTGGAGTGCTGCCTGCCCTGGCCTGAATGTGCCCGATCTTGAAAGCGCTAAGCAGGGTCAGCCCTACTTAGCGCTTTCGAGATCGGGTGCATTGAGCAAAGGCAGAGTGCAGTGAAATCTGCAGTTTTCAGGCCTCTTATGCACCGGCCTGCACTTTGTGCAATCGGTGCACAGCAGGCAGGCCGGTGCACAAGAGGCCTGAAACTTTCAGGCCTCTTGTGCACTGGCCTGCCCTGTGTTGAGTGCACACAGGGAAGGCAGTGCACAAGAGGCCTGGGCAGGCCGGTGCAAAAGAGGCCTGAAATGGCAGCTTTCACTGCCTATGACCATGGCCTGAATTCAGGCCTGGGCGGTGGGCAGCGAAAGCAGCCCTTTCTGGGCCCTTGTGCACCAGTGTGCACAGCAAAGAAACAAAAATGAGGACTTACCTGGGTTTTCCTGGCCCGGCCTGGCTCTCTGCCTCCCTCTATCACTGTCAGAGCCTCGAAGGGAGGCCTGCAAGCAGCTACGCTGACGTCTGAGCACTGCAGCCCAGTTATGGGCCACACAGCGCAATTGCTGACTGTCTGCACTTGCGCTGTGTGGTCCATAACTGGGATGCAGTGCACATGCAGTGAGCTCTGCTCTGCTGGTGGGGCTAGTGGAGTTTTTGGTCGGACTCAGAGCTCCAAGCGGAGTGCAGAGTGCCAAAAAGTCAGTTAGCTCTGCCAGCGGAGTGAAGCTTGCCACCCACCCCTACTTTTGAATGCTATAGGTTTCGGGAAGGCAAGGGGGAACCATTGAATGTTGTGTGCCTAAGATTGAGGAATTTATGTTGATGTATAACTATCTTATTGTCAATTAATTATAGTGCCATGTTTTTCTACCTATGTCTGGAATGTCTGTTTGAAAATTAATAAATAAATGATTTTAAAAAAACAACAGAAGAGCGAAGAAAGTACTGAAGAGCATGAGCTATAATGTGTTGCTGGACAATGGCTAGGCTCCTGCCACAAAGCACATTGTCACTGAGTTATGGTCTTAGCTATACGAGGCCAATGATGTGTGGAGAGATGTGAAGAAAGAGAGGGCCAAAGGCGGAAGCTTTGTGGCATCCTGGCCTCCACATTTTGTGGAAGTTGAAGCACAGAGAAAATCTTCAGGGGCCCTAGATGCAGAGAATTACAGTAATCAGGTTTTGAGATTATAATTACTTAGACCACTGTTCTAGTCTCCTGCAATCTAAGGTGAGCAAAAGAATGATTATGAGATGCTTCCATATGAAGTTAAATTAGGAGGAAGAGATTTATGGCCTGATTTAGAGTTCGGCAGATGGGGTACTCCATCACAAACGTGACGAATATACCATCTGCCATATTACAAGTGCATGAAATCTGACGGGTGTGGCCAATATGGCACCCACACCGAACGCATCTGTTTGACCTCCATATGACCCCCTGTATTATCTGTCACTAATCCTGCACTATGAGGGCCAAGCGGGTGCAGTACACCTCACTGGACCCTATGAGTGGTGTGGTTCCAGTTGTACACATTTGGTGGGGTGACACTTAACCGGACTTTGAAGGGGTTGCTTCCGTAGCGGTGACGCTGATCCTGAAAGGTGATGGGCAGACTCGGCTTGGATGAGGGAATAGTTGAGTCTTAATGGGTTTTTGATTGCATGGTGCTCTTAGGGACTATGCCCTGACCACTGCTGCTGCCTGGTTCTCAGCTCTGTGGATCTGGATGAGCTCAGCGTGGAGTGCCGGAGTGAGCAGCTTACGGGCTTGGCCCCGAGTGGGGACTACTGGCCTGT
This sequence comes from Pleurodeles waltl, assembly GCF_031143425.1. Taxonomy (NCBI): domain Eukaryota; kingdom Metazoa; phylum Chordata; class Amphibia; order Caudata; family Salamandridae; genus Pleurodeles; species Pleurodeles waltl. Next base: position 172,667,068 of record NC_090437.1, read on the forward strand.
GTCTTGAGACTACTGCAGTAGTCTCCAAACTTTTTAATGCCGTTCCCCCTCGCAGTTGAAAAATAAAAATCAATGGGCCCCCCCTCAGAATGTTTCACAATTATTTTATAAAGATGGCAATGTTTAAATATGTCTAGATCTATTTGAACATTGCAGTTAAGTACTGTTACCCTTGTAAAGATGCAATAACATGCTTCTGCTTAAAACAAAGGCCTGTTATCTATGTAATGCTTTGTTTGGCTAGAGCCTGGCACCCCCCGGGATCACTTGAGGCCCCCCTAGAGGAGCCCGCCCCCCAGTTTGAAGACCCTTGCTGTACTGGATGGCAGAGCCCAAGCTCTGTGGGGCCGCAGTGCAGGCCATAACTGGACAGTTCTGGGGCCTGAGGTTTGGCTTTCAGGCTTATAAGCAGGGACATGTCTGAAGCGTGCAGCCAGGGTAGAGGCCTTGTGCTTGGAGTTGCACCCCAGCAGAATGGAGCACCCGGGCCCAGACAGTAGCTTTGTGCAAAACAACATTGCTGGATATTTAAGGTGGACCCTGCTGGTCAAGTGGTACTGAGATTGGTCAGGTGGCTCCCTTCTCCCCCTACATTGCTCCTTTGGCTGTACTTGGACTACCCGGTGTAATATGGGTGGTTAGGAGTGCAGACTTGTTAAGACTTTGGCTGGATGTCTTTGTGCTCCGTGGGAGGGGGAACTTCCTCACGCTGCTCGCTAGTGTGACCTTACAGATTGGGCAATGAATGGGATCCGAAGGGAGCAAGAAGTGGGAAGTATGTGAGATTTGCTTCCTATTGGTGATAATCCCCTGGCCTCCTTGGCAGCTCCTTGGTGCAACTGACTCCTCGAGTGCAAGGACTTAGGACCTGACTGGTGATAACGAGTCAGAACCTTGATAAGTAAACTTACAAGGAGACACGTCTAGACCAATTAACCTTTTGACCACTTTTGGAGACTTCCCAGGACGAAATATCTTTTGGCATCACAATCAATAAGTCAATAACTTTATCAATAAGAGCAATAACTAGTCAACCAAGCTAATCAATAACATTTAATATAAATCAATAGGACGGACGCACCATGACCTTTCAGCCATGAATAACCACGCCAATCTCATTATGAGTTAGGATATTTATTCCCTATTAGTTACAGTCTAATATCATGTTTATTAGTTTCAGCAATAACAAGCACATCAAAACCACTATGACTTGGCAATCAGAGCAAAACTTTATCAAAGCATAGATAATGAACATTAGAATAAAGCACGACGTTAACATGAGTCACTTTAGAAGAGCATCATTAGTACATTATTCAACAAAGCAAGATTTCAGTCATTTGTCTATTTGCATCCAATATTAGTGAACTCCTTAACTAACCTCTAATTAGCATCGGCATGTTGGGCTTCATGCAAAACAATTTGGCAACATGAATTTGGAAAACATCTAACTATGGTCTCTATCAAAAGGGCAGTCGGTATCTAGAAAGAAAAGGCAAACGGACAATAACAATTTTCATCAGATAGTTACCCATCCGAATGAGTCAGCAAACAGCGTCAGTCTTCATCCTCAGGACATCAGTCGATTAGTCATCAGCCAGGATAGAATAGGCAAGTCTCAGTAGGGCATAGATTGAAAACAAGGCTCTTCCCTCATAAGGAGGTGAAGTGCATATCGAACAAGGGGGTAGGATGAGGATGGTTTAAAGTATCAAATAGCTAAAGACAAAGGGCCATATTTATACTTTTTGACGCACAACTGCGCCAACGCAGTTGTGCGTCAAAAATTTTAATGCCGGCTAACGCCATTCCAAAGCACCATGCGGGCGCCTTATTTATTGAATGACGTTAGCCGGCGCAGCTGACTGGTGTGCGTAAAAAAAAATGACTCACACCAGGCTGCGCCGGCGTAGGAGAAAATGGAGCTTGGGCGTAAAAAAATGGGGCAAGTCAGGCTGAGGCAAAATTTTGGCCTCAACCCGATTTGCGCCATTTATTTTGACGCCCAACCCCCATTGAAATGACTCCTGTCTTAGCAAAGACAGGAGTCATGTCCCCTTGCCCAATGGCCATGCCCAGGGGACTTATGTCCCCTGGGCATGGTCATTGGGCATAGTGGCATGTATGGGGGCACAAATCAGGCCCCCCTATGCCACAAAAAAATTACGAAAAAAATACTTACCCCAACTTACCTCTACTTCCCTGGGATGGGTCCCTCCATCCTTGGGCGTCCTTCTGGGGTGGGCAAGGGTGGCAGGGGGTGTCCCTGGGGGCATGGGAGGGCACCTCTGGGCTCCTTCCGAGCCCACAGGTCCCTTAACGCCTGCCCTGACCAGTCGTTAAAAAATGACGCAAAAGCAGCTGGACGTCATTTTTTAAGGCCCGCCCACTCCCGTGCGTCATTTTTGCACAGGAGTTTAAATAAGACGCACATGCCTTAGAGTCATTTTTTAGAAGGGAACGCCTACCTTGCATATAATTCACACAAGGTAGGTGTCCACGCTAAAAAATGACGCAAACTCCAAGATCTTTGGCGCTAGACGGGTCTAACGCCAAAGTATAAATATGGAGTTAGCTTTGCGTCGGATTTGCGTAAAAAAAAACGACGCAAATCTGGCGCAAACAGAGTATAAATATGCCCCAAAGTCTCTCAGAATGGCAAGATTCGGTAAGGAAGAATGGCAAAGAATGACTTTAAGAGTGGCAAAGTAATGGCAAGGTTAGGTGAGAAAGAATGGATGATTTCTCCTCGGGTCACGTCGTTATATCAAAACTGTCGAACAAGTCTCTAATTTCCCATTGGGCAATATTTGGCGCATTATTATCTCCGTCCAATAATTCTCCACACACCTTACTAGAATTTTCACCTAACACAGTTCTCATGTAGTTTATTGGCTCCTGTAATTGACGTCTTCATCGGTGAAATGTCAGGTAAGAAAAGTTACACTTTACGCTCCAGTCAGTAGTTCCATTGTCTTCTTCCAGTCCAGGCGGCCTTGCACCTGTTGCGAATTACACTGTTGCATTCGGCAAGAATGTCTCCTTGAGCAAGTCAGGTCCCATGAGAAAGAATTTACTACAGCTACACACACATATCTCTAGCTTCTAGAAAAGTACAGCTTCATGTTCTTCAGGAAAACAGCACATTGCACGTTAGAAAAACACAATTAATATGAGACCAGGCAGCTAGGCCAGACCCTCGCTAACTAAGGCCTAGTGAGTAATTTAGCAAAACCCTAATACATAACTCTTAATGCTAATACAGAGCCATACATCAGTACATTGTTAATTCATCATTAGTCAGTTTCATTAATCACCGTATATATTGATGGCCATTCCCCGTGGGCACATTTCAAACACGTACATTACTTCTACATTAAAACATTTCTAAGCGGTTTCACTACACATTATATTGCAAGCTTTTCATGTTAATATTAATTTTAAAGTTCACACTCCAACAATCCCTCCTCTGATGACTCTTGTCATCACACAAATTTTTCCCTTACAATCTGCATCCTAGAATTCCCTCATCTCAATTTCTTCTCTCAATCACTCCCCTTTTAATTTTGCTCTGAACAATTTTTCCCTTTTCTTTTCTTCCCTCCTCTTATTATTTTTCGCCATTTTCAATTTAATCCTTTTGCTAATTTTGCATGATAGCCATAATCCAAATATGCAAGCTATAACAATCAATATTCCCTGTATTATTTTTGCCAATATCCCATGCCAAATATTACTAAACCAATTTCCCACTTTCGAAAGTCCTTTTCCAACCTTTTCCCAAACTCCTGGCTCTTTCAACTCCTTCAAATCTGTACTATCCCTTGTTAAGTTAGTAAGTATACTTCTAATTTCATTACTATTGTCAGGTATGTAAGCACAACAATGAAGCTCATTAAGCATTTTACAAACTCCGCCATTTTTCGCTAAAAGAATGTCTAAAGCAAGCCTGTTTTGAAGAGTCATAGCCCTCTCTGCAGCAAGTTCAGTATCCATCAGGAGTATAGCCCCTGTAAAATTTGTCAGCATGTTATCCACAATAGTAGACAACTTTAGAATCTTTATGGAGTTCAAGATAACTCCCACTGAAGGAATTATCGCCCCAAATATGTCTCCTACTACACCAGCAGCAGTCTTTTTCCTTCGTCTAGTACGATGTAATTCAGACAACTTCGGAAACATTTTCAAGTCCTCTAATTGATATATCTTTGGGTAAACTATCCCCAAATAACATGTCCCATACCATCCCTTTGGAAGACAGTAATATGCATTAAGTCCACATATATAATAGATCCGAGGGATCACTGGATCCTGTCCATTTAACATGAACGTCCATTTACTCTGAAACAAAAACACATGCGTACATTCACTCGTTTCCACAAACACATTGTCATAATATGATTTTGGTCACGTTATGCAAAGCTTGCCTACGTGTAGTGCATCTAAAGCTAATTTCCCTTGTTCCCTAATTGCACTATAACTCTCACTACTAGTAAAAACTCGTTGCTGCAGTCCTTTCTCCAACTTCCCCTTCAATGCCCTCCTTCTATCTTACGTGTGATCTAAAAAGCTTTTCTCTACGGGTGTAAGCAAACATGTCAAATTATTGCGATGTGCATAGGATGTACTAAATGTTAGCGTCGCCCCAAAGAATCCCTTGATTAATTTTATGCTATAGTATTTAGCTACACTACTCAAATCCTCTATGATAGGCACATAAGAAAACACAAGGTCATGATTTGAATACAAATATTGAATCTCTTCCTGGTTATAGAATCTTGTTAGTAACAGACTACAACTCATCCCATACATTAGAGGTAAACTATGATAGGTAGCTCGCTCTTGCACCGAAACAGGAATTTGTGTACACACATAACAATCTCTTGCATCCATAGTGTCAACATACTCACTCAGCAAGCGATAGAAAACATTAGTCGATTGTTCCCCTTTAGCATTAGTTCCCTCATGCAAATACTGTGGCCCTCATTCTGACCTTGGCGGGCGGCGGAGGCCGCCCGCCAAAGTCCCGCCGTCAGGTTACCGTTCCGCGGTCGAAAGACCGCAGCGGTAATTATGACTTTCCCGCTGGGCTGGCGGGCGGTCGCCTTCAGACCGCCAGCCAGCCCAGCGGGAAAGAGGCTTCCACGATGAAGCCGGCTCGGAATCGAGCCGGCGGAGTGGAAGCTGTGCGACGGGTGCAGTTGCACCCGTCGCGTATTTCACTGTCTGCGCAGCAGACAGTGAAATACATGTAGGGGCCCTCTTACGGGGGCCCCTGCAATGCCCATGCCAGTGGCATGGGCACTGCAGGGGCCCCCAGGGGCCCCGCGACCCCCCCTACCGCCATCCGGATCTCGGCGGTCCGACCGCCGGGATCTGGATGGCGGTAGGGGGGGTCGGAATCCCCGCGGCGGTGCAGCAAGCTGCGCCGCCGCGGAGGATTCAATGGGGCCGCGGTACACTGGCGGGACCCCGCCAGTGGTGCCGGTCCGACCGCGGCTTTACCGCCGCAGTCGGAATCCCCATTGGAGCACCGCCGGCCTGTCGGCGGTGCTCCCGCGGTCCTCCGCCCTGGCGGTCAAAGACCGCCAGGGTCAGAATGACCACCTTTGTGTCTTGCTCAAACCTCTCCCAAGCTGTTAGGGGGTTATTACAACTTTGGAGGAGGTGTTAATCCGTCCCAAAAGTGACGGTAAAGTGACGAATATACCACCAGACGTATTACGAGTCCATTATATCCTATGGAACTCGTAATACGGCTGGTGGTATATTCGTTACTTTACCGTCACTTTTGGGACGGATTAACACCTCCTCCAAAGTTGTAATAACCCCCTATGTGCGGTAGCAGTCTCAGGAATGGTAGCATTGTCAGTCCCACTCTTATCCACAAATTTTATTCCCACAATCACAACTACGATGAATATCACACACACAACACCCAAACCAACACCCAAACATTTACAACGCCTGCTTCCCCTATTATCATCTCTAATGTTAGCCATGATCTGTAAAGAATCAGAAAGTGAAGTATTATTAGTTCAAACAATCAACCAACAGAGGATGGTTAAAGCCCCTTTTTTTTCTTTCTTTTTTTTTCTCCAGCAAGTTAAAACAAGTGAAAGTCTTTCTTCAGCAATTATTTACAGCTTTCACATTCACTCTCAGGACCTGCATACCTTCTGTTTGCTACCCTCTTTCTTTTCAACTTGCGATCACCCTGCAATTCTCCTTCACTCAGATCTTCTCTCCTTGTTGTATCGACCTCTTCCTCTATTGCATCGTTGACAACCACTTTTCCTTTATTTACTTGCAATTCTGCCCACTTATCTCCCTTTAGTGCAGTGGTCTCCAAACTTTGGAATGCCGCGCACCCCAGTTGAAAATTAAAAATCATTTGGCCCCCCCTCAGAATTTTTCACAATTCTTTTATAAAGATGGCAATGTTTAAATATGTCTGTACATATTTAAACATTGCAATTAAGTACTGTTTTCTTTTGAAAAATGCAATAACATGCTTCTGCTGAAAACAAAGGCCTGTTATCTGTATAATGTTTCTTTTGGCCAGAGTCTGGCACCCCCCACTGGGATCACTTCAGGCCCCCCTAGGGGGGCCCACCCCCCAGTTTGAAGACCTCTGCTTTAGTGTCTCTTTGGTCTTAGATCTTCCTTGTGGCAACTTGTCACCCTCCTCTGACTCTATGGTGTTTTTCTTGATGGACCTGCAATTTGTTCAGGAGGAGTCTGAACACTCTGACTCTCTTCTGCTTCAACTCCTTTGCCTTCTGGGTCTGTCAGGGGCTCAAATTCTTGTCCATATTCTTCTGCTTCTGGGAGAACCTCCTTCTGACTCGGTCCTCTGGGTGCCTCAGTTGAGATAGGCTCACCGTCACCCCTCTGGGTCTCTTCTCCTTTGTCTCTTATTGGAGTGACCAAGCCGTCCTCAACGGGTTCTCCTTCTGTCTCAGTTCCCCTTCGATCACCCTCAGGCCCTGAGACTTCCTTCTCTGTTGTTGGTATTTTCAACAACTCAACTTCCTCCTCAGTTGGACACGTCACCTTTTTCGTGTGACTGGCATGGATCCAGTTCGGAATTCCCTCACACTTCACAGCAGTAGTAGTTGTTAATATTACTTGATATGGCCCCTTCCAACATGGCTCCAAACACGACTTCCTCATGTGTTTCTTGATGACAACCCAGTCACCAGCTTTCAGGTTGTGATCTGGATCATTTATCAGTGGCAGTGTGGTAGCTTCCACCTGGTGAGAAAAAGAGCGGACCACGTCAGCCAGACCCTTGCAGTAGTCCAACACCATATCATCCGTGATATTCACAAGAGCATTCACAAGCACTGCGGGCAGTCTTATAGCTCGGTCCCTGAAATTTCATGAGGAGACAGTCCTGTTTTCTTGTTAGGTGAGTTCCTCATTGACATTAGCACCAAAGGCAATGCATTAGGGCATTTCAAATTTGTGGCTGCACACATCTTTGCCATTCTCGACTTCAGGGTACCATCCATCTGCTCCACTAATCCTGATGCTTCAGGGCAGTAGCTGCACTACAACTTCTGTTCAATGTTCAATGCTGCACACAATAGTTTAACCACCTCGTTGTTGAAGTGACTTCCCCTATCTGATTCTAAAGAGATCGGAAACCCGAAACGTGGTATCAATTCCCTAAGTAGCAGCTTTGATACTGTGAGACTGTCATTCCTACGTGTAGGATAAACTTCAATCCAGTGACTAAAGATACACAAAATCACCAACACGTATCTCAGACCTCCACACACAGGCATCTCAATAAAGATCACTTCTGTAGCTTGTCTGAATTTCGGGTTAAACCAGTCAATTTTGAACAATCTGATCATGGCATCTCTCCCAACATGTGCTTGCCCATGGAAAAACCTTGCGAACTGTGACAGGAAACTGTTCGGCAAAACCATTTTCCCTTCACCTGAAACCCACAAATCATCTGGTCTTTGTACACATTGCATCTTAACCCGAGAACGCTTCTCAACTCTGCTGGCACGTCCTTGTAACAATCTCAATTCCTCCAATGTGTCAACCACCCTTAATGCGTAACCTGTACATATTTCATTTTCAGTTTCAGGTAACAATTCCCACTGATCCTTAAATGATATACAGTTCAATGTGCAAAACCTTGCGACTTGATCCGCATATCCATTTCCCATTGAAACAAAGTCTTGTGATTTCAAATGAGCGCTGCATTTCACCACGGCAATTTGATGAGGTAACTGAATCGCGGGCAACAATTCCCTAATTCTTTTACCATTTTCACTGGAGAGCCAGAAGAGGTCAGGAAACCCCTCTGTGGACATAGCTGGCCAAAATCATGGACAATTCCAAACCCATATCTGCTATCAGTATAGATAGTTACTCTCAATTCGGCAGCAGCATGGCAAGCTCTAGTAAGAGCAACCAGTTCAGCCACTTGAGCAGAATATACCCTTTCAAGCCAAGACGCTTCCAGGATACCAGAGATCATACATACAGCGTATCCAGCTCTCAGCACTCCTACTGAGTCTCTTAAGTATGAGCCATCAACAAAGATAATTTTGTCATTTTCTTCCAATTGGGTATCTTTAATGTCAGGCCTCGGTTTGGTGCACATTTCTGTTACCTCAAGACAATCATGTTCTACATCTTCAGCATCCTCAACTTCTGTATTTTCATTTGGAAGCAAAGTTGCCAGGTTCAGCACTGTACATCTTTTCAACGTTACATTTGGTGACCCCAATATAATCGTCTCATATTTCGTCAGTCTTGCATTTGTCATGTGTTGCGTTTTGGAATGGGTTAACAGGATCTCAACTGAGTGAAGGACCATGACTGTTAAAGGATGTCCCATCACTATGCCTTCACATTGAGCGATGCTTTGACCAACTGCTGCTACTGCACGCATATAACCTGGTAGGGGTGCTGCAACTGGGTCCAAAGTAGCTGAAAAATATGCTACTGGTCGGATTACACATCCATGGACCTGTGTCAGGACAAACAAAGAACATGCATCACGTTCATGACAAAACAGGACAAAAGGCTTCTTGTAATCAGGCATACCTAAAGCTGGAGCCCTGCACATACACTCCCTTAGCTCCGTAAACGCCTTCATTTCCTTTTCTGACAAAGTTATGACATCTGGCCCATCCTTAACCGTCAGTCTCACCAATGGCTTGGAGATGACTGAGAAATTTGGGATCCACTGACGACATTAGCCCACCATTCCCAAAAACATCCTAACGTCTCTCCGTGTCGTTGGGGGATTCATCTGTAACAGGGCAGTCTCTCTTTCCCTGGATAACTTCCTTGACCCTTTCTCAATTTGGTGACCTAGGTATGTCACCTCTATCTGACAATATTGCAGCTTCTTTGGGGACACTTTATGCCCGTTCTTTCCCAAGTGGTTCAGTAAGGCAATCAAATCATATTTGCAGTCATCTCTAGTTTTGGATGCAATCAACAAATCATCAATGTACTTCACTAGAGTCAATTGAAAAGGCAACTCCAATGACTTCAAATCCTTCTTCAGTATCTGATTGAAGATGGAGGGTGATTCCGAAAACTCGTGAGGAATTCAACACCAATTGTAAACCTTATCCAGGAATTTGAAACTAAAAAGAAATTGGCTGTCCTCATGAAGAGGCACAGAAAAGAACGCTTGAGACAAATGTACTACTGTGAACCACTCTGCATCACATGGAACCTGGAACATGATCACAGCTGGATTTGTCACTACTGGGCAACATTTCACCACTATGTCATTGATTTGTCTCAAGTCTTGGACAATTCCAACTTTCCCACAAGGCTTTCTTAGTCCCATTATTGGTGAATTGCTTGGACTGCTCATCACTTCTTTCAAAACTCCCTGTTTCACAAAGTCTGCAATTAAGTGCGCCACCTTTATAAGGACATCTTGCGCCATATGGTACTACAGTACCTGGGGAAACACAGCATTTGGCTTCACACTGACTTTGACTGGTTCTACTCCTTTTATCAGTCCTACTTCCTTTCCTGTCACGTCCCACACTGTTTCTTTGACTGTGCCTGCAAGTCTGCTGGCAAATCAGTCACTGTGAACATTGGGAAGAAGTTAATCAGAGGATACTCCTCATCTGTCGTCTCCATTTCAGGCTCTGAAATCTGCCTGTCATCCCCTTCGTCGTCACTGTTTGTCTGGACCTCAATTCCCTCATTGGAACAGGTAATCGAACATCTTGTCTTGCACAGTAAGTCTATTCCCAGTAGGGACACAGGACTTGAATCGCAAACCACAAACCTGTGCAATCCCTGGAAAGTGCCAAGCTCAACCTGAACTGGATCTGTGATCGGTTTAGTCAAGAGCTGGTTCGCCACTCCTACTACCTTGACTGTATGTCCGAAAAGAGGCAGCTTCAGAACCTCTGCAATTCTGACCGTAGAGCGTGTAGCTCCTGTGTCAACCAAGAATGAAACCTTGTGACCCATTACTTTCCCTTGCACGTAGGGCCCCTTCTGATCTACTTCTAGGGATGCTGCAAGCTGCATTCATCGTTTATTCCATTCTCACCACGCAATGGGAACTGTTGTACTGTGTTGTATTGACTCATTCTTTGACCTGTGACCTGTTGAGGAAGCATCACCTGTTGCTGTTCCGTTTGGTGCTAAGGGCAACTGCATTTGCTGTCTGGGTGCCACAGGAATCTGCTGTTGCATTTGCTGCATCTGCACCGGTTGTACACGTGGCATCTGCACTTGTTGCGTGGGCTGAAGACCCTGCATCTGAACCATGTTATTCTGGAAGTTCGGATTAGGACCTCTCATTCTTGGCCCTTTAACATTTTGTAATGCATTAACATCATTGCTTTGTTGAACAACACCCTCCTGCACCATCATCGGGCACTCCCGCTTCCAATGTCCGACGCCCCTGCAAGCATGACAAGGTAACACCTTCTTCATCCCCTGCACATCATTTTGAACTACAACGGTATTCAAATCTGGACCACGGTTCAGAAAACCTCCTCGACCTCTGCCTCTCACTTGCACCTGCAACATCCCGTTTCCTTGCAGCTGTTGCACCATCTGTTGTAGACAACCTCCCTGCAACCCTGACTGTGCTGCCTTAATTTGCATCACCATCACCTTCTCCTTAACTTTCTCTGCTTCAGTTCAATTTCGTCACTACAGTACTTTGCATACTGCAACACCTCGTCAATCGGCTTCGCTTGCCAACAGATCAAATGATTCTTGATCATCTGACTAATCTCGGGTCTCAGTCCTTCAACAAACCTGAACACAAGGTGATTCATGTCCTTCGCCTCTATGACCTCTGTACCACTGTAGTGTTTGAACACCTTCAACAACCTCTCATAGTAGGTATGTATCGACTCCTTGGCCTCCTGCGCCGTTCGATCAATCTTTTGCCAATCAATATTTTGCGGCGACACCTTCTGTTTCAAGAACTCAATCACCTTATAGTAGTACCTCATCACCTCAGAAGACGGTGCTCCTGTGACTCTATCCCTTGCCGGTTCCGCTGTTGGCCAATCCACACTCCTCTTGCACTCAAGCCATAAATCAGCTGGAACTATGATCTCAAAGAGTGTATTCAGGTCTTCCCAAAGACACTTCACAAGCTTCACAAACTTGTCCGTCTGCTGATACCACTCTATTGGCTTCTCCCTCAACCTGGGCAAATCATTTGTGAATGACAGAATGTCTCCTCTGGTCCACGGTACATGGACAAGAACCCCTCCAGCCGTCTCTCTCATCGGTAACATCTTTACCGTACCCACATCCTGTGAAGCCTTGGCTAGCTGCTCTATGCCGTCACTCTTCCTTTTATCTCTTTTCTTCGCCCATCTGCCTTCCCACTTCTCTAATGCTCCCCAAACTTGTGCACTTTGCAGTATTTCTTTCAGGTGTGCCTTCACCCTCGTAGATCTCATGTGTTCAAAATCTTTAGGCTCAAAGTCTAACCTGTAACTCCTCTTCAAATGTTTGGTATTGTCTAAGTCTATTCCATATTTGTCTGCCAAATTTACCAACCTCTGGTGCACCCTGCTCACTTCTTTGATTATTTTTGGACACAGATATCTCAATTCTGCTTCTGTGTACGATTCTAGCCTGTTCACTCCCATGCTCCCTTCAACTAGTTCATTTGCCTCCATGCCCAACCTCACAAAATTCAGGTACTCTTCCCTTTCCGACCGCTCTGCTGTCGCAGGAGTGGTCTGTGGTGAGTTTAACTTGTCTAGCCATTCATTCAGTTGTTGCGCAGTTAAACCTTGCAAGGAGATATTTCCAGCCTGCATCATCTGTGTATGCGGTACATTCGCACTTGAGATCTGCGGAGTCAGCAGTCCCAAACCTGATTGTCTCATGGGATCTGGAGCTACCCCAATCGGACTGAAGTCTAACAGAGATCTAGATCTTTCTATTGTCTGTTCCACTGGAGTCATCCCTTGAGAGCCTCCTACGAGCCCTCCTCTTGTCATCTCTTGAGTCATTACTCCCTGATCACATACGCTAGACTTCACCTGTACATACAATGGTACTGGTGGACCAACTGTAATGGGCAAGGATATGTCAGCTGGCATCTGCCTGCTTCCCAAAACCTGTGGAGCATTAATTCCCATATTCTGATTCATTCCTGGTGCTATGGCTGACTGCGGTCTTGTGACCGAAGTGTAATTCGGAACCATCTGTTGCTGCACCTGAGGCAGTAAAAGTGGAGTTGGCTCAGTCTGTATCAGCTTTGGTGTCGTATATACCGGATCTGATGGCACCACCAAATTCATAGTAGTCTCTAGCGTTGGGACTTCAGGGTAAAGTCTCTGAACCTGTGGTGGCTGTAACTGAGGTTGCATCTCTGGAGCAGAAGACACATTAACACTATTCTGCACCGGAACTGGTGTTGCAACAGTATTAACCTGTACCGGACTGGTCGTTCCCTGGTTCTGCGCCGAATTTACAGGACCTGCACTAATACTTGGTCTATTGTCATCTAGGGCATACGGTGGTGGTCGATCATTTAGCAACTGAATCAGGAACTCATCAGCATCTGAATCATCTGCCTCTGCACAGGACTTCTTAGTCTCCTTGTCTGTGCTAGAACCCTTATCTGTCTTACAAGTGGCTTTCCCTCCTTAGGTTCCGCCTTCTTGAGTTCTTGCTGGAAACATCCTAACTCCGTCTATTATTTCTCTTCTCCAAACCCTCTGTGCGCTATCCCACCTAGCCTCTGCTAGTGTCTTTTCTGCTTTCCTCATTCTCCTCCCCAATTTCCGTTGCTGTTGTCGTGTTGCCATCAGTTCCCAAATTGATAGCGCCTCAAACTGTGCTGGCCTCGGAGGTGGCTTTAGCTCATTTGACACCCTCCGCAAATTTTCCAAAATCCTTATATTGAACGTTCCGTGCTCCGGAAATGCCAAACACCCTTCTTTCTTTCTCTGTCATTTTGCTCCATTGCTTTAGCCAAAGACATGGCGCTACTCCCCTCTCCTCCATTACGGCATAAGCCGGTGTGTCCTCTGGCGGTGTAGGCTCCCCCACACTCACAGTAATATACACATCTCCCCTCAAAGCGCTCTTTAGAGCCTTGAAAAACTTCATTTTGCGTGTTTTATTTCGTTAACAATCGAATCAGGAAGTGACTTTAATTCCCAGAACTCTCTTCGCTCACCTTCTCAACCAATTGCCTCTCACGGACAGCTGCCAATCCTTGCACGACCCTTTTCACTAACCGACCTATTCCAGCGCGGCTCCAATGATGTCACACTCACACACACTGCGGCTGACAAAGTCTTGCGGCTTGTCTTCCTCACTCTCGATTCGCACAAAAACTATTGCAATATATATTGCGAGCACCGACAAAAACCCAAATTTGCCGGTTTACTACAGGAAAGAGGAACACAATCGCTTCAGAACTTTACAGAGATTTTGCTTAGCCTCGGCCGCTACTCTCTCCTTCTCAGATCCCGCACTCGCAAACAAAATTTGACCCGCAAATTCTTCTCTCGACTTGTCAATGGGTTGTCCTAGTGCACTTTAAAACTCGCCAAATCTCCATCAAAGTTTTCATTCACTCACTTTGACTCAAACTCGACTCGTCGATTTCACCATTGACCATTGACCTATTAAACCGCACAAATTACAACATAACCCATCAGTATACTCTGGAGTCTTAGACAAAGATAACCACACAGGGTCCGTACAGCACCAACAACCATGTGGACAATTTTTTTTAGCACAAAGCGCCACACTCACATGAAGTTCGCCGACTTCCCTACTCTCATACTGCGGAGTACGCACACTCCTACTAAAACATCACCTGGCCTACAATTCTCACAAACCTCACAATTCACCTGCGGTATGCATAAGCTGTGCAAGCGCAAACCCTACGTCACTTACACTATCACTAGAACGCCGAGAACATACCCAACTCACTTCAGCAAGCTCTGAGATTCCGGGAAAGTCATTTGGGACTTAGGGGCACATCATCTCCCAAATTTGCATAAATTTAAAACAATTTTTCAAACAGTGGTCCTTCGTCCTGGGGCCCTAAAGGGTCATACCATTACCTCTGCTACCAAAACTGATAACGCGTCAAACTTACAAGGAGACACGTCTAGGCCAATGAACCTTTTGACCACGTTTGGAGACTTCCCAGGACGAGATATCTTTTGGCATCACAATCAATAAGTCAATAACTCTATCAATAAGCACAATAACAAGTCAACCAAGCTAATCAATAAAATTTAATATAAATCAATACGACGGAATAACCATACCAATCTAATTATGAGTTAGGATATTTATTCCCTATTAGTTACAATCTAATATCATGTTTATTATTTTCAGCAATAACAAGCACATCAAAACCACTATGACTTGGCAATCAGAGCAAAACTTTATCAAAGCATAGTTTGTGAACATTAGAATAAAGCACAACGTTAACATGAGTCACTTTAGCAGAGCATCATTAGTACATTATTCAACAAAGCAAAATTTCAGTCATTTGTCTATTTGCATCCGATATTAGTGAACTCCTTAACTAACCTCTAATTAGCATCGGCATGTTGGGCTTCATGCAAAACAATTTGGCAACATGAATTTGGAAAACATCTAACTATGGTCTCTATCAAAAGAGCAGTTGGTACCTAGAAAGAAAAGGCAAACAGACATTTGCAATTTTCATCAGATAGTTACCCATCCGAATGAGTCAGCAAACAGCGTCAGTCTTCATCCTCAGGACATCAGTCGATTCGCCATCAGCCAGGATAGAATAGGCAAGTCTCAGTAGGGTATAGATAGAAAACAAAGCTCTTCCCTCATAAGGAGGAGAAGTGCATATCGAACAAGGGGGTAGGATGAGGATGGTTTAAAGTATCAAAAGTCTAAAGACAAAGGTGGTCATTACAACCCTGGCGGACAGTGTTAAAGCTGCGGTAATACTGCAAACAGGCCGGCGGACAAAAAAAGGGAATTATGACTGTGGCGGAAACCGCCAACATAGACAGCCACTTTAACACTCCGACCGCCACAGCGGTACAGACAAGCAGCGCGGCGGTCACCGCCAACAGACAGGCGGAAGACAAAGTACCGCCCACAGTATCACAACCCGCCAATCTGCCACCTTTTCCGGGGCGGATTCACTGTGGATAAAAACACGGCGGAAACAGCTTTTGCAATGGGAAAACGCTCACCTTAACACACTCCACAAGGAAGGAGGCTACCATGGAGCCCGAACTACAAATCCTCCCTGAACTTGTCTTCCTGCTCATCTACGATCACCAGCAACGTAGGCGCCGAAGACAACGGTGAGTACTGCACCTATGACATAGGGGAGGCAAAAGTCAGGGGGGGGGACACGCAACACCCCCACCCCCAACCCGACCCACGCACACTACAACACACACACCAATGCAGTTCCAAACAGCACAGTAACAACACCCAACCCCCCCGGAAGAATGCTAAGACAAAAGGAAATCAGTGCAAACATTGTAATGTATCAAAATACAGTAACCAAATGTATACAGATAGATATACACTTTCCAAATATATACATCACGATTAGTAGTGCAGGTATGCACATTTCAATGTCCGTGGACCACTGGGCCCAAAATGCATGGGCGAGGCGAGGATGGGTAGGTGGAGGGGGTCTGGGAGTGGAAGAAGAGGAGGTGGTTGTCGGAGGTGTCACTTTAGGTGTTTTGGGTGCAGGTGCAGGTACTGGAGGCTGTCGTGAGGTGGATGGATGTTGGGTGAGTGATTGCCGGCGTTTGTGTACTTTGGGAGGGGGCGTCACAGACACACTGGGAGAGGACACAGGGGACGTGTAAATGGCAGTGGAGGTGGTGAGTGCAGGTGAGCGGCTTGTGGTGCTGGGTGTCCTGGTGCGATTCATGGTGCCTGTAGATGTGGTGCATGCAGGTGTGTGTGTAGACAACACTGGGAGGGAGGAGGGAGAAGAGGAGGAGGGGGACACAGTGGAGGCAGTGGATGTTGCTGTGTCTGTATGTGGGTGAGGCTTGCGTGAGTGCTTGTGGTGTGTGTGGTGCCTATGTTTGCTTGAGCTACTTGTGTGTGTTGACTTGTGTGCAAGTTGGTCTGTAGGTGTGCTTGGGATGGGCTGGGGTACAGAAGATTGGGTCTGGGTGGAGGAAGTTGGAGGGGGGAGGCTGTAGGAGGTGTCACTTTAGGTGATTTGGGTGCAGGTGCAGGTGCAGGTACTGGAGGCTGTCGTGAGGTGGATGGATGTTGGGTGTGTGGGTACCCGCGTTTGTGTACTTTGGGAGGGGGCGTCACAGACACACTGGGAGTGGACACAGGGGACGTGTAACTGGTAGTGGGGGTGGTGAGTGCAGGTGAGCAGGGTGTGGTGCTGGGTGTTCTGGTGCGAGTCCTAGTGCCTGTAGATGTAGTGCATGCAGGTGAGAGTGTAGACAACACTGGGAGGGAGGAGGGAGACGACGAGGAGGGGGACACAGTGGAGGCAGTGGATGTTGCTGTGTCTGTATGTGGGTGATGCTTGCGTGAGTGCCTGTGGGATGTGTGGTGCTTATGTTTGCCTGAGCTACTTTTGTGTGTTGGGGTGTGTGCATGCTTGTCTGATGGTGTGCTTGGGATAGGCTGGGGTACAGGTGATTGGGCCTGGGTGGAGGAATTTGGAGGGGGGAGGCTAGACACAGGGACAATGGCTGCCATCAGTGCTGAGGCCAGAGATTGCAGGGTTTGATGAAGGGCAGCCTGACCAGAATGAATGCCCTCCAGGAATGCATTACCGTGTTGCAACTCCCTTTCTACACCCTGGATGGCATTCACAATGGTAGACTGCCCAACAGTGAGTGACCTGAGGAGGTCAATGGCCTCCTCACTGAGGGCAGCAGGGGTGACTGGGGCAGGGGCTGAGGTGCCTGGGGCGAAGGTGATGCCCACCCTCCTGGGTGAGCTGGCACGGAGCGCAGGCTGAGGGGCTGCTGGGAGGGCGGTGCTGGTAGGGGGGGTGGCGGCTGTACCTGTAGAAGTGGGGGGCACAGATGTTGCCGCCACCACAAGGGAGCTCCCATCGGCGGACGAGTCCTTGTCGCTGTTTGGTGATCCGGGGACCGATGTGAAGCTCCCCTCGCCCTCCGTCCCACTGGTGTATTCAGAGTCTGTGGTGTGGCCCTCCATGGCCATGTGGGATGCAGCTCCCTCGTGCTCAGGTGCCACTGTACCTCAGCCTGATGATGCTGATGCACAAAAGAACAGGGAGAGCACAAAAAGGAGGGGGGGACGACAGAAGAAAGACAGGTTGAGTGCATGGCTTACCGCTACCGTTGACGGACAATACAGACACAGCAGCCCCCTGCACTACGCCGTGCTCTTGGCCTCTACAGATGCAATTCCTGGGATATGGCCTACATGGCTATGGTGGACATCTGCACACATAGGTGACACAGGGGCATGTATACCTGTACTTGGCACTCTACAGAGGTGGGGTGGAGTGCCCCATGGCATGCATTACAGAGGGGCCTAGCCTACCTAACTTGCCCTGGCCTAGGGAAACCCACAGCCCTCCTCCCCCACCCAGACCCCTCCACTGTGCGCAGTCATCAGAATGTGAGTGTACTTACCCCCTTGTGTCTGCTGTGATGCCCTCAAGCTCCCATCCAACTCAGGGTAGGCCACCGCCAGGATCCTTAACATCAGGGGGGTCATGGTGCGACGGGCACCCTTCCCACGTTGGGAGGCAATCCCCAGCTGAGCCTCCGCCGTCTTCTTGCTCCAGCGGCGAATGTCCTCCCATCTTTTACGGCAGTGGGTGCCCCGTCTCTGGTGGACCCCCAGGGTACGGACGTCCTTTGCGATGGCATGCCAAATGTCCTTCTTCTGGTGGGCGCTGACCTACATGACATGTACAGGGGAAGAAGAGAAGTAATTAACAAGTGCACTGTCTAAGTGAGTGGCCCCCATCCCTACCCTTGCCATGTGGCACATGCATCCTCAGTCCTTCATGGTCGCTTAACTCTGCCCCCTTGCTAGTGACATCCAGCCCTCTCCACCCAGCATAGCCCATACAACGTGCTTCCTGTGTACTTACCTGTTGGTCAGGAGGACCGTAGAGTAGCGTGTACTGGGGGAGGACCCCGTGGACTAGCTTCTCCAACTCCTGAGCAGTGAAGGCAGGGGCCCTTTCCCCATACGCAGCAGCCATTGTCTCTTCCAGACCGAGGTCACAGCAACACTTGCAGTATAGGTCCTCTCCTGTCGAAGATCAGGTATGGAGTGATTGAACAGATAGAAAATGGCGGTCACGTCAGCGGCGGTCACGTCCGCGGCGGTGCGTATCATCACCGCCGGAACACTTCCTCATTGGCTCCTGGGACCCAAAGGGTCCAATGTTAACCAATGCAGCATTGCGCCGCGGTCTACGACCGCCTACCACGACGGTCTACAACGCCAGCGCAGATACCTCACACCCCATTGCCCACTTTAGAGGTCAGGCAGCCGCCATTTCAGGGGCCCACATGGCTTCATTTACTACTGCGTCACACATACCTAGGCCTACACTCAACACACATACAGGATGAGTTTTGTATTTGGTGTCGTGTTCTGTGTGGCTGTGGGTATATACCTGGGATTTTGTTGACTCTGTTGTTGCTGTTGTCCTTCTTAGGCACCGTCAGCTGGGACTTTTGAGGAGATGGCGGAATCCTCCGGTGTACCGACCGCTGGTGGACCTGTTAACAATGGAGGAGCGACATTTGATCATCACCTACAGGTTTGACCGTGCCACAATCCAGGAACTGTGTACCCAATTGGAGCCAGACCTGATCTCACCAATCCGCCATCCCACAGGAATCTCCCCTTATGTGCAGGTGCTATCAGTGCTCCATTTCCTTGAAGTGGATCATTTCAAACAACAGTGGCCATGGCATCAGGGATGTCCCAGCCTATGTTTTCCAACGTGCTGTCCAGAGTGTTGTCTGCCCTGCTGAAACACGTAAGGAGCTACATCGTTTTCCCTCAGGTGGAGGATTTGGCTACAGTGAAGGGTGACTTCTATGCCCTGGGGCATATCTCCAACATCATAGGTGCTATTGATGGCACCCATGTAGCACTGGTCCCCCCACGCAGGAGTGAACAGGTGTACAGGAACAGGAAGAGTTATCATTCCATGAATGTACAGATGGTATGTTTGGCAGACCAGTACATCTCCCAGGTAAATGCTATGTTCCCTGGCTCTGTGCATGACGCCTACATCCTGCGGAATAGCAGCATCCCGTATGTGATGGGTCAACTCCAGAGGCACCGGGTGTGGCTATTAGGAGACTCTGGTTACGCCAACCTGTCCTGGCTATTGACCCCAGCGAGGAATCCCAGGACCAGGGCAGAGGAACGCTACAATGAGGCCCATGGGCGGACTAGGAGGGTGATCGAATGCACCTTCGGACTCCTGAAGGCCAGGTTCAGGTGCCTCCATATGACAGGTGGTTCCCTATTCTACTCACCAAGGAAGGTGTGCCAGATCATCATCGCCTGCTCGATGCTTCGCAATCTTGCTTTGCGACGCCAGGTGCATTTTCTGCAGGAGGATGGTCCAGATGACGGTGTTGTGGCAGCTGTGGAGCCTGTGGAGCCTGTGGACAGTGATGAGGATGAAGCTGAGGAAGAAGACATAGACAACAGGGAGTCGGTCATACAGCAATATTTCCAGTGACACACAGGTGAGAACAATTTTTTTACTATCACATTCATTTTCACACTTCTACCTCCATCCTGTCTGTCAATTAGTAGCAGTATATGGTAACTGAGTTGTACATTTCCATTACGGTTTTCACAGGTGTGGTTACCAACGTGTGTCATCTGCTTGCATCCTTCATGTGATGTGTGACATAGGTATGTTGACATTACATTTTCGAACGGATTTGGCCATTGTCATAGTTAATACACATTTTCTAAATCACAGACTGACTCCAGATTGTTTTGTGGTTCAAGGGTGTTTATTGAAGTGCTAATTATTGGAGGGGGCGGGAAAATGGTAATGGGTGATGGTGGAGGAATGTCCATGGCAGAGTCCAGTCTATTAGTCACACAGGTGCATTGCCCATATGGGCATAGGAAGAGGAGCTGGGGCAGTTCCATTGTGGACAGGTTAACAAAGTGGGACAGTGGGAGGACAATCAGGGTGGTCTCATTTCCTGGCGGGGGTCTTGCCATCTTGCTCTGTCCTGTTCCTGGATCTCAGGGACCGCTTGCGGGGTGGTTGTCTGTCTGCAGGGGGTTGGGTGCTGGTGTGGTGGTCCTGTGGCGGTGCCTCCTGTCCACTAGCGCCGGCGGAGGTGGTGGGCAGTTTATCGTCCATGCTAGTGTCAGGGGCCCCTTGGAGTGCCACGGTGTCCCTCATGGTGTTTTGTATGTCCTTCAGCACCCCTACGTTGGTGCCCAGGGCGAAGCTGACGGTTCTAAGCTCCTCCCTGACCCCAAATACTGGTCCTCCTGCATGCGCTGGGTCTCCTGAAACTTGGCCAGGACCGTCGCCATCGTCTCCTGGGAGTGGTGGTATGCTCCCATGATGGAGGAGAGGGCCTCGTGGAGAGTGGGTTCCCTTGGCCTGTCCGCCCCCTGTCGCACAGCAGCCCCACCAGTTCCTCTGTGTTCCTGTGCCTCCGTCCCCTGGACCGTGTGCCCACTACCACTGCCCCCAGGTCCCTGTTGTTGTTGGGGTGGTGGGTTACCCTGGGTTCCCTGTATTGGTGGACACACCGCTGATTGACGTGTCCTGGGTATGGAGGTATGGGCCCGCTGGGTGGGTGCTGTGCTGGTGTTACCAGAGGGTGGAAGGTCAGTGTTGGGCTGTGCCTGTGCGAAGGGAACCGACTGTCCCGAGGCCCACGATGGTCCGGGCTGGTCATCTGGATCCAGTTGGCCAGAGCTGCTGTCATCACTGTGGGCCTCTTCGGTGGGTGGGGTGGAGATGTCTGGACCCTCCTGTCTGGTGACGTTGGGTAGTGGTCCTGCAGGGGTATAAAAGCATGATTATTGCATGTGTGTGTGTCATGGTGTGCAATGGGTGGGTGAGCGTGTACCCCAGTGCTAGCATTCCAGTGTGGGGGCTTGTATGATGATGGTTGGGGGGTGTTAAGGGTATGTGCTTTGGGCATGCTTTAGTGAGGGGTGACCATGCTTTGGTGTTGCATGCAGGGCTTGGTGTTGGGATGTGTGGTTTGTGTTATGAGTACATTAGTGAGGATTTGCCGTGATAGGGGAGGGGGTGAGGGTGGGGGTGTGTGATAGCATGCAGGTAGGGTGGGGGATATGATAGTTAAGATTTGACTTACCAGTGTCCATTCCCCCACCGACTCCTCCGAAGCCCTCAGGATGCATGATGGTCAAGACTTGCTCCTCCCATGTTGTTAGTTGTGGGGGAGGAGGTGAGGGTCCGCCGCCAGTCCGCTGAATGGCGAAGTTGTGCCTGGATATTACGGAACGCACCTTCCCCCGTAGGTCGTTCCACCTCTTCCGGATGTCCTCCCGATTTCTTGGATGCTGTCCCACAGCGTTGACCCTGTCGATGATTCTTCACCATAGCTCCATCTTCCTGGCTATGGAGGTGTGCTGCACCTGAGCTCCAAATAGCTGTGGCTCTACCCGTAGGATTTCCTCCACCATAACCCTGAGCTCCTCCTCGGAAAACCTGGGGTGTCTTTGACGTGACATGGGGTAGTGTAGGTGATGTGTGGGGTGGTGTATGTATTGATGAGTGTGGTGATGTGTGGTGGTGTGGGGTGTTTTGAGCGTGGATGTTGTATGGGTGATGGTGTTGTGTGCCTCTCTGTGGTGTGGTTGTCTATTGATGTAGTCTCTCTCTGGCGTTTTTTCAAAGTTTTGGTCGTAGGGGTTTGTGGGTGATGTGGGTGTGTGTTTTATATTGTATTGGGTGTGTGGGAGTGGTGTTTGTATGTGTATCAGGTGTGTTTATTTTGAATTGTCCAATGTGGCGGTGTTTTGGAGATGTGTGTGTGTTTTGAGCGCGGCGGTGTGTAACGCCAATGGAATACCGCGGTTGAAAGACCGCCGCTTGGATTCGTGTGTCGTGATAGCATGGGCGTGTTTCTGTTGGCGTGACGGTGGAGGTTATGTTTTCGCCAGTTTATCACTGACCTTTGGTGTGGCGGAGTTGTGTGGGTGTCTGAATTTCGGCGGATTCCGAGATGTGGGTCATAATAGCTGTGGCGGAATTCCGCGGCCGCGCCGGTGTGTTGGCAGTCTTCTGCACGGACGTAAGCGGCTTTTACCGCCGAGGTTGTAATGACCCCCAAAGTCTCTCAGAATGGCAAGATTCGGTAAGGAAGAATGGCGAAGAATGACTTCAAGAGCGGCAAAGTAATGGCAAGGTTAGGTGAGGAAGAATGGATGATTTCTCCTCGGGTCACGTCATTATATCAAAACTGTTGAACAAGTCTCTAATTTCCCATTGGGCAATATTTGGTGCATTATTATCTCTGTCCAATAATTCTCCACATACCTTACTAGAATTTTCACCTAACACAGTTCTCATGTAGTTTATTGGCTCCTGTAATTGACGTCTTCATTGGGTGGAATGTCAGGTAAGAAAAGTTACACTTTACGCTCCAGTCAGTAGTTCCATTGTCTTCTAGTCCAGGCGGCCTTCCACTTGTTGCGAATTACACTGTTGCATTCGGCGAGAATGTCTACTTGAGCAAGTCGGGTCCCATGAGAAAGAATTTACTACAGCTACCCACACACATCTCTAGTTTCTGGAGAAGTACAGCTTCATGTCTCTTCAGGAAAACAGCACATTGCACGTTAGAAAAACACATTTAATATGAGACCAGGCAGCTAGGCCCAGACCCTCGCTAACTAAGGCCTAGTGAGTAATTTAGCAAAACCCTAATACATAACTCTTAATGCTAATACAAAGCCATACATTAGTACATTGTTAATTCATCATGTCAGTTTCATTAATCACCGTATATATTGGTGGCCAATCCCTGTGGGCACATTTCACACACGTACATTAGTTCTATTTTAACACATTTCTATGCGGTTTCACTACACATTAGATTGCAAGCTTTTCATGTTAATATTAATTTTAAAGTTCACACTCCAACAATGGCTAACTGGGAATCGTCTGCTGATTTCCAATCATGGTGGCTACTAAATGGATGTGAATATCGCTGTGGTGGTTGGAGTTGCACTGGGGGACGTGCTGCTGGAGACTGGTGCCAGATGATAAATAAGCCCAAGCCTGCCAAGACCCTCCACCCCCACTAGCAACATAATAAAATTGCTGTCAGGACAACAAGCAGGCTCTGATCCTCTCAAGCAGATAGATGCAACTTTGGGAAAACACCCAAGGAAGTTCAACACTATACTGCAAGTGATCCTGGATACTAAAAGCACCCTAAAAGTGAAGATTGATTCAGTTTCGATTGTGGTGAATCTGTTGAGTGCAGATCACAAACAAAGCTTGTGGACCAGGTGGAGGACAATGAATTCACAATAAAATCAATGCGCTCTACCCTGACTGAAACACAGACCCAAATTCAAAATCTTAAGACTGCAGTGGAGGTGCTCAGGGCAAGGCCAAATGACTTCACGAGAAGCTTCAGATGCATCATCATCGAACTAGTGGGGTTCCCTGAACACTGAGGGACTGAGCATGGAGCTGTTCCTAGCGGAGTGGCTGTTGGCCATGGTCCTTGAAGGCACAGTGCCAAAGTTCTTCTCAGTTGAAAGAGCTCATTGAATCCTGGGGGTGTGCCCCTCCGCCGGGAGCTGTGCTGTGCCCTGTAGTTGCCAGACTGCTTAATTACCAGAGCAGGGACCTCCTTTTGCAACTCTTTCGATCGAAGGGGCCATGACTATACAATGGCAACACCATCCATGCATACCCTGACTACGCCACAGAGGTGTAGAGGAAGCGCAGGTCAGGAGGTTAAACAATGTTTGCAAGCACTTGGACTAAGGTATGCTCTCCTATTACCTTCCAAGCTCGAGATGGTGAAGGTGTACAAACCGCATTTCTTCTACTTGCCGGAGGAAGCTGGGTCCTGGCTTCAGTTGAGGGGTGCTGCTATGTCGCTTGAAGTGGAGGAGGTGGGGACATCATGGGAGCGACAGAGGTCGTGGAGAAGGAGGGGCGGAAAATCCCGGTGCTGCCCCACACATCAACAAGCTTCTGAGGAAAGAGCACAGGTGGTTGCTGACATTTTACACCAGTCAAAACCTATTTGTGGTGCTGGCCTCAGAAGCAGAGACACTGTCGGACTGGCCCATAGGGCAATCAGGTAGTGTGCGATGGGCTGCTCTCACAGGTCAGTATGTAGGCTACTTTTTTGGCTGTTTGCAGGCCTGTTTTATTGTCTGTAGGGCTGGTTTTTACTGTTAATTTCCCTGACATTAAAATAAAAATTGCCTGCAGAAAGCAGTCTTCTATACCTTGCATAATACTTAACAGTGTGTCTTTACACGTTCAAAACTGCCCTAATTTGTAAATATTGGCAATTTGTTTTAACTATCTAATTCACTAATGAAAGACACTTTTATGCTGGTGCCTGTGCCTCTTTTCTATTGTAGTCTGACCCTGGACACAGATGATGACCATGGAACACAAGGGTCCGGGAACTTCATTGTTGAATGCTTGCAGGGACCTGCCCTAACACCTAGGGCTAGATAGACTATTGTTTAATATGCTTTTCCTCTGTAGAATTGTGATTCTATGACCTGCTGGGGTAAGGGACATTCTCTTTTTTTCTTAGATACAGCTTGTGCTGCGGGCCCTAGCGATGTTATGCATCATGAAGGTCTCTGCTACTGGAGTGCACTGGAACCAGTGACAAGCTGTCATCTTCCAGGACACTGTTTGTTACTGTGGAGTGTTTTTCCATAAAATGTATAATTACTGTGGCGAAGATCACATTTTGTCTTAGCCAGGCAAGGGGAGTTGGGGATTATGTGTTTGTTTCAATAATTGTTCTCAAGCCCAAGCTGTGTGTGTAAATTGTGGGCCTATTGAGATTTGGGGTCAAGCAAGACCCACTACGAAATGTGTGATGGGCAGTGCAGCTATTCCAGAATAGTTATGGGGGATTCTGGACAGAGTACACAAAAGAGATACAATTTAGTGACCTGGAGCATACGAATCATGGCCACTCCTCAGAAGCGTCACTAAAAATATGTGTATATTAGCTGCTGCAATATTCATATAGCATGCCTACAAGAAACACACTTGGTCAGGGCTGAAGTCCTAAAACTTGTCAGGATATTGCGGGGCCAGGTGTATGGAAAGACCTACTGGACATTCGCCAGAGTGGTCCTGGTATGGATAGCGTTGGGAATCCCATTGGTTTCCTATAACATTAACAATGACCTGAATGGCAGATATGTAGTGGTAAAGTGGCCATTGGACGGGGACCCACTGACATTTATAGGAGTTTATGCACCAAACACAGATTATTCTTAATTCATGGATGCTCTTGCCTCAGGCCTGATCGTCGAACCACAGGCCCCATGCGTATAAGTGGAGATTTCAACTATGTGCCTTATATCAAGATGGACAGATCAAGTCCACCACTGCCAGAGGCCGCGTGTCATACAGTTATGTAGTACTACCGGCAGCGGATAGCGCATATGCAAGTATGCAATGTGTGGCGACTAAAATATTCACTTGAGCTGGATTATTATTTTTATTCCTCATGTCCACCAAATTCAAATAAGGCTAGGTTTACAACTGTGCAGTGATGCCCTATTCCCGAAGGTGGAGGATATGGAATATCTGGCCCGAACCCTATCAGACGATTGTCCGTTGAAAAAGGGCTGTGGGTCGAGCCCGGATCCTAACCTGAAAATTGTGAACAGAGGCAGGACCCCCCATTTAGGAAGTCCGTAGGCGAGCATATTGTACACTATTTTTATACAAAGGTATGGTAACTAATAGGCTGCTTGAGTTGGACCCTTTTAAAGTGGTTATTCGGGGCATTGTATTAAGACTAAGTGGGAAATTAAAATGACATTAATCAGGGAGATCTCTGAAGTCAGGAACATATTGAGACAGATGGAAAATTTGACAGTGGGGATAAAAGAGTGGCAGTGTTGGTAATAAGGGCATCGTGGTGTTTCTCTATATATTAGCTGTGTGCCGTTGCTGTATGCTAACCCCATCACCAGAGTCTGCACGGGGCAGACAATATTGACCCAATCTGACATACAAAGGGGCACAAGACAGGGCTGTCTATTGTCCCCGAATATTTTTGCATTGCTGATGGCACCGCTGACCTCTGCCATGCAAATTGAGGAAGAGGCCTCAAAATGGTGTATAGAGGCATGGGGGCGGTGGCATGTGGTCTTGTTAAATACGGCTAACACATTCATTTACCCCGGAGATCCTAAAAGCTCCCTCCTCAAATTGATGGCCCTGCTAGAGGACTTCTGGGTTGAATGTTAACCAGATTAAATTGCGTCTATTTCCTCTGTGCTGCAGAGAGAGCATTTACCGTGCTTGGTCAAAGTGGAGACCTGACACGTGTATATACCTAGGGGTGAATATTTACTATACAGAAGAAGATCTTATTGGCGGTTCTCTTGGGAGGGCTCTAACCTCACTGAAAATCCCTGGAGTTCTGGAGCAGCCTCCCACTTTCACTATGAGCCCGGTGGCCATAGCCAAGATTTTACTGTTGCAAGTTTTTTAGTTCTTCTCAGCCCTACATTTACTCTAATTTGATCTAATTTGGGGAACCCACAGAAGAAACGTAAAGCTTTTAATGATACAATGGCCACTGACTGAAGTGGACCTCGGGGCACCAAATTATGGATTGTATTACACAACAGAGCAATTACAATGGCAGATGTGGTGTCTGGGCATGACACCTAGCCCCATAAGCGCTGATTTGAGTAGGGAGCTCGGAGAACGTTCCTTTATAGACTGGGTGCTTTCTCCAGGTGGAGGAGGCACCATCCGCAACAAACTTGATATAATTGTATTGTATTGTATTGTATTGTAATTGTATTTATATAGCGCTTACTACCCCTGACGAGGCGTCAAAGCGCTTTTCGATGAGTAGCACGCTACTCCGGAACCCAACAAGAATTAGTGATGGATTAGTATTGTTAAAGAATGAGTACAGTTTTAGTATTATTATGAGTTAATTTGAGCTGCAGATATGAGAGTTTGTTAGTTAGATTGACTGGAGTAATGGAGGGGTGGAGGAGGAAAGAAATTCAGAAGTGTTAATTGGGAGTATATCCTTCATTTACTCAACCCAAAGGCTTGGGATGAGTAAAGGGGGGCAGAGGGGGAAGAGTATGTGGAAGGGTTAGGGAGAGCTTAGTAGCAGGGTGAGATGAATGCAGGAGAATTTAGTAGGGTTGTGTGGGAGGTCACAGAGGTAGAGTGAGGTTTGATGAGTTAGATGTGGAGGGAAGAGCTTAGGCAGATATAATAGTGAAAATATGCTGAGCTAAATATGTAAATGTGTACGCAGTCAGTCCCAACTGTATGCTGCACAGTCACCCCATGGGCGTTAGCTGAGATGAAAACTCTGGCTATGATTCATATTTCAAGAGAGCAGGCTGAAGCAAGGGTGAAGCTGATGGGGGATTTGTACAGGAATGACATCCTATAAACTTTTCCTGAATTATGCAAGACATATGGTGTACTGCAGGAGCGATTTCTTACTTATACTGGCCTACTACATCAAATAAATCACACTGGGGGCAGGGAACCTCGGAACCACAACATTCTGGACTGTTGCAAAGTTTATTGACTCAGGGACATGATAAACCACAATATAATGTATTGCCTGCACAGTATAATGACCGGAGTCTGGAAGTCAGAAGTATGTGGGTGAGGGATATGGGGGATGATATAAATGACAAACAATGGAGAAGTTCCTAGAATATGTACAGAAACCCTAGATTGAAACACACTCAATTTAATTATCTCCACCAGACCCACTTGACCCCAAGGTGCATGCACCAGATGTTTGAGAGTGCATCCTCTGCCTGCCCTATATGCAGACAAAGGTGGATGCTGATTTTTAACACATGGTGTGGGATTGCCTGGTGAATCAGGGAGAGTGGGTGGGATAATTGTTGATGTGCCTGAATTTGCAGGGTGGAGTTGGCCATCCATGCCTGGCCTTTACCTACTGAGCGTAATGAAGCAATCTAAAAATACCAAATACCTGTGTAAATTTGTAGGCTTAGTACTTACACTGTTTAAATGTCGTATTGCAATGTAATGGAAAGCTGCTGCTGCACTGGATATCTGACAGTGGGTAAAAAAAATCCAATAAATGAGCTTTGGTGCTAATCTGAAATACTCACATTGCACCGAAAACAGGCTGCTGAAGGGGTAATCGGGGTAGTGTGGGACATATATATGTAGTGAGGATGAAAGCCAAAAATTACACGAGGCCACCATGAACATGCATATGACAATGAACTATGTGTCTGCCTGGCCGGACTGTGAGTGGGGGCCATTGATTTGACAGAGAGTGATTTCTAATTGAGAAACTGGAAGAAATAGGCTACAGGTCCCGCTGATGGTCGATACAACTTTCGGCCTTGGATTTGCCTTACCACTTAATGAGTCTTATAGTGACCCTTAGCTGTTTGTAACTCAAGGGTGCTTGATGCCTGCTTGTTGTTTATAAGGTTGTTTGTATTTATGACTGTTGGTGGATGGCAAGTTTTCTATGCTACAATGGTGTGGCCATTTTGGGTACACAATATGAGTAATGTGTACTATGATTGTAAAAGATGGCACTAAGCAATATTTATGAGTCTGCCACAATGTTGTTTATGTTTAAAAATGTCATTGAAAATGTAGCAAAAAATACAAGTGCATTATATCCAATGGCCCTTGTAATACTGCAGACAGCATATCCGTCATGTTTGTGATGGATTAACCTGTCTGCCGAACTCTAAATCAGGCCCTTAATTTGCAACATAAAAGATAGATGACAGTTGAAATTAAAACCAAGTTTTTTGGGATCAGAGGGAATTGCATAGTAATGGGGTGGGGAGTGCAAACTGTCAAAGCAAATATAAGTTGGTTGGGGGCTACCCAAAAAGTAAACCTCTGTTTTCACTCCGTTGAGTTTTAGAGAATTGTTTTGCATCCTGAGGGCAACAACAGACATGAAGAAGCAAAATTTGGTAGTGATAGACACAGGCTTAATATGAAATTGCACAACAATATCGCATAGGGCATGAGATAGCATATAATAATTAGTTTTGAGAAACTTCACACTTCCATGATTTAGATGAATGAATGAAGTAATTTATAAAGGTCAACAGCTGTTCCAAGGAGAATCCCAGCAGTAACAGAACAAGAAAACATGTAGAGAGAATCTAGTTAGCAAGATGAAAACAACAATGTTTTAAGAGCTTTCTAAAATGCAACTCATAGAGCGAAAAGCAGAATGTCAGCAGAAGCTGATTCCACACTTTTGGCAGCCAAAATGGAAAAAGAGCACCCTCTCCTTCTGGAGCTTCTGAACCTGGGAATGTGAAGCAAGTGAGCATCAGAAAATCTTAGGGTTCTAGATGGAAATATTTAGGATCAGAGTTATATAAAGTAAGAAAGAGCCAACAACAGATCTTCAAAATGAACCCGCTTTGAATTAACTTGCAAGCAATGAACTTGTGTGAGATGATGTGATGCTGATGCACGACTGGGGATCATTAAGATTAAAAGCAGTGTTTTAAATTATCTGAAGGCAATTGACCAAATATTCTGTAAGACTGAAGTAAATAATAATAATATAATACAACCTTGCTGTGATTAATATATGAACTACTGTTTTGTGACTCTCAAGGGGAAGGAGATCTAAAATGTACATAAGAGATCGAAATAGAGCAAAGCAGAATCCAGTGATATCTAGAATCTGAGGGAGATAGGGAAGATTGCTATCCAACTTCACTCCCAGATTCCTGACTACCGTTGATGGAAAGGGGGAGGGACCAATTGTCCTGAGTATATATGAAGAGCAGAACATCAGTCTTATCCCGATTACACTTAGGGTTGCTCTCTTTCATCCCGTCAATTACCTTTGGGAGGCAAGCTTTGAAAGTGCTCTGAGGTATGGCAGTGTTATTATAAATGGAAAAAATAAGCTGCGTGTCATCCGCATATGCGATTACACTATTGCCAAAAGACTCAATCAGTGATGCGAAAGGGGCCAAATAAATATTAAACAAAGTAGGACTAAGTGATGAGCCCTGTGACACCTCGTAGTTGATTGGCGTCCTTCCTGATCAGTAAGGAGAAATCAGCACAGATAGATCTCTGTCCTGAAGAAAGGACTCTATCCATCCTACTGCGGGCTACAAATATCTACACCTGCCAGCCCTTGAAAAAGTACGGATTGGGAAACGGTTTCAAACAGAGGGAAATGGACGAAGACAGATAATAACATTTTGAGGGCCTTATCACAAATGCCTAGATGCAAAAGACATAGGGGGTGATTCTGAGCTTCCGCCCGCCAAGCGGGAACCGCCAGAAGACCGTACCGCGGTCAAAAGACCGCGGCGGTCATTCTGGGTTTCCCACTGGGCTGGCGGGCGACCGCCAAAAGGCCGCCCGCCAGCCCAGCGGGAAACACCCTTCCACGAGGAAGCCGGCTCCGAATGGAGCCGGCGGAGTGGAAGGGGTGCGACAGGTGCAGTAGCACCCGTCGCGAATTTCAGTGTCTGCTAAGCAGACACTGAAATTCTAAGTGGGGCCCTCTTACGGGGGCCCCTGCAGTGCCCATGCCATTGGCATGGGTACTGCAGGGGCCCCCAGGGGCCCCACGACACCCCATACCGCCATCCTGTTCCTGGCGGCCGGAACCGCCAGGAACAGGATGGCGGTATGGGGGTCGGAATCCCCATGGCGGCGCAGCAAGCTGCGCCGCCATGGAGGATTCCCCTGGGCAGCGGAAAGCCGGCTGGAGACCGCCGACTTTCCGTTTCTGGCCGCGGCGGTAATGCCCAAAGGAGCACCGCCAACCTGTTGGTGGTGCTCCCGCGGACCACGGCCCTGGCGGTTTTTACCGCCAGGGTCAGAATGACCGCCATAGTTACGATTGAGTGGGATATGGTGTTAAAGATTGTACTGAGATCTTTGCCATTTTGATCAAGATTAGTCTGTGATCTTCAGCGAGAGGGTGGATTCTGTGCCATGCATTGGTCTAAAGCTAGTTTATCCAGTAACTCAGATGGTTAATAATTGTAAAATTTGTTTACTGACCTGCTTTTCCAAATTTTGGTGTAAAATGGGAGCAGAGAAATCAGCCCATAATTGCTATGTATTGTAGAATCTGCTATTCATTTTTTTTAATGTTTCATTTTTCTTCATTCGGGTTTAACAGGGATCAAAACCAGATCAACAGGGTACATCAGTCTGTACAGTGCAGCGGCAGCCTGCAGAAACCAGTAAACACATGGCATACAAGTAAGACGCAGCACTGCAGCAACACCAATGCCTGGTCAATCCGATAACAAGCAGGTGAACTGTGGCACAAGGAGGGAGATGGGGGAGGAGGAGGGCAGCCCTGGAGGATGAAGGGAGCAGAAGTAAGAGGAAAAAGAATGAGGAGAATGGGAGGAAAACGAGAAAAGAGGGAAGAATAAAAATAGCAGAGTGAGGGAGAAGAGTGAAGGTAAGGGTGGATATAGAAGGTGAAAATGGGCAGCAGAGAAGAAGGGGAAGCAGGGGCACAAGGAGAGAAGGGAGACCAAAAAGCAGGCCCGTGGTGGCGGCAGAAACCTATGAAGCGGCCTGCGGGAATGGGGCTAAAGCTCTGGGGACTGTGAAAGCCCAGTGGACCACCTACCAGTCAACCACATTCACCTCTCAGTGCTTGTCGTCCTGCCAAAAGAAAACCCAAGTATGAAGGAAGGGCTCCGCCTTGAGCTGTAGGTTATAAATTACTTGCCCATACAAGACTATCTGGTACATATCTGAGAGCCATTCCTCATGTGTGTGATGGGAGGGGAGAAACCAGTGCTGAAGAAAGCACTTCTGTGCTGTGACAAGCACTGTATGGCGCAACTGGCAGTCATGATGGGACAGGGTAGGTGAGTCAGCAAAATCATCGAGCATGAGCAAGGGTCAGGTTTGTGGTACAGGGATCACCAGGACCTTGCTCGGCATAGCACCAACGTGTCACCAGAAGGGACGAACAGTCACATAGGTGGTGAACCAGGTCACTGCCAGCACCTAGGGTAGGGCAGCAGCCTCACTGCTGTTAGATTTGCCAGAGTCTAGTGGCAGTCATAGATGGATTTAAGGAGGCAAAACTTCAGACTGACTTTCCTAGGGCCATGGCCCAGAGCATCCAGGAGGTCTGCCAGTCCATGGGCTCGTAATCCACCTGGAGCCGAGCTTGCCATTTGGATTTGCTGGCTGACCAGCAGGGGTAAACAAATGATGGGTCAGGAGGCTGTAAAAGACCGACAACCACCTGTGGGAAACCATCCCATGGTTTAAGATAGGAGCCCACTTCCAGGGTAGCAGGTCCATGAGGTGGGTGAGACAGTGATGCAGCTGAAGGTACCACCAGTATTGACAAGGTGGCAAAGCAAACTCTTTTCAAAGCTCCTCAAAGGACTTGAGAGCCTTCTGGGCGAGCACATGATGGAGGGTAAGGATCCCTACAGCGCATAGTCAAGCACCTCACCACTGGTAAGAAAGCTGGCATTGCCCCACAATGGCACCTGGTCATGCAGATGAGCTTCCCTAGAGAACATTTGGTGAACTCATGACCAGGATATGGCCATAGCCTGGACCATCGGTTTTGTAGAGCCAGGGGTGGAGGCATCATGTTGATAGAAGGAGTACAGCCTCCAAGGTCACCTCGAGATGGTGCGTTCACTCGTTACCCACAGCGGGGTATCCAGGGCCAGGGAAGCATGTAAGCAAGCAGCGCCAGGGGCAAGACCAGGCATATTGCTCAATGAGGGAAGCCCAGCCCACCGCACCAACGGTAGGTTATGAGCTTGCTGTTAGACAACCTAGGCCATGACAACACCCATATGAAGGACCTGATGCCCCTAGCCACCGACCTCAGGAGTTGGAGGGTGACGAGCAAGAGTAGCATGTCCAGAACATAGGTGAATCTCAGCAGCGTTGCAAGCTTGAGCTCTGGCATTCTATTCCATAACGAGCGACCAAGGTGGTACCACTTATTATAGTCCAATCTCATGCATGCCAACAGCGAGCCAAGGTTGTCTATCACCATGTGCTCATATATATAAAGGGTTGATGTCCCTCCAGGGGTAGGGATACCAGCTCTCCCCAATGACTGACGATAGACGCAGCCAATCACTCCATAGCCAGAAGGATGAGAAGGGGCAAAAACAGACAGCCCTGCTGCTGCTTCTGTGGCCCAGGAAAGGGTCTGAGAGGAAATCTCCACAATTGACCTGTGCAGTAGGGGAACCATAGAGCCACTGAACCTTGGCAATGAGATCCTCCCTGAGACTGAACTGCTGGAGTGTTGCAAAGAGGTAGCCCCACTCAATCCTATCAAATGCTTTCTCAGTGTCCAGCGAGAGGGCCAGGACATACGCAGGCAGATGCTTAAAAGACAACAAAGCATGGACGGTGGTGAAGACGTAGTTCTGGGACAAGCGCCCGGGGTCAAGCCCCACCTGGGAGTGATTGATCAGTGTCAGAATCACCACTCAGGGAAGAACCCCCAGTATCCCAGCCAAAATCATGATATCCCCATTGCGCAGAAATTTGGGCCATTGACTGCCGCAGAGGAGGGGATTCTTCTCGGGTTTGGGGAGGACTGCTATCAGGGCCTTGTTTGAGATAGAGACAAGGGACCCTGAGCGCTCTGGAATCCACCACCTCCTCCTTCATCCACTTCTAGAATTCCGCCAGGTATAATTTTTTTTAAAGTAAAGGTAATTGAAGAACTCACTTCAGAGCACTCTGCCGAGTTGGAAGATAGATGCAGATGAGAGAGACAGAGTGAAGTGACTATTGGACAGATGGTATTTTATTCTCTGAGGATGGCATGGATCAAGTGGAGACACAGATTTTATCTTAGAGACTAGTACAATGGTAGTTTCAAGCGAGAGTATTAAAGTGATCAACAATTGCTAAGGAGTAGTTTCAATATGTAAAGGTTCAGAGTCAGCAGGAATGCCTTGAAGGCAGATGAAATGTTTTCACATTTTTCCTAAAAAATATGATAATGCATTGCAAATTTCTCCAGTATGTTTTATAGAGAATGCTAAATGAGGAGGCTTGAATACATTTTTGACAGCCTAAACGACCTCCCTGGATGGATTTCTGGAGCAGTGTTACAAAGGAACTCGGCAGACAAACTGGGAGTAGCGTGAAGCTTTAGTTGAATAAAGTAGCATGAAAGATTAAAGCCACAACCGGAGAGGACTGCCCGCAACAGTAGGCAGCTCCAGC
Source organism: Pleurodeles waltl (assembly GCF_031143425.1). Lineage (NCBI taxonomy): Eukaryota > Metazoa > Chordata > Amphibia > Caudata > Salamandridae > Pleurodeles > Pleurodeles waltl. The sequence goes on from NC_090437.1 coordinate 172,701,992, forward strand.
AGACAACTGGAGCAGTTGGCGAGAACCTCCATGCGAATCGTTCTACAATCTAGAACATGGAAGACCCATTGTAGCAAAACAGGGCAAGTAAACAGAGCTTCTTAAAGAAACATAGTTAATGCTGAAAAGAAACAAAACCTTTTCCCAAACACCTTGTTCTTTCAGTTCCTTCAAATCTGCACTATCTCTTGTTAGGTTAGTAAGCATACTTCTAATCTCACTACTATTGTCCGGAATATAGGCACAACAATGTCGTTTTGAAGAGTCATATCCCTCTCCGCAGCAAGTTCAGTATACATCAGGAGTATAGCTCCTGTGAAATTTGTAAGCATGCTATCCACAATAGTAGACAACTTTTGAATCTTTATTGAATTCAAGATGACTCCCACTGAAGGAATTATCGCTCCAAATATGTCTCCTACTACACCAGCAGCACTCTCTCTCCTTTGTCTAGTACGATGTAATTCAGACAATTTCAGAAACTTCTTAAAATCCTCTAACTGATATATCTTTGGGAAAACTATCCCCAAATAACATGTCCGATACCATCCCTTTGGAAGACGGTAATAAGCATTAAGTCCACATATGTAATAGATCCCAGGGATCGCTGGATCCTGTCCATTTAACAAGAACGTCCACTTACTCTGAAACAAAAACACATGCTTACATTCACTCGTTCCCACAAACACATTGTCATAATCTGACTTTGGTCGCGTAATGCAAAGCTTACCTCGTGTAATGCATCTAAAGCTAATTTCCCTTTTTCCCTAACTGCACTATAACTCTCGCTACTAATAAAAGATCGTTGCTGCAAGCCTTTCTCCAATTTCCCTTTCAAAGCCCTTCTTCTGTCTTCTGTGTGATGTAGAACGTTTTTCTCTACAGGTGTAAGCAAACATGTCAAGTTATTGCAGTGTGCACATGATGTACTAATTGTTAGTTTTGCTTCAAAGAATCCCTTAACTAGTTTTATGCTATAGTATTTAGTAACACTATTCAGATCCTCTATGATAGGCACATAAGAAAACACAAGGTCATGATTAGAATAGAAATACTGAACTTCTTCTTGATTATAGAATCGGTTTAGTAACAGACTACAGCTTATGCCATAAGTTAGGGGCAAACTATGATAGGTAACTCCCTCTTGTACCGAAACAGGAATCTGCGTACACACATAACAAGCCTTCGCATCCATAGTATCAACATACTCACTTAGCAAGCGATAGAAAACATTAGTAGATAGTTCCCCTTTTGTGGTAGTTCCCTCAAGCAAATATTTCATATCTTGCTCGAACCTCTCCCAAGCTGTTAGTGTAGCAGTGGTCTCAGGAATTGTAGCATTGTTAGTTTCACTCTTATCCACCAAAGGCATTCCCACAATCAAAACTATAATGAATATCACACACACGACAACCAAAGCAACCCCCAAACATTTGCAACGCCTACTCCCCTTATTATCATTTCTAGATTTCTAGTGTTAGCCATGATCTGTAAAGAATCAGAAAGTAAAGTGCTATAAGTGTGAACAACAACCAACTGAGGATGGTTAAAGCCTTTTTTTTTTTTTTCCTTTTCAGCAAAGCTAAGCAAAGTCTTTCTTTAGCAAGTGTTTACAGCTTTTCGTTCACTCCCAGGATCTTTGTCAATTCAGGTTAGCAGCTTGTCAAGACCAGTTCTCAAATGTCAATTCAGGTTAACAGTGTCACATCCGGTAATTTATCAGTTTCTTTTCTCAAGTTTCTTTAACTCAACATTCACATTAACACAGTCTCTTCCTTTGGTCAGACTCAGGTATCAAAGTACAGACCTGGGACTTCTCGATCAAAACCGAACGCCAGGAACTCTTGTTGCCACTCAGCTGACGTTGCATATGCCCATTCAGGACCTGCGTACCTTCTGTTTGCTATTCTCTTTCTTTTCAACTTGCGATCACCTTGTAATTCTCCTTCGCTCAAGTCTTCTTTCCTTGTTGTAACGACCTCTTCCTCTATTGTATCGTCAACAACCACCTTTCCCTTTGTCACTTGCGATTCCGGCCACTTATCTCCTTTCAGTGTCTCTCTAGCCTTTGATCTTCCTTGTGGCAACTCGTTGCCCTCCACTGTTTCTATGGTGCTTTCTCTTGATGGACCTGCAAATGGCTCAGGAGGAGTCTGGACACTCTGACTCTCTTCCGTCTCAACTCCTTCACCTTCCGGGTCTATTAGGGGCTCAACTTCAATACCACATCCGTCTGCTTCTGGGTGGACCTCTCTCTGGGTCGGTCCTCCTGGAGCCTCAGTTGAGATAGGCTCACCATCACCCCTCTGGGTCTCCTTTATTGTTTGAGTAACCAAGCCGTCCTCAACGGGCTCTCCTTCTGTCTCAGTTCCCCTTTGATTACTCTCCGGCCCTGAGACCTCCTTTTCTGTTGTTGTTATTTTCGACAGCTCAATTTCCTCATCAGTTGGACACGTCACCTTCTTTGTGTGACTGGCATGGATCCAGTTTGGAATTCCCACACACTTCACAGCAGTAGTAGTCGTCAGTATGACTTGATATGGACCCTTCCAACGTGGCTCCAAACACGACTTCCTCACATGTTTCTTGACAACAACCCAGTCACCAGCTTTCAGGTTGTGACCTGGATCATTTATCGGTGGCAGTGTGGTTGCTTCCACCTGGTGAGAGAAAGAGCGGACCACGTCAGCCAGACCCTTGCAGTAGTCCAACACCATATCATCTGTGATATTCACAAGAGCATTTGCAGGTACTGCAGGCACTCTCATAGCTCTGCCCATGAGAATTTTATGAGGAGACAGTCCTGTCTTCTTGTTGGGCGTTTTTCTCATTGACATTAGCACCAAAGGCAATGCATCAGGCCATTTCAAATATGCAGCTGCACACATCTTTGCCATTCTCGACTTCAAGGTACCGTTCATCTGCTCCACTAATCCGGAGGCTTCAGGGTGGTAATTACAATGCAGCTTCTGTTCAATGTTCAATGCGGCACACAATAGCTTAACCACCTCATTGTTGAAGTGACTTCCTCTATCTGATTCTAAAGAGATCGGAAACCCGAAACATGGTATCAATTCCCTAAGCAGCAACTTTGCTACTGTGAGACTGTCATTTCTACGTGTAGGGTACGCTTCAATCCAGTGACTAAAGATGCACACAATCACCAACACATATCTCAAACCTCCACACACAGGCATCTCGATAAAATCCAATTTCATTCTGCTAAATGGACCTCCTGCTCTCCCAATGTGGCTCAAATTTACCACTGTCCCTTTTCCTGCATTCATCTGCTGACAGATGATGCACCTTTGACAAATCACTTCTGCAGCTTGTCTGAATTTCGAGTTAAACCAGTCAATTTTAAACAACCGAATCATGGCATCTCTCCCAATATGTGCTTGACCATGATAAAACCTTGCAAACTGTGGCAAAAGACTGTTCAGCAAAACCATTTTCCCCTCATCTGAAACCCACAAATCATCTGGTCTTTGTACACATTGCATCTTAAGCCAAGAACACTTCTCATCCCTGCTGGCACGACCCTGCAACAATTTCAATTCTTCCAATGTGTCAACCACCCTCAAAGCATAACTTGTGCATGTCTCATTTTCTGTTTCAGGTAACAATTCCCACCGATCCTTGAATGATATACAGTTCAATGCGCAAAACCTTGCGACTTGATCTGCATATCCATTTCCCATTGACACAAAGTCTTGTGATTTCACATGAGCGCTGCACTTTACCACGGCAATTTCAAGAGGTAACTGAATCGCGTGCAACAACTCCTTACTACTTTCACCATTTTTCACTGGTGAACCAGAAGAGGTTGGAAAACCCCTCTGTGACCATAGCTGGCCAAAATAATGGACAATTCCAAATCCGTACCTGCTGTCAGTATAGGTAGTTACTTTCAGTTTGTCAGTGGCATGGCATGCCCTAGTAAGAGCAACCAATTCAGCCACTTGAGCAGAGTATACTCTTTCAAGCCAAGAGGCTTCTAGGATACCAGTGATTGTACACACAGCGTATCCGGCTCTCAGTACTCATACTGAGCCTCTCAAACATGAGCCATCAACAAAGATAATGTAGTCATTTTCTTCCAATTGGGTATCTTCAATATCAGGTCTCGGTTTGGTACACAGTTCTGTTACCTCAAGACAATCATGTTCTACCTCATCAGCATCATTAACCTCTGTACTCTCATTTGGAAGCAAAGTTGCCGGGTTCAGCACTGTACATCTTTTTAGGATTACATTTGGTGACCCCAATATAATTGTTTCATATTTCGCCAATCTTGCATTTGTCATGTGCTGTGTCTTGGTACGGGTTAACAAAATCTCAACCGAGTGTGGGACCATTACTGTTAAAGGATGTCCTATCACTATGCCTTCACATGGTGTAAGGCTCTGACCAACTGCTGCTACTGCATGCAGACAACCCGGTAAGGCCGCTGCAACAGGGTCCAAAGTAGCTGAAAAATATGCTACTGGTCGGTTTGCACCTCCATGGACCTGTGTCAGGACAGACAAAGAACAAACATCACGTTCATGACAAAACAGAACAAAATACTTAGTGTAATCAGGCATACCTAAAGCTGGAGCCGTGCACGTACACTCTCTCAACTCAATGAATGCCTTAATTTCCTTCTCGGACAAAGTTACGACATCTGGCCCATCTTTAACCCCCTTAACAGTCAGTTTCAGCAATGGCTTGGAGATGACTGAGAAATTAGGGATCCACTGACGACAGTAGCCCACCATTCCCAGAAACCTCCTAACGTCTCTCCGAGATGTCGGGGGATTCATCTGCAATATGGCGGCCACTCTTTCCTTGGATATTTTCCTCGACCCCTTCTCAATTAGATGACCTAGGTATTTCCCCTCTTTCTGACAGTATTGCAGCTTCTTTGGGACACTTATGCCCATTCTTTCCCAAGTGGTTCAGTAAGGCAATAGTATCATACTTGCAGTCCTCTCTTGTCTTGGATGCAATTAACAAATCATCAATGTACTGTACTAGAGTCGAATTAAAAGGCAATTCCAATGACTCCAAATCCTTCTTCAATATTTGATTGAAGATGGAAGGTGATTCCGAAAAACCTTGAGGAATTCGACATCAACTGTAAACTTTGTCCAAGAATTGAAACTGAAGAGAAATTGTCTGTCCTCATGAAGAGGCACCGAAAAGAATGCTTGAGACAAATCCACAACTGAGAACCATTCTGCATCACATGGAACCTGGAACATGATCACCGCTCGATTTGGCACCACTGGGCAACATTTCACCACTATGTCATTGACCTTTCTCAAATCTTGGACAATTCAGACCTTCCCACAAGGCTTTCTCAGTCCCATTATAGGTGAATTACATGGACTGCTCATCACTTCTTTCAAGACCCCTTGCTTCACAAAGTCTGCAGTTATCTGCGTTACATGTATCTTGCGTCATATGGTACTGTGGTATTTGGGGAAACACAGCATTAGGCTTCACACTGACTTTGACTGGATCTACTCCCTTTATCAGACCCACTTCCTTTCCTGTCAATTCCCACACTTTCTCTTTGACTGTCCCCTGCAAATCTGCTGGCAGATCAGTCACTGTAAACATTGGGAAGAAGCTTATCAAGGGGTACTCCTCATCTGTGGTCTCCGTCTCTGGCTCTGAGATCTGTCCGTCATCCCCTTCATCATCACTGTTTGTCTGTACCTCAATCCCTTCATTGGAACAGGTGATTGAACACCTCGTCTTGCACAGTAAGTCTCTTCCCAGTAGGGACACGGGACTTGAATCACAAACCACAAACCTGTGCAATCCTTGAAAGGTACCAATCTCAACCTGAACCGGATCTGTGATCGGGTTGGTCAGGAGCTGATTCGCCACTCCTACTACCTTTATTGTACGCCCCGAAAGAGGCAACTTCGGAACCTCTGCACTTCTGACTGTAGAGCGTGTGGCTCCTGTGTCAAACAAAAATGAGACCTTGTGACCCATCACTTTCCCTTGCACGTAGGGCCCTCTCTGATCTACTTCTAGGGATGCTGCAAGCCTACACTCCTCACTGTCTGAGCTTTCATCCGACCATTCATCGTTTATTCCATTTTCACCAAGCAATGGGAACTGTTGTGCTGCATTATTTTGACTCATTCCTTGATCTGTGACCTGTTGAGGAAGCATCAACTGCATTTGCTGTCTAGGTACCACGGGAATCTGCTGTTGCACTTGCTACATCTGCACTGGTTGTACATGTGGCATCTGCACTTGTTGCATGGGTCGAAGACCCTGCATCTGAACCAGGTTATTCTGAAAGTTCTGATTCGTACCCCTCATTCTTGGTCCTTTAACATTTTGGAATGCATTGGCATCATTGCTTTGTTGAACAACACCCTCCTGCACCATCATCGGGCATTCCCGCTTCCAGTGTCCAACGCCCCCGCAAGCATGACATGGTAACACTTTCTTCATCCCTTGCACATCATTTTGAACTACTACAGTATTCAAATCTGGAACACGGTTCACAAAGCCTCCTCGACCTCTGCCTCTCACTTGCGCCTGTAACATTCCATTTCCTTGCGGCTGTTGCGCCATCTGCTGTAAACCATTTCCCTGCATCCCTGCTTGTGCTGCCTTAATTTGCATCACCATCACCTTCTCCTTCAACTTTCTCTGTTTCAACTCAATTTCATCACTACAGTATTTCGCATACTGCAACGCCTCATCAATCGGCTTCGCTTGCCAACAGATCAAATGATTCTTAATCATCTGACTAATCTCAGGTCTCGGTCCTTCAACAAACCTGAACACTAGGTGAATCGTGTCCTTTGGCTCTATAACCTCTGTACCACTGTAGTGCTTGAACGCCTTCAACAACCTCTCATGGTAGGCATGTATCGACTCATTGGCCTCCTGTGCCGTTCGATCAAACTTTTGCCAATCAATATTTTGCGGCAAAACTTTCTTCTTCAAAAACTCAATCACCTTATAATAATACCTCATCACGGTGCTCCTGTGGCTGTGTCCCTTGCCGGTTCCGCTGTCGGCCAATCCACACTCCTCTTGCATTCGAGCCACAAATCAGCTGGAACTATGATCTCAAACAGCGTGTTCAAGTCTTCCCAAAGACACTTCACAAGCTTCACAAATCTACTGATACCATTCTATGGGCTTCTCCCTCAGCCTGGGAAAGTCATTTGTGAAAGACAAAATGTCTCCTCTCGACCACGGTACATAAACTAGAACCCCTCCAGCCGTTTCTCTCATTGGCAACATCTTTATTATACCTGTATCTGGCCTGCTGCTTTTCCGAGCAGTCACTTTTCCTTTTATCTCTTTTCTTTGCCCATCTGCCTTCCCACTTTTCTAAGGCACCCCAAACTTGTGCACTCTATAGTATTTCTTTAAGGTGTGCCTTCATCCCAGTAGATATCATGTGATCAAAATCCTTAGGCTCGAAGTCTAACTTGTAACTCCTTTTCAGATGTTTGGTATTGTCTAGATCTATGTCGTACTTTTCTGCCAAGTTCGCTAACCTCTGGTGCACCTTGCTCACTTCTTTGGTTATCTTTGGGCACAGGTACCTCAATTCTGCTTCAGTATATGATTCTAGCCTGTTCACTCCCATGCTCCCTTCAACTAGCTCAGCTGCCTCCATACCCAATCTCACAAAATTCAGTTATTCTTCTCTTTCTGACCGCTCTGCTGTCGCAGGAGTAGTCTGTGGTGAATTTAGCTTGTCTAACCATTCATTCAGTTGTTGCGCAGTTAAACCTTGCATGGAGATATTTCCAGCCTGCATCATTGGTGTTTGTGGCACATTCGCACTTGGGATCTGCTGGGTCAGCAGTCCCAAACCTGAGTGTCTCATGGCATCTGGAGGAATCCCAATCGGACTAAAGTCTAACAAGGATCTAGATCTTTCTATTGTCTGGTCCACTGGAGCCATCCCTTGAAAGCTCCCTACGAACCCTCCTCTTGTCATCTCTTGAGTCATTACTCCCTGATCACATACACTAGGCTTTGCCTGTTCATACAAAGGTACTGGTGGACCAACTGTAATAGGTAAGGATATGGCGGCTGGTGCCTGCCCTTTTCCCAGACCCTGTGGAGCATCAACTCCCATATTCTGATTCATTATGGGTGCTGTGACTGACTGCGGTCCTGTGACCGAAGTGCAATTCGGCAACAACTGTTGCTGTGCCTGAGGCAATAAAAGTGGAGTTGGCTCAATTCGCACTAACTTTGATCTCGTATATGCCGGATCAGGCGGCACCATCAAGCTTGTAGTTGTCTCTAATACTGGGACATCAGGGTAGGGTCTCTGAACTGGCCGTGGCTGCATCTGCGTCTGCATCTCTGGAGCAGTAGACACACTGACACTATTCTGTATCAGAGCTGGTGTTGTAACAGTATTTACCTGTACCTGGTTTGTTGTTCCCTGGTTTTGGGTCAAATTTACAGGACCCGCCCCAGTACTTGGTCTATTGTCATCTATGGCATATGGTGGTGGTCGATCATGTAACAACTGATTAAGGAACTCATCATCGTCTGAGTCATCTGCATCTGCCCAGGATTTCTTAGTCACTTTTGCTTTTCTAGAGCCCTTATCCATCTTACAAGTGGCTTTACCCCCTTGCGCTTCACTTTCTTGCGTTATTGCTGGAAACATTTTAACTCCGTCTATTATTTCCCTTCTCCACATCCTGTGCTCACTATCCCACCTAGCCTCCGCTAGTGTATTTTCTGCTTTCCTCATCCTTCTCTCAAACTTTTGTTGCCTTTGTCGTATGGCCATCCGTTCCCAAATTGCTAATGCCTCAAAGTGTGCTGGCCTCGGAGGTGGCTTTTGCTCATTTAACGCCTTCTGCAAATTCTCTAAAATCATCATATTGAACGATCCGTGCTCCGGTAAAGCTAAACACCCATCTTTCTCTGTTCATTTGCACCAATGCTTTAGCCAAAGGCATGGCGCGACTCCCCTCTCCTCCATTACGGCATAAGCCGGAGTATCCTCTGGCAGTGTAGGGTCCCCCACACTCGCAGTAATGTACACATCTCCCCTCAAAGTGCTCCTTAAAGCCTTGAAAAACTTCATTTATAAGTCTTTTATTTTGTTGTGATCGAATCAGGAAGTGACTTTAATTCCCAGAACTCTCTTCACCCACCTTCTCAACCAATTGCCTCTCACGGACGGCTGCCAATCCGTGAGCGACCCCTCTCACTAACCGACCTATCACAGCGCGGCTCCAATGACGTCACACTCACACACACTGCGGCTGACAAAGTCTTGAGGCTTGTCCTCCTCACACTCGATTCACATAGAACTAATGCAATATATTGCGAGCACTAACAAAACTCAAATTTGACGGTTTACTACAGGAAGGGTAACACAATCACTTCAGAACTTTACAGAGATTTCACTTTAAGCCTCGGCCACTACTCTCTCCTTCTCAGATCCCGCACTCGCAAGCAAAATTTGACCCGCAAATTGTACTCTCGACTTGTCAATGGTTCGTCCTAGTGCACTTTAGAACTCACCAAATCTCCATCGAAGTTTTCATTCACTCACATTGACTCAAACGCGACTCGTCAACCATGCCCGATTGACCTATTAAACCGCGCAAATTTCAACATAAACCAAGTGTCTCATAAACTTATCAATATACTCCGGAGTCTTAGACCACGCAGGGTCCGTACATCACCAACAACCACGTGGACAATTTTTTAGCACAAAGCGTCACGCTCACATGAAGTTTGCCGACTTCCCTACTCTCATACCGCGGAGTACGCACACTCCTACTAAAACATCACATGACCTACAATTCTCGCAAACCTCACAATTCACCTGCGGTATGCATAAGCTGTGCAAGCGCAAACCCTACGTCCCTCACACTATCACTAGAATGCCGAGAATATACCCAACTCACATCGGCAAGCTCAGAGATTCCGAGAAAGTCATTTGGGACTTAAGGGCACATCATCTCTACAATTTGCATTATTTCAAAGACAATTCTAAAACAATGGTCCCTCGTCCTAGGGCCCTAAAGGGCCGAAACCATCCTCTGCTACCAGAACTGATAACGCGTCCCACCTTTAATAATTTAACTCACAGAGGGACCTTTTGACCCTGATTGGAGGCTCCTTATGGCGAGATATCTATCTAGCATCCCAATCAATAGATCAATAGCCTCATCAATAGTCATAACAACAAATTAATCAAATTAATTAGTAACATTAATAAGAATCAAAACACACCTTGGCCTTTAGTCATGAATAACCACACAAATCTAGTAAGATTTAAGATATTTATTCCCTATTTGTTACACTCTACTAGCAAGTTTATTAGTCTCAACACCAGTAAACACATCAACAATACTACAATATGGCAACTTGAATAAGACTTTATCAAAGCAAAGATCATGAACATTAGAACAAAGCACGACGCCAACATGAATCAACTTTAGCAGAGTATCATTAGCACGTTATTCAACAAAGTAAGAATTCAGTCATTTGTCTATTTGCATCCAGTATTAGTGAACTCCTTAACTACCCTCTAATTAGCATCAGCATGTTGGGCTTCATGCAAAACAATTTTGCAACATTAATTTGGAAAACATCTAACTATGGCCTCTATCAAAAGAGCAGTTGGTACCTAGAATGAAAAGGCAAACAGACAATTACAATTTCATCATCAGATAGTTACCCATCCAAATGGGACGGCATACAGTGTCAGTCTTCGTCCTCAGGACATCAGTCGTTTCGCCATCAGCCAGGATAAGCAGCAAAGTCTCAGCAAGGTAGGGCAAAAGGCTCTTCCCTCATAAGGAGGAGAAGTAATTGTCAGGCAAAGAGGATGGTTTGAAGTATCAGAACAGCAAAGTCTTAAGGCAGAATATCAGAGTAACAGCAAGAGTGTCCCTATAATGGCTGTTTTCTCCTTGTATCATGTTGTTATATTGAATCTTGTCGAACAAGTCTCTAATTTCCAATTGGGCAATATTTGGTGCATCGTTATCTCTGACCAATGATCCATCACACACCTTACTAGAATTTTCACTTAATATAGTTCTCACGTAGTTTATTGGCTCCTGTGATTGACGTCTTCAACGGGTAGAATGTCAGGTAAGAAAAGTTACACTTGTCGCTCCAGTCAGTAGTTCCATTGTCCTCTCCCAGCACAAGCAACCTTGCACCTGTTGCGAATTACACTGTTGCATTCGGCAAGAATGTCTCCTTGAGCAAATCGGGTCTCATGAGAAAGAATTTACTATGGTTACACACATATCTCTAGCTTCTGGAAAAGTACAGCTTCATGTCCTTCAGGAAGACAGCACATTGCACGATAGAAAAACACATTTAATATGAGACCAGGCAGCTAGGCCCAGACCCTAGCGAACTAAGGCCTAGTGATGAATTTAGCAAAACCTTAATACATAACTCATATTGCTAACATAAAATCATACATCAGTACATTATTAATTCATCATTAGTCAATTTCGTTAATCATCGTATACATTGATGGCCACTCCCTGTGGGCACATTTCAAATGCGTGCATTAATATTCTCCTATCACGTTTTCTATGCAGCTTCATTGTACATTATTTTGCAAGCTTTTCATGTTAATATTGATTATAAAAGTCACACTCCAACAAAGTCACATACATACAGAAACAAGGTGAATGCAGATAGTAGACTGACCCTTTGAATTGTAAAGATGTAATCTGCATAATTGGTTAGATTATCTCTTCATGAACTTGGATGGGAGTAAACAACAACTGGAGAAATATTTTGAGATCTTTAATATGAATAATATGAATTTACTATTTTCCTATGACGTCAGTGATTCAGGAGCTTCAAGACATATCCAAGATCTAGAAATCTAAATTGAAAAAGGAGAGGTTCAAATCACCAGTACATCGTAAAAATGACTGCAGCAAACACTGTACTTCACACACAGAGGGTCTACCAACCATTGATGAAGAAGAACGTGTTTATAGAGAACATTTGAGAATGAAAAGAAATTGCTCTCTACGGCTCTCTACAGCTAAAGAATATAAAAACATGCAAAAAATGTATTGAGAGATTGGCTGACAGAGAAATTATTCGCAAAACATAGTAGTAGAATCATAGAGAAGAGGTGAAAAAAGTTAAACATTAGGAATTATTACAAATAATTTGCATCGACCGAATGAAGATGCAATTAAAGGAAGATTCATAACAAAATATAACTCTGGAGTAAAGGAGTTTAGAAGGTTTCTACAAAAGATTGGCCTTTATTATTGAGCAATGATGTTTTGCGAGATAACAGTATCACTGGTTTTGAGTAACAAAATCCCCTTATTGGTGGACAGAAAAGGAAACTAAAATGTAGACGACTTAAAATACCGAATAGCTGTTTGTTATGAGAAGTTGTCTGAATTTTGCAGTCTGTCCTTGAACACATAACCCAGGCTATCAGAATAAAAATGTTCAAAAGCTTTTTATATGATTATTCAAAATCGTAGCTTCTTCAGTGTGAATCTGGGATGCTCCAATGCTCTTACTTGATTGAGCACTAGCTGGGCAGCTGGTTGAGATCTGAGAGCAGACACTGCCGAATAGGGAAGAAAAGGCAGTCTCTACTACCCCTTCAGCGGTCTCCCTTCATTGTATTATTATTTGATTGGCAGTAGGCAGTTTGGTGTGAGTGTTTTGTAGCATTTTCTATTCATAGGCCTCCTCCCTCTATCCTCTTTACCCCTTCCTTGAAGTTGTTTTTACTCTCCCTCTCATTGTGCTTTGAGGGAGCCTCATGGCTCTATTACGAGTTTTACAAGACACTAACATAACAAATCAGGTTGACCCCGTTGCATGTGCACTGATTTCTGAGGTAGGCTTTGCACTCCATCCTTATTTATGAAAGACACCTCTCTCAACTGATGTCTGAGTTGCACTGCTATTCACTTTTTAGATCCATGCAAACCCTTTTGTGTATCCTGAGATCTGTGGTGCCTGCTGCTCTGATTTCTAAATCAGAGGATTTGGAAGGACCCTGTTAAGGGGTGTCATGGACACTGAGCGGCCCTGCTACCTGTGACCTTTGAAGGACCCTGCTGCTCACTGGCTTACCATCTTAAGACTCCATTGCCTTTGTCTTGATTCCTGTAAGGAGGGTGGTCGATGAAATAAAAAGACAGAGTGGCCTAATGGCTAGTAGAACAAGGTTTCATTGTGACACCAGCCCAGAATCACGAAGCCCCAGCATTAACATCAACCCCCGATCTCACGACCTGGGGATTGTTGTCATTATGAGACTAAAATATCATCATCTGTCCAAGTTTCAACATGGAAATGACTACCTAATTATGTAGCACCCATACATGCACTTAGCATCTTTCTAAGTGCTACCTACTATATTGGAACTTATGACGCCTGAGTTACAGTTGAGATAGGGTAGATTGCCAAGCATCACACTGTGCTTCCAAGTAAGCACAGTCTGCCCAGGTGAGCCATGAAGTCCTGGGTCTGAAACCAGAGCCCAACCTATTCTAAACAGTTTCCATTGACTTCCTCACTGGAGCAACACAAGGCGTCCAGTCTTACCCCGCTACCCAGCATTATATTTAAAGTATATAATGAGGCCAACGTCAATCCTCAAAGAATTGGAGGTCCCAGATCAGTTATCGTAGGTTTGATAATGTTTTAACTTCAGTTGTACATCCTAATGTTTTTAATTGTGAAGTTAAGAGACACTGAAGGGGATCGAGGGAAAGAAACTGGGAGGTATGGATTAATGAATGTGGACCTCTGCTGTCTCAGCATTTTTCAGAACTCTCCAATGCAACCAACTGATCTTTCAGACTGCAAAGAGATACACGCAAGAAGCCAATCCCTCTTTGGAACTGGTATGCTGATGAACAGTGCAGAGAGGTACTTTTACCCCGAAATGTACCTCGCTGCTCTCCACTCCTAGCACTGTTGCATTCTTAAACATGGTGACATCTTTTATATTAGAACATTGGAATGTTGAGAGCTCCATTGAAGACAATGGAGTAGCTCCGGGCTTATAATGGCGGGTATAAGCCGGGGGCTCCTATGTTTTTTTTTATTTTTCTCCCTCTTAATTTAGAACATTCTACCATTAGTGGGTGGAATGTTCCAATAGCCTTATAGCCCTTCTGCCTCAGGCTTTACTGGTTGTTCAGGGCCTTTAAAAACCGTTATAGCCCTTGGCAGCCGGCTGTAAGACTGTGTTAAATGTTTTGCCTTAGCATGACATTAACACAGAAGCACACAAATGTTATTTGTAGAGAAGACATTGTTCATTTACATTGACCATTGCTAACAGAGGCTGCATTTTAAAACCGTTAATGTTGGTTGCCATCTTGTTTTGCGACACGTGAACATTTTATTTCTAGGTGAAGATGGAGCCCTAATAATCACATACAATGTTCTTTTTCTTTCTTTCCCATGTAAAGACATGTTTTCTTTTTTAATGATAACCGTGGAATGTTTTCATGAAGTGCATTAACAAAGATGCCTGCAGAGAACAGGGAGGTCTATGCATTTTATCATGTTACAGGCAGGGTACGTTTGAAAGACACTGAAAAAAGCTGTATTTTGAAGTGTCCTTGAAACTTAACAAGCCTTTTATTGTATCTTCACCGTTTACCCAGATTGGACAGTCTCAGGAGAATTGTGTGTAGGTGTGAAAACTGTTAGAGCTGTGCTTCAAATATAATGCAGAGCTGTATTAAATAGACTCAGACAAGTTGAGATTTCAGCTTGGAATAGAGGAGAACATGAGATTTTAAAGTGCTTTCTCAAATGACAGAACTGACTTTCCTCTGCCTTTTCTTTTGAGGCGACTCCATGCTGGTTCATCCTCTAATATATAAGATCTTGATGTACTTTTGAATTGCATATTAATTGACACGTTCATTTTGATCACTAAATTATACTAATGCCTTCTGTAAACCTTTAACCTTTAATACATCTCCATGGTTTGAAATATAATCATTCTCCGTATTTCTTGTGGAGGCTAATGTGCTCCATATTTCTTGAATCCATTGTTTTATTGGTCAAGCTCAGTTATGACATTTGATTCATCTGATAGCCCTTTAGGGACCGCGAAATTTGCAAAATAAATCGCTATTACACGTCTCAAATGAGCTTAAATGTGTGTCCTCATCAGGCACAGGAATTCATCGGGCCAACAGCAGGGGACATCACTGCAGCAAAAGCCTAGGCCACCTGGGGTGAGATCCTACACCCTGGTAGGAAGTGATAGGGAGTTTGAGGTTACATAATGTTGGTATCTGGTATCTCACCTGCGTTTTTCAGAAACCCCCAATAGCAACCGACTGATATCCCTAACAGCAAAGAGGCACTCTTTGGAATTTGTAAATCGGTGACGGTGCAGGTGTGCACATTTTTACCCTCCTATGCTCCTCTTTGCCCTTTTTTACAAAGGCACGGCTGCCTATATTTCTTCTTACAACTAACTTCTTATAAACGCACTTCAGTGATTAATTTCCTCACTCTCCCATAGCAGTCCAGGAAGCTGAAACATACAATGTTGTGGGCAGGCAGAAGTGCCATGTGCACTTCCACATGTCCCACATGAGCTTAAATGTGTGTTCATGCTCTCTTCAGGCACCTGTCCTGGTTGGGCTAGAAGTATGGCGTCTTCACTTGAGCAACCATCTAGGCAACCTAAAGTGAGATCCCTGGTAGCTGAGCCTCATCCAGGCCATGCCTAGCTACCTGTGTACCAGGCATGAGCGTCAGCATCATTATGCGCCCCCTTCTTTGAATCCTAGCACTTCTGCCACGCCAGAGGTCAGAGCATCTAGAGAAATAAAGGAGTGGCTGAGGTATGAGTGCCTGCAATGCTAGGGTGGGAAGAAGTGTCAGCCACCTACTCTCCTGGGATTCTTCTGGGCCTAGTATCTAAAAATGAGCTGCTTTCATTTTTTAATTACTTAACAAGCCCATATTCCATCACCAGACAAATTGGCACACACCTTCTGGTTCAGTTTCTCCCTCACACACCTTTCTCTCTCTCATCAACACAAGACTGCCCATAATCTGTTAGACCTCAATACCTTTCACAGACACTGCCATCCCCTTATAACGTCGCGCAGCAGGCGCGCGGCTGTGAATAAACACCCAGAGTCGATGTGACGTATGCAGCCTCTTTATTTAAGTAACTCAGTTCACTGCTAAACCTTCCTGCCTTTCTACTCCTATTTATATCCTCCCCTCTGTCGTCCTGGTGCGATCTATCTCGCGCATACGGCAAGGGGTATTCCCTGGCCCACCACTTCCGCCTCCTCATAGTGGTGTTGGCCAGTTCCGACGACAACATTACACCCCTCTCTCCATTTCAATCTCCAGCCCACTCTCATTACTTGTTACGCTGCTTTCTGTAGCCCTCCTTTCTTCCGTTGTCTCCTTGCCTCCCTCCTCATCCCGTCCTCACCCCATCCTATAGTACCAAGCAGAAGCCTAAGGAGGGAATTTGGGAACAGATCATTCTTTTCTCAGCGCTCGAGTCTCCCTTGTTTTCTATTAAACTTCAGCTGTGTAGCAAACTTCGCGGTCCTTTGTCTTGCTCAAGGAGCTACTAGACTCCATAGCCCCTCCTCTCTCACCTATAAGGACTCTGATGAGGAAGGGGATCAAAGTGATGTAGGGTTCGCCCTATTACAGTGGGGGAGACCCTTACTTTTACCCTCCGAGGGGGAGGGATGAGAAGCGGTTACAACAAACAATGTGTTAAAAGTATTGCTGCACATATTAATATATATGATGTTGTTCTAGGAGAACCAGGAGCGTTTCTTCAGGAGTAGGTCTCCCTCCACTGTGAGTAGTGTGATGGGGCAAATAGGACTCAATGTAATAAAGATTATTTCTGAGTAATTCCGCCATTTTGTAGTTTGTCGGTTATACAGAGGGCCCTGGCATATCGCACCTTGTAAAATGTTAGAATTACTGGCAGGAATGTGTTTGCTTGTGACATCCACGAAAGGACCAGTATTTCAACATTACACACACCGTGTTTTGGGATTCCCTTTCTGTTTGTCCCCTTTGTCATAAGGGTACGTGCGTCTGTGTGTGAGGAAAGCTCCTGCACAACTCTCTTCTCAAAGAGGCCTGAGCACAGCTTGCAAGCTGCCCCCGAAGCCAGCAGGTGCAGTACTGCACCAGTGGGACTCGGGATGTAAGAGGAGACATGAGGGCTCCCCCGGGCACTGGTAATGGGACTAAGTTTGTAGACGCTCTCCAAGTCGTCCACTCTGTCTTTTCACAGTCCAATATGTATCACTAATGATTTAAACGCGTCGTTCCTGTTGCTTTGATGTCTGGCCTTCTTCATTTGAACTTGAATGACCCCTGACCCTTGGTCATATCTAAAGGTCACCGTGAAACCCTTAATATATTCAGCAGCCGGCGCTGATCTTTCAGCGCCCTTCAGGCTGAAGCTTCTGGTCTTTATGCGTGCCGGAGGGGCAGGCGGGCCCCGAGCCAGAAGAGTTAACTGCCCTCCCCTGAAATATAAGGGATATATTTACAGAAAATAGGTTGCAATTGATTGTCTAAGCCTCTCCTCCAGTCATAATGAAGGCTCCAGGATTTATGGTGGTCATTTTTTGACGTTTCTTTCTGTAATTATCGATATTGTTTTTGCTGTAACTTCGGTGACTGCCATTTTTTTTTAAGTAACTCAGAGACACAAGTTATGACAATCTCATGAATGTAATTGGGCTTGAAGTAAGGGCATGCGTCGTAAACGAGGCAGGGAGCCAGGCATTTTTTAAGCAACTGTTGCCTGTTAAGTAGATCAATTGATCATTGTATCTGCAGCACGAATGTATGTTGCAGCCAGCTCCGTGCACGTTTCTGTCCTAGCAGCAGCAAATCAAATGTACATCTTTTTGAAGATTAATAAAAACGAATACCACTGAGTTACGTAATAGTTATACCTGTTACTTACATTGTTTGAAAACTGGCAAAAAGTGGCATATATTTTGAAATGTTCTAATTATGGCACAGTGCGCAGTTCTGTGTCCTACAGCTGTCAGCACTGCATGTTTCATGTAATCCAAGTTTATGTATTTGAGGGCATAATAATGAGCCCCGTGTGCTGCCGTTTTGGCACCTTTTGCGACGCAACGGTGGCACATTCCTTGCAACCATATCTGTAAGGCTACGCGAAGGAACTTTGCATGGCTTTGAATGGCCTCCCAGATATGGAGCAAGGCAAGACAGCGCAACCCGCTTCATTGCCCCACTCTGCACAAGGGAGGCATTCCATGGGTGTTGCTGTGGGCGTTACCACGCAACACCCATGGATTTTGACACATCTCCAGATTTACCAACCCTGGTAAACCTGAGGATGCGCATAAACCGTACGCCTCTCTAAGGGAGATGCAGTGAGGAGAAATATCTTTATTTCTCCTTGTTTTTTCCTCTTTGTGCATTCAGCAGCACACATAGAAATAGGAAAAAAGCCTCCCAGGATTGTTTTTGTGCAGGAAGGGACGCCTTCCTGCACAAAACAAATCTTGCGCCATGATACAGGGGTGCTTTCATTGACGCTAAGCAGCCCATTGTGGGCCAGCAGAGGGGGGAAGGACAGGATTTTGTCGTAGTCCTTAAATATGGCGCATTCCTTTCCTTTCCAAGTAACGCACTGCAGCGCAGAAAGGTGACTTGCTAGTCTGCTCTGCTCCCCTTTTTCATAAATCTGGCTATTAGTGCTTGATGTTTGCGGTGATCACAGATGGTGGGCAGTAGCACTCATTTTGAGGGACTTATTTTTCATCGTTAGACTTTGACCCAGAGCAAGAGAGACACAGGCAGCAGATAGAGAAAGAAGGACGAAGACAAAGATAGACAATCAGTGACAAAGAAAGCAGGGATACATATAACTCGCAAGACTAAGATAAAGAGACAGGAAGTGAATGGGGAAGAAAAAAGGGGTGTGAAGAGGAAAAAAATTAGGCAGCCATAGCATTTGACTACCCCAGCATTTGGACACATCAAATACATGCTCCTAAGAAAGGCTTTGGACCCCTGTTCTTATTTTTGCTTACATATTATATGGTTATGACATGGCATGGAGTTTCCACTCTACATGTATGAATAACAAGAATTGGCAAAGCCAATAGGTCTGGCTTTGGTTGTGAACTTGTTAGTTTTGTCAATCAGTGATATTTCAGTCAGTGTTGCAGCAGCACTCATGCCTTGGGATCTGAGGGGGATCACATAATGTGGATTATTGCTGTAGTCCACAAATCAAACAGCAGTCAGCACGGACATTGCTTTTGCTTGCACTTGCACGCATTGCACCCTTTTTACGCCACTGTTGCCAATGAAGTATTTTTTCAAAAACATTAAAAACACAGGCACCTGTCTGAGCATACTCAAACGTACAGGTGAGTGTCTTTTAATGTTTTTGCAATGAAGTTTAACAAAATTTCAAAGATGGCTGCCCTTGTTCTCCATGCTTAATGTAGATTATAAAATCTTCAGCAAAATCTTGGCCTCCAGGCTCCTCCCTTATATGCCAGAGCTGATTCATCGCGACCAGGCAGGCTTTATCCCTAAACACTACACCGCCTTTAACATAAGATGCTTCATGGCCATACTAGAAGATCACTCGTATGATATAAATAAGGCTGCAGTACTGGCAGTTGATATTAAGACGGCGTTTGTTAGCCTTGAATGTGAATATTTATATGATGTCATGGCTATTATGGGTTTAGGCCCAGATTTATAGCCTGGATGCGCCTTCTCTATACTAGCCTTGTGGCTCGAGTGCGAATGGGCCAATACATCTTGGAGAGTTTTGCAATAGTGGTGGGCATTTGGCAAGGGTGTCTGCTTTCCCCCTTACTATTTGCCTTTGCTATGGAACCTCTGGTGGCGATGGCTTGATCTGGGGATTACTATGAAGGCATTAGGACAGGTAACAATACACAGAGGATAGCCCTGTATGCTGACGATCTCTTCATGTTCCTGCGGGATACAGAAGAAGATCGTCAGGGAGCCAGATCCTGATTGGAAAGTTTTGCTGAGGTGTCTGGTTTGCGGGTGGATTGGACAAAAAACAAGCTTTTCCCCACTGGCGGGGATACTATCCAGTGGGACCTCCTGCTAGTCCTAGAAGTGGACCTCCATTGTCTCCCCTATTTTGGATTTAAAATATATCACTCCGCTACTGACATGTTTGATGGAAATTATGGGACGGCACTTCGGAAATTGAAATCTTAGCTATTGCTTTCTGGCAAGCTCTCCCATTATCAGTAGCTGGCCGAGTCGCCCTTCTTAAGAAGGTGGCTCTGCCCCGATTGTTATTTCTCTTTGGGACCCTTCCACTCTGGGAGCCTTGTCCCTACGTCATAGAATCAAACACAATCATCACAGCATTTATGTGGTGATCGGGCGTAAATGGGTAGCACTCTCCATACTCCAGCGGCCAGTGTCCCAAGATGGTCTAGCAGTCCCAGACTTTAAATCTTATTATCTAGCTACCCAAATGTAATGGCTAGCGAGAAAGTTGGCAAGTATGGGTGGCATGGACGAGTACCCTTGATGGGTTCACTCCCTCAGAGACGACATTACTGAGATTGGTACTGCAGACATCTAATCCCACCGAATTGCCATTGCATGCCCACAGAATCGTGCAGAAATGCTGGGTGAAATGTATGAGGAAGCCCGACAGTGTATGCATGTGTGTACCTGTGCATATGGGGTCGACCCTTTTGCAATGGGTTAAAAGCACCTTCAAAGAGGACTTCCCATGTGGGCGCACTCATAGGCTCATAAGGGAAGCCACTTTGGAATGGGTTAAAAGCCCGTTTTGAAATATTGCCACCACAAGCAGTGCCCATTGTATTCGATATATACGGCAAGTGTTGGTGAGAGCCGTGCAGCAGTGTCTGAGGATCTGCCAGGCCCTCAAATATGTTAAAATAAGTTAAAAAATATGTATCTATTTAAAAAAAATGCTGTCTGGCCCACAAGTCCCTACCAATGAAAGGAATTAATTTATCTAGCGGTGACAACGATTCCCTGGGGCAGAATGCCATCACTCACGTAGAAAGGAATCACAGGCTCAAGTGGGCTACTAGCCATATCGTAAGCTGTGGTAGGCAGAAGCAAAATGTGATTGACAACTGAACAGTCCAACAGATGACGAGGACTGAATGAAAGTCTCTATTGGGTGGTAACTTTTTAGCCCCAAAAACCCCCCAAAAAACAAAGGGGCATATTAAGAATTGTTTGCGCCCCGAGAGGGCCACTTTTTGTGATGCGCTGGTGGTGCAAACTACAAAATCATATCTATGAGGCCATACAAAGCCACTAGGCTTTAAATGGCCTCATCTATATGGAGGAAGGTAAGGCAGCGCAAATCACTGCATTGCCTTACTCTGCGCCAAGGAGGCATTCTATGGGCGTTGTGGTGGGTGCTCCCATGCAACACCCATGGATTCTGACACTTCCCCAGATTTACAAAACCATGTAAACCTGGGGGTGCACCCAAACCTTACGCCTCCCCATGTGACGTGTAACGAGGAGAAATATCTTTATTTGTCTTCGTTTTTTCCTCCTTCTTTGTGTGCTGCATTCTGCAGCAAACATAAAAAGAGAGAAAATGCCTCGGGATTGTTTTTGTGCTGGAAGGTGCCCCTTCCTGCACAAAAACAATCCTGCTGGCAACACTGGCTCCCTTGCACCATGACGCAAGGGTGCCTGTGTTGGTGCTAGGCTGCCAAAATAGCACCAGCTGTAGGGGAAAGGACCGGAATACACTGTTTTGCATAAATACTGTGCATTCCAGCCCTTTCACTTTGGCGTAGGGCAATGCAGCAAGGTAACTTGCTGCACTGCCCTATGCCAGATCCCCCTAAGTGAGAGCCTATGGCCCAGATTTAAGAGTGCCTAGCGCTTCCTTGCCCTAAATGTGGTCCAACAAGGCCAAAATCGACGCACCATATTTACAAAGTGGCGCAATGCATGCATTGCGCCACTTTGTAACCCCTTGCGTCACATTATGCTTGAGCCAGGCATAATGTATGCAAGGGGGGTGTTCCCCTGTTAGGGGGACCACAAAAATGGGGCAGTAGAATCTAAGAGAGTCCACTGCGTCATTTTTTGCGGCTACTTTTAACACCTGCACAGAACAGGCATTAAAAGAGAGCACACCATTGCTTTCAGTTGGCCGCTATGTACTGTGCAGGATTAGCGCCAACTTTTTGGCACTAATCCCACACGGTACATCAGTGGTTCCTAATCTGTGGTCTCGGGACCCCTGGGGGTCCGCGACTGCTTAGAAAATTAATAATGTTAACAGATTAGATCCCAAGCTTTCAGTAATGACTCAGTGGGTGGGGGGTCCACGGATTCCAATAAAGATTGGGTGGGGTCCCCAAGCTCCAGTAATGATAAAGTAGGGGTCCACAGAAGTCAAAAGGTTGGGAACCAGTGCAGTATATCAATAGCATCAAAACATTTGACACATTGCCCCTATCCTGCGCCATGGTTTGCCGTATATTAAATAAGGGGTGCAAGAAAAGTGGCGCTGCACTTTTCTTAAATCAGGGCCTAAAGCTGCACCTAAAAAAAGCACCCTGGATACAAGGATACTAGTGCACGCATCTCTGTGCTTCTGAAATGCTAGTTATGCAGCCTGCCGAGGCCATTTCTTTAAAAATAGAATCCTGACCTCATTCTGTCTGTTCTTTTAATTGAGTTGCACGTTCCTTTTCATTTGTTCTGCTAACTGCCAGTGGTCTCCAGCTTGTCTTGATTTCACCAGCTGTTGTCCTCTTGTCAACAGCACATGCCCTGCTTCAACCCAATTTGTGTGCGGCTCCATTTATTTGAAGAAGAAAAAGACCTGCCAATCACCCTGGCCTCCTCCTGGACTGTATGTGTCCAGTGGCTTCAACGGGAACATATATCAACGGCCTAGTACTGAAGAGACAATTCTTTCATGCTCGTTATCTTTAGGAGTAAGTTGAAACATGAGCATAAATGCAGCTATGTAACGGATTCACAAAGATGATGCTGAGTGAGCAGGAATCACTAAAACATGATGGAATGTTAATGGCCAGAGGAAATCTCCTGTGCTTCTTCTGTGCCACATTTCAGGAAGTGATGTGACAGGTTGTTCAGACAGCTGCAATATTACATCTGATAAACTGAATATCTTTCACCACGCTCCAGGGAACTCTTGCTGTCCCTTCCATTAGGTGAATAACAAACCGATTGTAGGAATCTTACATTCCAGTAGTTGGAATTCCTTATCTGTAAAGTTCACATTTTGTTTGTTTCTTTGCAGCTCCATTTTACATCACCAGGGACTCCGTCCTTGAGTAAAGTTTCAAGAGTCCTTTGTGTTTAATTCCATTAATACCCAGCGATAAGTTTTCACCCTGCCTACAAGCATGCCTTTGTCACAGGAGACAAGATATATTATTTGGTACGAAAACATGTGGAGTGTCGCTGTGCTGCTTTCAGCTAGCACATAGACCACGTGTCTTCTCGCCTTTGAAAGCTCCTCGCCCCATTAAAAACTACATTGGATATTTCTCGCGAGAGAAAGTGTCCCGTGTCAACATTAGTACTCATCTAGGAAATTGTTTCTCGATGGTAATCGGGGTTTTCTGGGGCGTATCCAGTGCGTGCATGCCAACATGTTTAACCAGTAGAGTGAGCGATTTTGAAAAAACAAATCGGGCAAATGCAGTTTCCCCTTTGCCGTCTATTGAATCAGAGGCACCCTCAGGCTCAAGACCGCTAAAATCAAGCCATTTCTGGCTTTAAAAATGGGGAGTCTCCCGTCTGAACAGGGTCTTTTGGTATGTATGCCAGTGTCATGGGTCCTAGTGCAAGGAAAGAAATGCCCCTCTGCCCTCTGGTAAAACTGTGAAAGATAGCAATAATTAGCCTTCATTGGGTTTCTCCTTCCTCTTGTCCCCTCAGCCACTGCGCTTGCTGCACCAACGGAAGCTACGCACCTTGTGGCTTTTCAAAAGTGTATTTAAACGATTTTGATATTCTAAATGTTTTTATCTAGCTGAGTAGGTATTCAGCATACGTGTGGTGTTTAATTTGTGAATAAATTGGATATAGGCCTAGATCAGTGACTGGGGATCAATGTTTGACATTGTTCAGCATTCTGCCCATCATTTTTGCATTTGTCACCCTAAGTGGGAAGGGTATGCCACAGATGTGGGTCTAGTGCTCGCTATGCCACCTGATTAAAGGTAGCTTGGCTGATGAGTGGTGATACCCCAAAACTGGTCCCAGGTTGCTTCTTTTTTGGTCCATGGAGGACCTGGCCTGACTGGGATGGTCTGTTCCCCTGGGGAGCAGGGTCAAGACTGATTTGCATATGCCTGGGTTTAAACTGGAATGGCAGGGGGAGCAAAAACACAGTGGTTTTAGCCTCAGGTCTGTGACTGTGGTGAATGTTTGACATTGTGCAGCAATCCGTCCATCATCTGTTTTTTTTGCATTTGTTGACAAAAGTGGGAAGTGTATGCCTAGGTGGGGTCCCTTAATCATTTGTTCTTTTTTCCTCAGTCGGCACAGTCATTATACAGGAAAAGGGTGTTACGATTATTTGTGAACTTGAGACGGGTGATGCTCTGTCACTTTCTTAAACACAGTACACTTCTTTGTGAAATCTTTTAAGATATTTCTTTATTACTTTTCACATTTACAATAACAGTGGTTGGCATATATTTGACATTGGTATCTCTGTATCACAATATATAAAAGGTAAGAATGTCCACATCTTGTGCAATTAACTTTTGATAGTACAGTATTATTTAGCATGTACTATTCATATGGGTTCATATTTCCTCAGTGGGGCCTTGCATTAACTATTTATTGTGGTCTAGTGTTGGGTGGTTATATTAAGGCTCTAAACAGGTCTTTCCAGATATCTAGTTCCTTTTGGACCTTTTCATTGTTTTTCATTATTTTCAACCTAATTACATGTGCTAGTGTCCGCTCGTTTACATCTTTAATCAAGTCTTATTATTTGGAAGTTTTCAGGCTTAATTAATTTATATCTATGCACCTCTTAGCTAACAAAGGCGTGAACTGCACAATCTTCCTCTTAATTTTACTTTTTAGAGAAGATGGCTTCTATGCCCAACATACATGTATGTGGCTGCATTTTGCCCATAACTTAATATGTACAAGGTACCTATCTGTAATACACTGCCAGCAACTAGCTATTTTTGTGTAAACCCACACTAAATGGGAAAAAGTGGCCTCCGGTAGTCTGTATTTGGGGCAATTATCATGTTTTGTAGATCGAATCTATAGAGCATTGATGGGGTGATGTATGTTCTGTGTACAAAGTTAAACTGTGTAAGTTGAAACCTAGTGCTGCTGGTTGCACGATATGTAAACGACAGGGCCTCCAACCACATTTTTTCTGTGAACTGTATCCCACTATCCATTTCCCATTCCAAACTGCTGTCTGGCGATCACATACCAATATCAGTGTAAAGTCTAATGATTTCGCCTTACCTTGATCAACCCTGAGCAACAACCCCAGTGTATTCGACTCATGTGGTGGTGGTGTCACGCAGTTCCTCCCATGCTAGTATTGCTGTCTTGTGCATATTATAATACTGTATAAATTGCCTTGCTTTGAATTGAAAGGTCTCCCTAGCCTTTTTCAGTCGTTCTAAGGTCCGATACTCAAACAGATTGCCTTTTGTCAAGCACCTTCCCCCTACCTCATGTAGCCATGCCCACGATTCTGTTATCTACATGAACTCAGGAAGTGCCCCAATTAGTAGGTTTTGCGTGCATGGAATCTGCGTGCTCCATCTTGATCTAAACATTCCCTAAAATTGTGTCATGGACTTTACTGGCCAGGGCAACTCGTTGGGTGGTCTGTCTATATTAACACGTTCTGTGCCATGTACGTAATGGTTACGTCCCGCGGCACAGTGCTCCTGTGCTGAGGATGTAACCATTACTTTCCGATACCAGAGCTCAGTGGGAGCGCTAGTGCTCCCTCTGCAGGCTTCCCTCCCACCCACCCAGGGCAGGGATGGAAGGAGAAGCCCTTCCACCCTTCCACCCTGACCCCCCCAACGCCCTCTAATGAGGTCAGTGCAGATGCCACTTAGGCACCAGGGATGGTGTGTGTTTATTGTATGGTGGGGGCGGCCCGTTGGGCAAGGGTCGCTCCCCTTAGGGGGGCATATTATTTATGGACATTTCTGCTCCCCTTAGGGGCAGATCAGCCTATTATTTTTAGACTGATCTGCCCCCATGGGGGCCAGAAACCACTGGAACGCCAGGGATTTTTTTTCTTTGTTTATTTCTGTGGGGGTTGGTGCCCCCTTGGGCAAGGGTCACCCCCCCCACGGGGGTCATAGAACTGTTGGCCATTTCGGCCCCCTGTGGGGGCAGATCAGCCTATTTTTTTAAGGCCCATTGCCCCCAAGGGGGGCAGAAGCCACTTAGGCACCAGGAATAGTGTGTGTGTGTGCGTGGTTTTTTGTTTGGGGGTGGCACCTTGGGGAAGGGTCGCTCCCCATGGGGGCACACTACTAAAGGTCTTTTCTGCCCCACTTGGCGCAGATAGGCCTATTTTTTAGTAGGCCCATCTGCCCCTAAGGGGGGAGTGTCTACTTAGGCACCAATTTCTAAATGCTTGATGGTGAGGTGTTTGTCAACTGGCGAAGTATTTGCATTTGTGATTATAACAGTTTCTTTCTCCTTTTGTTCCAGTTCAAAGCTTTTGCTTCCTTTGCTGTGGCTCCTTGAGGTTCAGGCAGTGGTTGACCTGCGGTTTGCGTAGTTGCATGTTTTAGGTAAGTAAAAACAATTTACTCCAAAGGAGTATTGTTGCCATGCATGAATGACATGTTTGTAGGTGGTGTACTAAATGCAGGATTGTGGTGAAATTGTCCTTAGATTTGTGCACAGTGACATTTGTGTTGTCTTATTTCTAATTTGCTTTTCTTTTTTTCTTTTTAGTGAGATTTCATTGTTATTGCTGTGTCTGTGCAGAGTAGTTGCTGGTGAGTAGGTTTTTCCGGCCAGTGAGCGGTAGAGTTTTTCAGTACATAACTCTTTGTGATAAAGCCACACTTTGTTTATTACTTATCTTACACAGTGCTGGTTGTTGGTGGTGCATTTGTCCAGTTACTTACTGTCGGAAGGATCATGGCTAGCCGCAGGATGACCGCTCAGCAGGTTGTTGGTATGCTTTTTGACTCATTGTCTGATCATGATTATGAGACTGACTCTGCATCTGAGGCAGAGGAGGAAGTGAGAGATTCTGGCAGTGAAGTTTCTGTCGCAGAGGAATCTTCTGATGAGGAAGCCACTCTCAGTGCAGATGAAGGGCCTGTTTTAGACGAGGACAATGATGTGACAATAGTGCAGCAACCTGGGGCTGAAAGGTTTCCCATTGGAAGACCTGAACTCTGGGTTGCCCCAAACATGGAGCAGCCAGAGTTGCCTGCCTTTACTGGTCTCCCGGTGTAGAGTCAATATGGAGAACTTTTTGCCTGTCAATTTCTTTGAGTTGTTTATGGACGATGTGTTTTTGGAAGAGATTGTTGAGCAGACTAATTTGTATGTGGAGCAGTATTTGAGGGACAACACTGCCACACTCTAGAGCTACCCAGTGGATTCCCAAAAATTTGGAAGAGATGAAAAGGTTTTTGGGTTTGCCTTTTTTGATGGGGATGATAAGGAAGCCGTCACTGTCTTCTTAGTGGTCTACTAGTCCCTTGATGGCAACAGCTTTTTTTCCTGCAACCATGAGTCGTAATCAGTATTTGCTTCTTCTTAGGATGCTGCATTTTGTTGACAATGCTTTAGCCTTGCCACAAGATCACCCTGATTCTGACCGTCTTTTTAAGCTTAGGCCTGTCCTTGATCATTTTGTAGATCGGTTTTCAGAGGTCTATGTTCCAGGCAAAGAAATAGCTGTGGACGAGTCTTTGGTCCTCTTCAAGGGTCGTTTGGTTTCTAGGCAGTACATTCCTAGCAAGAGGGCACAGTATGGAATTAAATTGTATATGCTGTCTGAAAGTAGTACAGGATATGTGTATAATGTCCGGGTCTACACTAGTAGGGATTACAGTATTGACCCCCCTGGTTGTCCGCCGACTTTTGGAGTTAGTGAGAAAATTGTGTGGGAACTTGGTAGACGACTGTTTAACAAAGGTCACCATTTGTATGTAGATAACTTCTATACTGGAGTGCAGTTGTTCAAGGAATTGTTTAGAGTGGACATTGTTGCTTGTTGCACAATTTGTTTTAATTGGAAATGATATCCTAGGAAGCTTGTCTGTAAAAAACTTGAGAGGGGACAGTGCAGTGCCTTGTGGAATGATGAGCTGTTAGCTCTGGAATTGGCAGACAGGAGGGATGTCTACATGCTAAGTACCATCCATGATGAGAGTACTACCCGTGTGACTGTTTGGGGCCAGGTTGTCGAAGTGCGCAAACCTGTGTGCATTTTAGATTATAATAAGCACATGGGAGGTGTAGATAGAGTTGGTCAGAGGTTGGACCTTATACTGCTGTTCGTAAGACTTACGTTTGGTATAAGAAGTTAGCAATTCACTTGTTCCACTTGGCAACTTTTAATGTTTTTATTGTGTTCAAGGATAGGCCTCCAGAGTCAAAGATGACATTTGTGAAATATCAGCAGCGAGTGATAGAGAGCCTTATTGTGGTGGAACAGGCAAGAGTTCCTAGAGAAGCAGTGGTGCAGGATGTGGTTAGATTGAAAGATCGCCACTTTGCTGAGCACATTCCTCCCACGCCCAAAAAAGACTTTCCAGCTAAGAAATGTAGAGTCTGTGCTCAAAGAGGTATCCGGAGGGAGACTCATATGTACTGCCCAGATTGTCCTTCAAAGCCTGGGCTGTGTGTGGGTGGCTGTTTCAGGAATTACCACACCTAGAAGAATTACTGGAAACTACAGTGAGCGTAAACTGCCTGTTTTATATTTTCCTGTGTTCAGTTTCATGGTTCGGCATTTCTGTCCTGCATTTAGTTAGAGCTTTTGTGTTTGTAGTTTTGAACTTATTTCTAATTAGTTGGTGGTTTCTTAGTTTTTTTTTTTTTTTTAAAGTGATGCCACTGTGCGTGGAGTGGCGCTTGGCTGGTGGTGTAAATATTGACTTGCTGTTGGCTACTGCAACACACTGCCAGCCAAACGCCAGTCCACACACTCCCATCAGCTGGTGTGATTGCTGTATCAGGCATGTGGGCATATGTAAGTGATGGGCCCTTGAGTGGCGCTGTCTGTCGATGCGAGTGTTGTAATGTGCTTGGCCCTTGGCTGCAGTGTGAATGGTCTTGTGCATGTCATGTATGAAAGGTGTGTGAATGGACTGTAAAGCAGTTGGTGCCTTGTCGTGGCTTTACAGCTCACGAGCTGTGAGTCATTGGTTCAGTTTTTTGGCCTTTCAGTTATTAACAGTGTATTTCATTTTTGTGAAATCTCTTGTTAATAAAATTTGATCTACGGAACCATCACTCACCCTCGTGCCAAATCCAACCAGTATGTGTGGTAAAAATGACAAAACCAGCTCCTCTGTAATCAGGTATTGCAGCACACCCGTGACACGCTAGGTGTCTCGGGTGGGACCCCGATGATGAAGCATGCCACCAACTTGGTTGGTGGGTGAGGGGTCTTTTTAACATACCCTAAGTGCGTTTCTTTTCACAATTTTAGTGTTTGGAACATCATATAAGTACATGGACACATCTAAATGATCTATTGCAAAACTACCTATGTTTGGGGGTTAGGGGCACCTATGTTTTTGGTCCCGGGTGCGACCTTCATCTAGGGAAACCTACCAAACCCAGACATGTTTTAAAACTAGACACCCCAAGGAGTCCAGGGAGGTGTCGCTTGCCTGGATCCCCCAACATTTTCTTACCCAGACTCCTCTGCAAACCTCCAAATTGTCTTTAAAAAGCATATTTTCCTCACTTTTCTTTGTAGGATCACCGCTCCGGCACAAATTTCCTACCACCCAGCGTTCCCCTAAGTCTCCCAAGTAAAATGCTACCTCACTTGTGTGGGTCCAGAAAGCAGAGTCAGCCTAAAGATGTATAAAAGAAAAATATGTGCTTATCAACTCACTGTGCTATCCCCTCAATCTCTACAGGTTTTTGGCATTTTTCTTTTGCAGGCACCTGGGCCACTCACACAAGTGAGGTATCATTTTTATCGGGAGACTTGGAGGAACGCTGGCTGGAAGGAAATTTATGGCTCCTCTGAGATTCCACAACTTTCTGTCACTGAAATGTGAGGACAAAGTGTTTTTTAGCCACATTTTGAGGTTTGCAAAGGATTCTGGGTAAGAAAACACAAGTCACACCTTCTTGGACTCCCTCAGGTGTCTAGTTTTCAGAAATGTTTGGGTGTGGTAGGTTTCCCTATATGTCTGCTTAGCCCAGGACCAAAAAACACAGGTGCCCCCTGCAAAAACAGTTTGTTTTGAATTTGATAATTTTGATGTGTACGCCTTGTATTTTGGGGCATTTCCTGTCGCAGGCACTAGACCTACCCACACAAGTGAGGTACCATTTTCATCAGGAGACTTGGGGGAACGCTGGGTGGAAGAAAATGTGTGGCTCCTCTCAGATTCCAGAACTTTCTGTCACCGAAATGTGAGGAAAAAGTGTTTTTCTTGGCCAAATTCTGAGGTTTGCAAAGGATTCTGGGTAACAGAACCTGGTGAGAGCCCCACAAGTCACCCCATCTTAGATTCCTCTAAGTGTCTAGTTTTCAAAAATGCACAGGTTTGGTAGGTTTTCCTAGGTGCCGGCTGAGCTAGAGGCCAAAATCCACAGCTAGGCCCTTTCCAAAAAACACATCAGTTTTCAATGTAAAAATGTGATGTGTCCATGTTGCCTTTCCTGTTGCAGGCATTAGGCCTACCCACCAAGTGAGGTGGCATTTTTATCAGGAGACTTGGCGGAACACAGACTAGCAGAACAAATGTTATTGCCCCTTGTCTTTCTCTACATTTGTTCCTTCCAAATGTGAGACAGTGAGTAAAAAAGACAACTATTCGAGAAATGTCCTGTAATTCACATACTAGTATGGGCACCCCGGAATTTAGAGATGTGCAAATAACCCCTGCTTCTCAACACCTTATCTAGTGCCCATTTTGGAAATACAAAGGTTTTTTTGATACCTATTTTTCACTCTTTATATTCCAGCAAATAAATTGCTGTATGCTGGGCATGGAATGAAAACCCATTGCTAGGTGCAGCTCCTTTATTGGCTCTGGGTATCTAGGGTTCTTGATGAACCTACAAGCCCTATATATCCCTGCAACCAGAAGAATCCAGCAGACGTAACAAGATATTGCTTTAAAAAGCTGACATTGCAGGAAAAAGTTACAGAGTAAAACGTGGAGAAAAAGTTTTGTTTTTTTCACCTCAATTTCAATATTTTTTTTATTTCAGCTGTTATTTCCTGTAGGAAAACCTTGTAGGATCTACACAAATGACCTTGTGCTGAATTTGGAATTTTGTCTATTTTTCAGAAGTGCTTAGCTTTCCAGGACCCAGCATTGGTTTCATACCCATATCTGTCACTGACTGGAAGGAGGGTGAAAGCAGAAGAAATAGTAAAAATGGGGTATGTCCCAGTAAAATCCCAAAACTGTGTTGAAGAATCTAGTTTTCTGATTCAAGTCTGCACGTTACTGAAAGCTGGGAAGATGGTGATTTTAGCACCGCAAATCCTTTGTTGATGCAATTTTCAGGGAAAAAAACAAAAGCCTTCTTCTGCAGCCCTTTTCTCAAGTTTTTAAAAAAAAAAATACATTTTTGCTGTATTTTGGCTAATTTCTTGGTCTCCTCCAGGGGAACCCACACACTCTGGGTACCTCTAGAATCCATAGGATGTTGGGAAAAAAAGGACGCAAATTTGGCATGAATAGCTTATGTGGACAAAAAGTTATGAGGGCCTAAGCGCAAACTGCCCCAAATAGCCAAAAAAAGGCTCGGCACAGGAGAGGAAAAGTCCTGGCAGCAAGTTTTCTGCAAGTCTGTTGTTTGTCAACAGGCCACCCAGTAATCCTTATCTAATCTATTGTGATCCCCAAACCAGTCTGCGGCAAACTGCAGCTGAGCTGATTGGTGCTACACCTCCATGACTGGCACGCGCATCCCACCCTCTTCATATATGCAGAGGAATGTTTCCATTTTTACTCTGTTTCTTTTCTAAGCCTCAAATCAGGCAGGACATAGCTGATCTGAGCTGTCTGAGGAGTGCATGTAGGATCAGAAACATGCTCGATTGAAATGAGTAGGAGCGTCTGCTTAGCACTATCATTTTGATTACCAGTGTTCTCCCTTAAACAGATAGAGGGATGTCACCTAAAAATCCCTTATGCTGCAAAGCTATATCTTAAAGTAAAAACATATTTTATTGTGCAGCTCCATAATCCCAATGTACAAATTACTCTCTCATTTAGCAGCTAATAACAGCTTTCTTGGTGTCCATCAAAGTGCGGTGGTCTAGTGTTTAGTAAAGGTTCTTTAATGGCGGGCAAAACTATTTGGCTAAAAGAGGGTGCTTGGGGTTTTAGAACAATACATTGTATAATTTGTGAAAAGAAGGTACTTTTCTTGATCATTGTAAGCGCACCCTTTTCTGTAAACAAGCATCTGAAAACATACCTAGATTTTTGTATCTTCATTTTGTCGAATTTATGTGGTGGAAACTTATTTTTGGACAAGAGGCCAACTATGCGATGTAATAATTAGGGTTTAGAGTAGTCATGTGATTTCTGTGGCCATATTTTACCTTGATTTGATTTCACTGCTTATTAAGCCTTTAAACATCCCACTCCAATTAAATAGAATTTGTTTTGTTCCATGACTTAAACAATTAAACATGATACTTCTTGTGTAGCCTGCTAGTGAAAAAATGGAATTGTACTGATAATTGGCAGAATTCAGGTGAAAAACAGCAGTCCATGGAAATCACTTTTAATATACCACGTCACACCTGACCAGCTCGCCCTCAGGCCCCTGTGAATCACCGGCAATGCATTCACTGAAATGGCGTCTTTTCTCAGTGATGGTCTTGGCCTGGTTTAGTACCGTGCCACACCTTTCCTATCAGCTGCTGCGTTCCGCCCCGTTACCATAACAAAGCCCTGTATCCATAGCCTCAGGACGACAGACGTCAGAAATGTCCGTACCAAAGGCGGCCCGTGCCAGACAGTTAAAGAAATACGTCTTTGCACCACTTCAAGCCTCAAGCGGAGTTGAGTTGAGACTGGCGCATGGAGAGCACAGTGACCTGCGCCTGACCTGCGCCCCCTTCTGAAGGCATACAACATGATTTATAATGGAATAATCTTTTAATACTGAAATATAGCCAATCCATATCAGCAGACCAAAGGCCAGCTTATGAAGGGAAAAGTTGTATTTAGAAATAGGAACGCTCATTGGTGGGCCACCTGGAAGGTGATAACAGATCATTCAAAAGTGGCGATCTACATGACAGTTGTAATTTTGCGCTGCTTTGATGTGACTTCTATCGTCAAGTTATTCTAGTGTATTTTTTCACAATTTTGCATAATGTTCTCCTTCCTTTCATAAATGTCTGCAAAGTGGCAAATTTAGCAAAATTATTTTTTTGTTTTGGAATAGCCTTCTACCAACAATATTGTATTTGCTGTCCAGCATGATGAACACACTAATTAAGATCGCTGTCTTTGTTACCGGTGACGTGAAGAGAAATTATTTTTAGGGAGCATGCTGGAGTATATCTCTGCCCATGCTGGAGTAAATCCCTGACCATTTCCAGAGTGGAAAGTGTACAGAAAAAAGTTTGCTTTGCTGGGTTCCCAAACTTCCAAAGCAAACTACATCTAGGTATCCTCTCTTCCAACTCCTTGAGTGGGATTTAGAGGAACCTATTTTTCCTGACTCTTTGCAGAGAAATAGCCAATCATCTAACTATTTATGCCTTAGTGAATTCTTAGCAGTTGTCCAAAAATTTAAATTGCATTGTAAGCTTACATTTATAACCAGATTTACCCTTTGGAAAAGATCCCCTGAATATTTTAATTCATTCTGGGTATAGAGGCAGTAAGAATTGGTCCATACTGAGCTCCATAGTCCATAAGCTTTCCCTCTGTCTCTGCACACACTATTATTATAGCCATTGATGGTACATGCGGATCGTTGGAGTCCGTTGACCTGGCCCTCTCCTCGCTCCTTGTAACCTCACAGATATTAGGATATTTAGACAGAATATCTAAACACAAATATTGTGGGCAAAATATTGTGTCAAAAATATCGAGGCCAAAAATATTGTGAGGGTAAGTTTCTATAGACAAATAAAGTTTTGCTATGTGTATCTTCACATGTACCTTGACAATATTTATATCTTCAACGAATGCAGATGTGGAGCTAAGAATACTGTGGGGCATATTTATATCTGTTTGCGCCGGAATTGCGTCGTTTTTTTTTACGCAAAGCTAACTCCATATTTATACTTTGGCGTTAGACCCGTCTAGCGCCAAAGATCTTGGAGTTTGCGTCATTTTTTAGCGTGGACACCTACCTTGCGTTAATGAGATGCAAGGTAGGCGTTCCCGTCTAAAAAATGACTCCAAGGCATGTGCGCCTTATTTAAACTCCTGTGCAAAAATGACGCACGGGAGTGGGCGGGTAAAAAAAAATGACGTCCAGCCGCTTTCGCGTCATTTTTTAACGCCTGGTCAGGGCAGGCGTTAAGGGACCTGTGGGCTCGGAAGGAGCCCAGAGGTGCCCTCCCATGCCCACAGGGACACCCCCTGCCACCCTTGCCCACCCCAGGAGGACGCCCAAGGATTGAGGGACCCATCCCAGGGAACTTAAGGTAAGTTCAGGTAAGTATTTTTTTTATTATTTTTTTGTAGCATAGGGGGGCCTGATTTGTGCTCCCCTACATGCCACTATGCCCAATGACCATGCCCAGGGGATATAACTCCCCTGGGCATGGCCATTGGGCAAGGGCGCATGACTCCTGTCTGTGCTAAGACAGGAGTCATTTCAATGGGGGTTGGGAGTAAAAAAAAATGGTGCAAATCGGGTTGAGGCCAATATTTTGCCTCAGACCTGACTTGCCCCATTTTTTGACGCCCAAGCTCCATTTTCCCCTACGCCGGCGCTGCCTGGTGTGGGTCATTTTTTTTTACGCACACCAGTCAGTTGCGCCGGCTAACGTCATTCCATAAATAAGGCGCCCGCATGGTGCTTTGGAATGGCGTTAGCCGGCGTTAAAATTTTTGACGCACAACTGCGTTGGCGCAGTTGTGTGTCAAAAAGTATAAATATGTCCCGAAATCTATACCTACCTATTTGCACTTAACTTTTCAATATTTTGGTCCTCGATATTTTTGACATGATATTCTGTCCACACGATATTTGTGTTTTCAATATTCTTTCGGTGATCCGACTCTAGGTATTCACTGCCTCTGTTTTTTCTCCTAGTGCTTTAAAGTTGCCAGTGTGTACTGTAACGGCTGGAGGTGGAGTTTGAAAATGGTGGGGTGTAAGACAGGTTAAAGAACTATGGTGAGTGAGCGCAGTGCGCGAGCTGGCTTTTCTACAGGGAATTGGTTGTTCTCTTCCTGGTAAATGATTAACCTTTGGTGTGAAGTAGTACATTTTTTGGCACAGTAACTTTAAAAAAGTGAACAATTGGGATCTCTAACTTCACTGTAAAATGGGAGTAAGACAGGGAAACCCACTGTATTTGCCAAATTGAAGAACATGAAAGAAGGAAACCTGGGATCAATCTTGGCTTCCCCTCCTGACCAAATTGTACGATACTAGGGATTTACATTATTTCACTGTACCTCCTTGTCCTTTAGCATCAAATCTGAGAGCACAATGAAATACTTCAGTTCAAGATGTGCACTGTACAAAAAACAAAATATTGCTCCATTTATGATAACAACCTATTCCACATTTAAGGTGCACTGTAACTAACTTGTCTCTTAGTGTTTTACTGGCATCATCGTTAATAAATACATGTTTTATGCTTGAAAAAATCCATATAGTTGCTGACATAAATGACCAGGAAACTGGGGTTCAATCCCGGATTCCCATCTTGACCAAACTGTGTGACTATAGACAATTGCTTTATTTCACTATGATTCTTTGTCCTTTATCCTCACATTGTGTGAACAATCATCACATGTAGGGGTATATTTCCTAAGATTTTGCGCCATGTTTCACAAAAGTGAAGAAAATCAATTCAGGTTTTTCCCAAATTAATTGCCAGTGCAAAACAGGTTTTGCACAGGCAATTAACTTGAAAGTAGTGCAAAGCTCTGCCTAGAACTACTTTGCATTACTTAGCACTCAGGGGACATTCCATGGGTGGTGCATGGGCGTTCCCATGCAACCACCCTTAGTTTTAATGCAAGAACC
This sequence comes from Pleurodeles waltl, assembly GCF_031143425.1. Lineage (NCBI taxonomy): Eukaryota > Metazoa > Chordata > Amphibia > Caudata > Salamandridae > Pleurodeles > Pleurodeles waltl. The sequence continues at coordinate 172,738,439 of NC_090437.1, forward strand.
TATACAATAAAAAAGTAGACAGGGTTTTCCATCAAAAAATGAATCCACTGTCAAGGAGAAGTGCTTTTATTGCTCCATTTTTTTCAGACTTTGCATGTGTGCTGCACTGTACAGCACACATATAAAGCAGGCAGTGGCAATTTCTTTACTGGGGCATGAGAGTGTTGCCTCCCTGTGTGTATTGTTGCCACTGGATGATGAGCAGGCCCCATATTACATTTTTACAATTACTTCACTGAGTGAATTAGTTTTAATGAAAAAAGGTGGCCGCACGTGTGCGGAATGGCTCGGACAAAAAGTCCTTTTAATAGTGTGGTGGGCAAATGTGTGTGGGGGGTCTGGGAGCTTGATGATTGACTGACAAGCTCCTTGGGGTGAAGTGCTCATGTCGGCCTGGGCAGGAAGGTGCCTTGCTCCGACCTGCACAATTAAACCCTTACCTACCTGTGCAATGTAGGAGCCCGGGGGATTGGTGCCACAGCACCCAAGTCTCCTAAGGAGAGTTAGCAGTGCCTGACCAAGCCAATCATTGTGCTGCTTTCATGCTGTTTCCTAACATAAACAGCAAGGGAGCAGCATTTAGATTTGCTTGAGTCGGGGGGTTGGACTGAAGGCCGAGGCTGGTGGTCAGAAGGTCAATGCAGCCCAAAGGCAAAGTCATGAGGCTAGTGTTCTCTCTGAGATGGACTGGGTGGGATAGGATGGTAAGTCACTCTTGTTTCGTGTAGTGGAAGATGTGCCTCGTTAAATAACATTGGAACTAGACTGCAGGGCACATTGTTCAGAAGCTATCCTGAAGGATGCCTTTTCCGCAAAGATGTGTGTTGAAACGGCCAAGCATGTATGCAGATCGAGATCTGCAATAGAAGTGAAAGGCAGCCTTTCACTGATTAATGTTTAGAGAATGACATGGGCCCCTAAGTTTTGCTAACAGGTTGATTAAACCAGTATGTGATCACTATCAGTTAAAGCATGCTTTTCAAGGCGCTCCACTGGTTTCAAGGCATTAAAAGTGGGTCACTCAGCAAGCTTATACGAAGGAGTCCCACCGTCCCAGGGACACTACAGAGTACACTGCCCAACAAGCGTTCCCAGCGCTTCCACACACACTTTTCTGTAACCGGTCACTACAGGGTTAGATTGGGATGAAAAATAGACCCGGGCTAAAAGGCTGGACCAGCGAGAGACATCACACCTCCATCCCATAGGTAAAAGGGAGATAATTCAGAGGCCCATCTCCCTCCGGAAAGTCCCTCAGGCCCCCTCCACTGGTCCGCTGGCACCAGTTGAATGCACACAGACTGCCCAAGACAAAATTGGTCACCACCGTGCTGGCCAAAAAAAGTGTCTCACAGCTGCCTACAACTCAGATACTGGTCCATTGCCGAGTGATCACATGACCATGTGTTTAGTGACTTGTGATGACGAGCAGCAGGGTAGTATTGAAGCAATACTACCCTGCTGGTTGTCATCATAATTCACTGAACACATTGCTGCAGGTCCAAGCTGATTAGCAATCTGCTAGGATTTATCAGCACTCCGCAGAGAGGCCAAGGACTGGATGTGCCTAGAGCCTTGCGCATATTTCTAGGGGGCACAGCCCTATTGGATGGAAGAAATAGTGGGAAAGGGTGTTTTTTTTTTAGACCACCCTTGCCATGCTCGCCACTGGGCACACATCCTGAACTTTTACACCCCTCCAATTTCAAATGTCACCAGTTCGCCACTGAAAGCAGGAAAAGTTTTAAAGTTACTTTAAGCAGGCTATTTGGTACTGGAATGATACCCTTCCAGTCCACAACGTATACTAGACAGGACACAGACATCTTTGCACTATGGTGCAATGGTGTGTGTGTGTGTGTGGGGGGCGCTCAACAGGCTGATTGTGCGCCAGCACTAGGAAGTGAGGATGAGAGTGCCATATCTCTGTACACATGGCTGTGTCCTGCTTTCTCCCTCTCATGCAGCACAGCATTTCTTTTGGTGCTGTGGTGCATTGCATGAGAATTTAGTTAATAGACCCCCAAGTGTGATGATAAAGGGCAAAGAGGGACAGTGAAATAAGGCACTTGCCTAGGATCACACAATTTGGTCAAGTGGGAAGCCCGGGTTGATACAGCATCTTGACATAACTTCAGGATGTGTGCTGTACTAAAATCTCTCTTGCAGTTTTTTAAAATAAACTACAATATTGTTCCTTATGTGATCACAAACTAGACCATATATAAGGTGCACATGATAAATCACTGGTCTCTCGTTGTTTACGAGCACCATAGTCTGATCGGTGGGATGATGGGCAATAATGGTCCACGTTTAGAAGCTGTCACTTTTAATAAGTACCACTTGTAGTATACAATCTAATGTTCTAAACTGAAACGTTTCCTTACGTTACAGTAATACAGTATTTCTTTGCTATGGGGAAGTGTTTCATTTTAGCTCATTAAATTGTTACACTTCCATTGAGAGGTGAGTAGCAATTTTACACTAAACTGAACTGCTTCTGTATGTTAAAGAAACACTGTATTTCATGCAAATTTGTTGATGACCCCTCTCATGTAATTAGACCCCTCATGCTGCTCCACCCCCACCCCTCATCCCCAAAAGCTGCTGAGGCTAGCCTCAAGATAGGGGAGCCTGCAGGCTGGATGTGCCCCTCATGGAGCACATTGTCCTGAGTGATGTTGGGAGGAGTCTTCAGGGTACAGACTAGCAAAAGGTATTGCCTATGGGCTAGACACAGTGCACCTGGCTGAAAGCTCAGTGCTTGGGTAGGGTGATGGATAATTTTTTGGCCTTTTCCATGCTCGATCATGCACAGTGAGTCAGTTAAGAGTTAACTGCATTTGACCTGATATCACAGAGGCAACAATGATTAACATGCAGCCACCGGCATTATAGGAATTAAGCCCAAAATGCCCGTGCTGCCTACGAAAGTGATCATTCGAGGGTCATTTGCGCATCTTTGAGGGGTGACACTGAAGACCTTCCAAAACAGCAGGCACTTGCACATGTGCTTGTGAAAAAGTGCTTGGCTGCATGTTCCTCGCTAAAGTAGACACACATTAGCAAAGCCAAAAGGTCTTGCCTCTGAAAAGCGAGAGCCAAACTATTGGCTTTGCCAATATATGATTATAAAGCCTTGCTTAAAAAATGAAAAAGTTAAACAAAGGATGCAACAAGTTGGCTATGTATATACTATCTCAAAGTGAGAGATAGTGTGCACAGAGTCCAAGGGTTCCCCTTAGAGGTAAGATAGTGGCAAAATTAGATAATTCTAATGCTCTATTTTGTGGTAGTGTGGTCGAGCAGTTGGCTTATCAGAGGGTAGTGTTAAGCATTTGTTGTACACACACAGGCAATAAATGAGGAACACACACTCAAAGACTTAACTCCAGGTCAATAGTTTTAATATAGAAAAATATGTTTTCTTAATTTATTTTAGAACCACAAGATTCAAGATTTGAAGTAAATACATAAAATGCAAGGTACTCCACACAGGTGATTAAGGAACTTTGAATTAGAGCAGTAACATACGCAGCTTTAGTTAAAATGGCAATAAGCTATTTTAAAAGTGGACACTGCAAAAATCAACAGTTCCTGGGGGAGGTAAGTATTGGTTAGTTTTTCAAGTAAGTAAAGCACTTACAAGTTCAGCTTCCTGGGCATAGGTAGCCCACCGTTGGGAGTTTAAGGCAACCCCAAAGTCACCGCACCAGCAACACAGGGCCGGTCAGGTGCAGTGGTCAAAGGAGGGCCCAAAACACATAGGCGCCTATGGAGAACAGAGGTGCTCCAGTTCCAGTCTGCCAACAGGTAAGTACCTGCATCTTCGGAGGGCAGACCACAGGGGTTTTGTAGAGCACTGGGGGGGACACAAGTAGGCACACAAAACACACCCTTAGTGGCACTGGGGCAGCCGGGTGCAGTGTGCTTAGCAGGCGTCGGGTTTTCTATAGGAATCAATGGAGGGACCCGGGGGTCACTCTAGCGGTGCAGGCAGGACACACGGGGCCTTCTCGGGCCAACCACCGACTGGGATAGGCAGAGGGTCACCTGATGGTCACTCCTGCACTGGAGTTTGGTTCCTTCTGGTCCTGGGGGCTGCAGGTGCAGTGCTTGGTCCAGGCATCGGGTTCTTTGTTCCAGGCAGTCGCGGTCAGGGGAGCCTATGGATCCTCTCTGCATGTGTCGCTGTGGGGGTGCAGGAGGGGTGGTCTCAGGTTACTCACGAGATCGCAGTCACCTGGGAGCTCTCTCTGCAGTGTTGGTTCTCTGGAGCTCGAGCCGGGGGCGTCGGGTGCAGAGTGTGAAGTCTCACACTTCCGGCGGGAAGAGTGAGTTCTTTGAAAGTTGTTAGAAAGTTACAAAGTTGTTGCTGTTTTTGAACAGTGCCGCTGTTCTCTGGAGTTTCTTGGTCCTTTGGGTTCAGGGCAGTCTTCTGAGGCTTCAGAGGTTGCTGGTCCCTGTCGGATGCGTTGCTGTGCAGGTTCTTTGAGTCTGGAGACAGGCCGGTAGGGCTGGGGCCAAGTCAGTTGGTGTCTCCGTCGTCTCTGCAGGGCTTTCAGGTCAGCAGTCCTTCTTGTTGTTGTAGGTTACAGGAATCTGATTTCCTGGGTTCTGGGGCGCTCCTAAATACTAGATTTAGGGGTGTGTTTAGGTCAGGAGGGCAGTAGCCAATGGCTACTGTCCTGGAAGGTGGCTACACCCTCTTTGTGCCTCCTCCCTGAGGGGAGGGGGGCACATCCCTAATCCTATTGGGGGAATCCTCCAATTTCAAGATGGAGGATTTCTAAAGGCAGGGGTCACCTCAGCTCAGGGCACCTTAGGGGCAGTCCTGACTGGTGGGTGACTCCTCCTTGTTTTTCTAATTATCTCCTCCAGCCTTGCCGCCAAAAGTGGGAGTAGTGGCTGGAGGGACAGGCATCTCCAATAGCTGGGATGCCCTGGGGTACTGTAGCAAAAGGCATGAGCCTTTGAGGCTCACCGCCAGGTGTTACAGTTCCTGCAGGGGGAGGTGAGAAGCACCTCTACCCAGTACAGGCTTTGTTCCTGGCCACAGAGTGACAAAGCCACTCTCCCCATGTGTCCAGAAACTCATCTGGTTGTGGCAGGCTGGCAGAAACTGGTCAGCCTAGCACTAGGAGTCGGACTGGTATTCAGGGGGCATCTCTTAGATGCCCTCTGGGTGCATTTTACAATAAATTCCACACTGGCATTAGTGTGCATTTATTGTGCTGAGAAGTTTGATACCAAACTTCCCAGATTTCAGTGTAGCCATTATGAAACTGTGGAGTTCACGTTTGACAAACTCCCAGACCATATACTCTTTATGGCTACTCTGCACTTACAATGTCTAAGGTTTTGCTTAGACACTGTAGGGGCATAGTGCTCATGCACATATGCCCTCACCTGTGGTATAGTGCACCCTGCCTTAGGTCTGTAAGGCCTGCTAGAGGGGTGACTTACCTATGCCACAGGCAGTGTGAGGTGGGCATGGCACTCTGAGGGAAGTGCCATGTCGATTTAGTCATTTTCTCCCCACCAGCACACACAAGCTGTGAGGCAGTGTGTATTTGCTGAGTGAGGGGTCCTTGGTATGGCATAAGACATGCTGCAGCCCTTAGAGACCTTCCCTGGCAACAGGGCCCTTGGTACCAGGGGTACCATTTACAAGGGACTTATCTGGGTGCCAGGGCTGTGCCAATTGTGGGAACAAACGTACAGTTTAGGGAAAGAACACTGGTGCTGGGGCTGGTTAGCAGGGTCCCAGCACACTTTCAATCATAACTAGGATCAATCAAAGGCAAAAGGTCAGGGGGTAACCATGCCAAGGAAGCACTTCCTTACAAAATGTATCACAAAAATGTACATCCAAATCAATATGTTCCTATCTTTATAAATAGCATGGTTTACTTCTCAAATATTTTTTATTCCTGGAGCTCTAAACAGAATGAAAAAATGATAATGAAAGGTTAACTTTTAAACGAAAATGCTTTCCAAGGCCTAAGAACTTTCACAGGACTCTCACTCAGCACCAGATTGGAAGGAGTTAAACCTCTGTTTTAATAATTGTGATACTTTGGACAGTTTACCACACAAAAATAACTTGCTGGTGAATAAAAAGCATGATGTTATTGCTAAATGTTAGAGTGCTGGTTTTCTTGACTCCACAAGGTTGAAGGGTTAGATTGTCTACACATCACACACAATGATCTATGCAATATCCTTCAAAATATCTATATGAAACATTTAGGCCTATGCTTATGTGCGGCCCAACCTGGCTTTTTCAAGAGCTTTTCGTTGACTTTCCCAAGGAAAACGTTTTAATATTAAATGGCTAAACATAATTATAATAAAGCATTATGTCCCAGAGCATAATGCGTTAACAGTGTTTACACAACGCCCCCACTTAATAAAGAATGCAATCGCGTGTTCACCAGTGGCGGCTGGCAGCTTTCGGAGAGAGGGGGGCGGGCGGGACACACACACACACTCATTCTTTCACACACAGACACGCACACACACGCACGCACCTCCATTAACAACATTCATACCATTCAAACATGCACACACGCACCAAACATTAATTTAAAAAGATCGCACACACTCATTCTTTCACACACGCACGCACGCACATCCATTAACAACACTCACATCACTCAAACATGCAGGAGCGCACCAAACATTCAATTTAAAACATTACACACAAACACACACACACACTTACCTTCAGCCTCCCGGTCCCAGGAGGGTTGGGACTGCTGCCTTCCCTCATTGGCTGACCCTATGTCAGCCAATGAGAGAAGGCAGCAGTCCCAGCCTCGTCACAGAGTGGGATGGGGTCAGTGAGACTGCTGACCCCACCCCACTCTGTGACGAAGTGTCACTGATTGACACTCGCCCTGGGCACTTCAGGGCTTAAACTGAAGCTCTCAGGGAGTATCAATTGGTGACGCTTTCCTCGTCACCCAGGGGAGGGCCTCGAGGCACCTTTGCTGAGCGGAGGAGGTCATGCCCATAGGAGCTGTGACCTCCTTAGCCCAGCAAAGTTCAGCTCAGGCAGCCAGGAGTGTGCGCAAATCGCGCATGTCTGCTCCTGGCTGTCTGAGCTGAACATAGAGAGTGTCTGTCAGGCTGACCTTTGTTCAGCCTGACAGACACACTTCATGAGGGGCAAAAGGTGGTGGGCGTGGCCCCTCCACCCTAAAGGACGGGCCGCCACTGGTGTTCACACTCCAGTCATTCGGAAAGAAAAAACGAAAAACACTTTGCCAATTATGTAAGTTTCATGTCAGTATGGCTCTTGATTTCCACTGTGGTTCAGACACCCTGTCTCCGTCTCCCCCTTGCCTCCTGTATTCTCGTTGCTTTTGAGTAGGTTTGTGGCGCCCTCTTACTCTACTGGGAATGAACATGCAGGTCAACAACTGGATAATATTTGCAATGCACACTGAGACAGTCAGTTCAATTCATCACTGTATTTGATTTAGATGTAGAAAATCATACAATCAAGAACAAGTCAGCTTGTGTATACACTTACCATTACAATTCATCATCAACATCTAAAATCCATAGCCCAGTTAAAAAACACACCCAGATAAAATCACAAAATCAAGAATTCCGATTTAAAATAGAAAGTTTGGTCAAATTGAGAACCAATGTGGCTGACAAAGGAAGCCACTTGCCGAGATCATTATGGTGTAACAGCATTTCCATCCACAGCAATGGGAAAAACATTAACAAAATTTGAGCTGAAACACCCATTCAAAAACCATGCTATGTTAAAACAGATTTTGGGTATGGATAGAAGCCGTAAGTATAGAAAAGCTGGTCTGGCCTGTCTTCTGTCTGTGGATAAAAAGTGGCCTTAAAAACCTATGGGGGAGAGTTCTGCATTTGGGACGGATAAGTGCTCAATACATTGTATCACAGTATGACAGTTGATCGAAGGTACAGGGCAGTAGTAATAACTTTATTTCGGCTAATAGCCATAAAAGTATCCAGTAAACACCATATCATAATTATACAATAGACCAGTTATAAAAGAAAAATAAACAAGGAGTACCACATAATACATTAAGAGACCCTGAAGTTTGAATAAATTATAGGATCGCATAGTTGTTAAAACAATACAAAACAGACATCAATCTTAAAATCTTAAAATCTTAAAATATTATGGGCCATTACGTCTTAATTCCAATCAGTAATCTGCTGCTACATTAAATAATTCTAATCTAAAATCAGTTTATTCAAATGCACAGTTATAGCAATTCTCTAGTTCTTATGGCCCATGCATTTTGCAAGTATCTTGCAACTGCAAAGACTACTTTCTCAGTTGTATCAGTTGCCAAGATGTGTAATTATGTATTGCATTCCCTTATCCCCACTGACCTGCATAGAGGAATGATCCACTTCTTCCTGGGGACCAAATATCTATGACAGAAAAACATGAAATGTGCGAGTGACTCTGGTTTCTCCTAGCAATGGTGACAAAAGGTCAGATTGCAATCCTCCGTACTCCATCTTGCAGTAAATGTCTTAAGTGGGAGAATCCCTAATCTAAATTTAATAAAGAGGGTTTTGGTGTAGGGAGGGTTTACATTATCCAGATAGGCCTCAAATTTAGGGCTACATTTATGATCCAGAAACTGTAGGGTCCTACTGCCTTTGGTTTTTTAGACCAAATTTGCACCAGAATAGTCTCCCAGTAGAACCTTGTTATGCGCACTTTAACTTCCTTGGTCAAATTGCGAGGATCTTTCCACACCTCCTCCAATTTAAGGAGTTTATTCATGTCTCTAATATATTTAAACCAAGGAATTTTTAATGCAGGGTCGTCCACTAGGAACTCGTCTGTTGCTGTTTGGTAGGTGGACAAGTATTCGGAAGTCCAAAGACGGACCCAATACATAAGAGGTCTTAGAGCAATTTCATTATGAACCTTGTTTAAAGCTAAGTCAAATCTAAGGGGTATGAGAGAGATACTCATCGGCAGCCGCAAGAAATTACGTATAAAGCGATTTTCTACCATCGTCAAACACCTAGAATTAGAGTGCCCCCAAAGCTCAGCACCATAAGTTGAAGCTGCCACTGCCGCTGCCGCTGCTTTGTAAACTGTAATAGCAGGTGAGATCTCCCCTTCCGAAATATTAGCGATTTCCTGCCTAAGAACCGACAAACTCTTCCCAATCTGTGCCGACCACTGTTGGTCATCTGCTAGTCTAACCCCCAGATAGTCAAATTGTCTAACTCTCTCTACCAGTTGGCTTGCTATAGTCATTGTCCCCCTAAATGATTTATGCGGGTTAAAAGCCATGAACTTTGATTTAGTTGGATTTATTTCGAGTCCTCTCCTGGAACAAAAATTAAAAAAAGCATCAAGTTTATTTTGTAGGCCCATTGGGGTTCTTGAAATTAATAAAGTATCATCCGCAAACATTAAAATGGGGACAGGGGCTCCTGCTAACTTTGGAGCATCATGGTTACAGTGCATCAGCTGGTCCACCGCACCGTTGAAAAAGAGATTAAACAATGTGGGGGCTAGGACACACCCCTGTCTGACCCCCCTGTTGACAGGTATAGCTTCTGTTAAATCACCGCTTTGAGACCAACGTACCTGAGCGTAAGTCCCCTCGTGAAGGTACCTAATCAATCTCAATAATTCTTTATTGAGTTGGTAGGTCTCCAGAACATTCCACAATAAGTCCCCTGGGATCATATCAAAGGCAGCTTTTAAGTCGATAAAAGCCACATACAAGTGGCTCTTATTGAGTGACAGATATTTCCAGCAAAGGAGATTGAACCTAAACGCCTGGTCTATTGTGTTCACTGCTCTCCTAAATCCTGCCTGGAAGTCGGAAAGGATATGAGAATCCTCTATCCATGTCTGTAGTCTGTTCAGTACCTGTTTGCAAAATATTTTTTGGCTGACATCAATTAAACTTATTGGCCTATAGTTAGTTGGTTCGACCCTTGGCCCTTTCTTAAAAATAGGGACTATAATTGCTCCTTGCCATGTGGGGGGAAATCCACCACCCCTCAGTATCTCATTACTGAGCGCATTTAAATATAGAGACCAAGTAGTCGGTCGAGACAAATATAAATCACCTGGGATACCATCTAGCCCAGGGGCCTTCCCTTTACTCACTGATTGGAGAGCCAAAGTTGTTTCTTTTAGAGAAAAGAGGTCCAAATCAAATTTAGATGGTATAACTGACCCAACAGTTGGTGTGTGAGAAATAAAGGGCCCTCTGCATTTTGGTAGAGGAACAATAGTATTACTAATTTGAGCTGCTCTATATAGATTTTTGAAATGTGACAACCAAGTTTCTGGCTGGATTACATACAGGGTAGTTCTCCACAATTTGGTAGCAACCTTTACCTGTCACTAATTTCCAAAACAGTTTAAAGTCCTTCTCATAGAGTGCATCTACCAACCCGTTCCAATATTTGGTTTCCCACTCTTTTTTAGCATTTTTCAATACTGTTTTGTACGCAGTCCTGGTTGCTCTTATCTCTCGACAATTCCCTGCCTTCAGTGCTCCCAGTAACTGTATTTTGGCCTGACGGCAGGAGTTAGAGAACCACCTCAATGTTCTGTCCCCAGTTTCTACCCGCCTCCTTACTACCTGAAGGTTTGGTCTTAACCGATTGATCAAAATGCTGTGCAAATTAATCAGATCAACCGGTACGAGATCAATATGCTTCAAGGGAAAAAGTGTCGATATGACTATTTTGTAAATTAATAAGTGAAAATGTGCATCATCTTCCATCAGTTCGCATTTCACATTTTTTATAGTCATTTGTCATGGTTAGGGCATTACCCTTAACCCACTTTGTCAATGTTTTACAATTGAATGAGGTACTCGAAAAGAAGGTACACAGAGCTTGGTGGTCACTGTCATCGCGTGGAAGAACGACCATATCAATTAGAGATTTCCAGAGCGCATCATCTACTAGGACATAATCTAGGCGGCTCGAGTATGGGCCTCTCCTATATGTAGGCAACGCCGGGGTGTCTGACTTCGTGTTCCCATTTACTATTCTTAGCCCCTTTGCTTTTATTAGATCCTCTAATAGGTCTAATGCTCCCCCTGCTTTCTTAGTTATGACCTGGGCCGGCCCAGATCTGTCCCATGGATCTGCAAACTGGGTTCCTTTTTGCTGATGGTCATCTTTGCAGTTCAGTTGCATATTATAATCTCCTGCAACAATTAAGCCCTGCCCCCCTGGTAAACAATTCAAGAGGTCTGTAAGCATATTTATCAAAGCAGTCTGAGACCTTTGGAGGCCAGGTCTAACATATATATTTACAAATACTATACGAACAGGCCCCCTTGGACTGCTAAGTTTGACCTCGACAGCTAGTATGTCCCTAGTGGGGGTATATGGCTCCTTTGCCTTTGGGAACAGATCGTGCTTTAGACAGATTATCAAGCCCCCTGATGCCCTGCCAGATGGTGATGGAAGCGCAGCCTTCTGAAAGGTCCAATAACCTGCTCTGTTAATAAAAGAAGGGGCCCATGTCTCCTGCAATAAGATAATGTGATGTTGGTCTATAAAGCTGCACCAACCAGGGTTAGTTATTTTTTGAAGCACACCTGCCACATTCCAAGATAAAAACTTAATTAGTAGATCAGTTCCATCCCCCATAATTTGCAGCTTCTCTTTATTCTCACTTAAGTAGGGTGTTGCTCCACAGTCCATCTCCTCTGCTTGGTCATTACAATGTATTCTTGGCTCTACTCCCAGGATACCCAAAGACTGGTTACTTAGCATACAGGGGTCCAAAACCATTTTGCTGGGTATATCATCTCTCCCATCCTTCACTATGGGGGCTTTACGTCAATCCATGGTTGAAATTGGACTGCTCCTATAATCCCGTCTTGAAGTACATGTGCTGGGGGGCATTGGGATGTTGTGTTTCTCTTTAAAAAACAAATTAGCCATTGATTGGGGGATTGTTTGAACAAGGGACACTTGGGATGAAGTACCAGGTCTCGATCTTTGATCAAGCGCCAAGAGACCCTTTATTAGGCTCTGGATGCTCAATTTCAGCCCTGTAAGGTCTGTTCCTGAGCATTCTCTTGAGTATCTCTGGACAGTTGCTATATCATCCCTTATAATGGACCTACACTTCTTTACCCCCCTTATCCAGTGAATTACTTTATTTTTGAGTGAATCCCCTTGTTCCTTTAGTCCGTAATTTAGCTTAGGGACGTTCGTCAGGTATACATCATAGTGACTATGCTTAGTCTGGCTTATTGGGGCACTTCGTGGGGGATCTATAATACTATTATCTGAAGATTCGTTTCTGTGCACCTCCTGGTTAGCCCCTTTTCTCCAGTTTGTGTCACGTTTATTTAAATCGGCCACAACAGGAAGTGCACTTTCTTCCCCTTGGGAGCTTTGCGTTGCCACTCCAGCCCTCTTTGCCCTATGTTTTCCTGCCATAAATGTTTCACCTGTGGGACTCAGGTTTAGAAGAGGATTTCCTTATACCCCCAATTACGGCAGATATGCCGTCCAGCTTCGCATATATCATGTGGCTGAAGGATGTAAGATACTCTCTGAGACTCAGTATTTCAGCTCTTATTTGTACTAGCTGTGCCTTGACAGGGTATTCCCCCTGGGTGGCTAAGTGCGTTAGTGGCTCCTTGGCTTCCCTTAGCACACTCCTCTCTGGGCTAGAGGGTGCCAAGGAGGCAAGAGGTAAAAAACTATTAGAGCAGTTTATAAGGGGGGAAACACTATCCTGCTGACTAGGCAAGCTCAATTTGGGGCTCTCTGTTGGATTGGCCGAGACTTCTGGCATAATAAGTTCTGAATGAGGTCCTTGTGATGACGGTAACAGCAACTCTCTGTTCACAGGGGTAAAAAAGGATTTTATGTCGTTAGTTGCAGCAGTGATCCCTTTCTTAAGAGACTTTGAGGGCTTAGTAGCTAGCAAGCTTTCTACTTCCTCTATTAGGTCATCAATTTGAGTCAATGTACAGTTTTCAGCAGCATGTTGAGGTACTTTCTTCTCCCCTCCCAGCCCAGTAAGGTTACCACTAGCTTTCCTTTTCCCCATCCCAAGTAGCTTGTTGAAATCCCTCAAGTTAAGTAACACGAGGAAAAGGCCAAGGGAACACAATAACAAGTTTATAGGGGGTAAATCCCACCCCCAACAGCCACAGACAGAATCCGGTCTTTCAGGAGCTCGAGATAAAATTTGTAGGGACTTAGTCCCACCTCCGAAGATCACAGACAGAAAACCAGCGCTTGTAATGTAAGCACAACGTCAAGTATATAGGGATTTGGGTTTGCTCCCAGTGACAGTAGGTAAATCCTGCTCTTTGATTTGCTTTACGTAATCTAAGAGTTAAGCTCAGTCATGTAAGCAGCAGAAAGATGAGCATCTTTTATTAAAAAAACACTAAAAGAGTACCTCCTAACAGCCACGTGCCTGTACGTCACCAGATCAAAGGCCTTAGTGAAAATGTCAGAGGGGGGGCCCTGCCCTGCCTCTTCTTGGCAATGACGGGCAAGGACGGCCCCGCCCTTGGCCCGGGCTTCGCCCGTGCGCTGCCAGCGCGCGTCCCGCGAGCGGGAGCGTGAAAGTAGAATTTAAAGGGCCTCCTGGGCTGCCCCTCCTCCTGCGATGCCAGCCGTAGAAACGCGCTCCCCGTGGAGCGGGAGCGGGAGCGCGAGAGTAGAATTTAAAGGGCCTCCTAAGCTGCCCCTCCTCCTGCGATGCCGGCCGTAGAAACGTGCTTCCCGTGGAGCGAGTGCGCGAGAGTAGAATTTAAAGGGCCTCCTGGGCTGCCCCACCTCCTGTGATGCCGGCTGTAGAAACACGCTTCCCAGGGCAGTAAGTTGGTTATTTTTTTCCAAGTACTTTTTGTGAACAGCACCTGATGAAAGATACCCCGCCTAAAAATCTCAGTAAGCGGCGTTAGAAATTAGACATCTCGAAAAGGAGATATGGTTCCATATCCATCAATGACTTTACCAAAATATACTGACGAAACGTTTGTTTGGAGAGAGCAGAGGCCTCCCTCTTGGCTGCCACCCTAAGTCGAAAGGCCTGCTTTAACCAAACCACGTAATTTTTCACGATGCTCTTGGGGTTAAAAATAGATCTGATCTCCCAAGAGCTTTAAAGTTTTCTCTCAGATAGTGCAGCTAGGGTATACATGACTTGTCATTCAATTTAAAAACCGTCGCTAATAGCCAGCCTATTGAGACTTAGCTCCTCCTTCAGCCAAAGTAAAATAGGGTGCAAATGGATACAATCTGAGATGTAACTCATACCAAGCTCTTTGTGTGCCATCTCTAAGGGGGTACCTTGACCCACACCTAAAAGCCTCCTTAGAAGTTTATTTTCCTCTACTAAGATTGGATCAGTGTTGGCATAGCCCCATATATCACAATCAAAGGTGGACATGGGGATGCACTTAGCTTTATACACTTCTAATAAAGTTTTGACTAGCTTTTGTTCCAATCAAGAAGAAAAGTAATATAGGCTAGCAGTGGCCTCTTAACCACTATGTTTCTTTAAACAAGGCTGTCAGCTAGGACCAGGATCTATGAGAATGCCTAGGTAAGTGAAAGTATCCACCTTGGTTAAGGCCTGACCCTGCACTGAAAAGCTAGACGTTTTAGTGCTTCTGGGGCCCATGACATGAGATTTCTTAAATTCAGTTAAAAGGTCCAGGGTATCCATAAAATCAAGAGGCTTCTGGTGGTGTGCGCAATCAAAAATGCATCGTCTGCGTATAAAAGGGAAGGAATCAATCACCCTCCAGCTCTTGGGACATCTACACCCTGGGCAGAAAGCACCCCCTCTAAACAATGAATATACATAATAAACATGAAGAGCGCCAAAATGCATCCCTGACGAACACCCCTTTTTAAATAAAAATGCCTGGTGCATTCCCCATTATTTCCAAATCTGACCAACCCCATCAGACCACAGTGCAGATCCCTTAAAAAGGCAATCAGGGTAGGTTCCCCCCTCATGCACTCAAGCTCTGCCCTGATTCTGTCTCTGTTAACCTTATCAAATGCAGAGCTGAGGTCCATGAAGGCGAGAAGTATAGACCCCTTTTTAGAATGGGTGTATTTATTAATTAAAAGGTGCAAGTTAAGGTTCTGCTCCACTGATCCTCTACCAGTCCTAAACCCTTACTGGAGATCATACAGTATATTGTAATCTGCCCAATGTGTGAGTCTCACCAGAATGATTAGACCAATGATTTTGACCTCAGTATTGATTAACGAAATAGGTCTGTAACATGCTGGGTTATCCTGTCCCCCTATTTAAAAACTGGCACTATACCTGAATGACACCAGGCCTCTGATAAAGAGCTACCAATGGATGCATTAATGTGAAGTGTAAGAAGAGGGGCCCATAGGTCCACTAGGAACTTAAACAAGTTTCCTGGAACCAAATTCCCACCTGGAGCCTGACCAGATAGGAAGTACAAAATTGGATCTCTCACCTCTTCCCAGTAAAACTTAAACTTGGCACCCTCAGCTACAACTGGATTAGGCAGTTCTAAGTCCTCACCATGATATAAAATGGTAAAATGATTCATCCAAGCCTGGGCTGGGACAATTGTTGTCTGGTTGGATAGCTGATCCATTTTTAAAAATGGGTGGTTTACAACCTTCCAGAACATGACACTGTCCCTCATAGCAGTAGCTGTCAGAAGGTTCTCCCACAACTCTTACTTCAGATCAAGCTTCCTAATTTTTAGGATTTCTCTATATATGGCTCTATGTCGTTGCACCTCACAGCTATCTTGTGGGCTTTTTCTTAGGGATACTTGAGCGCCTTATGTGCTCTAGTGTAGTTCTTATCGAACCAACCCCCTGGTGCTGGACTACTTGGCAGCCCAGGGTTGGTAAGAGCAGACTTAATATGGTCACATAACATGCCAGAAGCCCTTAGAATACTGTATTGAGAGGATTCTACGTCCAGACAGATCTGAAGGCAGGATGAGGCCAACTTGGCATTAAGAACCTCTGGCTTTACCAAGTCCCACTTCAGTCTCCGTCCCTGATCTCTGGAACTTTTATAAAGAAAGTGCTAATTCACCTGCTTCTTATGCCAGTGAAAGCTAGCAAAGAGGGGGCTATGGTCACTGGGAATATTCCAGTTCACTGAGAATGTAATCAGGGAGAAATGTAAACCAGCTGAGACATGGATGTAGTCAATAAAGGAACCAGTATTATGACATTTGAGTGTTGGGGCACAGTTTTCTGACACCACATCACTTACATTTAAGAGATCACTCAGATTATAATTAAGAGATATATCATTCATCAGGCACCCCTCTACCGTATGTTTGAGATGAACTTGATCCTCATTACCATCCTCCTAGTCCTGCATATCAATCTCTGCTGGAGTGAATTTTAAAATCACTAAGAATCATTAGTGCATAATATTTAGTGGAATGTGAGGTTAAAAAAGAATTTAAGAACTGTCTTTGCATTATTAATACATTATCTGTATCTTTCCCATGAGTCTCATTGTATACATTATTGCACAATAAGCCAAGGTTATTAGCAAATCGGAGAAGAACCACATGAATATGGGGAAACTTAGATGAAACCTCTTCTACATTTTTAATCAAGTTTAGTTAGACAAAATTCGATAAACATCCCCTTACTCTTCCGCTGGATGATGCGAGCGCACTGGCAGTAAAGGTGCCAGATTGACACCCACTGACATTCCCCACGTTTCTGGCAGTCACATAATGTCCGAAAAAGTGAGCGTCTTAAACCGTTCTGGGTCATCAAGTTTCCCTTGTACCCGGCAACATTCCAGCTTAAAACCTTGAGTTTCCTATCTTTGTAAGGCACTTTCAACAATTCCTTATTAACATTTACCACCACCAGTCAGTCAGTTTTGATCATTGAGCCCACTCAACAACTTCTATCAATTGGACAATGGGATGTTAGGATCCTGATTCCAACTGTCAGCAGGATCACTCATGGGTGTAACCCCATGGCAAGGCTTCCTCTGGCTGTTCTGTCCCAAATTGACAGGCTTGTTAAAAAACCTAAAGTCAACACTGAGATTCTACTAGGGATTACTGGACCACGCTGGGAATTAGTTAAAAAAGATCTAGCCCTATGAGCACTGCAGAGATTCACAAAAATACAATCCTCTGCCCAGAGTTTTGGGGCATTACCTATCCATCCCACTCTCCTAACCATTGTGATTTCATCAAATAGCAACTATCAATGAAGAGCACTCTACTAGCAAGCCAGTGAACTACCTTATTTTTAAGTTGCTGAAAGCTTTCATGGGCAGATTGCTATAAGGGTAGAACATTAGCTAGGACCAGGACATAAGGGGTGCAAGCAGGAGGGAGCTGGAGAAAAATAGCAGAGGGAGAGGGACCCACTGTCAGGAAAACTATTGCCAGTGTTGTTAAGTTCTTCCCTCAGCAAAAACGATTCCCCTTTTCCTTGTACCCACGTTGGTTGCAGCAGCGTCCTTCCCTCCAGCTGTTTCTCTCTGGGAGCTGTGCACTTCAACTGTCATCCTGAGGAGAATGAGCAGTGTTTCTGAGGCCCTTCGTTTCATAGAGAATTCTTCCAGTTTTGATTAATTAATTCTTTTTCTTGTTACGGTGAGCACACAATCTACTTTTTCCCTTCCGGAGAAGCTGAATTTCTTCCTTCTTCCAACAACTGGCTATCGGCTTTCTGAGGAGAATTCGTTTTGGCTTAACAGAACTTCAAGCAACTGCAGTAAGGAATCCTTTTGTATGATTTCCAGACTTGCCAATATATATATGTACTTATATATTAAAAAAACATCTTCACCTTGCAGACTTGCCAGTCTTAGAGACAAACCTCAGTGCTCAGACTAATTCCTAGAGACTGTGATTGAGAAAACTGAACCTTGATAAGGAGGTTTTGTTTCCTGTAAAAGACATTAGTGGATTGTATATTTGTGAACTTTTAAACTGTTCTCCAGAGAACCCTCGATACCTCTGACTCCTGGAGCAAAGAAGATATTAAGTTAACATTGTTCTCTTAGAGAGAGGTTAGTCTCTCAAAAGATCCAGGTTAGGAGAACAATAGACTTGGGTGAATGTGGATGGCTGAACAGTTGAATGCACAGTAGGAATGTACTTATCTATGCTCTTATCACACGACTGCAGGTCCTTCCTTTAAAGAAATCCCAATAAGAAGAAAGGTGCAGGTTACAGAAGCACACACTGAATATCCTATCTTCAAGTGGGAAACAGAGGCTGGAACTGGGTCTGGAGGCAGTTTCTCTTTTTCCATTCCCATTCCCCTTCGCCCCTTGCGGATGCAAGGTTCAGATAATCAGTTAAAGTCTGAGGACGCATCTGTTGGAGGGAGTTGGGTCATCTGCTCCTGTGGAAGTTTGATTTATTGGGTAATCTCCTGACACCTCCAATTGCCCCTTATGGTGTTTGTTGCGCATACCTTTGTATCTCAGAGTCTGAGGCCAAAGCACGAGAGAAAACCCTGGCCTCTAGATCTACAACAAAGGCGGTAACCCACTGCCTGTGCACCCCTTTCCATTACAAGGGAAGTAGATGCATTGCAAAAATGGGGAAAGAGAGCCTACATGTGGAATTACCAGCAAAACCCTGTGAACCAACATTGCTAAAATCTGCGGGGGCATCCAGATGTTGAGGGAGGGTGTGAAGTATTATTGCCTGCTTCACCAGTGGTAAGTGTCTGACCAAGATGGAGATTAGTCAGGGTGCTCGAGGAAGTCGATGTTTTTATCATAATACTATCTGTGTGTTCCCTAAGAAGCTCCACAGCTTTCCCTAATGTGTCTACTCTTTCCTCAAGCATGATAAACCTGTGACCTAAATTCTCAAGAGCAGACAGAACTTTAGTTTCCAAGTTAACAAACAAATCCTGTATAGAACTGTCCCCCGAAGCAGCAGTCAAATGCTTCCTTTTCTGTCTTTCAGTGGACTTATTGCTAGATGGTGGAGCATGCAGAGTAACCCCCTGTTCACTTTCAGGCCTCGTCCCCCCAGCCATCCTTCCCCGTCTGACTGGTTTGGCAAGTTCATGGTCGCCTGGGCTTCGATATTGAGAGGGCCATTCAGGGGTTGCAGGGATTGAACATCCATGGAGGATCAGATGTTAGATCAATCCTTAGGCTCATAGGTCGTTCTCGAGTCTTTTCCTCAGACTATCCCCTTCTTCAACAGTTAAATCGGTGCCCTGGCGTAATTAAGTCAGTTGTTCCTCCACACAAATGACTTCTTCAGTAAGTGCAGCAAAACTGTAGAAGCACGAATAAGATTCAGATGCAGATCACATTTCCCCACAAATCAAATATGCAATCACTTACTCCTTTCTCATGTTCTTACCCCTGTGTCATAGTGGATTGGAAATCAATATTTAGTCCTTTGTACTTCCTTCAGCATGAGATTACTGGCTCAGTAATACCATAGATGAAGGCCTGTGGTGATTATGCGTGACTTCAGTGGCAGCCGCCGAGGGAGTTGAGCACAGCTTGTGTCTTCTCTAAATAAGACTGTGGTAATCTGGTGTCACTGGACAGGCACTGGCACCACTGTGTGGGCACTCTTGGCAGTTGTAGTCCACTTTTATTCACATTTTCTAGACAATGATGTGAATCAATTGTCCCAAACTTCAGAACTGATTTAGTGTGGTTCTCTTTCAAGTGTCTATCTGAGGCTGCTTTACGGAAACAGGCTGTAGTTTGGGTTGTTAAAATAATAATGTTGGCATATAGAATGTTTTCCAGCAGGATTCTAACTGGGACAGTTATTGTGAGGAGACAGCCAGGTGAGACGTAGGGAACGTTGGTGTGCTGTATACTACTGGATAATAAAGCCTCCTTTTACCCACATTGTGCATAAACCCGCCCTTACAATGTGGCAACGAGGAGACCACTCTGACAGCACACAGTGATCAGTCACAAACCCAAGCGAAGTGAACAGAAGTGAGGGGCAAAGGTACAGAGAAAAGTATGTGCGGACTGGTATGCGCAGCGATCACTACAAGACTGTCTAGGCTGTGTGTATAAGCCTCCTGTGAGAGAGTAAATTTAAGCTATGGCCCCACTTGAATTGGTTACATTTAGAGTTGCAGCTGTGTACAGCAGCAAATGCGCTTGTGCATTACTTACTGCGTGAATCTTCATTTATGAGCAGCACAGTCTGATGGCACGGTGAAGAAACTAGAGAATAACTTTAAGGATGATTTAAACATTATAGTGGAGAGACACACAATTTGGACCTGGATGAGGAGAAGGTGAAAGTGGAATAACAAGGAAAAAGCAAGTCCAGGTATGGCCATTTCATGAAGGTCAAAGAGGTGGAATTTCAGGTGGAAGACCAAGAAATCGAAGGATTTTAGGGGGGGAATTTCTGTGTTTTTCCCCATGACCACAGTGGTGCATGGTTCTTAGAATTCGGTCAAGGTAAAAAATGGTAGATGGTGGTTCAAAAGAATTGTTGCCAAGGTGAAGAATGATGCAGTAGCATCCATGCATGCATGGAGTTGGCTTTAACAGTGGTTGGAATTATGATATTTCTGTTGGTTCTTCTGAATCCCAGGCTGGGATTGCTGTTTAGCCAGAGAGTCAGGAGCATTTCTAGGATTGTAGGATCAGGTGTTCCTGTGGAGACCCCAAGATGTGATCTCAATGATTTTGAACCAGGGGTTACAGGTACGCATTTTAAAAGCATGAGAGTCAAACCCAAAAATTTGAATGACTAGGGTAGGGTAACCATCTTTTCCCTTCCAGGTTTTGTGTTTTCAGAATGTTTAAATAAGTATTTTACATACATATCAATGACTATGTGGTCTGGTAACCATCTTTTTTTCTAGGTTGTCTGCTTAGAACATTAACATAAGTCATTCGATTTTTATTGCTTATGGATGTTAAATTTGGAAACATTTTCTTTATTGTATTATGTGATAAAGTTCATGCATATGCTGTTTATAGTTTTCATTATATACAGTTATTTTGATTTGTTTTTTTGTCATTTTTGGTTTAACTTCATTGATAGTTTTGCATGTTATTATGCTAACATATTTTGTTAATTTTGATATATATATATGTGTATATATATATATATATATATATATATATATATATATATATATATATATATATATGATCCATCAAACGGTCCACATTGTAGCGTGCAAATTCACATGAGGAAAGGGCCATTCCCCTACAATCTCCAAAACCAAACAATTGTGAAGCAATTGACTCGTTGCACTCCAGGAGAGTTTATTACTTAATCCAAAAGTGTGCTCCAACGACACCACCAGCGCGTTTCGACCTCTCGGTCTTGTTCACAGTTTAGTACACTTTTGGATTAAGTAATAAACTCTCCTGGAGTGCAACGAGTCAATTGCTTCGCAATTGTTTGGTTTTGGATATATATATATATATATATATATATATATATATATACATATATATACATATATTTATATATATATGACTTCAGTATAGCTGTCTGAAGTCTTAAGCTGTGTCTTTATCTGACACTATTATTACAGTTTATTTATGGAAGAAGGTGTGATCAATGGGCCCATCTTTATTTCCCTTGTTCCAATTGTCTACAACAATATATGCCAGTTCTTTCTTTGCTCCTATACAATAATTACTTTATATAAAAGGACCTGGATAAATAGATATGCAAGGCCAGATGAGACTGGACAAACATCTTCCTGTCTTCTGTAATCTTATACACCTTATTTAGGGGGTTATTCTAACTTTGGAGGAGTGTTAATCCGTCCCAAAAGTGACGGTAAAGTGACGGATATACCACCAGCCGTATTACGAGTTCCATAGGATATAATGGACTCGTAATACGGCTGGTGGTAAATCCGTCACTTTTCCGTCACTTTTGGGACGGATTAACACCTCCTCCAAAGTTAGAATAACCCCCTTAGTCTCCATTTCTGCCTTTGCTCCAGGTGCTTTAAACTCCCAGTGTGGTTGCATATACAATGCCAGAGCAAAAACGAATGCATTTTCTGATGAACAAAAAAGCAGGTTTCAGATCTGGAAACTGGTAGGGAGGGATGGAAGTCTCGGAAGGGAAACAGGGCAGCACCTCCAACCCTTGAGTGTAAAACCCATGTACTCAGTGGAGGCTAGCGAAACTGAAAATTGGTGGGGTTTAAATGCCTCTCCAGAATTGTACAAAGCAAATGCACCTCTTCCAGGGAGTGGTTTTTGAGGCTTTCCCTCAGAAAACATTTTTTTAAAAAGGGGCAAGATAGTGCATTTTAAAACACGTTTTGCTAAAGAAATTGGACACAGGAAATTCTTACTGGACATGTCAAGGAAAGAATCAAATGCAAGGAAACCCCACCACCACAGACATCAATAGAGCGTGTTGTAGAACTATATGAAATTAATGAGTAGCACAGACCCCAGCAGTAAGGACAACAAAGTAGGTGAGAGTTTACCAGAAAGCACAACATAAACTCAGCAAGTTTCAGTTAAATGGTAAAACATGTTTAACAAACATTGAAGAGTTTATACTCACAGCACACAAGTACGTATTTCATTCTCATTGTCAATAGAGATGAGACTTAGAAAATATTGGTCAAAGATAACTTTAGTCAAGAGTATAGAGAGTCAGGTAAGGAGTCTTGGGAACAGAGCAATAAACACACACTTTGGGAAGGAGTTTAATGTTTTTTCAAAGATCTGTTGGAATTACAATAAGGGGAACCTAGAGAAGAGGTCAGTTTGAGGAGGCAATTGGTATTTCTGTGAAAGTATATTATTAACTTTGTAGTCGGTGACTTGTTATTGGTTTTTAAGATAATATGTATGAAGTTAGCATGTTGTGACTATATAAGGGGCAGCTTGCAAGCAGTTATTTGAGATCAGCTTTTCAGCTCTATGGAGGTGGCTAGTCTCCTGGCCGTTGTGATTAAACCTACTTTTGCATTTCCTCTCTTTATTCCAGTTTTCGTTCAACATCACTTTAAAAATATTCATATACTTGACACTGTGCTCCCCACTGTTTGCAGCCAGATAAAATAATGTAATCCCATCCCGTGATGAACTTTAAAAAAAATGACACTTTCTAATAATTTAAGCCACATCTTTGATTGAATTTTATATATTCGATGAAACCCTTAATAGTGTGCTCGGAAAATAAGCAGCATGCACCTCTTTGAAAGGTGAGAGTGAATATGGCTGGACTTGTGCTTTCTTAATGGCTACTTACCAGCTATTAAAAAGTGCTTTGCCACTCAGCTTGCCTTCATGATTAGAATGGTTTTGCATTTCCATCTTCTGTTCTTCTAAAACAAATCACAGTTTCTGACTGAGAGAAAAGAACGACTGAATGTCGATTGCTGCTGGATTGATAGAGAAGTAGCAGAATAAATATGGGACAAAGTACACCCTACCGCACATTATAAGGATATTGCACATCACAGAGGAGTTTCATTACTATAAAGAGGAAGGAGACCAGAGGCTGAGTTTCTTTGTAAAGTTGTGGATCTCCGAGGTGACTTGCAATATCCTTATCATGTATCACAGAGGGTACTTTATTCCTTATAATTACTTGTCACGCTTTCCCATGAACCACTTAAATCCTGGGTGCGTAAGTCTTTCATATGAAAGAGAGAGCATGTTTGCAAACATGAGGAATGAACATAGAATTTCAAGTGCAAAATAAAAACACATTGAAAAAGCTGTTAAATGCTTGTTGAAAAAATATATTAGACTCACTTAAATAAGAGCCACTTTTGGTTTAAAAAAAAAAGGTACAGTAGCTTGGAATGTGTAGAAACAAGCCGAAAGATTCTAACTTTTCTATAATTACCTAAGGAGTGCAAAAAATAAACATGTTGCCATAAATATCTTCTTTCTGCTTGCCACAATTCAGCTAGAAGAAGGAGCAGAAGAAAGAAAAGCAACCATTAATTTCCCTAGGCTGCTGGCACTGGCATCAGGCACTGTGATGGCAGAACTCAACTAAAACAAGTCCTTACAGTTGAGCAGCTGCGTCATTTCTTTACAGGAGGTGAATGGGTGTGTCGCAAGTCGCCTATTGTAAATTAGACAGTTTTTGATACAGGAATTGCAGAATCCCATTCATTTTAAATATATAATGTCTCTGTTAGTCACTCGAGTGTAACAGTGTCTTCAATAGACAGTATATCTGCACTCTCAGACTTGCTTTTCAATCATATTCTTTATGAAAGAAATGTGCACCCAGACCTCTCATCTAAATGAATGCATTTCACACATTGCATTGAGATTAAATATCTGACAATTTGGGGGGTGGGTGTCTTTCTATTTAAGTTCGATGCTGCAGCCTGTAGCTCAATTGTCACTCCCAGTATAACAGGAAATACCGTTGCAGCATTGACAGCAAAGGTGATGCGACAAAAAGGGAACCAAAAGAAATCCAGCTGAGCTTAATCCTGAGAATTTACATATGGACAAATATTAAACCTGAATAAATCGTAGTCTGTGCATTAATAAAGTTCATATTATTAAGAACGTTGATACACCTTCAATGTGTTTCTAGGAAGTATTATAAGGGGGACCTGAGACAGAATGACCAAGAGATGAAAATTAATACGATAGTTACAATATTGTTTAATTTTTCATTAGCCAGCATGTGCAGGAAAGGGTGGGTCTGGGCTGGCCATGGAAGGTGGGAGGAGGAGAGAGTGCACCTAAGGGCGCTTGTGTCTTTGGCCGGCGGTCTCAGGCCGGCCAAACACACATGGACACTTAGGTTTCTCCAGCCAGGCTGTGTTAAACATCAGTGCTGAAGAAACTTCAGAGACCCCAGGGCCGTGTCTGAGTGCAGTCCGAACTGCTCAGCCCAATTCTGACTCTGCTTTCATGCTAGCTTTAGCATGAAAGTAGCATCAGGATTGCTGGAGAGTCTGTACTGGTGCCCCAGTGAATGCTGGGACACCAGAAGAGGAGCGAAGCGGCAGGAGGCGGCAGGAGTCGGCACGAGCCGCAGATAAAGTTAAGTTCTCTATTTCTTTTTTTTAAAAATTGTTTTCCTCTGTCCCAGTTATCCGTCCCAATCCCCTCCTTGACATTTGCGGTGGTCGCCGCTTGGCTATACAAAACATCAAGAGGTGCACACACAACAGTCGTCAGAGGACAGAACCTACACCCAAAAAGATCTGGCACTAGGGCTCGTGAAAGTCTATGGCAGAGCAGCAGTTGCTCTGCTTATTCCATACCAACTATATGAAGGGATGCAAGTTGTGTTCACGAAATGTTGGGTTAGTAAAAATCAGTGCCGGTAAGAACGCATTCACAATTATCCTCATCCTATGCACACATGAGGTACATGTTGAAAAGATTAAGGAAACAAAGCCTTAGAAAAGTATGTTTAAGTCACCAACGAGCATGAATACCATGCACATAAACATACCATTGACGCAATGTGTACTTTCTGCACACAGTCTACTACTTGCATGTACTTGATTTGACAAAGTGTTGTTAGTTATGTCGATCCTTATGTGTGGTTTAAGCATAACACACACTGTAGTGTTTTCTCTAACCTCTATTAACAGTCCCATGTGCATATTGTGATCAATGTTGCTGTAGTTGCTTGAATTCAATGGACATTTTTATATAACTTTTATGGAGTACAGGACACCAGAAATAAACATTTTCACAATAGTTCCTGGAAGCTTAAAGTAAAATTGTAATTTCAGTTGTTTCTAAATTTGAATTGGTTGCTCTTTCCTGAGAGACCCTGATAAACAATGACTTCCAGAAAGCACTCGCTAAAAGAGTGCTGCATTTTAGTGTCTGCACAAAAATATCTGAGAAAAAATAATTTGTGGACAAAATATTGTGTCAAGAATATCAAGGACAAAAATATTGTGAAGTTCAGTTTCTATGGGTAAGCAAACCAACTATACTTAACTCCACACATACATACCTTGACGATATACAGGGCCTGCTTTAGGGCGGTGCGTTCGCACTGGTTGCAGACCTAGACTGAAGGGTGCACTGTCTTTAGCAATGATGTACGAAACTTGCGATTTAAAAGCAGCTGTTGAAAAGTTCCTTGTACATCCAGCTTTCAGGAAGCAATTCAAATGTCAAGATACCTCTTGTAAAAAATGTTCCTGTTAGGGAGAGAGATGGGAGTTTTGTCTAGCGGCAGATTTGACTCGTCATAAAGTAGTGCAGACGGTT
Source organism: Pleurodeles waltl (assembly GCF_031143425.1). Classification (NCBI taxonomy): domain Eukaryota; kingdom Metazoa; phylum Chordata; class Amphibia; order Caudata; family Salamandridae; genus Pleurodeles; species Pleurodeles waltl. The sequence goes on from NC_090437.1 coordinate 172,764,633, forward strand.
AGTATGCCTGCTTCACAGAACAGAACTATATTTTATGTGGATAGCTGAGTGGATAAGTAAATCCAGTCTTTACAAGCACTTTAAAAATGTGTGTAAGCGAGATGCTATGGAGTGATGAGGGGCACATTTGCCAGTGATTGTGAGTGAATCCAAGGAGGTATTCAAGGGGTGAGGGTGCCAAAAAAGACTGTCGCACAGGGCGCCATCAGTGCTAAAGCCGGCCTTGAGATATATATATATATATATATATATATATATATATATATATTCTCAGTATTTTGATCCTTGATGTTTATGACACAATATTCTGTCCACACAATATATGTTACCTCGATATTCTGTCAGACATCACAAGTTAAGGAGATTCTGAGACCCAGGGCACACCCCTTGCATCTCCCTTGTGTGCTGTGCCCATGTTGGCTCTGTGGCAGGGACAGAGCTCTGTAATAAGACCTGCCAGCACTGCAGGATGCTACAGAACAGCAGGTCATAGAATCGTTTTTGGGACGCCCCGAGCAAAGCGCATTTTTGTAACTGAGCCACGAGTCGATGACAGCTTTGACTAAAATAAATGTTTCTCAAAATGGTAATGTCTGGAGTCGAATGTTATTCAACCATCCTCTGTGTTCCTATTCATGGATCACATTCCTCTGTTGGCTTTTAGGAACACATACACTCTCCAAGATTCATAGGCCATCGAGGGAGAAATCAAAACACATAAACATTATCATCGTATCAAAATGGTTGAAACCACACCAACCCACCCAACCACCACAATACCCAACCCCGCCATCTACAAAAGGCAGAAACCTGTGCCTTGTAATTGCAATCATACTACAGAAGTTGTGTCTGTGTGCTGGTCATCTCCTTATTTCTATCCATCTGACCGATTCTTCCCCTCTAAGTAATTGGGTGTGCTCCTGAGGCCTAATTCTTAACACCGAAATATCGAGAGCAGTTGAGCTTCTTAAACCCTAAATATCGAAACCAGAATATCATTGGCACAGAATATTGAGAATAAAATATTCAATCCAAATATAGACAGCTAAGAAGGTAAAGATTTTCTACACCTAATGCTACACATATGTACCTACATGAGATGTATACACCTTCAAGGTATGTAGATGTGGAGTAAGGAATGGGCCCTCTTGAAATTCAGTCCTTTATATTCTTGTATCCCTTAATTCTAGCTAGTACAAACCTCTTTGAAAGGGTTAGGATCCTTGATGATCTTCAAACGGAACGCCCAGACTGCGCAAAGAGATTCAGGGGGTGATTCTGACCGCGGCGGACGGCGGTCGCCGCCTGCCACGCGGTTCCCGCCGAAAGACCGCTCCGCGGTCAAAAGACCGCGGCAGTCATTCTGGCTTTCCCACTGGGCCGGCGGGCGACCGCCGAAAGTCTGCCCGCCAGCCCAGCGGGAAACACCCTTCCCACGAGGACGCCGGCTCAGAATGGAGCCGGCGGAGTGGGAAGGTGCGACGGGTGCAGTTGCACCCGTCGCGAATTTCAGTGTCTGCAAAGCAGACACTGAAATTCTCCGTGGGGCCCTCTTACGGGGGCCCCGCGGCACCCCCTACCGCCATCCTGTTCCTGGCGGGAGAACCGGCAGGAACCAGATGGCGGTAGGGGGTGTCAGAATCCCCATGGCGGCGGAGCGCGCTCCGCCGCCATGGAGGATTCTCAAGGGCAGCGGGAAGTCGGCGGTACACCGCCGACTTTCCGTTTCTGGCCGCGGCTGAACCGCCGCGGTCAGAATGCCCAGCGGTGCACCGCCAGCCTGTTGGCGGTGCTACCGCCGACCTCCGCCATGGCGGTAATTACCGCCAGGGTCAGAATGACCCCCTCTGTTTTGAACTTTACATTATCATGGCCTCTTTCTCAGGTATTACTTGATTTTCATTATTTTCTAGTGAATATATTTTACATTTTTCATCAAAACACTGCATGACACACTCTAGGCCAATCCATCATTTTACAGGTTTGGCTTTCTGATGACATTGCAACTGCAATCTTAGTTTCTGTCTGCTCTGCTAAGCAGCCATTGTATGTGTTTGATTGCAACCCAGAGCACATATGTCAGCAGCATAAATAGGAACACATAATTGTCACTACACTGCGGGCATTAAAAGATTGGGGAGAAGGAAATTTCAAAATAAAATTTTGCATAAAGTTCAAAATGAATGGAAACTCAGTAAAACACTTTAACTTACGTCGGTGTAGACAAACCTTTAACAACATATCTTGTGCATCTATGTAAACAATCGTATGTGATAGATTCAGAAGACACAGATGGGATTCAGACTTCTCTAAAAGACCTTGTCATTTGTTGTCCTCTTTGTGGGTTTAGCTTGGCTGAACACATGTGAGGAATGACTGGTCTACATGAGGGAACACTAGAGGAAGAAAGCAATAGAGAAATACATTGCAACAGTCAGCTTCATAGTAGTTTGTCTAGTTTATTAGTTTGGTGCTTATTTAACCTTTATAGTTCGGTTTGTTTGTTAGGTGACTTTTGTGGTTTTCACTTACTGCTTTAGTTTCATGTTTGGGACATAACTCCTTAATTTCTGATTTTTCCACACCCCAGTGCTCTTTGTGTTCAAGCCTTCATAACTTTCGTTTCCACAAAAGGTATCCAGGCTAAATGTGTGTCTTTTTTGCCCACATATTAGGGACTCTAAATGTATTCAGGGTTTGTGGATTGCTGTGAAGGGAACCAATGAAATAGACAAAATATAGCCAATTTAAAAAAAACACGGATAAAGGTGGTGGAGCAAGAAAGTGTATGTTTTTTTTCGAAAAATGGCATCAGCAAAAGATTTGATGTGCTAAGGTTACCACTTTCACAGCTTTCAGGAACAAGCAGAGTTATAAAAGAAAAAAAAAAATTACCACAGTTTTTGCATTTTCGCTAAATTATATTTTTTTGGTTTCAACCTATTTGCAGTTTGTAATGGAAAGAGGTGTGAAACTCAGAATTGAACCCAGAATGATATACGCTTCTAAAAACCTAGAAAAAAATCTGAATTCAACAAAAGGTAATTTATGCAGAATGCTCATGGTTTTCCAAAATAAAGTAATCATTGAAATAAAAAATAATGAAAATAAATAGGACCACATTTTCCTCTGTAATGTTTTGCCCCAATAGATGACTTACAAAAATGATATACTGTTACGACAGTCAGTCCCTTCTCATCAGAGGGATATATAGGGCCCTGTTACGACCCTGGCGCTCGTGGTGGCAGTCTGACCACCACATTATGATTGCGGCGGTCGTGCTGCGGTTGGACCACCAGCTCCGCCAGGACACCGCATCCCGATGGTCTGGTGGTCCTGGCAGACCTAATCCACCAGGGCAGTGCTGCAAGCAGTGCCGCCCTGGGGATTACGATCTCCCTCTCCGCCAGCGGTTACATGGCAGTAGCACCGCTATGTAAAGGCTGGCGGAGACAGGGTGCAGGGCACCCCAGAGGGGGCCCTGCACTGCCCATGCACATGGCATGGGCATGGCATGGGCCCCCCTGGCCAGCCCCATTGCATACAGTGAACTTTGCAATGTATGCTGGTGCACCCTGTGCACTACAGCATTGCCACCGGCTTGATTATGAGCCGGAGACAATGCTGTAGGCAGTTTCCTGCTGGGCCAGCAGGCAGAAACTGTTTACACCCACTGACCAAGCAGGAAACTCGTAATGGGGCCCATAGGGAGGTGGCCACACTGGTGACAACTTGCCCGTTGTACTGTCGGCCGAAGTCATAATGACCCCCATAGTGTTTGTTGGTTGTCTAAAAGCAAGTGATACCCAGAGTAGCAGCTTATACAGATTTTTCATTGTTTATAAACGATCCATCAATTCAATAAAATCTAAAGAATAAAAAATGGGTATGGTGGCTGGTTACTTTATTATTTTGGGGTCATGCTGGTGTGGATACCTGAGAGCATGTTTAGAGAGCTTGATTTCCTGGTGGTGGCTTTCCAGTGGGGGCCAGGCTGGAGCTACAATTAGGCAGTGCAATTACACTGGCTGACACAATGGACTGACACCATGACGCACCCTCTCCTCTAGAGCACCTGATATTAGCACATTGATTCATGTGATATTGAGGATACGGCACCTGAATGAGAGGAACTCAGCAGAGTTCAGCGTGCTATGCTGTTGCTGGAAGAGAGTACTACGGAAGACACATTCAAGGATTCCTTACTCACCAGATATCCCATTGAGGCACATGGGAGCATTACCTCTTCGAGGGGACTGGAGGGGAAGAGCAAGCTGGGTGGAGGCGGGAGCGTCAGCGATCACAGACGTCTATAAAGAAGGAGCGGTCCTTCCATTTGAAGACTTTCGGTCAGAATATAACCTGCCAGGGGGCCAGTTTTCACTACTTACTACATGGAGCAGGGACTTCGGCGATACGGAGGCACTGGGGAAGGGGACTAGAAGAACCTGAGCACCATAAGACCTGTCAATACAATTTTACTGGCACCGGGACATATAAAGCTATCACTTGTTTGTACAGAGCGATTGAGGAGAATGGGCAGAAGCCCTTGGCGGGTCTCCAAACTAAGAGGGAAACAGGTGTGGGGAGCCCCGTACGTGACAAAGACTGGGCAGACATTCTAGAGAGGGTACCCAAGGTGTCACGGAACGCCCGCTTTAAGCCTTTTTACTATTACATAATCCAACAGGCATAATTAACACTGGTAAGAATTAATTGTTATTTCCACATTGGCAGCCAAAATGCCTGAGGTGTGGGGAAGTGGGAGTGGAACTTTTACACATGTTTTGGACTTGCCCATAGCTCGCTGCCTATTAGGAACAGATCACTAATATGCTTGCTACTGGTATAGACTGGGAAGTACCATGTACGCCACAGCTCTGTTTACTCCATTGGTTTCCACACACAGCCAAAAACAAAGCAACAAGCGGGTTTCAAGATCTGGCTTTCCTGCTTGCAAAGACGGAAATAACATGCAAGTGGAAAGCCCGGATGGGCCCCAGAGTCACAGCATGGAAAATGAATTAGAAAGGTGGACAAGCTACGAGGGGGCAGTTTTGCTACGAAAAGCCACGCAAGGAAAGGGATCCCTGGAAATGGCTAGTGCATGGGATGTGTTGGTGGAGCGTTTGACATATCTACCAGGTCTAATTGAGCGGAGAAGTATGGAATTGTATATGATACACCTAACCCACTGCCCATTTAATGTGCTGGAAGATCAACATGCTCTGGTTTTTAGACTTATCCACCATGAACCATTCCATGACTAATTGATGTTACACATAAAAGGAGAGAGGCAAGATGGGAAAGGGAGGAGGGTGACATTCAGGGTTTGAGTTGACATAGTGGCAACTGGAGCTCCAAAATATTTGTGAAGCATTGCTTGCAGTGTGTTGTGGGGCAACAATCGATAATTGTAAAATGTTTGTCAAAAACCTTAATAAAATATTTTTTTTAAAAAGAATGAACAATGGGTATGAAGGAAACCTATGCATTTTGTAAATGTTACAAATATTCAGAGTTTAGGAACAGTGATGAGTTTAGGAATAATGAGTATTTATTCTGCTCTGACTTTACTATTGGCCATACTATTATGTCATTCAGGGAGCATTTTGCCAATGATAGAGAGAAATTCAATTAATAACACCAATTGTTCTACTAATCTGTGTTTCCATCCTTCTTTTACTGAAAATGGTAACCGCACTCATATCGCTGGGTCTTTTGGCGGCAACAATAATGACCCCAGAATGCATCAAGTTTCTGCCTTGAAAGTTGACTCTTTGGAGATGTGGGTAGCAGGGATGGGCTTGGCCGCCACCCAGGAAAACCTTCCCAAACCAGACATTTACTCTAAGTAGACACTTAGGGAGGTGTTACTCGGGTAGATCCAACTACCTTTTATTACCCAGAATACGCTTTGAATATTAAACTTTACATAAATCACACATGTTCTTCACTTTTGTGTGACAGAAAATTCCAGAATCTATGTGGATCCACAAAATTACTACCATCCAATGTTCCCAACACTTTTAATACAAAATGGTACCCCACTTGTTTAGCTGGGCCTATCACATTGCTTAACAGCCTGTTTTTACTGCGAATTGACACTTAATTTGTGTTTCATCTTGATAGTGAAGAATGAGACAAATCACTGGTCTGTTATCCAGCGGCAACTGCTGCAAATCTCAAGAGGAGGGGGCGGACAGGGGAATGGGTCAGGTGAGGGGGTGATAGCGCGTCCAGTCCTTATAAAATACTTATACTTGGACACGCTGGAGGTCGGTGGACCTTTTAACCTAGTTGGGTTCTCCTCATCCAAGAATAGTCAGATCACTCATATCAATCATCGATAACTAATTATGAGCAATAACCAATAATCAATTAATAATCAATCAACACATTAAGAATCAATAACAATCAGTAATTGACACACCATGACCTTTCAGTCATGAATAACCACACCAGTTTATTAAAAGTTAATGAGTTTATTTCCCTATATTAACAAAGCTAGCACAATATAAGTAAGTCTCAAAATCAAATGATATATGTATACGAACATTACTAGCTGTCCATAGCGGCGGAAGAAACGCAATCTACGCAATATCTGGACTATAATGCACTCGGTTATAGCAATACAAATTACCAATAAAAGCAATTGAATTTGACTAATTTCATACATCGGTCAGCATAACAAGATTTCGATTTAGCATGGTGCCTCAGATGAATACCTCGACTAGCCTCTGATTAGCATTGGCATGTGGGACTTCATGCAAAATGAATTTGGTCAACATGAATTTAGAAAACTTCTAGCTTGGGCCCTATCAAAATTAGCAGTTGGTACCTAAAAGGAAAACACAATGCATAATACAATTATCCTTTCATATTTACCAAATACAATCAGCATTCAAGGAATAGTCTTCGTCCTTCAGGTACCAGTTTGATCAGCAAGGGGCAGATTTCAAAGGGGGCAGAGTTAAGGCAAGTTTCCTTGCGGCAGCAAGGAGAATGGGGCAAAGTTACTGCATGGACAGGACGGGGCAAAATTAAAGTTAAAGTCTCTAGGGTGAGAATTCTTTAAAGTCTCTTTCTCTGCGACAGAGAAAAGGCATCAAGGACTCGTCCCAAAATGGCGTCTTGGATCAGACTTCAAAATGGCATCGTAGAAAATGGCTGACTTCTCTTTGTCCGGTGGGTTTAAGTAAGAAACATTCCAAATTCTTCAGGGTCTTCCATTGGAGGGTTCATAGGATGGCTTCAATTTGACCAATGAATGGTGTCTTTCTCCTAGTACTCATTTATGCATAAGGTGTCCTTGGAGCCTTGGAACACAAGTTGCAACAAAGTTTGACAATTATTTCGGTATCAGTGCTTTTATTGTATGCACCTGCAGAAACTGACCTTGCTTTAAAAGGGATGAAACCAGCCTAGCACGAAACCTTGAGATAAGTGTATTAGTCATTTCTATTGAAAAAAATACATCCTTAAAGTAAAAGAATATGTCTTTGTTAATGCAAGTGAAAACCACGCAGTTAAATTCGAGACCAGGCAACTAGGCCAAAGCCTCTGCTAGATTTAAGCTAAGCATAAAACAGTTTCAACAAGAAAATCATAGGATACAATTGCAATTATGACGGATTACTACATTTGTCAATTCTTCATGATTAATTAAGCTCGTTTATAATAATGGCGAACTACCCCGTGGGCACAATTCCCACGTACATTATTTTTCTTTGCTAAAATCACACTACCTTGTATGATTTTGCTTATATGATATATGAATATATGTTAGACCTTCTTTTCTGCGTCATCAGGGGGTAAATAAAATGTATTTTTTAAAAACTTACCTTTGCTGCTGCCGCTTCCGCTGACCGCCTTGCTCCTCCTCCATCAATGCTATTGGTGTCTCAGCACTTTCCATGAGTGCTTGCTTTCTGTAAACAAGCTTTTAAATCTTGTTCTTATCTTATCATGTTTGCTGTGCATTCACAGACAGAGATCAAATGGCAGGCTATGTTTTCCGATGACACTTTGTGGATAGGTTTCTTTCTTTGACTTCATAGCGATAGGATTTATGTGACAACCTTTTGTGAAAGCAAAGGCTTCTTTCTAGCATGCAACAAAATTCAAGTGTCTGTAAATCAACTGTGCAGATATTCCCAAATATATCAGAATTAGGAAAGCACATATGAAGCATATTGCTTGTAATTCTGAAGTGTGGTGGAAACAAATATTTTAATACAATCGAAATAAATCAATACTGTAGGTAATGACATTTCCACATATTATTGTTTGTGTGCTGTAAACTTTTATCAGTAAAATTGTATGTCTGTAAATATAATTGTCATTTCAATTGAAAATGTGTTGTCTGTAATGGCAGTGTGCTACCACACTGGCATACTCCAATTTACTCCACTCTATTCTGCACCACTCCACATCACTTCACTCTACTCTGCACTGCTCCACTCTATGCCACTTCACTCAGCATCATTATACTCTGCCATTTTACAATATGCTTCTTTACTCTATTGCACCACTATACCCTATGCCAGGGCATTCTACGCCACTCTACTCTGTACCACTGCACTCTTCTCCACTGCGCTCTACACCACTCCAGTCAAGGCCACTCCACTCTACACTGCACCACTCTGCTCTAACCCACTCCATTCCACGGCACTCTCGTCTGCAACACTGCAGTCTATGCCACAGCACTGTATGCGCTCAACAACACTGCACTCTACGCCAATACACTCTACACCAATGCACTCTCCTATATATCCCTGCCACATTACACCACTACACTCTACGCCAATCCACTTTATGCCACTCTGCACACCTGCACTCTACACCACAGCTCTCTATGCCACTCTACTCTATGCCACTTCTATCTACCCTACACCAATCTACTCTAAACTACTCCATTCTACTCTAAGCCCCTTCACTCTACTCTGAAACAATATACTCTACTCTATCCTGCACCAAACCACTCTAACCTGCACCACTCTAACCTGCACCACTCTACTCTACGCCACTTCACTCGACTCTGAAAAAGTCTACCCTATGCCACTACAATCTTCTCCACTGCACTCTACACCACTTTACTCCACTATGTGTCACTCCACTCTATGCCACTTCACTCTATGCCGCTGCATTCTACATCATTGCAATCTACGCTGTGACACTCCACTCTACCCCACTGCAATCTATGCCACTCTGCTCTACTCTGCACCATTCTATTGTACATCACTGCTCTGTACGCAACTCTTCTCTGAATCACTGCAATCTATGCCACTTTACTCTACACAAATGCATTCCTTACTACTCTACTCAAAACCAATGCACTCTACACTTTGGCACTTTACACCAATATACTCTGCAACACTGCACTCTGCCACTAGACTCAGGAACACTGTACTCTATGCCACTGCACTCTACACCACGGTACGGTACGCCACTTTACACCCTTGCACTCTACGTCACTGCATGCACTATATGCCACACTATTTTACTCTTCACCACTGTACTCTATGCCCCTGCTTTCTGTACCATTCTACTTTGCACCACTCTACACCACTGTACTCTATGACACTCTACTCTGCAATACTGCACTTGCTCTCTCTAATCTCTGTGCCACTCTTTCTGCACCACTGTGCTCTATATCACTGCACTTTACTCTGCACCACTCTACTCCACTCTGAACCAATGCACTCTCTACCACTAAACTTTACGCCACTGTACCACTGCTCTCCAGGGCACAGTTCTGTCTGCCACTTTACTCTGTGTCACTCCACTCTATACCACTGCATTCTACTCTACTCTGCACCACTGTACTTTACACCACTGCACTCTAAGTCACTTTACTCTACACCACTGTACTCTACAACACTGCGTTCTACTACACTGCACTCTATGTACTCTTCACCACTCAATGCCACTGTACTGTACTCTACTCTGCACCACTGCACTCCATATGGTTACACTCTATTCCCCTATACCCCATGCCAATGCATTCAACGCCATTCTACTCCACTCTACACCACTCTAAACTAAGCCACTCCATTCTGCACCACTGCATTCTATGACACTGCATTGTTGCCGCTGCTTTGTATGCTGCTGCATTTTATGCCACTGAACTCTACGCCACTGCACTCTATCCCACTGCACTTTATCCCACTGCACTCTATGCCACCCTACTGTCCACCACCCCACTGTATGCCAAAGCATTTCATGCTACTTCGCTCTACAACACTCTACGCCAATGCACATTATGCCAGTCCACTCTACTCTATTCTATGCCACTTCACTCCATTGTAAGCCACTCGATGTGACTTCACTGTATGCCACTCAACTACATGACACTCTATGCTACTCCACTAATTGTCACTCCACGCCATTCCACACAGTGCCACTCTACCCCATTCCACTCTACACACTGCCACTCTACTCAATGCCACTTAACTCTATGCCTCTCTACTATACCTCGCTCCAAACCACTCCGCTCACCCCTATATGCCACTCTACTGCACACCACTCGCCACCATGCCACCCCACTCTACGCCGTGCCACTCCACTCTGCTTCTCTCCAATCTATGCCACTCATCCCTGCTCTACTCTCTGCCACTCTACTCAACTCCCCTCTACTCAACACCACTCTACACTACGCCACTTCACTCTACTCGCTGCCACTCCCCTCTATGCCTCTTCACTGTACCCCATTTTATACCACTCCACTCCACCAATCCACTCTATGCTAATCCACTGTATGCCACTCCCCTCTATGCCACCTCAAGCCACTCTACTCCACTCCATTCCAGGCCACTGTACTCTATGCCACTCTACTCTACTCCACTTCACGCCACTCTACTCCACTCTATGCCACTCCACACTACTCTACTCTTCTTCCCTCCACTCTGCTATACAACACGGCAACAAGACATTGGCAAAGCTAATAGGTCTTGCAAAGGTGAAACCTATTGGCTTTGCCAGTGCTTGTCTTCGTTGTGAAGCACTCAACGTGAGTACATGCATTTAATCTTACTCCCCTGTAAGCCTCTCTCACCCAATTCCATGTCCCCACATCATACCTACTGACGTCTATCACTCCTGTGGTTCTTTGACAACCCCTTCCCTCCGCTCCCCAAATTCTTCTGTTTACACTTTGTTTTCTCCCTGCCATCCTGTTGCTTCAACCTTTTCCCTAACCAATTTTGCCATGAAAATGTTGTTTTAGAAGAGTTTTTCTACCATACTATTTTTTGAGTATTTTTTTATGTTGCCTTCTTGCTCCCCCACAAAAAATATCTTGCTCCACCAAGAAGTAGATGAGGAATCCTGTTGTTGTAGGGGAAAGTTACGCCTGCTCGAGTCATGCTGGGGATTAATGGGAGAGAATTGAGAGTCTCCATGCTTTCCTTGCAAAAGGCCTGTGTCAATCTCCATTAAGCAGCAGTCCTTTTTTAGGTTGAAGCCTATCAGTCTGCCCTGATGTCTGGTTTGCAAAGATATCTTCAGGTTATCCTGAAAGCTGACCTAGAAATGCATTCTGCCCATTGCTTACTATTGGCTTTTTGGTTTGTAAATCACATTTGCTTGATTTCTATTTACTGGCTTTATTTGTTTTTAGGCTGCCCAGCATGTCTTTGTCACTCCCAGCCTCTGTTTACTGTATTTTTCCAGGACTACTCCCTTTCTGTAAATAGGCCTTTACATTTTATTCTGATCTTGTCATATTTGCTGTGCACTCAAAGACAACGGTCAAATGGCAAACTCTGTTTTCCAAGGGAGCTTGGTGTTTAATTTTCTTTCTCTGTCTTCAGAGTGAGAGGATTTATCCAACATTTATCTGGGTTGTGAAGGAAGGGCTTTTTTTTCTAGCACAGAGCAACAGTTAAATGTCTGTAAATTAACTGTGCAAATATTTCAGAATATGTTAGAATTAGAAAAGCACAAATGAAGAACTGTTTTGTAATTCTGAAGTGTGGTGGAAACAAATATTTTACTACGATCAAAACAAACCAATACACCAGGTGAAGCCATTTTCACACTTCTTTGTTTATGTGCTGTATAGTTTTTTCAGTAAAACCGTGTTTCTTTGCAAATGGTCAATTAAATTGAAAATGTGTTGTCTATAATGGCAGTGTGCTACCACACCATGCATACTCAACTCTATGCCACTCCATGACTCTCTAATCCACTCTATTCCACTCTAAACCCCTCCTCTCTATGTCACTCCACTCCATGACACTCTTCACCATTCCACTCTACGCCACTCTACTCTATGCCACTCTGCTCTATGCCACTCTACTGTATAAGGCCCCACTCTATTCTATGATACTTCATGATAGTCCACTCTATGACATTTCACTCTACACCACTCCACAAAACTCCACTCTATGACACTCTACTCTATGCCCCTACACTGTATGACACTCTACATCATGACACTCTATGCTTTTCTACGCTCCTGCACTCTATAACACTCCACTCTAAAACACTCCACCCCACTCTTCTCCACCTTACTCCACTGTTCATCACTCTTTTCCACTCTATGACACTATGAAATTCGAAGACACTCTACTCCCTCCATGGCACTCTACAACCCTCCACTCTATGATCCTCCACTCTATGACCATCCACTCTATGACACTCCACTCTATGACACTCCACTGTGCGAAACTCCTCTCTACATCACTCCACTCTATGCCTCTCTATTCACTCTACACCATTCCACTCTACTCCACCCTACTCCACCGTACTCCACTGTACGTCACTCTATTCCACTCTATGACAGTCTATGCTATTCTAATCCACTTTACTCCCTCCATGACACTCTACAGACCTCCACTCTATGACCAAACACTCTATTACACTCCACTCTATGACACTCTGCTCTCTGACACTCAACTTTACGACACTCCACTCTACAACACTCCTCTCTATGCCACTCTGCTCCAATCTACACCACTTTACTCTATAACACTCTGTTCCACTCCACAGCATGATATTCCATTCTATGCCACTCCACTCAATGACACTCTACATCCCTCCACTCTACACCACTCCAACCCACTCATCTCCACTCTACGAACTCTGCTGCATTCTATTCAACTTCCTGCATGCCCTTCCACTCTACTACACCTCTCTCTACTCTATAACACACTACTCCACTCTACTCCACTACTCAACTCTTTACAACTCTATGCCACTCCACTGTTAGACACTCTACTCCACCCTACTCCAATCAATGTCCCACCAATCTATGCACCTCCACTCTATGCCCCTCCAACGTATGTCCCTCCAATTTATACCACACTACACCACTCCACTCTACTCCCCTCAACTCTACTCCACTCCACTCCTCACCACTCTACTCTACTCCATGACATTCCAATCTACTCCACAACACTCCACTCTACTCCACTCCATAACCCTCCACTCTACCCTATGCCACTCTACGACACTCTACAACACTCCACTCTACAACACTTTGCTCCATTCTACACCACTCCACTCTCCTGAACGCACTAACTTTTAGCCATGCCGAACAGCAGTCATGCTGGTGTACAACATGGATAAAACATATTGGCAAAGCCAATAGCTTTGCCAATGCTTGTTCTTTTTTGCAATTATCAAGTTTGGGCTTGGTGCTGTCATGACTAACAGGAGTACTTATATGATATCATATGGTAAAAATATTGCATCCGCTACATTGACGTAAACACTATGGCCCTCATTCTGACCCTGGCGGTCTTTGACCGCCAGGGCGGAGGACCGCGGGAGCACCGCCGACAAGCCGGCGGTGCTTCAATGGGGATTCCGACCGCGGCGGTAAAGCCGCGGTCGGACCGGCACCACTGGCGGGGTCCCGCCAGTGTACCGCGGCCCCATTGAATCCTCCGCGGCGGCGCAGCTTGCTGCACCGCCGCGGGGATTCTGACCCCCCCTACCGCCATCCAGATCCCGGCGGTCTGACCGCCGAGATCCGGATGGCGGTAGGGGGGGTCGCGGGGCCCCTGGGGGCCCCTGCAGTGCCCATGCCACTGGCATGGGCATTGCAGGGGCCCCCGTAAGAGGGCCCCTACATGTATTTCACTGTCTGCTGCGCAGACAGTGAAATACGCGACGGGTGCAACTGCACCCGTCGCACAGCTTCCACTCCGCCGGCTCGATTCCGAGCCGGCTTCATCGTGGAAGCCTCTTTCCCGCTGGGCTGGCTGGCGGTCTGAAGGAGACCGCCCGCCAGCCCAGCGGGAAAGTCAGAATTACCGCCGCGGTCTTTCGACCGCGGAACGGTAACCTGACGGCGGGACTTTGGCGGGCGGCCTCCGCCGCCCGCCAAGGTCAGAATGAGGGCCTATATCATTTGGTAAGTCTAGTTCACTCTACGTGGAGTTAAGAATATTAAGTACACGTGGACGATGAAGCAGTAGGGGACATAGTGGATGCAATATTTTTGTAGATCGATATTATCAGCCTTGGTATAGTGCCATGCAACCATTGTTACTGCTTTTGCATATTCTTTATGGATTTGCCCATTCATGATTCAGTGACATGCAATTATGAGTCTCTTTTTACTCAAACGGTTTGATATCATCTGAAATAATGTAAAACTCCTCTAACAAAGCACCATTGATTCACATCTTACCACAATGTCACCTTTGCACTGCGGAACTCAGCTGTAATTGTAATTGGGCAACTTGTCTTAGCTCATGGAGGAAGCAGACTCGTGAAGAGGGTATTGTTCCATGAGGCTTCTGTGTGCTGTTGACAGATAAGTGCAGACTCAGCCGTCTCCATTGACTTCATGTTTTGTCTGTGGAGTTCTCTGCCTGAGGGAACACTGCCTCACTAATGTTACTGTGAAACATGATTTATTACACAAGAATAGTAGCTGTCTGAATGTTTTATCAAACGCAAACACTAGAGCGCTCTCTGCACAATGGGGGTGTGTCACTGTACAGTGCTGCTCTTTATCCCAATATCTGATCTGTACAATGACTTAACTGTCATGTTTCAAGACAGAGCTTGGGTTTGTGTCCTTTTCCCCACTGTACTTTTCGATTCACGTGGTCCTCTTGTGCCATTCATTAGAGGAATTTTAAAGAATATGTTCTTGTATTACACTAATAACTCCATGCATCATAGGCAGTTTCAGCAATATTGAATTTGACAAGTTGCCCTCTCAGTGCACATTTATGGTGGCAATTAGGTCTGGCCAAATAATGTAAAATGTGTGCATTTCACATTGCTTTCAACATTTTTTTCGATTTTGCATTATTTGATTTTGGCTAGAATAAAATGGCCATATTTTCACTTGTTAGAGAAAATTTTGAGCCGCAGATGTTTCGCAATAACATTAAAACTATCGCCAAGAGAAATTTTCTGACTGCACCAGTCTTCTAGTGGTGTCTAGGATGTCTATTTGGGGCAATGTTTTCCCTGCAACATACCAGACAGAGTTTGCCTGGGCAGAAAATAGTCCTGGGCACAAAAATAAAGTGTCCTACATTGATGAATCAGACATCGAAAAAGAGGCCCACGTTTGCCAATCGGGGTCGTTTTAAACTTGTAAATACAAGCTATATACGTCTTTTGCAACGTATCGAAGACTGCATGCATTTGTGCTTCCTGCAATAGCAGTAAAAATGGTCTACCAGACCAGAAAACGCACCAATAAACAGCCAGAAAAAGGTTTATACTTTTATTTGTCAGACCAGGCCGTCGGGCACTGCCTGATAACTATGGAGACCAGTCTAACACTGATATCAGACAAGTGATTTTTTTGTAATTTCATGTAAATTCACAAAAAAGTTATTTTGCACACCTCCTAGATTCTGATTATAAGTAGGATGGATTTAGGTGCGAAGACAGCGGGTGGTTTGAATGAACATTTCTGCCTGAAATCCGACTGTTCTAACTTGTCTCCAGATGGGAAATAACACGTGGGCTGAAATTACTTGATCCAAATCTGCATGCGGAGTCCCCATTTGACGGACAACTTGCTCTCATTTACTGGGAGCAAGTGGCCTGTGCTAGCGCAGGTGTTTTAATTAGAAATTATTAATGAGTATTTATGTATTTTGAATTATGAGTTTATGTAAAAAATGAATAACGTAGAAAAATAAGGCAAGCATTTGAAAATGTGACCTCGAAGAATGGCCACCAGTGTTCTCGAAATGTACTAATTGATGATTAATACTTAGGAAATATTGAAAATGTACTATATTAATTTAGTAATATGTCATATTAAGGGTTATGAAGTGTTGTGAGAAAGTGGCCTCTTTCTAGCATGGTTACCCCCACTTTTGGCCTGTTTGTGAGTGTGTGTCAGTGTGTTTTTACTGTGTCACTGGGATCCTGCTAGTCAGGACCCAGTGCTCATAGATAAAAACCTATATGTCAGTGTGTTTTGCCTGTCTCGCTGAGATCCTCCTAGTCAGGACCCCAGTGCTCATAATTTCTGGCCTAATGTGTATGTCTGTGTAGTGCATAACTGTGTCACTGAGGCTCTGCTAACCAGAACCTCAGTGCTTATGCTCTCTCTGCTTTTAAATTTGTCACTGTAGGCCAGTGACTTCATTTACCAATTTTCTACTGGCATCCTGGACCCCCTTATAAGTCCCTAGTATATGGTACCTAGGTACCCAGGGCATTGGGTTTCCAGGAGATCCATATGGGCTGCAGCATTTCTTTTGCCACCCATAGGGAGCTCAGACAAACCCTAACACGGGACTGCCATTGCAGCCTGCGTGAAATAGTGCACACACTATTTCACAGCCATTTTCACTGCACTTAAGTAACTTATAAGTCACCTATATGTCTAACCTTCACTTGCTGAAGGTTAGGTGTAAAGTTACTAAGTGTGAGGGCACCCTTGCACTAGCAGAGGTGCCCCCATATAGTTCAGGGCCATTTCCCCGGACTTTGTGAGTGCGGGGACGCCATTACACGTGTGCACTACATACAGGTCAATACCTATTTGGAGCTTCACAATGGTAGCTCTGAATATGGCCATGTAACATGTCTAAGATTGTGGAATTGTCCCCCATTCCAAATTTGGTATTGGGGAGCCAATTCCATGCATCCTGGGGGCTCCACCATGGACCCCCAGTACTGCCAAACCAGCTCTCTGAGGCTTGCAGTGCAGTTACAGCTGCTGCCACCTCACAGACAGGGTTCTGCCTTCCTGGGGTCTGGGTAGCACAGTTACAGGAGGGCAGAACAAAGCATTTCCTCTGAGAGCAGGGTGCTACACCCTCTCCCTTTGGAAATAAGTGTTACAGGCTGGGGAGGGGTAGCCTCCCCCAGCCTCTGGAAATGCTTTTAAGGGCACAGATGATGCCCTCCTTGCATAAACCAGTCTACACCGGTTCAGGGACCCCTTCTCCCCTGCTCTGGCGGGAAACTGGACAAAGGAAAGGGGAGTGAACGCTTCCCTGTCCATCACCACCCCAGGGGTGGTGCCTAGAGCTCCTCCAATGTGTCTCAGACTTCAGCCATCTTGCTTTGCAAGGTGTGGGGGCACTCTGGAGGGCTCTGAGTGGCCAGTGCCAGCAGGTGAAGTCAGAGACCCCTCCTGATAGGTCCATACCTGATATGGTAGCCAACCCCCCTCTCAGGGCTATTTAGGGTCTCTCCTGTGGGTTCTCTTCAGATTCTGCTTGCAAGTTTCCTTCAGGAATCCTCTGCAACAACTTCAGACTCTTCTGACCTCGGATCAACCGCAGCCTCCTCCAAGAAATGCTGTAACTGCAACAAAGTGTCTACAAGAGACACTTTTGCTCCAAGCAGGCACCTTCAAGACGACGACTGGTACCCTGGGACTCCTCTCACAATGATGAGCGTGGTCCTAAGGACACAGAGGGTGGACATCATTAACATAGACTGTCCTGAGGTCCTGCTGACGCAATGTGGAGGAGATAAGACCTTGCCTTCCCTGAGAACGATGGTACCCCTGTGTACTATGTCATCTTCACCTCCTGAGGCCTGTGTGCACTCTCTGCAAAATTCCTTCATGCACAGCCTGGCCCAGGTCCCCAGCACTCCACCCTGTGATGCTCAACTCACTGAGTTGTTCTCCGGCAGCGTGGGACCTTCTTTTGTTGTCCTGCATCAACCATGTTTTGCACCTCCTTTGAACCTAGATCCTGCGACTCCTGGGGGTTCTGGCTGGCATCCTGAGGACTCTCTAAAGTGCTCAGAGCCCCCTCTTCCTCCTCACACAGAGTTGAGGTCCCCAGATCCCTCCTGGGTCCATCCAGTGCCATTTTGATGTAAAACACACTTTTGTCATAGCCAAGGCTTGTTGGTGACTTCTGATATGAAATCTCACCTGCAACAATCTTCACACCGTGGGACATCGTTTGCATTATACAGCAGTCCACTGGCATCTTCCTAGGGTGCATTCCTGCAGTCTTCAACTAACCAGGGACTCTTCTTTTGCACCCTCCTCTGGGTTGGCAGGGGCTCCTGTCCTTCCTAGAACGTTTTTCGACTTCTGGACTTGGTCCCCTTCCTTTGCAGGTCTTCAGGTCCAATAATCCAGCAGTTGTTCTTCGTAGACTTAAACGAGGTGTAATATGTCCTAAGGAAACTTGCAGTACTTTACTCCTGCTTTTCTGGCCTCTGGGGTGGGGCAATTTGCTAACCTTTACTGTATCCTTACTCTCCCAGTGATTCTGCACACACTACACTTGTCTAGGGGAGAATTTGTGATTCACATAGCATTTTTTATATGGTTTGTGTTGCCCCTAGACCTCTTTTCTCCCTTTGCATTCTATGGGATTTCCTACTGTTTGCATTGTTCTATGACTATTTACTTGTCTAATTTTGGTGTGTCTAGTGTATATATTGTGTATAATACTTACCTCCAGAAGGAGTATTGTCTCTAAGATAGTTTTGGTACTGTGTCAACCAAATAAATACCTTTATTTTTGGTAACACTGAGTATTGTCTTTACTTGTGTATAAGTACTGTGTAACTATAAGTGGTATTGCATGAGCTTTGCATGTCTCCTGGTTCAGCCTAAGATGCTCTGCTATAGCTACCTCTATCAGCCTAAGCTGCTAGAACACTACTACTTCAGTAATACCTGGACCTGGTATAAGGTGTAAGTACCCAAGGTACCCACTACAAACCAGGCCAGCCTCCTACAGGTGTACTCTAGCATTATTAATTAAAGGCCCTAACTTAGCGAGTGTCTTGGCCTATTTTGCCAGGCCTCATGCAAAAGCTGTAGTTCTTAGCAGTTAATAAAAATGCTGACAGAGTGAACTAAACTGTGAAACGTCCATTGTCTTGTTAAAAGTGCTTAACAGAAGCTTTTCGTGAGAACTGACTGCAAGGAGATGATGTTCCTGCTAGTGTAACAACTTATGTGTAATGTGTGTGAGATGTACTTTCCCAGGACGAGAACAATGAAGACACTGACTGGAGCTGAAGATGCAACAATATTGTTACCTGACGAGCCGGATGATAGGACATCATAAAGTGAACCAATCAACTGCATTTGAATAGAGAAATATTAGAATTCATAGATTTGGTGAAGAAATATTTTTGGGTAAAGTATAAACATACGACTAACTGACCAATAGGGAATTAGGGGATAGTTTGAGTGACTCAACAACGCGGCAGAGGAGAATTATTCAGATTTTAGCCAGGCGATCTAGAGTGACTTTGGGAGAAGAAGAGACTTTAGGAGATTCAAGATTCATTCTGTCATTGGGCTCATACTCTTTGACTGAGAGCCTGATGCTTTGCTGATCGACTGATGACCTGAGAACGAAGACTGATTCTGCTTTGCTGACCCACACCGTGGATAGGTGGATATGATGAAACGTGACTTATGCATTTTATGCCTTTTCTTTCTAGGTACCAAGTGCACTGTTTTTGACAGATCCATAGTTAGATGTTTTTCTAAATTCGTGGTTCTAAATTGTTGTGCATGAAGCCCAACATGCTGATGCTAATTTGATGTTAGTTAAGGGCACTCACAAATGACTGACAATTACAGGGACTAATGATTGATGAATTACCTTGTTGAATTTCATGTAAGCTATATTGTCTCAGCTGACTCTGCTATTCATTTGCACTGTAGCTTTAGGATGTGTTGTGCTTCAAGCTTTGATTAGATTGCGTTTCTTCCGCCGCTTTGGACAACCAGTATTGTTCTTATATGTGTTTCATTTCATTTTGAGATTAATCTACATGACTTAAGCATTGTGAATATAAGGGAAATAAACTTACTAAACTTTTACTAAAGATGTGGTTATTCATGGCTGAAAGGTCATGGTGCATGAAATTTACCGACTTCATTGATTATTGATTTTATTGATTACTAATGATTGTTGATTATCGTGTATTGATTATTGATTATGTGCAGGAGCTATGGTAAGAACTTCCTAATTACTAGCCAAAATGTTGATCGACCTATTTGCGTCCCCTTATAAGTTTCCTTATTAAGTTCTGAAGCGCTAATACCTGTGCACATGGATGTCACGTAAGGGTCGCCAGAGGTTGCAGCTGCGACCCCTAACTTGCTGCCTGCAAACCTTGGCTTGTTGGTTGAGACCATTGGATCATGGCTGAAAGCAGATTACATTGGTTTGCTGTCCTGCAGTGCTAAATGGATTGGCGCACTGATTACACCGTAGCTTTAATTATTTAGCTGGTTTATTTTCTGATGAAACTAAGCTCACTCAGGGGGGTGTGATATATTGTACACACTCCGATGGCAAAGACAGGGGCATGTTGACATGTCTTACTGCTTTAAACTGGTCTGCTTCAAAGTGATGTTGGCTTTAAGAGTTGTCCTAAGTGGTAGCAGTTATATTTCTTTAGAGGCGTGGCCGAAAATTATAACTTTAAATGCTTCTAGCACGATTGGTGACTGCACTACGTAGCTTTTAATTTCAGGTAGAAAACACTGAAAGGAAGGATGTTTTAAACATTTTTGTCACGAGCCTATTAGTCCTGTTCAACCTTTCTTTAAGAAATGTTTGTGTTTGACTTTTATTGTTTTTTGGCCCTGTGGCCTTTATAGATGTGAAACAGGCAAACGCGGCCAATCCTGTACTGCAAACAGGCTAGAGGAGGCTTTGTGTCCACGTATAAAAAAAGCAATAGGTGCGTACAGGTGAATCAGTGGCTATGTCCACACTGGTGAGATGGGCCCTGATTCACGTAAGCAAATGAGGTGTACAGGTATGAGGGAGCATAGGTGCAAATAAACTAAGGTGGGAATGGTGCTAAGAAGTTAGAGAGAAAAAGTTAGGTGCACAGAGCCATGATATGGCAGAAGGCCCACAGATGGGAGATGACCTGCGTGTAAACATATGAGACAGGTATGTGGCTTTTTAAAAACTTTTTATTGATTATTCTTTGTAAGGTTTCCACAATACAATGAGCTGTGACCATAATTTTGTAAGAAACAAGATGCGGTTGTAATGACTCCAACTCATCCCCAAAAGTTTGGTTACTCATTCTTAGCATGAATCTAGAACACAGGCAAAACATATAGTTATTCTTTTTTTCTTTTACATGCCACATAACCATGTTTGTTAGGTATAGATTTGCTCAACATCTTTAAACTCGGAAGCTCAAAAGCGCCTATCTAAGGCAGCCAGAATAGGAGGACGTTAACATTACTTTGGGCTACAGGCCACTTCAATGTGACAATAGTGTATTCAACAGTGTTAGTGTGATGATGTTTGTCATGTATCAATTAAAATTTACAACAATCTGTGTAGGCAAGGTGATCACTATCAATGCTTCTGCTGCATGTGCAGGTATAGCATAAGCGGGCTGTTGGGAAGGGCGGATAGGCTTGGTTGTGACTAAGTGCATGCCACACATATAAACTTTTCCGCAGTGTTAAACAACCGTCTAAGGTGGCAAGGTCTTGAACTCTAGCAGCAGTGCATCTGAAGCCTTGCACAGACCGTGTATATGAAGCCCTTGGGCTTCCTTCCATCATAGTTCCTTGCTCTCACCTTGCCCACACCAACACCGAGTGCTCCCACTCATATGGAGACATACAAAGAGGAGCTAGTGTAGTGACTTCACCGACAAGGTATTTGGTGTAAATCACTTTATTGACTGGAGCCTCAGTGGAAAGCGACTACTCCAACTGCTTCCCCGTTCGTTTCTCAACACGCGTTCCACACAGCGCATAGCAACAGTGGAATGCGTTCGATTATATACATTAACACTTCCCCTTCTTTTCAATACTGAGATTAAAAAAATACAATAAATACAAATAAGAAAAATAAATGATTGAAATGAACATAAACCAAACATTGAAATTTAACAGAATTTCTAACAGCTGTACTTAAAATATATTATATACATATGACTCCTATGAGTACATACAGTTCCTATAAGTTACTTAATTAACTCAAAAAACCTTTTCTCCCCACACAAAATCCTTAAGCCAACCGGGTGGTTTCCTCACTCTTCCCCTCCCTCTATCCAAATCTTCACTAACACCACCTTCAACAACCTTGTTCGCTTCAGAACTAACCTAATTTCCACCAATCTCCTCGTTCACCTCAGCACTATTCACACTTTCACCAGCACAAACCTCAGCACTTTTCTCACATTCAACACTCTCCATACGTAGTCCTTCACTATTTACAGTATCATCTTCTTCCCCTTCCAACCATCTTAAATTAGACCTAGAGGGATTGTGACTCCTAACTTCGCTATGAACCTTGGCCACCCGTTTAAGATTCCATACCTTTCAATCGCTCAGCCTGACTGCATTGTTCAAAACCTCTACAACTTCTTCTGGTTCATAAAATTGACTATGTCCTTTCATAACCTTAACCGGTTTCTTAACACGAACCCAATCACCAACCACGTCAACTGGTTTTGCACCATGCTGCTCATGGGAAAGTTTTTTCATAACAGCATGTTTTTCTTTCATCCTATTCTGAACTGATTCTAAAGACCATTGTACTACATTACGCTGATGCAACCAGTTTAAACTGCATTTGGTGCTAGGCTCCCGTCCTCTCATTATTACAAAAGGCAACAATTCTGTTACCTCATTCTTCATCACTCTGTATGCCCAAACAGCCTTGCGTAACTGTACGGGACTAGCACAGGCTGATTGAATAACTCCCTTAACCACCCTGTTGAACCTTTCCACCATGCCATTGCAACTAGGATTATAAAGGGAAGTAGTTTTATGTTGTACGCCAATTCTTTTGAAGTAATCTTTCGATGTCTTGGACAAGAACTGAACACCATTGTCACTTAGCACCACCGTAAGCAAACCTTCAGACACAAAAAACCTTATCTCAAAATTCCAAAACACATCTCGTTTCCACCCTTTCAACAATTTCTACAACAGGCCACCTAGAAAACAAATCCATCAACACTATTACGTATTTTTGTTCATCACCAACCGGCCCTGCAAAGTCAATTGCCACACATTCCCATGGCTGTTTCGGCAAAAAATGTTCATTCATTGGTGGTCTGAATTTTTGTAACGTCTTGTAGGCATTTGAACACTTGGAACAATTCCTCACAAACCTTTCAACCTCAACATCCACATTTGGCCACCAAAATAAACTTTTTACAACACCCTTTGTTTTTACAATGCCAAAATTTCCTTCATGACATAGATCCACAATTACTTCCCTCAAGCTCTTGGGAAGAATAATCCGCTCACCCCTCATGATTGTACCATTCTCCATGGACAACTGTGATCTCACTTCGCAAAAAGGCTTAACCTCTTCCTGCAATTTGTTTTTATCATGCCAATTTCCTTGCAAAACTTTCCTGTCATCAATTAGTACTGTATCCTTATCATATTCAGATATCCACTCTTCCCTGCACACAGCATGACTACCATCTGCGTGAACAAAGGCTACTTGAAAATTATGCCAACACTCATCCACACACTCTTCCAATTTAGTAGGCATTCTTGATAGGAAGTCCGCTACTAGATTATCCTTGCCAGGTAAATATATCAGTTTATATACATAATCCTGCATTCTTATTGACAATCTTGCAATCCTCGCAGAAGCAGTAACAGTTCCCTCCGTTGTCAATAATTTCACCAACGGCTTTTGATCACATAAAATTGTTATGGGTTTTCCCCACACAAAAACTCTGAAGTGATCCAGATCCCACGCACATGCCAATGCTTCCCTCTCAATTGTAGGATACTTTTCCTCTGTTGGCAACAAAGCTCTAGAAGCAAAGGATATTATAAATTCCTTCCCATCCTTATCCTTCTGGCTTAATAACGCACCCAAACCTTTACTACAGGCATCAGTTGTGATACAGTTATCCAGGTTAGGATCGAAACAGTGCAAGCCTTGAACTTTATCAATTTCAGAAGTGATGCGATTGAATTCTTCCTGGCATTCCTTAGACCATTCAAACCTGACTTTGTTTTTCAACAGCTGTCTCAGATGGAAACGCTTGTCAGCAAATTGTGGAATACATTTAGCACAGTATTCAACTAGACATAAAAAGATCTAACATCATCCTTAGAACTTGGAAGCAGAGCATCTTTGATAGCATTCACAAGAGACTCTTTTGGTCTGACACCTTGGGCTCCAATGTCATGACCCAAATAAGTGACGCTGTCCCTTGCAAATTTACATTTTGAGAATTCCACAGTAAACCACTTTTCTCCAATATGTTCATCACCTCCTTCAGTCTTGAATCATGTTCGATATTGTTCTTCCCATAGATTAGAATGTCATCCTGGAAGAATTTGACACCAAATTTATTTCTAAATAACTGAAACATAAGTCTTTGGAACACTGCAGCAGCAGATGCTAAGCCAAAAGGCATCCTGTTAAATTGGAAACACCCGAAAGGTGTAATAAATGCTGTGTACTTTTTGGAGTCAGTAGTAAGGGAAATCTGATGATACGCAGCAGATAAGTCTATTGTGGGGAATATTTTTGCATCCTTTAAAGAGAGACCATTTCATTAATCCTAGGTAAAGGAAAACGATCAATAACAATATTATTGTTCAAATGGCGTAGGACCATACATAAACTAATCTTTCTATTACTGCGTCTGGCAACCACTATTGGGGAAATCCATTCTGAGGCTTCAATAGGTTGTATTACTCCTAAAGCCACCAATCTTTCCAGCTCCTTTGAAACTTCGTCTCTAATCTATGTAGGAATATTCCTAACCTTGTGTACCTTCGGGACTGCATTAGCCTTCAAAATTATTCGGTGTTCAAAACCCTTTAAATTTCCCAAGTTTGTGTCAAACACTGAAGGAAATTTTCATAACAGATCCCTTGCAAAGTCCAACTCTTCATCCAACACCCTCACTTGTTCTTCACTGTTTGGATCCAGGACAATTTGCAATTTACCTTGATCAATCCAGCCAAGAACTAGTGTTCCTTTCTTACTTATATACAACTTAGTGGATCTGTTTTTAAATCTGAAGGTTAACCATCTATAACCTAACATATCAATTTTATCACCACTATAACCTTGTGGTTGTATATCAGGTTCACATAACTCCATTCCAATTCTCCCTACGAATTTATCTCTCCATACCTCTTCATTCACAATAGTATATGATGATCCAGAATCAGCAAAAATGTTCATTATAACTCCACCAATGCTTATTTGACACTCCGGCTTATTTTTCCCTGGCTCCCCATTGACATTCAGAATCAAATTCGTTGTAGAGGATATGACACTATCATTACCAAACACATGACCCCTTCCATCCTCTTCTTCATCCCATTCATAATCTTCCAACACAAACATCACGTTATTATCTTTTTTCCTGCCAACCTTCGCAAAATGACCAATTAAACCACAATTTGCACACTTTTTGGGATAGCTGGACAGGTCTTCCTATACGCTAGGTGATCCTTACTACCACACCTGTAGCATCTATTTTTCTCTTTAGGAAACGATTTTGATTGGGCATTGAAAGACTTACTGAAAGCTCGGGTGGCATTGTAAGACTTACTGGCAGGTTTGGAGTTTTTTCACAAACAACCTCAGACTCTTTAACTTTTGACAATAATTCCTTGGCACATCTACCTGACATCTCTGCTTTACGCACAATGTTCATAACTTCCCCAAGTGATGAATCACCATTCACCCACAAACGTTCTTGAATACTTTGATTATGAACATGCATAACTAATTGATCCCTAATTAACTCAGTTTGTAATGCTCCAAATTTGCAATCAATTGCTAATTTGTTAAGTTCAGCGACATATTTTTCCACTGACTCGTTCTCATTTTGCTTACGTTGGAAAAACATATACCTAGTAATGCCCATACAAACTTTTGGTGCAAAATAAATGTCAAGATCTTTTAATGCTGCCTCAAAAACATTCTGATCCCCCACTACTGGAGCTTTTAACATTTGGTTATACACTCTTAACCCATAAGGACCCAAAGAATGTAACAAAATAAGTTTTTTTTGCTCTGCTGACATGTTGCCAGAATCACCCACTGCATCAATGTAATTTACAAAGTACTTCTTCCACTCTAACCACTTAATAGATGGTTCAGAACCTGTTGGCCAAACTGCCTGTGGTGGAGAAATGCTGAAATTCTGCGTTGCCATCATAACTACCCTCAATCTTAAATTGAAAACCCCCCCAAAAAATATTATGAAGAAAAATCCAAATGCAACTAATAATCCCTGGTTTCCATGGAGATTTTTCCAAACAGATAAAGATGACCGCTAAACACACTTGTTAAGTTGTTTTCAAAGTAAATGGAGCTTGTCACGATAACCAGAAGCATTGTATCTAAAGGAAATGGAAGTAATATGAGGCAGCACACGAATCGCTGTCAAATCTCGCGTGTATGAAGTCCAGCACGTTTTGCAGCACAAGGGAATCGGTACAAGTGGCAGGATATCCTCAAAGTAACTGTCCGAGCTCACATCCAGTTATTATTCGTTGCTAAGCAACTACAGAATGCCTCAGGATCCTTCAAAATGGCCGCCGGTACGAATACACAGCCGGCGTTCAGGTTGTCATGACAACAGTGACGCGTGAACGTCGCATCAAGCTACCGTTGCCCATGGCCGACACAACCTCCGTTGTGCAATCCATTGAGGAGGCGTACGACAGTAAAACACACAGTCAGGCCCTCCAGGGAAAGCGACTACTCCAACTGCTTCCCCGTTCGTTTCTCAACACGTGTTCCACACAGCGCATATCAACAGTGGAACATGTTTGATTATAAACATAAAAGCTGGCTTTCCAGTTTTGTGTTATGGTGCTCTTGGCAACTAGTAATGTGAGCTATAGGAATCTGGATGTTAGCCTTTTCTTGTAAGTTGAAAGAACCCCAATGAGCTTACCACCCAAGTTCTCAAGGCACGATGGACACTGAGTTGAATTTACAGATGGTTCATAGGGGTGACGCAGCAGTAGCTGAGACAGGTGATAAAGCAGTAGAGGAGGCCGGGCTGTGAACTGCAAGCAGCGACCGCATGGTCTGAAGGCAGGTGTTCTTGTGGCGGCACCAGTTACCGGCAGCAGTCACCAGAAATCGCCGGCGTTCAGTAGGCAGACCTCCAGCAGGAGCACACGAGGCACCCAGAGAGGCTGCCGTCTGCTGTGGACGCACCACAGATACCGCAAATGCAGAAGCCTTCGCTGGAGCGCACCAAGAGGCAACGGGAGAAGCAGCAGGTGTGCTGGGGGTGCAGAGGTGAGGTGTGGTGGGCGTCCTATGGTATTTCCGCCCTCCTGTATCCTTCCCTCCTCTCCCCCACCTCCCCATGTGCCTGCGAGCCATTAGAGTTACTGGAGTCAGGAGCGAGCGAGTGTGGTGGTTATAGGCAACCACTGCCGAGAGTGTGCCCCAGGACCTCACAGAAGCAGTCTGGCTAGATTTGGGTGCGGCTTGCAAGGGACTGGCGAACCTCGCTCGTCTCTCACTCCAGCTGCTCCCCCCTGCCTCACCTCTTCATAGATCGATCTGTGGGGGGCCCTCTTTGCAAGCAGTTGTGTTCCGTATCTTTCCAATTTCTCTGTGAAAAATAAGAAAAAAGGCAATAACAATCCAATCTTAAGCCAATTTTAAGCCCCTCGAAGTTCACACAAGGACTCACACTAGGGAGCACCCTCAATCACCCATCCTCATGGGACCCAAAAGAAAACTGGCCCCCGCTCAAACCCCGCCACAGAGTGGAAAGTTACCTGCTCCCAGCCACTACAAGGAGCACCCGGAGCACTGCCCAGGGCCACTTGCCTTCTAAATTGCCAACGAAGGCTCCTCCAATGGGAGCCATCAGGCAGTTCTTTCAGTCTCTTCCTGGCTGAACCGCTGACTATCCAGAAGGCAATGAAGCGTCTTTCTTAGCGGTAGGTCCGAGTGTGAATGGACAGCCTGCTTGCCTCAACCTTTTTTCGTCCAACACAAAATGAAGGTTACAGTCGTGCCCTGGGATTAGGCGTGTGTCAGAGCACAACACAACCAACGTATGGCAGGCTATTAACACCTCTTTTAACACTCAAGTACTGGAGCACTTGACACCAGTCTCCACGGTCCCTCAAAGCTCAGTGTGTGTGGGAGAGCCTGAGAAAAAAAGTGAAAAGAGTACAATTAATCGTTGCGCAAATCCATAATCATAGCACATTTGGGGCCAGATGTAGCAAATAAAAAATTTGCGAGTTGCAAAGTGCGAGTCAATGCGACTCGCAATTTGCAACTCGCAAATTGGTATGCAGTACGGTGTCTCAGACACCGACTGCAACTCGCTATGGGGTCGCAATGACCCACCTCATCAATATTCATGAGGTGGGTCGCAAATTGTGGCCCCATAGTGAGTATAGGCACTCGCAAACATGGAGGCCTGCTGTCGTCAGCAGACCTCCATGTTCGTGACTGCTTTCAATAAAGCATTTTTTTTTTTTTTTAAGTGTAGCAACCTTTAGTTTCGGTATTTTTTCAGGGCAGGGAGTGGTCCCTTGGACCACTCCCTGCCCTGAAAAAATATTTTGGGGTCCATTCACAAAGTGGAAGGGGTCCCATGGGGACCCCTTCCAAATTGCGAGTGGGTTACCATCCACTTGCGATACCATTTGCGACCGCGTACGCGGTCGCAAATGGTATTGCATACCACTCAGACTCGCAAATAAGAAGGGAACACCCCTTCCTATTTGCAATTCTGAAATGCATATTGCGAGTCGGTCCCGACTCGCAATATGCATTTCTGCATAGCAAAGAGGCATTTGCGCCTCGCAAACGGCGATTTTCGCCGTTTGCGAGGCGCAAATCCTTTGCTACATCTGGCCCTTGGTTCTGAGGGGCTAAAGTCTGACTTCCCACTAATATTCCCTGTTCTCATCCTGTCCAAGACTGGCCAAGTCACCGAATACTCCTACATGGCGGAACTGTCAACCTCTTTCCTACAAAGCCTTGAGACTTAAATAGAAAGAACACTCAAGCTCACACCAAAATTGTTCAGAACGCAGGTAGAGATGGGGTACTCCTGCTTTGAAACGCAAGCCTCTAATAGTGCTGAGGCTCTGCAATCATCAGCTATAAAAGGAGCACAAAACCCAATAGCCAAAGCAATTATATGGCAGTCAACAAAAATGAAGCTTCACATAGATCTTCTGCAATTTATTGCACAGCACCTGGTGAACTTAGGCATCGAGATCGACTCCATTGAAGAGAGGCAACCCGGTCACCAAGCTGTGTTCTTGTTCCTATGCTGCTATAATTGATAAATGGGCAACACTTCCTGAGATTCTCTGCAAGATCGTCACCACACTTAGAGGCAATTATAGCCCTTTGGTACCTTCCTGCCCGAGATCCAATCACAAAAACAACCTCAGCACTGCAAGCCCAAAGGGGATACTCCCAAGTTAAAGTTCAAAGAAATCGGACAGTCTATGGCTCCATCAAATCCTACCGGCTTCCACGGCATGTTTTGATACTCTTGAGGCACCAGATCCCCAACCAGGTTTCAGCCCCTGCTCTGATGTTGAGCTTAAAAGGCACAACAAAAAGGAGACACCATTCAGCTCTGAATCTCTTCAGGCTCCGATGTCCAGACAGCCAAGAAAAAGCTGAGGAAGCGGCATAAAAAAGTGAAATTAAAATGAGCAGTGCAGCAGCAACTTCACTCAAACTGCAACATCCCAGGAGCTAAGGACTGCACTCCGCTATACACAATCTTCACCTCCAAACTGGGCGCTAACAAACAACTATTGAGTGCAGGCATCACTAAGCCCCTTAAGTCTCGTCCCCCAGGCAGGATCACACATGACTCCCAGGACCTTAGTGAAGCTTGCTCTGCCCAGGAGCTCTTAAACAAACAAGTGGCGATAAAAATTAAGATGGCCTTCAGCCCCCAGGCCCTCCCGACAATTGATCCCAGTTCGACACTCCAAGAGGCAATTCTCACCATTGAGCCCACACGCTATCAAGCATCTGACAAGTTGAATTTGGCAGCCAGTAATCAGGTAACCCAGGCATACGACCCAATCGCTGCACTATTTGTGCACCCAGTAAAGGCCCCTCTACATCTGCCCTCACCATCTTCTGTACTTAACAGGCAGCCCTTCGAAACTTCCACACCTAACAGACAACCTTTTTTCAATGAAGTGCTGACTGCTAGCCAAAGCAGATTTTGTATGGATGGTCCACCAGGTTTGGGCCCTTCCATTCTAACTCAAACAGCCAGATCAAACCTTGGAGGGGCTCCTGCATCAAATGAAGTTTCCAGCGTTCATGAGGCAGTACTCACCCCAAGAGACTGTGCTAAAGGCCCACACAACTTCCTGAACAGGAGCAATATATTATGGTTATTCAAACATATACCTTCTTTGGCTCACATTCATTCAGAGATTCTGGAGTGGGTAAGATTTCAGAACCTTTCTGAGGACTCCCATGGTGAATCAACTTTGGTGGGTCTTTGCCACCAGCACCTCCAACTCGCAGTGCTCAAGTAAGCACCTAAATTAGCAGAATGAGAGATAGATATCAAGCCCCCTCATCAAGAGAAATACCCACATGAGCTCGCCCCTCCTTCAGGGGGCAGGGGGAAATGTCAGTCCTTCGTGGCACAGACAGTAGCAACAAAACAGAGTCAGTACTTTCCACACATGCCTCTAGGCCGCCATGGCTCTTAGGATAGCAAGAACCGACAACCAACAGGCGCTGTCCTTTAAGTTAGCTGCAGCAGATCCTGTTGGATGCCATAGATCATGCAGGCATTATTCCTAACATCGACCTCAGGCTGTCACACAGGGATACCAATAGCGAGGAAGGCAGCAGTCAACAGCTGACAATCATTTTGTGAAATGTGGCAGGTCTCAAGAAATTTTTAGAGGACGAATCAGGTCCTTCCTATCCACGGTTTGATGACATACTATGTCTCCAAGAGACCTGGGCCATTGAATCCATGTTGCTTGAAGGCTATTATGGTTTTCATGTTATGGCCATAAAACGGAACATATTTGGTCGACCGTCTGGAGGCCTTTCCAGCTTCGTTAAACATATTTGGAAAATAGCGGCCACAGAAATTTCTACTAATTCGGATTCTCTTCAAGCCTTGCTTATTAAAGGTTTAAGGTCTAATGCTCAAGTCCTATGTCTACTGTTAATTAACTGTTACCTCAACCCTGCCCAGTATCAAAAGAAAGAGGCCTTGGCTTGGTTAGCAAATACAATTGATGAGCTGATGCTCACATAGGATACCAATCAAGCCATAGTAGTCAGGGACTTCAACTCCAGGGACCTGAATAACCTGTGCAACTCCCTAAGACTGTCAGGTGTGACTGCACTTCTACATGCTCTCCTCCATAACCACAACCTTAGATCATCTCAGTCCCACTTTAAAGAACATATCTACAATTGATTTAATCTTCATCAGTGAAGAGCTGGCACTCATGTTCCAAAATTTTGAAGTCAACGACAGGGCCAAAAGCGATCATAGTCCCCTGTGAGTAATCCTGCAACTTGCCTTTACGGACTTTCCCTCACTACTTGTGCTTGGGGAACAACATGGGAAGAACACCATAAGCCTCTCCGTAGAATCAAATGGTCCACTAGACTCAGTGACAATCTTTTAACCTGAGCTGAAAGAAGAAAGGCAGATAAGAAGCATCTCAACATCCCAGCACATGGCCTTTGGGAGAATCCAGTAGCAGACTTACACCAGGCACTAAGGAACGGGCAATGGCATCCCGCACAATTTCTCACTGACATCAAAACATGTCCCTCTATGCATTAAGGAGCTTGTAGCCTACAAATGCTCACTTTATAGGGCCCCGGTGGTCAACAGAAGAAGCAGCAAAGTGGCAGATGGCCTATCCATTACTGCACTCAGGGTGGCTTATAAGCAGGAAGTCTGGCAGCACAAAAGAAAGCACATCAAAGCAGAATGTCTCAAAATATTGACCTTCTTAAAAGGCAAGAACCACTCTGTGGTGGCACTTAAATTGCCTAGGCCACTCAGGTCAGCCCAAGGAGAATGGTGTGGGGGAAATAGTCTGGATCAATCATGTTGAAAACATAAGCACAGTTAATCAGGAGACAGAAGTTGCCTTTTCTACCGCTCCACCTGCTCCTGAATCTTGGCCCCAGCAGAGCACATTTATTTCAGAAGGAGTGGTAAAAGTAGTGATCAAGAAAATGAGGGACAACGGGGCACCTGAGCCCAATGGGATCCCAGCTGCTCTATTTAGAATGACCTAAGATTTCCGGGTGTCTACCCTCATACCACTTTTCAACGATATGTTTGCTCTAGCAATGATACTGTTCTGGAAGGGATCAGTTCTTTCCCCTAGTCATAAAAAAGTTTCAACCCATATAACTACTGTCTTGTTGCTCTTCTCGATCTTAATACCAAAGCCTATGCACAAATCCTTTTGAAGAAACTAGAAACATGGTTAATGGAAAAAAGAATTCCTTTGTATTTTCAATAAGGTTTGCTTAACAATGGATTACATGGTGCTGGTGCACTTAGCCTCTCATGCGGTCAGGAGGAAGCGACCTCCTTGTTCTTCTGCTTCGTAGATTACAGCACCACCTTTGATAGGGTGGAATGAGTCAGGTTATGGGGAAAGCTAACCACGTGGGGAATTCCACCCTTCCTCCTTGTGCGATAATTTCGTTACATCAGGGGACATGGGTTCGGGTAAAAAGAAGCCCCAATACAGTTACCGTCAGAGTGTTGACTTACAACGAGCTGAAACAAGGCTGCGTATTGGCCCCACCTTCTTTTTAATCTGTTTATCCCTGACCTGGGGGGGGCACCCTGGAAGAGCCAGCCTAGTTACTCCAAAGTTGGGTGGGGTGCCCCACCCCATCCTGCAGTATGCAGATGACACAGTAATCATAGACAAGATCAGAGCTGGTTTACAGAGAGTCCTGAACTGCTATAACCAGGTGAATAACCTGCAGGTGAACCAGAGCAAAACCAAGGTCTTTGTTTTTTGCAGATAGGCTCACAAAAAGCAAATTCACTGGTGGCTGGGGGTCTTAAATATTCTGACAGCTCCAGCTTACAACTACCTCGGAGTTTGGTTCTCAGAAGGGGCCAAGTCAGTCGTTCATCTAAGGCATCTTAGATTTAAATCCCTCAGTGTCATCAACTCTTTGAAGTGCCTTAGCCTTCGCCTACATAGCCCAACTGCCAAGCCTATGCTGACAGTTTTAAGAACAAATCTTATTCCTGCTGTCATTTACAGCCACTTGGCCTTCCAGAGTTTCCTCAAGACTTTTCGAATGGACTCCCAGATCAAGGCATACAAGAAAGTTCTGTCTGCCCCTCAGCAAGCCAGAAAAACAAGGTTGAGACTGGAACTGGGTTTCAGGAGCCCAGACCTCGCATGTCAAGGGGACATAATAATAAAGTACTATCTAAGGGTCGGACGAGCTCCAGTGTCCACTCTCAAATACCACCTTAAAACAATCTTCGAGGAAGCAGACTCCCAATGATAAGCGTGGCTAGCAAAGGCAATCAACAGTTTGAAGATCAAGACCGACATGCTGCACGCACAAGAAATCCCATACTCAACTTGGAACATGCAGGTGAGAAGAGCCTCCTTCGAGCGGGATATCGAAAGACTCTATGCCAGCCCCATGACAAATGCGCTGGACGTATCTTATTATCCGGGGAAAGCACAGCCTGACTTTCATCATGCTCTTTCAGACCAGGCACACAGTAAATGTTCTACATAAGGCTTATCACGTTACCAATCTCGTATTTTAATCCGGCCTGGCACCATTGTGGGGAATCGTCCGCATGCAGGCTATGCAATTATCACAAAGAATCTTGGTATCACCTTCTGTGCTGTTGTCCTAAATTCGTTGAGGCGAGACACCATCTGCTTCTTCCATTGTTTCACCCCAAAGACGCAAGGCTTTGCAGGAAGGCCTTCGGTCTTTGCTTCACAGAAAATGTCCCTAGCCCACTAGCTAGGCAAGGGACATTTACGAACATCAGCCGACAATTAATTTCTGAAATCACCACCGAATGTCCCTAACCATATCACTCCGTTTTAGGAGAGTTGCTAATCAGTTCTGTTAACTTCAAGGCTTGTAAGCTGTGTTCTGCTAGATCAGGGGCTTCTCTGCCCTGTGGACAGCTATTTTCACAACAGCCAGTCTCATTGTTTGTGCAGGCGACTCTGTCTTCCCTCACACTTATGACTGCTCTTTTCTTTTTTGAAGGTGCTAAATCTATATAAATGTGTAATTATGGTTTTACTAACCACGTGTTGGTTCAATTAACTGTTCCTTTATGTAGATGTCATGTACTGTTTTTATACATGTAATGATTTTAATTAATCGAACATGAATTAATAATACACCTTCAAGGCAGTACATTCTGTGATCTATGCGAGGTCGCCTCACACAGATTACAGATCGGGACAGGGACAGACAGGGACAGACAGGACCATAGCCTATGCAGAACAGCAGGCACCAGCATTCAGGAAGTGCTCATTAATTTTAGCCGGATGAGGTAGGCTTTGTTTAAAATATTGAATTACTAAATTTAAACCTAGCATTTCTGGACACTGTGGAGAGGTACGCCAATATTCTCTACCATTCCTTGTCATTAAATACCTGGCCTATTCCCGGTTCCTGAAGCCTCATTAATTAAATGTGTGTGTGCTCGCCTACAGTCTTAGTCAGCCAGCTAACAAGCGGGTGTGTGTGCCCCATGGTGTGGTGACATTGTGTAACAGCACAGGTTTGTGGTCCCTCTGATACTACATTCTCGTTACAAATTGTCCATCATGAATATTGACTTGCTCTCTCAGGGGCATATTTATGAGAGCTTTGCATCATGCTTGCACCACACAACGTGGTACATGTTACACAAACCTCTAAGTCATATTTTTAAAGCCATGCAAAGTCACTTTGTGTAGCTTTGAATCACTTCAAAAATGTGGACTAATGCAATGCAGCAGAAATCGCTACATTCCATTACGCTGCACCAGACAGGCATTCCATGGGCATGGGGTGAGTTTTCCCACACAACTGCCCTGGTTTTTAGACGCATTCCCAAATTTACAAAACCTCGTAAACCTGGGATCATACCAAAAAGACACACCTTCCCAGGAGAGGTGTAACAAAGAGAGATATCTTTATGTCTCCCCGTTACTTCCCCTTTCTCTACATAGATAGAGGAATATACCGCTAAGGATTGTTTTAGTGCAGGAAGGTTTCCCTTCCTGCACAAAAATATTTCTGCATGCAGTGTAGCCACACTTGCACTATGGTGCAAGGGTGCGTACGTTGGCGCTAGACAGTCCATTGTGCACCAGGGCAGGGAGAAAGGATAGGAATGAGCCACATTACAGAGCATTCCTGCCCTTTCTCAGTGCTACAGTGCAGCGCAGCAAGGTGACTTGCTCTGCTACACTGTGCCACTTTGTCTTAAATATGGCCACTAGTTCTTCAAAGGACATAAGTTGTCCATGTGGAATAAGTCACCTAATGTTTGGATATTAACAGCATGCCAATGGTTCAGGTCCAAGGGCATCTGGAATGCTTATTTCTTGGGAGGCCCAGCTGCTGGAAAGCGGGCGCACAGGGTGCAGCTTGAGCAGTTACACGCACACTTATTTGGAAACAGTGATGCACAATGCCCTACAGCTGTTGCAAGGGGGTGGGGTGAGGGGACATTCAACCAGCGGGCAGAACAGCTGCTGAATATTTACGAGTCTCCATGAAGGTTATGTTGTTGCGTGTCATCTAGCTGCTACCCGCCATCCAGCAGCGCAGCCATTGTAACTGAGCCACAAAGTGCTCAAACTTTGTGGTTACCAGCACCCCTCATTCATTGGAAGTCTTAGTTTTGCCCGTGTTACACTGCAACGTTTGTGGCATCACATGAGTTCTCACAACAAGCTCTCTAGTGCATGATAGTATTTAGTAGGTATTTATAGATAAAGTTTTGTGAAATAATACATTATTCGGGGAGCATGAACATTTTGGAAAGGGTGATTTAATGACCCATCACAGAAAGTGGCAATATCACCCAGAACACCACTTGGTTATAAACTGCAGTTACCGCTTTCAATAGGTCTTGTTCCCTGTGTTAATTCATTATCACAAATGCTTGAACATTCTGTTTTGCTACTGCAGTGCTCCACCACCAACATCTAGACAGATCTTGGAGGTGCTTGGGAGAAGAGGAAACAGGCATGATTTGCAACAATTGACCTTTACACCTGACACCCTGGCAAATGTGTTAAGCATCGGCACCCAGTCAGCAGGAACTGCATTTGTGCCACAAAGACATAGTCACATATTAGCATAGAGGGACACAGAGTGAAGCCTATTGCCTAGTGGGATACCTCAACCTCCACCATCTTGTTGCAGTCAAATCGCTAAAGGTTGCAATGTAAGGGCAAAAAGGATAAGGGAAAGTGGGCAGCGCTGTCTGGTGCCCCAGATCCCTGTAATTTGGTTTGAGATTAGTCTTCCTACCTTAACCAGTGCCACTGGTGTTGTGTACCCTATGTTAATTATATAACAATTTCCTTCCAAATCTAAACCTTTCTAGTACCACAAAAATGTAGCCCCACTCTAAGGAGTCAAACACCTTCTCCAGGTTCAGTACCCTGCAGGCTGCTCACAGCTAGGCTCCGGGAGCAAATTCATTGACCCTGAAGAATCGCATGAGGCTGAGCAAAGTGCTTCTCCCAGGTACAAATCTGTTTTTGTCTATATGGGTAAGAGAGGGCAACAATGGTAATGAGTTACCAGAACTTTGCTAAGTATCTTGTAATCTGTATTACGATTGATAGGATGCTATATCACATACATCTCTACTGGGTTTAAGGATTGAGATAATTAGGGCATCCCTGTGGGAAGGGAAAAACCTCTTATTAGCAAGTACTGTGTGGCATAGGCACTCAGGGAGGTTTATCAGCAAGCCAGGATATTTCTTAAAGGTCTCGATCCGCAGCCCATCTTTGCCTGGGGCTTTACCTGGATCAAGGGATCATATTGAGTTTCTTATATGGTTCCTTTTTTATAGGTGCATCTAGCTCTTGATGCTGGCCTTGTATGATTTAAGGCAGACAGAGGTCCTCTAGAAAGTTGACTTTCTCGCTGTGTGAACGTCTGTGGGTGGAGGCATACAACTCTGCATAATATTGAGAAAAAGCCTTGTGTATCTTGATTTGTGTGTGAGCTACAGTGTCCGCGGTAAGTTGAATATGCATGAATGGGGGGTGAATGTTTTCCTACCTGAATAGTCAGGCCAAAAACGCACCTGTCCTGTCAGCCTCCACTTGAGTTCTCAAAACTTTTTTAGAAAGTTCACTGATGGAGACGCTCCAGGAGTTTTGCTTGTTTGGTGTGTGCTTCCGCAAGGGCATTGGTATGAGAGGTGGTGGCCATAGCCCATCCCTCCAATTGTTCCAAGGAGTCTTCTGGGGTTTTTAATTACAAGTCCTAGGTCTGTCTGGAACCCACAATCGTATTGATACAGTGCCCACAGATTGTGACCTGAAGTACCTCCCACTCTACCATAAGAGGCTGAACCTTGGTTGGCCTCAAAGCACATAGTGATAGTTTCTCTACCCATCATCATATGTCATGTCTCTATCAAACTATCCTCCTTTCCCACTCTGACTCATCCCAAATCCTTTCTACTACTTTCATCTCCTAAATAACTCTGCCTAAGCTCTTCCCTCCGCTTTCCAAATCTAACTCACCAAACCTCACTCTACTACCATGACCTCCCACACAGCCCTACTAAATTCTCCCTCATTTATCTCACCCTGCTACTATGCTGTCCCTAACCCTTCCACAGACTCTTCCCTCCTCCATCCCCCTTTTAATCATCCCAAGCCTTTGGGTTGAGTAAATGAAGGATATACTCCCAATTAACACTTCTGGATTTCTTTCCTCCTCCACCCCTCCATTACTCCAGTCAATCTAACTAACAAACTCTCATATCTGTGGCTCAAATGAACTCATAATAATACTAAAACTGTACTCATATTCCCCAATACTAATCCATCACTAATTCTTGTTGGGTTCCAGAGTAGCATGCTACTCACCGAAAAGCACTTTGACGCCTCGTCAGGGGTAGTAAGTGCTATATAAATACTATTACAATACAATACAATACAATAAGGAGCAAAGAAATACTTGCTCTTCCAGCAAGGGGCCAATCATTGTAGAGCACTGTGGCAGGTCGAACAGTATGAAGACCACTGAAGCGTTGTTTAGTTAGTGGTAAGTGGTTAATTTTTTTAGTTATACTGGAAGTAGGGAATGTTAACAAAACCACAAGTGTTATTGTCTTTCTCAGTCGCTTTGTTCTTCTTTCGTATCTTTTCCCCAGGTTCGTGATTGTATGTTCGTGCTCCTTGTTTTACAGGTAACCCATCTGCCTTGCTCGCTCGTCGTAGTCCAGGGTGATGCCGGAAATAGAAGGGAGAACACTAAGGTAAGTATTGATTTTTAATTGGGGTTCTTCCCTTTCTCTTATCTCTGGACTGGGAGGCGGTAAACACAAAAGGAGGGGGTTGGTGCCGGTGAGGAGTGATTTAGGAAATAGTGTGAACACGTCTATTCTTAGTGTAACAATAAGTGACACTGGTGATATAATTATAGTGCCCTTTTCTTCCACCTCCCTTTCCAACCCTCCTCTATGACCCCTCCCCAGTCCCCTTTTCTCCAATTTCCCTTCTTTTTGTCCAAAAGGACCGTACCTTGTTTAGCCACGACCCTCCTGGGTCGTGGCTGGCTTTGTAGTGTTCCTCCTGCTGGTCTCCTGGTTCCAGGCTCTGGGGCTCTTCTTCTCTCTCTCCTCCCTCCTGTTCCTCGTCTGCTTCTCTCCTCGTCCTCTGTTCCTCCTTTCTCTTCTTCTGCCTCGCGGTCTCCGTGTTCCTCTCGCTCTCCTTTCCTCCCAGCGCGTCTCCCTCTTGTGTGTGTCCAGCCCGGGAAACCGACGTCGTTTCCCGGGCAACGCCGTCCCGCCTGCCGCGCTCGGGCCTCGCCTCCCCGGCAACGGGAAGACGCGGAAATGACGAATCGGCCGCGGCCGATACGTCATCCTCCTCGCTTGTAGCCGGGATCGCCCGGCTACATACCTCTCCCCATGAAAGGTCCTGCTCGAGGACCGTAGCAGAGTCAGGGAAGCGAGATAAATAATCAGCCGGGGCCTGTTGGCGACCTGGGATGTGACGGACCTGAAAGGAAAATGGTTGTAGTTCAAGGAACCATCGTAAAATCCGAGAATTGGTATCCTTATGGGCAGACAACCACGTGAGGGGAGCATGATCCGTAAAAAGGATGAAGGGTCGGCCTAGAAGGTAATATTGTAAGGTATCCACGGCCCATTTTATGGCCAAACATTATTTTTCAATAGTCGGATAGTGTTGTTCCCGGGGAAACAGCTTCCTACTGACGTATACTACAGGATGATCCCTACCGTCCCCGTCGGGTTGGGCCAATACTCCCCCTAACCCCACATCTGAGGCATCAGTATAGAGATGAAAAGGTTTCGAAAAATCCGGGCATCGGAGTATTGGGTCTTTGGTTAGGTAGGATTTTAGTTGGTCAAAGCTGGTTTTCTGTTGGTTCGAAAAGGGTGCTAGTCCATTAGGATGGGATTTAGACAGAAGGTCCGTGAGAGGGGCGGCCAATGTAGAATAATCAGGTATGAATCTTCTATAGTAGCCTACTAACCCTAGGAAGGATCGTAACTCTTTCTTTGTTGTCGGTTTAGGTGCATTTAGGATGGCCTCTACTTTTTGTGTTTGAGGTTTTAGGTTCCCTTGACTAATTTTGTAGCCCAAGTATGATATGTCGGGTGTGCCTATGATGCACTTTTTAGGATTGGCAGTTAATCCAGCGGTGATAAGAGCGTGGAAAACCTGGTGTAAATGTTTGAGATGATCGTTCCAGGTTTCACTAAAAATCACTACATCGTCTAGGTAGGCTGCTGCAAAAGACTGAAAGGGTTTTAAGAGTTTATCCATTAACCTTTGAAATGTAGCTGGTGCTCCATGGAGACCAAATGGTAGCACAGTGAACTGATAAAGACCGGACTGGGTGGCGAACGCTGTTTTCTCTTTATCCTCTGTGGCTAAGGGAATCTGCCAATACCCTTTTGTCAAATCTAAGGTAGTCATGTATTTGGCTTTTCCTAGTTTCTCTAATACGTCATCAACTCTGGGTATAGGATATGTGTCAAACATGGAGTTTTCGTTAAGTTTCCAAAAATCAATACAGAATCTAATAGTACCATCGGGTTTTGGCACCAAAACAACCGGGGAGCACCAGGGACTATTTGACGGTTCAATCACCCCTTGTTCTAACATTTTCTGTATTTCAGCCTCCATAATCTGTTTCCTCGCCTCAGGAATACGATACGGCCGTAACCTCACAATTTTCCCTGGTGTGGTTCTTATTTTATGGGTTATCAAGGTGGTTTTACCTGGTACTGCTGAAAAAAAATCCCGGAAGTTTTCTAGTAAACTGTAGACCTGATCCTTTCCTGATTTTGTTAAAGTTTCCTTTACTGTGGGTAGATCCTCCCCGTTACTGTGTTCGGTTGGACAGAACTCAATACTTGATTTATTATTTGGACATAGGAATCCTGGCAACACTCCGGCAGTGTTCGAGGGGTCTGGTTCTTCCCATTTTTTAAGGAGATTTATGTGATAAATCTGTGATTTCTGGGGAGTGTTTGATAATTCAACCAGGTAGGTAACCGGAGATACTGCTCTTATTTTTTATAGGGGCCCTGCCATTTGGCGATTAGTTTTTGTTCTGAGGTTGGACGCATTATTAAAACCTTATCTCCTGGTTGTAAAACCCTTAACTTGCTCCCTCGGTCATAATATTGTTTTTGAATGGTTTGAGCTTGTTCCATATTCACTTTGACCGCGTCCCATAGACCTTGTAGCTGCGACCTTAAATTGTGGGCATATTCTAGAAGGGGCCTCCCCCCTTCTTCTGCCTCTTCCTCCCAGGTTTCGATGGCCATGTCAAGAAGAGATCTCAGCTGTCTTCCGAACACCAGCTCGAATGGGCTGTGACCGGTAGAGGACTGTTCATGTGTTCGAATAGCGTATAATACTAAGGGTAATTTTTGATCCCAGTCTCTCCCTGACTCTTCCATCAATTTTTTTAGTAAGGTTTTTATTGTTCGGTTATATCGTTCCACTAGTCCATCCGTCTGTGGATGATATACCGAGGTACGGATTTGGGAAATACCTAAGGTCTTACATACTTGCTTCATGAGAGTGGACATAAAAGGAGTCCCCTGGTCGGTGAGTATTTCATGCGGGAACCCAACTCGGGAAAAAATGTTTATCATTGCCTGGGCCACTGTCTTAGCTGTCATACTTTTTAAGGGAACAGCCTCAGGGTATCGTGTGGCATAGTCGACCAGGACTAGGATATATGTGTGACCCTTTGTGGACGGTACTACAGGCCCAATCAGGTCCATTCCTATCCTACTGAATGGGATGTCTATGATGGGTAGGGGCATCAGAGGTGCTTTCTTAGGTCTACCGGGTTCAGTGAGTTGGCATCTGGGACATTGGGAACAATATTTACGTATGTGGGCAAACACTCCCGGCCAATAGAACCGTCTAAGGAGATATTCTTCTGTTTTTTCCCTCCCATAATGACCTCCCCCGGGTTGACAATGTGCCATCGTTAGGACCTGATTTCTATAATGATCGGGTACCACTAATTGTCATTTATGTTCTCCGGTACCAGTAGTGGTTATGCGATATAAGAGGTTTTTCTTAATGAGGAAGTAGGGACCCACCTCTTCGGTTTCTTCTTCTCTGGCCGACTTCCAGGCGTGGGCGAGAGAAGGATCTTCTCTTTGCTGATGGAGAAAACTGACAGGGACTTCATGGGTTTCTGCAATAATGCCTGTGTTCGATCCTGATCTCTCTTTTCCCAAGTACTTCAATTTTTCTACTCATTTCTCTCTGCGTGATAACTTCCTACGGATTGTGGGGCTTTCTATACTGCTATCAGAAAAAGGAGCGTCTCTCCACCAATCCTGTGTCAGTTTGG
Source organism: Pleurodeles waltl (assembly GCF_031143425.1). Taxonomy (NCBI): domain Eukaryota; kingdom Metazoa; phylum Chordata; class Amphibia; order Caudata; family Salamandridae; genus Pleurodeles; species Pleurodeles waltl. Next base: position 172,807,121 of record NC_090437.1, read on the forward strand.
GTTGTCGAACATAATCCAGTATTTCTTGGAAATGTTCATAATCTGTTCCAATGATACACTCCTCAATCAGATTGGTCATTATACCCATCGGTAGGACATCCCGATGTTTCCCCCATTCTACTGTGACGTCATATAAAGGGTATTGCTCTTTATCTCCGTGTATGCAACATATATTCACCCATTGTTCTGTTCCTTTATCTACTATAGGCACTATGAGGGTCATTCTGACCCTGGCGGCCGGTGGCCGCCAGGGCCACCGACCACGGGAGCACCGCCAACAGGCTGGCGGTGCTCCAACGAGCATTCTGACCGCGGCGGTTCAGCCGCGGTCAGAAGCGGAAAGTCAGCGGTCTCCCGCTGACTTTCCGCTGCTCGTTTGAATCCTCCATGGCTGCGGAGCGCGCTCCGCAGCCATGAGGATTCTGACCCCCCCTACCGCCATCCTGTTCATGGCGGGAAAGCCGCCATGAACAGGATGGCGGTAGGGGGGGTCGCAGGGGCCCCCGTAAGAGGGCCCCGCAAAGTATTTCAGTGTCTGCCTTGCAGACACTGAAATACGCGACGGGTGCCACTGCACCCGTCGCACCTTCCCACTCCGCCGGCTCGATTACGAGCCGGCATCCTCGTGGGAAGGTCGTTTTCCCCTGGGCTGGCGGGCGGTTTTTCAGCAACCGCCCGCCAGCCCAGGGGAAAACTCGTAATACCCGCCGCAGTCTTTTGACCGCGGCGCGGTATTTTGGAGGGCGGCATCCTGGCGGGCGGCCTCCGCCGCCCGCCAGGGTCATAATGAGGCCCTATGTCTTTTCTCACCACCGACTGGCTACACCCTGAGTCAATAAGGGCCCATACTGTTTTCCCATTGACTTTCAGAAGCTGTTTAAACTTCTGGTTACCTCTTCCGGTACACAGTACCCATCGCCTAGTAACTCCGATTTCCATTGGCTCACTACTATCCTGTTTTCTGGGGCACATTCGGGCAATGTGGCCCCATTTCCCACAGCTGTAACATTGGGGTCCTGCTACTGGTGGAGGGTCAGGAAACCGGTGAGGTACTGGTTCCTCCGAAAAGGTTCTTGGCGTGATTTTAGGATTGGAAGGCCCTGGCTTTAGGCTGGGTCGGGTTGACATATTTCTTACATCGGTGGAGCGATGATAAGCACATGCTAGATCAATTGCCATGTCAGTGGTCACCTTTGGATGTTGACGGATCCAGTGCTTAGTGGTGGTAGGCAGGGACTCTAAATATTGTTCAAGGACAATTGTTTGAATCACATCCTCCCTACTATTTCCGGAAGAACCTAACCATTTTAAGGCCAAATCCTTTACCCAATAATAAAAGGTTCGGGGATCTTCATTCTGTCCCCATTTGATTTTTGTAAATTTAACCCTATAGTATTCCGTGTCATGTCCCACACGTTCTAAGATACTAGTCTTTATCTCTTGGTATGGCGTGGTTCCACCCGGGTTTGCTGCTTGATACGCTGCTTGTAATATCCCTGTAAGTAAGGGGGCGACATACTGACCCCATCTATCCTCAGGCCATTGGGCGGATGACGCCACTCTCTCAAAATTAGTAAAAAAAGGCTTCGTGGTCTTCTCCGTCTTGGTATTTCTGTAGCACGGAACTTGGGACATTGGGGTGCACTTTACTACAAGCAATAGTCTCAGTCAATTTTTTCATGGCCGTCTCATGGACCAGTTGATTATTCGCAAGGATGGTCGCCTGACTTTTCAAAGCCGACTGTAATGCTTCCCTGTCCTCTTTGGCTTCTCGCTGGTGTGCCTCCCACACCAGTTGTAGATGACGTTGGCCCTCGGCCAATTGCTTTATCATATCCTCCAACGAGGGGTTGTCACTCATTGTTATACTGTTCGATTACTGCGAGGAGGCCGCACAGGTTAAATCCCACTTCTGACACCACTGTGGCAGGTCGAACAGTATGAAGACCACTGAAGCGTTGTTTAGTTAGTGGTAAGTGGTTTATTTTTTTAGTTATACTGGAAGTAGGGAATGTTAACAAAACCACAAGTGTTATTGTCTTTCTCAGTCGCTTTGTTCTTCTTTCGTATCTTTTCCCCAGGTTCGTGATTGTATGTTCGTGCTCCTTGTTTTACAGGTAACCCATCTGCCTTGCTCGCTCGTCGTAGTCCAGGGTGATGCCGGAAATAGAAGGGAGAACACTAAGGTAAGTATTGATTTTTAATTGGGGTTCTTCCCTTTCTCTTATCTCTGGACTGGGAGGCGGTAAACACAAAAGGAGGGGGTTGGTGCCGGTGAGGAGTGATTTAGGAAATAGTGTGAACACGTCTATTCTTAGTGTAACAATAAGTGACACTGGTGATATAATTATAGTGCCCTTTTCTTCCACCTCCCTTTCCAACCCTCCTCTATGACCCCTCCCCAGTCCCCTTTTCTCCAATTTCCCTTCTTTTTGTCCAAAAGGACCGTACCTTGTTTAGCCACGACCCTCCTGGGTTGTGGCTGGCTTGGTAGTGTTCCTCCTGCTGGTCTCCTGGTTCCAGGCTCTGGGGCTCTTCTTCTCTCTCTCCTCCCTCCTGTTCCTCGTCTGCTTCTCTCCTCGTCCTCTGTTCCTCCTTGCTCTTCTTCTGCCTCGCGGTCTCCGTGTTCCTCTCGCTCTCCTTTCCTCCCAGCGCGTCTCCCTCTTGTGTGTGTCCAGCCCGGGAAACCGACGTCGTTTCCCGGGCAACGCCGTCCCGCCTGCCGCGCTCGGGCCGCGTCTCCCCGGCAATGGGAAGACGCGGAAATGACGAATCGGCCGCGGCCGATACGTCATCCTCCTCGCTTGTAGCCGGGATCGCCCGGCTACAAGCACCCTACGTGGTCAGGTCTGACATGTAGGTTATGTGGTGAGGAGAAAAATGAATAAACCATTGTATCTGGATTACATTTACTCAATTGTCCATCATTTCCCATTGGTCTAACAAGTTGGTTAAGTGCTCAGCATTGGGGGTTGTGGATGCTTACAAGAGTGGAGGGAATGAACTTCTATATTTACAACTAAGACACAGTTAAAATTGCCCCTCCAGTAGAAATGGTTTGCCAGTCCATTGGGCCAGGATGCCTGATAAGCAGTTGGGAAAAATACCTTGATCCATGATAGTGGCACAACTCTAGTCTCTAATGAGCTACATTCTAGAATGCCTTTTATCAGAACAAATTTGCTCTCTTTGTCTAGGATGGTGGTCTGGGACAAAAATGGGATGGCTTCCCTGATTCAATGTGTACCTCGTAAGAAAGCTGAGTAGTTTACTGAAAAGACTTGCCCTCTCCAATGCTTCTGCAGGCGCATGGCTTCAGTGTCTGTTATATACGATTGTTGTAGGAATGCACTGAATTTTTCTACTTTTGAGATACAAAAATATAGCCTAGTGACTGCTTGCAGTTCGCATACCTTTTACATTACATGTTATAAAATTGTAGTCACTTGCTGGACTTACTCTGTTACAATTGTGTGGTGTGTGTATTATGTTCGCCATGTAGAGATAACGTACAGTGCCCACCTTTTCTGCCAACTGCTACATTTTAGGAAAAGAACTATACAGAAAAGCATCAACCAACCTATTAGTACTTCTGGCAAAGGCCTTCTGTCTAAACATTAGTGTAACAGAAAATTTTAATGCAGCAGTTGATGACTGGCATACTTCATTTTTTGGTCTCGCCTAGGCAGCACATGCACAATGTCTCTTCAAGACATGCTGTATCTACAATGTGGGCTTTGAGCACGCCCATCTTTTTCACAGGTTCCTCTTACTGCCCTTCGTAAATGCCTGCTTTTGTTTGGTGAATATGCTTAGTAGTCCCTCCTTTTGGACTTTCGTAACCTCCGAGGATGACTGCCCCTGTTACATGTGCTCTTACTCTTTCTGTTATTTATGATACTCTGTGAGCACTCTTTTTTTTGTTTGCCTGCCTCTGTTCGTGTTCATGAATTATAAGGATAAGTGTTTGTGTTATGTTTACTTCATGCGCTGGCTTAATGAATGGTTCATTGGCGCTTTATTTCCCAGGCTTGATCTTTCTTCACGGCTGCCACGCTCTCTTCTTTTTTTCACTTTGGGCACAGTGTTCATAAGTGCTTGCGTCTTTTTTTTGTTTACTTTGGGCTCCGTGTCCATAAAAGAAAAGCGTGCATCTGCTTCCTTTGCTGCTCTCCCATCTGGGCTTGTTGTGCCTCTTGTGACACAGTGAGATTGCTTGCAGGACTAGCAAGGGCTGCAATGAGCTAGTTACTTTTCCAAACGCTTCACTATCAAGTACTCCGTTTCCATACAACTGTTCTTTTTAGCATCTCTGCTTTTCCTGTTCAGTCTAAAGAGGAAGAAGTGGAGCTTAGTGGAGTCTGAGGGGTCAGGGGCAGAGATGCAGCAGAAGTGGAGCTCCCCTGGTCTCTGCAAAGCTTGTGCTGCCCCTGCAGCCTGCTGTCCTTAGTCTCTCTCCACTCTTGCTGGCTCAGCTCGCTGATCACCTGCTAGTTGTTCACCTGTTTCCCCCCTCTTCCTACCCTGCCCCTTTAAAATGCCTCTCTTGCCAGCAGCCTTTGATTGCAATTTTATGGTTGTTGGTCAACTGCCAAAACATGAAAACAGAAAAAAGGGCTACAACCAAGAAACCGGCTGTTTAGTATGTTTTGTGCTGCAGCTGTTTTAAATCTACACCTGCAAACTAAAGCACGGTTTTTAGAACTGAGAACAAAACACAATTTAAAGGGATTTATCAAGTAGGCGATTTAATTATTGCACGCTGACTAGCGGATTGAATATATACTTGGCTTAGACATTTTTATATGAGCTATTTAATTTTCCATTTTAGTTTAATTAGACAAACCTATTAAGTATGTGTTTAGTCAATGTACTTTGAACAAATTGAGAGAAATTTGCATATTTCTGTCGAGACAAACTGTACATAATTTCTTTACAAATGGCCGCCGCATTAGGCTACAGGCTGACAGGGAGAGCGAGGGAGGCACAAGAGAGAGAGAGACACACAGAGGAGTGGGGTAGCAAGCAAGTTCTCTTAATCTACCATTTCCTAAACTGTAAGGCTGTCAACAACAACAATCTCGTGGCTGAAGGCAAAAGTAAGTAATTTACCAAAAGCCTTTTTTTTTTTACCCCTTATCCGTACATACTTCAAACAGCAAATATAAATAGAAAGCAGTTTTATACGTGTTCTAGAACTGCTTGATGACTAACAATTACAGTGAACAAAGACAGAAAAATACATGTTACAATGAATACATATGATTGGGTTTTCTTTAAGCTGAGTGCTGCATACATTTTCTGTGGATAACTGCTCATAAGCAGAGTGAATACTGTAGCGTGGGCATCTGTTTAAAAAAAAAAGAAAGCTATTTTTCTTGCGACTTTTATGGAAGACAAAAGCTCTTCCACACAGGTCTTGATTTCTGACTCCCTCACAAAAGAGGGCATTTGTTGTGGCTGCGTATTAACACTGCGAGGTGCCCCATTTCCTTTCATTTATTTTGTTCAGTGCCACAAGATAGGAACCTTGAAGACTGTGTGCAGGTGGCAGGTAGGAAAAGGGCAGATCAGTGAGTGATGGGGAGGAGAGGAGGCAAAGCCACACAGAAGTTTGCACAATAGTACGTCCTTTGAAGAGATTAACAAATCCCACAGTAAAAAGATTACACAAGTGTTAACCATTGATCATGCAAGGCTGTTTTCTAAGCCCCTGGCAGTCGCAGCTCGTGGGAGGGAAAAGGGGCTGCGTGGCGCGTGGTGGGTGGGGGGGACCCAAAAAAATAAAAATAATAATAAAACATAACTTTTTCCTGCATTGCGCCACTCCATCCGCTCCTCTTCCGTCGCTGCAGGCAGGCACAGGCTCCCAGGCGGTCCTGCAGCAAAACCTGATGCTGCTCAAAGCAGCCTCAGGATTGGCTGGGAGCGCCTATCCAGGGAATAGAAACAAAATAATAAACTGAGGCCCATATTTATACTTTTTGACGCTGAACTGCGTCAAAAATTTTACCGCCGGCTAACGCCATACCAAGATGCCAGCCGGGGTGAGGCCCGGCTAGTGTCATGGAAAAAGACGCTAGCCGGGTGGGGGAGATGTAGGGGGGGACAGGGGGTTTAGCGTTAGAGGATGACGCTAGTATGGGCAGAGGCAAAAATAATGCTTCTGCCCAGACTAGCATCATTTTCTGACCTGGACATGTCTCCTGTCTCAGTTAAGACAGGAGTCATGCCCCCCAACCTGCCCAATGGCCATGCCCAGGGGAATTATGTCCCCTGGGCATGGCCATTGGGCCCAGTGCCATGTACGGCACTTCGTGAAATAAAAATTAATACTCACCCATACCTCCCTCTACTTACCTGGGATGGGGTCCCCCCATCCTTAGGTGTCTTCTGGGTGTGGGTGAGGGTGGGTGAGGGTGTCCCTGGGGCCAGGGCAGGGCACCTGAGGGCTCTTCCATGGTTTCTGATCATGGAAAAAGGCCCACAGGTCCCCTAATACCTGCCCTGACCTAGGTGTTAAATATTGGCACTAAGCATGCTTAGCGCCATTATTTAAGGTCCCCATTCCCCCGTGCTAGATTTTAGCATGGGGGATAAATATGGCGCTAAGGCCATATCGTCGTTTTCTGCACAGGAACGCCTATCTTGCATCTCATTGACGCAAGGTAGTTTTCCACGTCCAGAAAATGACGTAAACTCCAAAACTTTGGTGCTAGACATGTCTAGTGCCAAAGTATTAATATAATGTTAGGTTTGTGCTGAATTAGAGTCAAATAAAATGATGCTAATTCTCCGCACACTGAGTATAAATATGCGTCTGAGTTTATTATGTTGTTTCTATAAAAGTTTGAGAGCTCTTGCTGCTGGCGGGGGGTGCAATGCTCCTCTGCCCTAGCGGAGGAGCTGCCCCTGGTCCCTGGTATAATATCACTCAAGCCACATCCCTTTTGGTGTCTTTGTAGTATCTTCAGTGACTGGTGGTGATATACAACCCAACTCAGTGCAATTCCTTTAAACAACATCAGAAGGCTGAAACATCAAGGCTGGCCCTGCTTGGACTTTCTGCAGTTGGCATAGATATCTCTGCACCAGATGCATAAACCCATTCTTATCACATTGTCATCCTTGTCAAACATCAATGTAATCATGACCAGCTAACGTGTGCTACGTATAAAACAAACACTGCAACCTTCACCTACCAATAACTACCTGGACTTGGTGAATAAATGTTTTATTTGGTTCATCTCAGTTTTTGTAATGAAACAGTTTGGCTGCTTTTGGCGGCAGGGCTGAGCCAGGCGGTGGTAGGTGGCTGACGACCCTGTGTGACCTTTCAAAGGAGAAAAAGGTTGTGAGTTTCTGGGGGTGGCATAAAACTTTAAAACCAGTTTTCCAAATATTGAATTGGGTCTTTGAATCAGACTTGTCCCTCTGCGCCCTCAGCCAAGCCCGCCACTCATAGGTTGCCTCCCAAGGCATGCCTTTCAGCTTTCTCAGCCCTCTTTTCAAAGAGAAGCATCATATCAGACAAAGGGGGTTATTACAACTTTGGAGGAGGTGTTAATCCGTCCCAAAAGTGACGGTAAAGTGACGGATATACCACCAGCCGTATTACGAATCCATTATATCCTATGGAACTCGTAATACGGCTGGTGGTATATCCGTCCCTTTACCGTCACTTTTGGGACGGATTAACACCTCCTCCAAAGTTGTAATAACCCCCTTAGTCAGGAAGATTTTATATGCCTTGGACGCCCTCAGCTGCAGATCCAACAGCACCAGTTAGTTAATGGACACTCATTCAGCTAATTTCGCATGGTAGTCTCTCAGTACGTCAAGTTCAATAACCCTTGTGTCAACTTATTTTATTCTCCATGGACATCTTAGAATGTTCTATAGCTGCTAGTATTGTGTCTAGTTAGTCTCTAACATCCGCCATGGCGGTTGATTTGTTGTGGTAAGCAGTAGTCAATGGCGGGGTGGGTGACTCACGGAGGTGGCAGTCTGTGCTGTTGTTGAGGTGTGAGGCCTACCCATAGTAGTTAGTGACCTAAACAATCTACAGCAGATCAACAGTTCACTATGAACAGTAGTATTTCATATGAAACAAGTGCAGAAGTCTTAAACCACAAACCTTGGCTCAAAGCCACACATATCAAACATTCCCGGCCTCACTATACATATTAATAGCTACCCATTCGCCTCCCTCTTCCCCTGGTTAACATTTAACAACTCTCTTCACTCAAACTCCCTGCATCCCACATTCAGAAACACCCCCGGAATCCTCAATTATGTCTCAACATGACCAACCTTTCTTGCAGTAACATTAAACTTGTTTAACCATCCCCCAATGGAAAACCCCACCAGGGTTTTTCTGTCCACCCCACCCCCAGTCAAGATTGGTACTTCACATCCCAACCGGCACGTGCAAAAATCCTCCCAAACATTTCTCACTTGCATCAAATACAGCTGCACTCCAAAAACTAGCAGGTGCATCCTGTCATCTGGGAAAACTCAACCGTTTAATATTTGATGTCCGCATGCTCCAGAAAAACAATTCCTTTAGACTTGGAAAAAATGTTGAGCTACCTGTTCCCCTTCTCTCTTGCCCTGTCAATGGTACCTGGTTCAACTGCGCCTCTCCATGATCTTCTCTGTAAAAACTCTGTCCACCTGTTGCTTGTACCAGAGCAGAAACTCATGATCGTAAACAAATCAGCCTTGATAATCTTCAAGAGCGCTAATCACTTAAATTTTACTAAGTCATTTTCACCCAGATGTAAAAGTAACACACATGGGCAGGGGCAACCCTTCATCAACAAATTAAGCTTGGGCAACAACTCATACTACAGCATTCCTCCCTTTCCAAACCATCTCAGCTGTATCCTGAAAACCAAGCTGCTTTCCACCTCTAATGGTCTCTGAATGTGGAGCCGCCCATTTGACAAAGGTGTGCTCACATATGTCCTTTCCTGAGGCCTAGAATGCAACCTGGGATGGAAAACAGCTAAATTAATTCCTCTCCACACGTCTGGGCTCCATGACCATCCACCCCCTATGTTCTGCCTCCATAGCCATCCCATTCCGGAATGGATGTCTACCAAAATCCTGTGGCTGGTATCCAAGCTCTCTCAAAGCCTTCCACAGGATCCCCCATCACTTCTGCCATTGAAAACCTAGCCCCATCTGCATGCCTAAAAACCTCCCCAATGCCTTCACCGTGTCCCTGCAAACTCTTCCACCATGCCCCTGGGACCCGCTGATCTGGGTAAGCTCTCAAATAAACACACGTGGCCCTGCCAGAATGATCTGTTGTGGACCGAGGAAGCAACACCTGCACAGTTCTGTCATCCAATCTCACATCCTCCCATGTGATCCCAACCCTGACTTTGGAAAATACCACTTCAGTGACCCTGAAAGACCCAAAAAACAGCCACACCATTATAACTGAAAACCTCCTTGTTGCCGCTCCTGCAAATGCTCATTAGCATTGAGATCACCTCATTCAAGATTCAAAGCATCACCGGCCGCCTCACTCTGTCACCATTGCCTCTATCTCTTACCCATCCCTCCAAAATCCACCTACCCATTTCCCCTGCTGATGGTGGGAAGTATCTGACAAGCTCGAAATGACATTGGATTCAGGAAAAAAGGTAGTGTTAGTTCTATTAGACTGACCCACAGCATTTGACACCATCTCACATGATATACTGCTGTAACAAGCTCATGATTGTGGTATTTCTCATTTGGCCTTGTATTGGAGTTAAATCATTTTTATTCAACTGAAGACAAACTGTCAAGTTAGGATCCTTTTTCTCCCCCCCAAAATCTGTCAACTCAGGGGTGCCTCAGGGCTCTTCATTAAGCCCAGCTTAATTTATTATTTAGATGCCCCCCTTAATCACCTTAATTTCATGATTTGGTACTGATGTTGCTTCATATGCTGATGGTATGTAACTTATGTTGTCTTTAGGCAAGACTTCCTTGGGCCCTGAGATTAATTTCAAATGTTGTTTGACCACAATTATTCAGTGGATGCAGGCTAACCACCTTAAATGCAAAACGGATAAAACTGAGATTATGCTTTTTAGAAGTTCCAACACCTTTGGTCCTATCCTCTGGTGTCCCAATTTTACTTCCACGCTGCTTCTTTCCCCCCCATTTCAGGTTGTCAGAAATTTAGTAGTTACATTTGATTCAGCTCTTTCTTTTTTGCCTCAAGCATCTACTGTAGCTGGTGTTTGTTTTAGTTTTATAAAAACCCTGAAAAAGTCTTTAGACTTTCTCCCTCTTGCAGCGAGGAAAACAGTTGTTACGGCTTTAATAACATCACAGTTGGACTACCGTAATAGCCTGTATGCTGGATCTTCTAAACTCACTATCAAGAAGCTTCACGTAGTCCAACATGCTGCAGTCAGATTGGTCTTGAAACTTTCTCGTCTAGCCTTGGCATCCGGAGCACTGTGAAAGTTACACTGATTACCAATCCACAAAAGAGTTTTACTCTAGATCCTACTTTTAATATTTACAGCCTACATAGCCTTGGGACTGACATATCTATCCACTAGATTCTACCATTATGTCCCAACATACCTGTAGAGGTAATTAAAGGCTAATTTTATCAAGGTCCTCACATTTAAACTGAAAACTATAGGGAGTAATTTGTTTGCAGTTCGAGGAGCCAAAGCATGGAATTACGTGCCCACACATTTTCGGATGATTTAATCTGAAGATAGGTTTCGAAAGCAGCAGAAAACCTGGATCTTTGGTCTGTCCGGATTGAATCTGACATTAGGTTTAGAAAACAGCTGAAAACTTGCTTCTTTGGTCTGTCTGAAGTACTCTGCTACTCTCCTATGATCTGATGTAGGGCTTTTTCCTAGTCACTAACTGCACTAATTGCTTGTATAGGGCCAGGATGCTCCTCTTGGAGTGACACCTCGTCCTACCCACCCCCAAAACCCCCCACCTGGCATCGCTCTCCCTGTAGTTTCCACCACCTGCAGTCACTGCATGGTCCAACGGCGTTGCAACTCCATAGCAGTGGGTCCCATTTCGGTTTGTTGAGTTCCTGCAGGCCAGCCATGCTGCCAGGCACCAGACTGCCATTCCACGACTCATTTTTTCACAGTTTTTCACAGTCTGGGAGGTGGCGAGACCGACTATCAACCTTGGGCCCTGATTTACACCTGCAGCGACAGCAGGAAAGAAATCCACCCGCATCATCTTCAACCCTCACTTATCTCCGGCCCCCGCCTGGCCCTGCAGCGTCAGTCTCCCAGCAACAGCTCCTCTCCAAGAACAGAGAAACAGTTATAAGAGGGTACTGCACTTCACATTAAGTCTCGGTTCTTCTATTGTTAATGGATGACGCCCATAAAAATGGGTAAATGCCGGATTTTGGGCTGTTGCAATGAAGCAAGTAGATTATGCTGCCATCTTGTTAGCTACCTTGGCCACGCGCTGTACAGGTGAAATGTGGCTTAGGGATCACAGATGCCAGAGAGCTAGGTTCACATATACAAGAGGTAAACATTTGAGACGTGCTGTGGTGTACACATAGTTAAGAAATCAAGGGGCAGTTAACTACACACAGTTTTAAAATGCGTTTTGTGAATAACATTTATTAATAATGTACCAATAAGCAATTTGGTTTGTGGTGTGCTTTGTATACTGGGCTAACTTAATTAGCACAAATGGGTGCGTCCCACACAGATCCAGGGAAGGTAACATTCAGCCCACATTTTTGTGATAGCCACAAACATTTATAAGGAGTTGATTATAATGTAACTCATTTATTAGGTCGGAGGTTTTGCTAAAAATCAGGCATAGATCAAACCCTCCAGGACCTCTGTTAGATTCTTTTAGTGTATATTAAACAAAGCCACTACAATTAACATCCATTAGCTAGGGATATGTCACATGAATCTATTAATAAACTAAACACACTGCTCCCAGCCTAACTACCGAGGCAATTGTGACAGAAAGAGGCCAAAGCATTAGACATTATGGGGGTCATTACGACCCCGGCGGTCGGTACTAGTATGGCGGTAGTACCACCAACAGTCTGGCGGTACTTACCGCCATACTATGACAATGGCGGTATGGCTGAAGCCATACCGCCAATGTACCACACCGACCGCCACGGCGGTAACAGCTGCCGGGCTGGAGATAAATATCTCCAGCCCAGCAGCTGTCACTGTACAGCCGGCGGTATCATGACCCCACATACCACCATGGTTTTCGTGGGTTTTTACCGCCATGAAAACCATGGCGGTAGGCACAATCAATGCCAAGGAATTCCTTCCCTGGCACTGATAGGGGTCTCCCCCGCCCCCTTCCCCCTCGCCAGAGTCCTCCCCCACTCTTCCCCTCCCGACACCCCCACCTCGACACACAAACACGCATGTACATACACACTCATACACACATGCATACCCACATTCACCCATGCATGCTTACATTCATACACACACACAGCAACACATACATCCAGACACACACACAATCACACGACACAATATACATGCGCACTCACACCCATTCCTGCACAAACGCACTACACACGCCTCACACCCGCATGCCCACATACAAACACAGTCACACACACACACAACACCCCCACCACCCTCCCCTGTCGGATCACCCACTAACCTGCTTGCAGGGTGTTCTCCGGCAGGAGATGGGTCGCGGCGCTGCTGCCAGCAGCAGTGTCCGTCAGCAGAACACCGCAAGGCTGCATTATGGATCATAATGCGGCCGGAGGCGCTCTTCTGGCATGGTGCTGCTGCTGGCAGCAGCGCAACCTTACTGCCGTCCGCCGCCATGATCGTAGCTGGAATTCCGACAGCCTTCTGTCTTAATTCCGGCTATGGTTATATTATGGTGGACCGTAGGTGGCCACGGAGACGGTCTTTTTTCAAAATGAAATCTCAAACATATGTCAAATTTAAAATGCAAAAAATATTCCGTTCAGGAGGAAATTACTCCAAAATATCTCAAATGTTCCAGGATAATGGCCATGTTATTTCCACCATTTTGTACTGTTTAAAGTTTCATCTTTATAATTTTCATCTTTAGGTAGCCTGATAACCTACAAACACCTTCCAATTTAAGATAAGGGTAAACCTTTATCTGCTCTGTATATCTCAAAACGGAGATAATGTGTACATGACATGGAGACTTGGGTAGGGAAACGTTATGTTTTGTTACAGCACTTTTGTAAAGCGCATGTACACCTAAGCTAGGGTTTGATGGCGCTGAATCAGTGGTGCAGAAGCACCGCAGTTTAGCGGTATACCTGTCTAAAAAGCCAGGTTTTTAACAGGGACCTGAATTTCATACAGGAAATGGATGCTCTGATCTCAAGGAGAACAGAATTCCATAACTTTGGGGCCATCACAGCAAATCTAATGCCACCAAGTCTTTTCCTGTTAAATCTTGGGATCTCTAGGAGTTTTTGATGAGATAATCTAAGATTACGTTTGGGCTTATATTTAGGGATTTTCAATGATACAAATGTGGGGCTCTTCCCATATAAGGATTCATAGATAATGCACCCAATTTTAAAGGAGGCCCTCTGAACTACTCGGAGCCAGTGTCGTTTTTTCAATAAGGGAGTTATATGACAAGATCTAGGCTGGAGCCGCACTAGCCTGGCTGCCCGATTTTGGACCATTTGCAACCTTTGGCTTAACTTCTGTGGAAGTCTCAGGTAGAGGCAATTGGCCTAATCAACCTGGGACATGACTAGTGCAATAATGATCTGAATAATGTCTTCTGTGGTGAAATATTTGCAGACTTTCTTTATTTTCCAAAGTTGGAACCAGGAAGGAGCCCCTTTCTGCAGGCCAAAAGGAGCAGATCCACCTCTGCAGTTTGTTTTTGAAAGATACAATCTCAGTTTTATCTGAGTTAAGCTTCAGCTGGTAAAGATTCATACAAGGTCGGATGTATAGCATGGTACTCTAAAAAAGCTCTCTAGATTCTGATATTTCCTCAGTATTAAGAGTAATTGCATGTCGTCTGCATAGTTGTTTATTTTTGCACCATGCTTTTGTAGGGTGTGAATTAGGTGAGGAGATAGTGAAAAGCCCTGTGGTACACCACAACCAAACCTAATTTGTTAGACTTGTTTGCCCTGCTATCAGAATATCACCCAAGACATTCCACTCACAGTGAGGGAATTCCCTGAGGTGGACACTTTTGGACATGAAAGCCCACCTTTTTGGGAGACTGGCTGTCCTGCTAGTAGTCATTTTGGGGAGAGCACTGCAGCCAGAACTCAGTAACATGACTAGAGGACTAGAGGGAGAATTAAAGGTGTGCTGCAGAGCTGTTTACGTAGAAGCTTACCACCTGCTGCCAGATCAAAAACCTGAAATGTGCTGAGTAAGGACTGAACATGATGGATGGGATTTCTGTGGACTGCAATATCAAGCCTTGAACTGGAAGACTCAAGCCTGGCACTTTCTCTCACCCCACCTTTAATATTGTGCATTCTGCAATGCAAACTGGTATGTATCCAGTGCAGATTATCAAAGACTGTAGAAGGTTTAAAATGTCCTCCTGCTTGAAGGTAGCATAGCACCCAATTTTACCCATGTGGTAGAAAAGGTCACCAGCCTTTGGAGGGAACCCAAGAGACTGGCAAACCACTCATTTTGCTCAGAGCATCATTTGTAAGGTCCCTATGGTTTCTGAGAGCTGCCAGGACCACTACACACATGTTCTCACACCCGTTCCTAAGTTCTATTTCTATCACCTACAATCACTGGTCCTTCCGGCCCTGGGTGCTCTTGACTGATATACATCCCAATATCACTTTGGGGAATCCTTTACATCTTAGTTTTAGCCATGATTACCTATGATTACCCATTTCCCCTCCTGTAGATTTGCCCAGGCATGCCCAGGAGCCCTGCCAAGTCTCATTTCTGGCACATGGCTGGCTCATTCAAATTGAGCCTTCCTCCCCACTGATACCATTTGGATACCCAAGTAAGCATGGTGATAATCTTCTAGTGATTTCTGAAGTCCATACAAGGAAGGAAGAGTCTGTAGTGTCTTCCGCAGCCCTGGAGCAAGGCAAATAGTTACACCACCCACGGGAGCTGTGGTTGAGCACGTCCTTCTTCCTTAACATCCATTCACACAGTGCATTACGTCATACTTCCCAGAACCACACCTTGACACCTCCCCCGCATATCACGTTGTTCCTGTTCAGAGTCCGCCAAGAACCACAAGGGTCCATCTCCCCTTTTGTTAAATAATAGGTGGCAGGCATCATTTGAAAAAACATCTCCTCAATCAGCCTGCGAGGAGCCCACACTTGTCTACCGGTTCGGGTGATCCGAGGTGATTGAGGTCCACCCATATCAGGCACCGGCGGCACAAGCTCAGGAGCTGGACCTCTGGTGCGGGCACCTCCACCGTAGTTGCAGGAGCTGGTGAGTGTTGAGGTAGGTGTTTAAAGTGTGATGTGTCCCGAGTGATGGACTTCCCAAAACGATATGCTGTCACCATGTGTCCCTTGCACGCCACCATCTGTGGGACATTGGCCGGAAGGCGTGGCACATATCTTGGCTCAAATTGATTCCTTCAGTGGACGCTCGTTGAATTCCTCTACTAAGGATGCCCATAATCTTTCAACTACACTATTGGCTTGGTGCCAGAGGTGTACTCTCTTTTGGTATTTGATATTGCATCATACAAGAAACTCTTTGAACCCTTTGCTGTTGATGAATGGGTCACTATCGGATTTGAGGATCTCAGGGATACCCCACGTTGCATAGATGTCATCAAGTCTTTCTATGACTTTAACATGAGCTGTCAAGGACAGTATTCCCACCAAAGGTAAATAGGAATATTCATCTATGCCTACCATGAGATGCTGTCCATCTCCTAATGGTCCGAAGAAGTCAACTATGACTCTCTCCCAGGCATGGGCAGGAAGGTCAGACATAGTCACTGGGTGCTGCATCACCTTACGGGACAGGTAATTGCAGAGGCATGCTTTCCTGTTTCTTTTCTACTTGCTCAGCTAGTTGAGGGAACCACACTCTGGCTCTCAATGTCCTTCATGGGCCAACTCAGTGACTCATTGCCTTAGGCTCTCAGGTTTGATGATTCTCAAGCCTCTCAGTATTATTCCTTCTCTTGTGATGGCTAAGTCATCCTATACATTTCTGAAATTTTGGAATCCAGTGTCATCAGCCAAAGGCTGTGTGCGTCGCCTCCCTGATTGTGTCTCATTGAGTTCTTTGACTATAGTCATCACTTAGTTAGTCTGTGTTGGTGGCAGCAATTACTTGGTCCACAGACAGAGCCGGTGGTGAGCTGGCCCTCAAAATAAAATTGAGATATTCTTCAGTTGTCCTGGATGTCGAACTAGGAGGATGTAACAGTGCTTGTGAAAAGTAATCTTCTGGGTTCTGATCCTTTTCTGGTTTGTGTACAATCTAATAGTCCTACTCTTGCAGCCTCAACACCCACCTTTCGATGCATAAAAACATTTTAGCCCTTGGGTCTCCAAAAATAGTAAGCAACACCTGGTGGTCCGTGATGACAGTAAATTGTTTCCCATAGAGGAATACATGAAAATGTTTGCAGACTCACACCACAGCCAGACTCTCCTTCGCTGGCTGAGAGTAGGCATGTTCTGTTTCAGACAGGCTTTGACTGGCATAGGCCACAATGTGTCTCTGAGTGTTCAGATGGCCGTTGTGTTGAGCAAAGATTGCCCCCAGTGCCACCAAGCTTCCATCCACCCTTGTGCAGCTCGGGGTCAAAGTAGGCCATTTCAATTGCATTCTCAATTGCATGTTTTATTTCTTTGAAACTCTGATCACATTCAGGAGACCATTGAAAAGAAAGATTTCGCTTTGTTGCAAATGTACCTTGAGCAGTAACTGGCCAAGGCTAGAAAGGATTGCAGCATGGTAACATCTTGGGGAGAGAAAGCGGATGACAGTTCTTGCACCTTGTCTGGATCTGGAGCCATTCTCCAATCAGTGGATATGTGCCCAAAAAGTTTGGTTTTATGAAATTCACACATTTTTCTGCATTTAAAGTGAGATCTGCATTAGCAAGTAACTGGTACGCGTGAGGGAGGGCTTTGGTCTATTCTTTCTGTGTTACCCCAAAGACCAGTATGTCATCACTGTAGTTGAAGGCATGTGCAACAAGTTGGATTACTCTGCAGATAACATCCTGAAATATATCATATCTGCAGCCGAAGGTACGCAAAAACTCAGTCTCTTGTATCAGAACAACCCAACATGAGTGGAAAAAGTGGTAACATATCTGCATTTTTCTTCTAGCTTGAGTTGGTGGCACCCTTTGTTTAGGTGAAGATGGGGAAAAAACTTTAGCTCCGTTCAGTTGCATGAACATGTCCGCTATATGCAGACCAGGGTGTGTCTCCCTCTCAATTGTTCTGTTTGGCTACTGCATATCAACACACTCCACTATTGTTCTTTTTTTGTACAACTACTATGGGCGAAACCCATGGCACGGGGCCTGTGAAACGTTTAATGATGTCATGTTTCCCAAGTGATGGCTACTCTTTCTCTACAGCTTCTTGCAGATGAAAAGCAACTCTATGGTGCCACTGGGCAACCAGATGAACATCTTCGTTGATATGAAGCTGTACTTTCATTTTCTTGAGTTTTTCCAAATAGTGAAACAATGATGAGAATTGGCTCCTAATCTCTGGCTGAGCATAGAGGTTGTAGTTGAGAGATATTAACCCCATGTCAGTCACTGTGGCAAAACTGAGTAAACATGCACTAGATGAGGTCCCTTGGAGGACATTAAAGGTGGCTTGTATTGACATTGTTTTGTGTTGCAGTGCCGCTGTGAATGACCCTTGGCTTTGTATAGGTTTAGAAGCTGCCTAGGTGTATGCCTTTGTGTCTGAAGGATCAAGGCGTTGCATGGGTGAGAGACTGTTGAATTTTTCAACTAGCATGATATTATTCAACATCATACTGTTGATGATGAAAGATATGGGGTAACCATTTACCTTCAATGTAATTCTGGGACAGTGTCCGAAAGAGGTTTGGCGCTTTGTTTGGTGACCTTTTTTGGAACTTCTGTCTTCTTCACAGGCAGCTAGCCCCACATTTACACGCCGTGTTTTGGTGGACATCATCAGCAAGCACCCATTGTCTTTGCTGGCACTCAATTTCTGACGTTGAAGAACCTTTGTATGATGAACTTAATGACAATTGATTTTGCTTGGTCTCTACTTGTCGTAGTATTTTCTTTCCGTCATAACACACTGATTTGTCCTTAGTTCAACCCACAGTCATGAAGTGGTTCTCTTTCCCACAACCCTTACAGATTTGTCCTAGGACTGGACAATGACAAACTACATCAGAAGCATAGTTTTGTATTCATCAACGACGTCGCCGTGCATCTGTTTTGTGCTTGTGTTTGCTTTTCATGGTCAATGCTGATTCATTGTGTGCTGTTCCTGCTGCCATGTTGCCAGCTTGTCGTTCTGCTCACTACTCTGCTCTCACAGCCATCAGCATTTGCTCTAGACTGAGTGTCTCTCTCAACATGCGCCTTCTAAAAGAATCAGAAAGGCAGCCATCGATGATTCTGAGACTCATGGCTTCTTCATCGATTACATCACAGAACTTGCAGTGTTTAATAAGGGTATAAGGGTGTCAAGTCTTTCAACAAACCCATCCATTGTTTCACCAGTTTGTTGTTGTGCTTTGTTGAAGATGTACCTTTCATAATCAACATTTGGCATTGGATTGAATTTGGCTTTCAGTGTCTTTGTCACCTTTCGGTACTAGTTTGAATCAGTCTGTGACACTTTCTTTAGCGCTTCATTCACTCCATCACCTGCAATGTGTTTCAAATATTTGATGATTATCACATCCTCTTCTTCCTCCAGCTCATCTATGAAGTAATTGAATGTTTCAGTCCACAAAGTCCACCTGGCACTGATGTTCTGTTTCTTGGATGTGTCAATGGGGGTAGTGGCTTCAAGAACACAACTGCATTGTATTTCGCGCTCCCTTCTGCCGCCATTGCATTAACTTGTGTCGTTTACCTAATTTCACTGTGCAGGGTGCCTCTGACATATTCTGCAAGCATCAGCTGCCGGTAGAAGCCTACATCACAGTATGCATCAATCGCCCCTGAATATGAGTATGCTTTCTGTTTCTTGTACCTAGTTGGCGTTATGGTTATTTTCTTGCTTCATCTGAACAGTTGCTCTATGTTCTGGGCCCAGCTGCCAACAAACTCACCAGTGGTATTGACGGGCCTTTTGAATACCCTCCTCTGCAGGGCCTTCGATTGCTTCTGCTGCTGTGTATGGGCTGGAACAGGCCTTTGACTCCATGTGTGCCGGGCGCAAACTGCTTTGCATCAATTCTAGGCACATGTGGCCTGCATGAGCAGTTTGCTGCACCGTTGCACACTGTAAGGAGGAGCAGACTTGTTTGCCACAGGCACGTAATCCCTATTTGTCACCAGTTGTAGCATCTTCCCCAGCCCTGGAGCATGCAAATAAATTACACCACACATGGGAGATGTGGTTGACCATGTTTTTATTCTCCAATATCCATTCACACACTGCTCATTACATCATACTTCCCAGAAGCACACCTTGACACCTCCACCCCATATCACGTAGTTCCTGTTCAGAATCTGCCCAGAACCACAAGGGTCCTAGTGCGTACAGCATCAATAAGCTACAGGGTCTAAGCTTGATAACTCTGCTTTTATAAGGCAAGTGTGGATAGATAGGGGCATATTTATACTCCGTTTGCGCCGGAATTGCGTCGTTTTTTTTGACGCAATTCCGACGCAAAACTAACTCCATATTTATACTTTGGCGTTAGACGCGTCTAGCGCCAAAGTCCATGGAGTTAGCGTCATTTTTTTGCGTGGACACCTACTTTGCGTTAATTATATGCAAGGTAGGCGTTCCCGTCTAAAAAATCGACTCCGAGGCATGTGCGTCGGATTTATACTCCCGGGCAAAATTCACGCCCGGGAGTGGGCGGGTCAAAAAAAATGACGTACGCCTGCTTTTGCGCCGTTTTTTAGCGCCTGCAAAAGGCAGGCGTTAAGGGACCTGTGGGCTCTGAAGGAGCCCAGAGGTGCCCTCCCATGCCCCCAGGGACACCCCCTGTCACCCTTGCCCACCCCAGGAGGACACCCAAGGCTGGAGGGACCCATCCCAGGGACATTAAGGTAAGTTCAGGTAAGTTTTTTTTTTTTTTTTTTTTGTGGCATAGGGGGGCCTGATTTGTGCCCCCCTACATGCCACTATGCCCAATGACCATGCCCAGGGGACAGAAGTCCCCTGGGCATGGCCATTGGGCAAGGGGGCATGACTCCTGTCTTTGCTAAGACAGGAGTCATTTCTATGGGGGTTGGGAGTGAAAAATAATGGCGCAAATCGGGTTGAGGCGAAAAAATTGCCTCAACCTGACTTGCCCCATTTCTTGACGCCCAAGCCCCATATCCCCCTACGCCGGCGCTGCCTGGTGTACGTCGTTTTTTTTAACGCACACCAGACGGCGCTGGCGGCTAACGCCGGCTAACGTCATTCAATAAATACGGCGCCCGCATGGCGCTTCAGAATGGCGTTAGCCGGTGCTAATTTTTTTGACGCAAAACTGCGTTAGCGCAGTTTTGCGTCAAAAAGTATAAATATGGGCATAGTACCTTATGGATGTGTGTCACATTATCGACCCCCAAAATATCAACCTTTACATCCGTTGAGACCACAACATCAACTCCTGAAATATCATAAGTGTAAGTGTACATTTTGTATTACTAATGCCACCATAACAATAATTTGGGAGTTTATATTGTGGTCCTGATATATGTGTGTCAGGATTGTTGACTGCGATAATGTGTTCGAACACTTACCATATTGTTACGTTATATGGAAGAGCTGGTTCTCTCAGTAAGTGGTGAAGTATGCCTTATTGCAGGTGAAAGAAAACATTTGATAGGGGACGTTTGATGACTGTGTTTAGTGTGATAATCAGGAACCACTCAGAGGTAGTGTAAGGACGAATATGAAATAGGGATGAAGTGCTGTATGGAAAACATTCTTGAGAATCTAATCAACGATTTGCTGGCTTTTTCTGTCTGCCAATTTAATGTAGGCCAAAAATTGTTAATTTGTCTAGTAGGATCGAATAAGAGTAATATTTGCCTGAAGCTGATTCCCCTACAGGAGGTTACTTCAAGCACAGACCAGTTCTTTTGGGTGGAAGGCTCTGCCATTGCACACTGATCGCTTATATTCCCAAATCACCTTGCCTGTTCTACCAGAGTACAAGTAAATATGAATGGGGCACGCAGAACACTGGAATCTATGATGCAATTTTTTTCCAGTGAGAGAAGCAGTAGATGGAAGCTTTAGGGTGGGATAAGGGAGCAAAAGGGTTTGAAGTGCTTCGGAATTCATATTAGTGGATGTGCAACAGAATAAACCTAGATGCACAGGAAAAAAGTGACTGTAGTAAAATAGTTCTGTTGATTGAGCGCTGGGTGATGTGCCCTCCTCAGTCATGCACATTATGGGGCATATTTATACTCTGTTTGCACCAAATTAGCATCATTTTTTTTAGTCTAATTCGGTGCAAAACGAACTTCATATTTATACTTTGGCGCTAGACCCGTCTAGCGCCAAATTTATGGAGTTTAAGTCATTTTTGGACGTGGAAACCTACCTTGCCTTAATGAGATGCAAGGTAGGTGTTCCCGTACAGAAAATTAAACAATGGCCTTAACGCCATATTTATACTCCTGTGCAAAAATGGTGCACGGGAGGGTTAAAAAAAGGGTGCAAAGCTTGCTTTGCCCTATTTTTTAACACCTGGGTCAGGGCAGGCGTTAGAGGACCTGTGGACCTAGTTTCATGGTGGAACACCATGGAATAAGCCCACAGGTGCCCTCCCCAGGCACCAGGGACACCCCCAACCACACCAGAAGGACAGCGGAGGATGGGGGGGCCCCATCTCAGGTACGTACAGGTAAGTATTTTATTTTATTTTTTTAAATGCCATAAGGGGCCCTGAAATGGGCCCCCATACATGGCACAGGGTGCAATGGCCATGCCCGGGTGACCCTGGTCCCCTGTGCTGGCCATTCGGGTGGTGGGCATGACTCCTGTCTTTTCTAAGACAGGAGTTATGTGGTATGGATGGTTTTGCGTCAGAAAATGACTGTAGGCAGGTTAGAGACATTTTTTTTACTCTAACCTGCTTAATGTCATTTTTTGGTGCAAAACCCCCATCTTCCATACCGCCAGCCCCCACCAGACCTATTGTTTGGACCGGCTTGCACCACTCCATATATATGGTGCCCGGCTGGTGCACAGAAATGGTGCAAGCTGGTACTAAACATTTTGGTGCAAAACTGTGTTAGTGTAGTTTTGCACCAAAAAGTATAAATCAGGGCCTAAGTTTTCCTGCAGCGTTCCCTCCTCCGCACAAGTATAGCATAGAATCCCCTCCCCTGAACCAAAGAATATTCCGCCTTTCGTGCTGCTCTGTCCCCAGCATAGGAATGTTAATGCTGCACCCATCTTGCTTTTGTTCCCACCCTTGCCTCTTCTTTCTCTTATACAGGTCACCCATTTAACTTATGCCTGACTGAGAGAATCAGGCCCGTTTGCAAATGAGTGGAGGGCGAAAGTTGGCTCTCTTTAAAAGCCAGGCGAGGGAATGGCATCCCCTGTAGTTGCCGCCACTCCAGCCTTTAGTAAACCCACAAGTTATGTGCTGATGCTGGCATCAAATCAACATTTATTAGATTTCTCCTTAAGCAGATCAACGAATAAATACAAACCCTTAAAAATCTTCAGGAGGAGCCGTTTTCATTTTGTCTTCAGTTTTCAGATCCTGCGCTTACAGCAACAAAGGCTCATCCTATTTTATTCATTATGGGTGTAAAGCAACCTTGATTTTGCCTGGCTAAATCATTGCAACACATTGCAAACATGCAGCATTGAGGACAATTTAAGCGGAAGGGTTGACTAATTATCCAATAGGCAAGAGCAAATAGATTATGCCTCAAATTTCAAAGGCAAATCATGCAGATAATACTTTGGTGTTAATAACTAACTATTTTGACTATTCACTATAAATTGATACTTAGATCATCATATGATACAAATGCAGAGGTTTCTTAAGAAAGACCTGTTCAATATGTTATTCAATAACAAATGATGATTCTGTCATGCATGGAAGTGCAGGCACAGCATTTTCCTTACACTTTGGGGCAGATTTATGAAAAATGACGCTCAACTGCACTTGTGCAGTTGTGCGTCAACATTTTTTACGCAAGCTACCGTCATTCCCTAACCCCATCAGTGCGCCATATTTTAAAAAGATGCACGATGGCGCTAAGGAATGATTAGCATTAAAAAAATGACACTAGCCATTGCAACATGCCGTAAGAAAAAATGATGCTAATGCTGCAAAAGTGGCACTAGACCATTTCACTGCACGCATTTTTGATGCAAAATGGGTTAGCGCCATATTTAACTGCATTAGCATAAAAAAAATGCACAAGCAAGAAATAAACATTTGGGAAGACAAGATGGAGAATGCAGGCCAGGAGAGACCCCAGGCAGACCCCAGTCACACAAGCACCAGCCAGGAGGGTCCAGCAAAGTCCCAGGAGAAGGAGAAGGAGAAGGAGAAGAGGAAGCAGAAGTGTCACTTGAGTGAGGAGGAGCATGGCGCGCTGGTCAGAGAGGTGACGGAGCACCAACACTAGCTCTTCGTCACCTCCAAATTGCCAGTCGGTAGGAGAGATGACATATGGCAGGCAATAGTAGACAAAGTCAACAGCATTGTAGAGGTGAGGAGGACGTCACCAACTGCAAGAAGTGCTGGTACAATTGCAAGCGCAGGACTAAGGAGAAACTGGCCAGGAACTGAAAGGCAGCACTGGATGAGCTGGAGGAGATAGTTACAGCGGTCATCCCGGAGGAGCTGATCACTGGAATCGCAGGACAGGACAGCGCAGACTACCAAGAACTACCACAAATGCAGGGTAAATTGCAGGGAGGGACTATCTGGAATCTCCCAAATAGCAGAAGGGGTGAGACACATAGGGCACACTCAATGCATGCTAAATGGTTGCATTGGGACACATAGGGCCCTGAATCAAAATGCCCCATCGCCACCCAAGCCACACTTGTAGTGACACTCTGGTTGTGACAACACCCATTGCATATTGTCATTGCCCCCGATCCAACACAACA
Source organism: Pleurodeles waltl (assembly GCF_031143425.1). NCBI lineage: Eukaryota > Metazoa > Chordata > Amphibia > Caudata > Salamandridae > Pleurodeles > Pleurodeles waltl. The sequence continues at coordinate 172,831,383 of NC_090437.1, forward strand.
TGTACATCAGAGACTGGGACTGAAGTCAATACCACCCCAGTGGTGGTGTCAGCATGGAGCAACAGGGCAAAATGCTTTACTTCCTCCTTGTGTCATTGCCCTTCTCATGTGTGCCAAAATATCTTGTACCTGTGCAGGATGGGACACCTCCCTGCACATAAACAATCTATCCCCTCAACACAGGCATCCCTTAATCATGCTGCAACAATGCTTGCGTTGGTGCAGGGAGAACAAACCTGCGCAGAGGGAATCGCAGGGGTGTGCCATATTCCAGTAAACATGGCACGTCCCTGTGTTTCAAAACTGGTGTTGCATCGTGCAACACGTATTGCTGCTGCACTGAGCTGTACCACTTGAGAAAAAATTAGGCCTAAGTGCGCAACCAGTGGAATGCAAACCGCACAGGGTAAACCAACAACTCTCACACAACTCCATGTGCCATTTGGGAATGGCCACAAAAGTCAACTTAACAACATGTCTATGAACTTCATAGTGCAGCTGTACAAGTAGCCTAAATCTCACCATCTGACATGATTGAGTGTGTTGTGTGAATGGTTGGTGTACAGCTTAGTGGTACAGTCAACATGTGTAAGAACTGGCACAAGTGGCATCAAGGTCACACTACTGGCACAGTGTCACTAGCCCATAATGCAACTGTATCATCGTACAAATAGTTGTCCCTGTGGATCCAAGCTGCACATTCCCCTTGTGCCACATCAACAAAATCTCATAATGCATCTATCAATCCACAGTTTACATCCTTATACCAACATATGCCTGTTGGAGATATGTTGTGTACAAGGAAATGCCCCAAATTTAGGAAGTGACAAACTAATGGGGCAGACAATCCATAATGGTTGCACTGTCCCTTCCAATTAGCACATATGTGGGGCCTGCTACAGGCAGATAAGAATGTAATACAAGCATTGTAGGCAATGAACCTACCTGTGCTATGCTGCACTAGTGCCATCATTCATGGTGCAAATACATCATAGCACCAAAAGAGTGACAGCACACATTACACTACCGTGGCAATGTACACCAAGGTGGATGGGAAGGCAAATTACATGCCACCATGGTGTCAGTGGCACGGACAAGGAGCCTCAAGAAAGTAGGTTGTGTGGTATCAAAGCACAAAGGGCCAGATGTAATAGAAAATGATGGTGCACGGCGCTGCCCCAAATTTGGGAGTGTTGCGCACCGTCATGTTCAAAACGCAGAGTGCACTGTATTTACTGAATACGGTACATCCCTGTGTTTCCTCCTCCGCTGGTGCTCGGTTAGCTGCCATGCACCAATGCATTAACCTTTGCACCATGGCACAAGGATGGCTGCGTTGAGGTGGAGATTGTTTTGTGCAGGAAGGAACACCTTCCTTAATACAAACAATCTTAGAAGGCCATTAGCTCTTTTTATGTGTGCTGCAAAATGCAGCACACATACAAAAAGTGAAAAACCAGGAGAAAAGAAAGCATTTCACTTTGTTGCGCCATTGTGTCATGCTAATGCCACCTCTAGGGTTGCATTAGATTTTGGCGCTGCCTCAGGTTTTCAAAAACTCGTAAATCTGAGACAGCGTCAAAATGTAATGGGTGTTCCTGTGGCACGCCCACAGCAACAACCTTTGCATGCCCCTTCCATGCAATGTGCTGCGTGTGAAGGGGTCGTATTTACAAGGTGGCGTTAAGCCACAAAAAGTGGCTTAGCACCACCTTGTAAATATAGCACAGGGCATTGGGCCACCGGAGCGTTACGAAAAGTGATGCTCCGGTGGCGCTAGGGAGTCTAAAATATGCTCTAAAATACCTTGTGAGCTTGCCCCAGGTGTGATGCACAATGCTACACATAACATACAACTCCAACCTGGGGTCTTTAACATGTCACTGAACCTCAAGTAGCAACTAAATTATGAGCCATATCAACAGCCACCACAACCAAAGCTTGACAAAACACTATCTCATTGCAGAGGATGATGCCTTACCTCCTGCCGACCTGCTTGTCCTGCATTTTACAGATGACATGGATGACCAGCTGCCGACCTTCAATGAAGAGGCTCTTCAGGATGTCCTAGGTTCCCACCAGACATCACCTCCAGTCGCATGGAGGACAAACAGTGTTGCAGGGTCTTCACATGAACCACCAGCTACCAACACACAGAAGCAGCCAGTCCTGACATGACCCTGGACTCCGAGGACCCAGACATCACCTTCCGGAGGACAGTGTTAGGAGTCCAGCAGGAGCTAGCCAAGCAGGTGGGGATGGAGACCCCTAGAGTGAGGCAGCCTAGAGGGAGTGCAGAGGTTCCTCAGTCCAATTAAGGACAACTCAGCTGCTACCAGAGGCACTCAATCCCGCTACATTGACTCCAGCAGGCCCTCGCTGATATAGCTGCTGTCATGAGGCAGAGGCTTCAACAATTGCCCTCCCAAAGTGGCAGCAGCATGAAAGACAACAGGCTGGGGGCTATACAGAATACCTTGGAGTCCATACAGTAGGAAGTGGCCTCCCTCAGGGAACACATGGCTGCCTGCCTCTGTGATGTTGCTGCGGTATTGAGAAATCAACAGTTCCTCCTTGCTGCAGTGATGCCTTATGTGTGTCCACAAATGGCAGCTGCCAGGACCTTTGACTCCACATGTCTATCCCCTGAAGTGTGTGTGCCTCCCTCACCAACAGCACCACTCATGGCACAGGAGGCACCACACACATCAGAGGATGAAGATGTGGAAGGAACAACATTCATAAGGAAAACCACCCAGTAGCAGCTGTCTGTTCCACATGGACAGTATCTCCTTAGTTCTGTGCTTAAGATCATGCCAGTGTTGTGACAACAGGCAACGTGCCCTCTTCACTCAACCACTGTTGACTTGTCTTCTATGTACTGTCATTGTCTCGAATCTTACCTATTAGCAATGTGGACACCGCCTCACTAATTCACACTTCTACTGACCATGTCTCATGACATATCCCTCACCCCTGGGCTCTGATTGTACAACACATGGCTCAGGATGTCTCTGGGGGTCTGTGAACTGGACATTGTATAGCATTGGAAAATACACTTGCACCTGTTAATAAATCACCTTGTTCACATGTAACATTTCTACGTTTACTGTGTTCAATCAACTCAGCTAAATCTATGCAATGTGTGAAGCTATGTCAATAAAAACAGAACATAATTACATATGTGCATTACTGTCAGACACAAGGCCACACACTAGGATCCTAACATGGAAAAGGTGAATGATGGTGTTGTGGCTACAATCAATTTACAGAGTCTTTAATACATGTATTGAGCAGATATCCATGGAAGTTGACAAATGGCATGTATGGGTCTGAACCAAGTGTATGGTAAATTACCCAGAGGAGAGCACCAGTACAACTAATATGTGTGGTTCAGAGGAGGCAAAACTAATCAGTGATGGTCAGCTGTTAGTGTTGCAGGATACAGACCCAAATTTGGCTAATGTCATATGTGCCACACTTTAAAAAATAATACTGCTAGACCCCACCAATGACAGTTCCATACTTGCCTGTACAAGATACTGTATACATACACAATGTTAATGGCTGGAACTGTGGATGACAAATGTTTTGACTAGCTGTTGTCATTTAGCAGCCAATCTGACAGCTCCTTGGTCATAGGGGATGCACATGGCCATCCATGGAAATAAAGACAGGAAGCATACCCTAAGCCATTACTCCTACTTGGCCAGTGCACATGAGAACACCCAGATACTCAATCAAAATGGAGAGATAATTGTCTAAAACGAACAGGAATTATTAGAACATATTAAAACCATCATATCTAAACCTATCCTATACACTACCTACACTACACTAACCTAAACTAACTTAACTTAACTTAACTTTCACCTACACCTATCTATCCTATTTTACACTAATCGTACACATGTAATGCCACACTCTAAATATTGTCCCTCCACCCCTCTGAAGAGACAAGACACAATTAGGACAGCATAAACCAAGACTAAACATGTACAAACGTAACCTATGTCCTAAACAAATGTATATATATTTTAATTATTTTTTTAGATGTTTAATTATTTTTGTATTTTTAATTTTTTTCACATAAAGACCCCAACATGACCCCCCACCCAACCCCGCAAAATAACAAATGTACTAAATCCCAGCCCCAACTATACTTACTCTAACCTATGCCTACCCTACACTATTTTACTAACCTAACACTACCCATCTAAAACCCACTATAAATATCTAACATCAGTAAAAAGGAGAGGTAAGGAACTGGGAGGTTGTGGCACAAATAGTTCACAGCTTTTGATTTTTTTTCTTGCAGTACTTGAGCTACTGTTCCAATCTGGCCATCATGGTGGCCATGTCCCGTCTCATGTCTGATCCGAAGCTTGATGTTGTGACTGGAGCAAGTGGCTGTAGGGGTGCCTGGCTTGAGACAGGTGCAGCAGATGTGGAGGGGGTTGGACTTGCTGTGGCCCCCCGGACCCCTGAATATTTACCCAGTGTGGCCTGCTTTGTTGTTGGCTGTTGCAGAGGTCCCCCATGTGTGAATGCATGCTATGCCCCAGTGTCTTTCGCCTTCCTAAATCTCCTCTTCATCCTTTGGTACCCGGCATTCAACTCCAATATGTGCCTGTGCCTGTCAGCCCGCTTGTTGAAAGCATATTGTTCTACTGGGGTCATATTGGCAGGGGAAATATGAGGAGAATAAAGCATTAAATACAGCATTGAGTGGAGGCAGAACAGACATGCAATGTACACAGCATCCTCAGATGAAACATGCAGTCCACCACACATTCCACAACACTGATTGACTCCAACTTTATATCAAATTCCTACCAGCCATCTATGATCTCATGTACATGTCACTGGGGTAATGACTATCAATTGTTTACCATCAGGGCCCATAGGTAAGTGGGCTACTGCGTCCATGCTCAACATTTATGTGAACAAACTAGTGAGAATCAAGTGGCCCAACAAGTACAGAATCCCTCTGCCATTGTGAAAACGCACGCTTTGTATGCAATCCACCACTTCGATACCCCTGATGCTACATCAAGCCTTACCCAGGCATCATGGATTCAAGGTGAGGGTCATCTGATAGCGGGACAGGAAACGTCCCACCTACAATTCTAAGGATAGGCAAAGCTTCATTCATATGTCCTGGGTTAACATCTGCTCTGAGCACGTGTTACAAGGGGGCACATCATTGCTCACAATGTGCCCACATGTATAATTCATGCAAAGTGCCCATATAGATTGGGCAAAGCCTGAACAGCACAACAAAGTTGTCTACAGATTTCATAACTATTGCCCCCTACCGTGTTCTATGTTGTGCAAAATGTGTAATGTGGCACACACATGGTGGCTCTATGGGTGTCCCTAGGGGCACAGTAAGATTGGTACTGCACTGGGTGTAGCTACAGTATTCCTATCTATTGCACAATATGTGCACATGCATGTCAGATATCACCTAAGTATCAGGCACACACTTAGCATTCACATTATATGCACAAGTGATGTGACCAAGATCATTCGCAAATACCCTGATGGGTAGACCATGTTGGTAAATCTGCAGAGATCTAGCTTGCTACAATCTGCAGACATTTCCCACAACCATCTGGAGCTGAGTTGTATTCTCATTGTGTACTCTACTGACTGTTGGCCAGCACAATAAGGCTCCTGGCATAACTGCGGCCTCAATTAAAATCTTAAGAGTAGTGAGGCACCAGTGGTGCAAGTGTCTCCTACATAAGCCCCCTAGAGACCTCAATACATTTACTTCATCTGTCCAGTTTCTTGAGTAACTGAAAGCTACGTGTGGCACACAGTACTGTCAAAAATGTAGTGGCAAACTTGTTAGCAACAGGCATGGCTATCAAATAAACAGCAGCTCTGACACCTATCATGATTGACATTATGTATATGTGGGCATGCTTTGTATTTCCTAACAACCACATTTCCATAGCAGCACACATTGCTACTTGTGCAACCATCAACCCATTCTCAATCCTCAACATTGCATCAGACATGATATCAACATCCTAACTCAGATGATTTCATATCATTGGTCACACAATAATTTTATCATTGCGTTGCACACATCAGACTGTCTCACACAAAACCTTGGAATGCCACACGTGACGCACAAGGTGACACTTACTGGCAGCATTGGGGTCTTCGAATCTGGACACCTCTCTACTGGTGTAGGCCCACCTGCAATACATCAAAGGAAAACATGGATTAGTGATATTTGGACATTTCTGTGCATGGATGAAAGTTTTAAAATAAACGTGTTAAGCTGAGTGAGCAAGTCAACCTAGTGGTAGATCTGAACGACTGTCAAACATCTATAATCTGTCTGTGAGACATAGGGCCAGATAATGGAGACCCTGGCACCAATAAAGCATTACTTTCCCTGACACTCCTGTGGTGCATTTAACTGCACCATATGTACATGGAGTTGTCACACAGCTGTGTATTTGCTTTACGCCTCCATGACCATATGAGGCTGCATGACAGTATTCTGCATCTGTGGGAAATGCAATGGTTGGTTCGGTGGACATCCCATGGTGACACCCATTGCTTTTGACCCTGCCCCAGATGTTGAAAACATCTAACTCATTATCAGCGCTAAAAGACTACAAATTTCCAGGGGCTGTGTGAGTATTGAAAAGTTTTGAGGAATGCATTGATACATCCTTGCTTTTTGTTTCTAATATGTGTGCACACACACTTGAGCTATTATACCATGGCAGTTTACTTATGTTCGTTTAGCTGTCCCTACCTGCACATTAACTGAATAACATTACGGATGTCTTGCAAATACTGTGTGGCCAGCCATTGTTGCCATGGTATACCATTTCTTGTCCAGGAAGGGATATCAACATGCACATATACATTCCCCTCTACACAGACACACTTGCTCTCTGGTCCAAGGATGCCTGTGTTGCCTGTGTTGGTGCAGGCTTCTGAGTAATGTGTTAGTGCTGGCGCAGAAGCAGGCCTGCCGCATACAGTCTGTAAGACTCCTGTGGTACAAATTCAGCAGATTTTTGAGGAGGTAATAGACACATTATGGGGTGTATGTGATACACAATGTACAGGAAGACCAATGTGCTAGTAGTCTGGACCTAGTGCATAGACAAGCTCCCTTAAATGCCATTGGCCAATGACACAAAGGGACAGATTTAAGAAAAGTGCTGCTGCACCTAGTGCATCACTGCTGTTCTTGTGCCCCGTAGCTCCCCCCTCTAACCTCCCATGTGTGCACTGTATAAAACATATGCCGCACCATGGTGCAGGTGGAGGGCATTTGTGTCAATGTATATGGATGCAAATGATGTACTCAGCAGGAGTAGCACCAAATAATTGGCACGTCTTCTGCTCAGAACATAGGGGCCCATCATATACAATGTTATGCCCCCTTTTAACACCTGCTCTAAGTAGGCGTTCAAAGTGCCGAAAATATCGCGCTAGGAAAGATATCAGACCCATGTACTTTAGCCCCCCCCATACAGGTGTAGGGCCCCCATCCGATACATGATGCCTGGAGCAACCCTCATGTTGTGCAAGTCTTAACTGAGTGGCGCTATGCATGCATTGCAGCACTTTGTTATGACGCAGGGAAGATGGCACTTCTGCCCTGCCTCTGCTTATTTAATTAAAATCACAATGGCAGCCCTAAGGTGACGCCTGGGCTCTTTAATCAGGCCCAAAACAAACTGTCCAGATCCCTTGACAAAACATGCTACACTCAACCTTATGTCTGCCTGTCATGCACATGCAAATAATGGTGAAGCTGTGCAAATGGGATTCTGACCAACTGCTCCACCAATCTGAATCACCAGGTGATCCAGTAGGTCTTGCTCCCTTGAGGTCAGGTCAGCCCAACTGTGTTTCGGCTGGTGGCCATTGCATCCTCCTCCAAAGATTCGGGTTAGGTGGTGGAGCACCTTGCCCTACTGCAGCTTCCGTGCCTCTGTGGGGTAGCCCTGGATAATGCGGCCACCCAAAACCAGCATCTTTGGAAGGTAATGCTGCAAGAGCCATGTAAACCCTCCCGTTCATTAGTCGTCATCTTTGTCATCCTCCCTTTCCCAGACATAATGCAGTTTTAGGAGACTGCAAATGTAAGTGCCCAAAAATAAAGTTAATATGAAACTACCCCACCTATCCCAAATACCCCAACAAACTATACTGCCCCTAGAGAAACACCCACCAATACAGTGACAAATACCGTACAAAAACACTGGAAAAGACTGAGGAAATTACAAATATAACACAACAGCAACAAGACGCTGCACAAAACTCTCCTACAACTCCAATCCTCCAAAAAACCCAGCTCCACACACCCTCACACAGTCACAGATAATAAGACTGTGAAGTGAAAGTGAACTCACTGGACCATGTATGCAGGCAGAGTGTCCTGTTTCAACACAACTTGGGCCTGTGCATCACGTTTTCAAATATACACTGTTTTTTTGACGCATGCCGGTCATGCGTCAGTTTTATCCCATTGTGCCTGACAAGGCCTGTGGACTTGTGATTGACGTGCAGGGGCCAGGAGTCATTTTTCTGCATAGGAAAGTATGAAGTTTTGCTTCTGAAATTTTGACACATGACAGTCATGTGTGGTACTTCTTCCCATGAAGCATGACAAGGCCTGTGGACTTGTGATTGACGCACAGGGGCGAGGCGTCACTTTTTTGGCCTTGCGGAGGATAGAATATTGCAGCTTGCGTCAAAATATTTAGACGCATGACAGGAATGCATGGATTTTTTTGGATAGGTTTACAGTGAACCCAGACTCACATACCATGTAACAGGGGTTGTGCATGTATGTAGTCAAAATGGTACGGAGACCTGTGTGTGCATGTCCATTCATATATTTACGGTAACATCGGTATGTGTTACCAATATGTTTGTATTTGTGTGTGATGCATGTGATGACTGATATTGTGTGTATATGTGCATGCTTTGCTAGATTTTGTCCACATACATGTTACCACATGTGTACTAGGAGTGTACATATGTGATCTAACACATATTTGTGGGTCTACCACATTGTATTGTCTGATATACAAATGTACCTATACCAACAACTCAGTAGATATGATGGTTTATGTCCAATACATGGTAATGCATGTGATACTCATGACAAATCGTACTCAGAGGATGCAGTGGACTATGGCTGGGTTGAAATCACGTTACTCCTGGCAATCTGAGTGCATGTGTGTCCCCACTGTGGTGTGTAGTTAGGTTCAGCCTTCATGATGCCCTGCTACCCGTATGACATATAGGGGGTCATTACGACCCTGGCGGACGGCGGAGAAGCGGCGGTAAGACCGCCAACAGGCTGGCGGTCTAATTTTTGCAATTATGACCATGGTCATCCGCCGCTTCTCCGTTCCGCCCGCCGGGCTGGAGACCTGGGTCTCCAGCCCGGCAGTCGTCACTATACCACCGGTGGTATTTGGACCTGGCTGACCACCATGCATTTCATGCGGTTTGGAACCGCCATGAAATCCATGGCGGTAAGCACTATCAGTGCCAGGGAATTCCTTCCCTGGCACTGATAGGGGTCTCCGGCACCCCCCACCCCCACCCCGACTCCCTCCCCTACACCCACTACCACCCCTGCCACCCCCTAAGGTGGCAAGACCCCCCTCCCCCCCGACCCCCAACATCACATCACTCATTCACACACGACACGCACGCAGGCACCACCAACACACATACACGCACACACACCGACGTATATGCCAACACCCACACACACACACAGTCAGACACGCACACCCACATTCAAACATTCACGCAGACATCCATACAGACATACCTACAGACATAGACGCACTCATTCCCAAACACACAACACCCCTGCAAGCATACACGCACTCACACACCCCCTCTACATACACACACGCACACCCCCATGCACGCACACATTACCCCCCCACCCCCCTCCGATAATGGACGATCGACTTACCTGGTCCGTCGATCCTCCGGGAGGGGACGGGATCCATGGGGGCTGCTCTGCCGACACCACACCGTCAACAGAACACCGCCACGCCGAATCACAGGACGTGATTTGGGGGGTGGTGTTCGGTTGACGTGGCTTTGGAGGTGGAGCAACCTCCACTTCCTTGCCGACCGCCAGAATGGCTGTTGGCGGCTCTCCGTCCTGAAAAGGACGGAGAGCTGCCAACAGTCATAATACGCCAAGCGGAAAACCGCCACCACTGGCGGTCTTCAGCACGGCGGTCCCTCAGCGGTCTTGACAAAAGACCGCTGAGGTCAAAATGACCCCCATAGTTCCCCATGCATCTTAGATGCAGGAGATGGTGTACACACATGTGGTGATAAAGACTGGTATGTTCCGTGTGTGTGGAAAGACATGTGCAGTGTCATATTTGTGTTGTATCTGTAAAATATGACCACAGTGTGTGTTCATGGGATATGAAACCTCACATATCTATCTTCCTGCATGGACACATGTTTGACTTTGTCAAGTGCCTCTGTAGTCATATCAGTGCCACCTGTGTTTCCGTATGTCTGAACACATCTGAAGGTTGCTTTTACATTTGTGGAAAGATGCCTTTTGTGCATATTCCAATACACCTTACCAGGCCTGTTCCATTTAAGTAGTACATGTGTGCTGAGATATATGGCATATGTGTGCATGCCACCAACTAGATACTTACAGTCCACCACATCATGTTTGTTATGACTGTCACATACAATGGCATACCACTGTGTAGCAGTGTTGCAGTCAGACAAAGATGGCAGCCTAGTCATCATCACTACTGTGGGTGTCTGTATGCCCGCATAGACCCATGGTTGCATGTTTAGGCGCAGTTTTACGGTGCTCCACACTACTCAGTCCAATGTGCACATGCATCAGGCCCCTGACTATGTCAATAGACAATATAGCCTCAGCAGTGTGGTTAGGGGGCTGTGGGCGGGGATCTGGCCTCTTCATGACTGCTCTTCAGCGGAGCAATGCACAGTCCCCTGCAGACAGACACATGCACAATTGTGATAAAAAGGACTGGAATTTTATATTTCCTCTGGGGTACTTGATGTCAGCATTGCCTTATCATGTACTGAGGACTGGCTACTTCTACGTGTAGTACATGTCTCATCATTTGGCATGGTCTGAAAGACATGATTTTATCTCCTTAGTAATTTCCATAAGCAGTTTGGTTAGGGCTTCTATCTCTGTTGTAACTTGCAAATTTGGAATGGGCCAGGGGACAGATGATGTCATCTGTCACTGCCTCCTGTCACAATGGTATGCAATGGGCAACTAACAGGTTATTGTAGTGGCAAACATGAGTAGGTTTTGTACTAACCTAGGCATCCTCTCTGTACATATGTTGGGTGGTCACATGCTGACATTGATGTGTTGCACAGTCACTATTGGCCTATCTGTGTACCTTCTCCATCTTTTATTGCATATCTTGTTAGGAATAAGTTGTGTCCTACATTGCTGCCAATCTTTAGGCTGCTTACACTTTGTACACATCTTCTACAGCAACATAGTCTAGTTATACATGGACAGGATGCCACGAGTGACTTGTGTAAATTGAAAATGTACATATCTTCTACTACTGACTACATGATGGTTACCGTCCTATTGCCTGGCTTTGTGAGATTACATGACTTACACACACACACACACACACACACACACACATGAAATAACACCTGCCACAGCACTTGTGTTGTCTCCAAGTGACCTCTACATGTTGTATCTCCAAGTATCCGTGGGTATCTCTCAGTTGTCCATCCACATCTATCGTTGTACATGGGTATGCACTAAATCCTACATTCCACAACCTATGTCACTTTCACACTGAGTGTATGATGTTAGTGTGTGAAATCAGCTCGGTGCTGTTTTTTTATTAGCCACATGCAACACATCTGCCTCCTTCTTCTCCCATACATTTTTGGATGGGTCTGTAACATGTTTAGATATTGCTGGACATACTTGCACATCTCACACCTAATTGGCATGTTGGAGACCTAGACATAATTGGGACTTTTGTCACTCTTAGTAACTTTCTCTTGGTCTGGCATGTGAGTGTCACTGAGAGGTGTGTATTGATATGTGGTGTGTGATGGTGTAATACAGACTATACAAGGTTACCTTGCTGACACATGTCAGACATTTTGGTAATTGCAAACCCTTTCCTACCGAGGCCATACACGTGTACATCAGTCTTCACATGTATATCTGGATTAGGTGTAGGCATGTGTCAAGACAGCAGATTTGTGTGACAAGTGTGTATAGAATGTACTTAGGGTGTGGAACCCACTCTGCCTACGTTCCATCCAGACATTAATTTGGTGGTGCATTGTCCCATTTTATTCTTAAATCCTGACAATGGGGCATATGTTTGGAGTGGTTTATCATCCATTACTGCTTCATTTGTCTAGCAAGCCATAGCGCACTCCATAGCCAACATGTGTGTGCCATATTTGAGGTACAGCACACCATGTGGGAGGGTTGGGCACAATGGCAGTGCCAGGATGTAAACCCATTGATATACAGTGCAGGCTCTGACGTTGGTTACTAACCCTGAACACTTAATGAAGGTCTGTTGTAAACAATGGTGTCCCCCCTTGTCACACTTGCACAGCGATCCGCCTGAGATGTGACCTGAAAGTTCCTACATTACTAAAGCGGCATTTGATAACAGCCCCTACCTTATGTATGACCCCCTTGCAGACATCGTGCCAGGCGTGGGGATGATGTGGGAAAAGGGCTAAGATTTTGCACATTGCCTACTTAACGCCACATTATATTTTGTGGTGCATGGATCTAGGCCTTTGAGAACCACATGCCCGTGAATAATGTGAAACAATGGCAGTGCCAGGACGTTAACCCATTGATATACAGTGCAGGCTCTGACGTTGGTTACTAACCCTGAACACTTAATGAAGGTCTTTTGTAGCCAATGGTGTCCCCCCTTGTCACATGTGCTCAGCGATTCACCTGAGATGTGACCTGAGAGTTCCTACATTACTAAAGCAGCATTTGATAACAGACTCTACCTTATGTATGACCCCCTTGCAGACACTGTGCCAGGCATGGGGATGATGTGGGGAAAAGGCTAAGATTTTGCACATTGCCCACTTAACGGCACATTATGTTTTGTGGTGCATGGATCTAGGCCTTTGAGAACCACATGCCCGTGAATAATGTGAACCTGATGTGTGACATGGAGGCTCTAGACCCTCTTACATCAGAAACTATGTTGCAACCATACTTGTAACTGTTGTGTTTCTTTCCTGCTCTCTAGGTATGAGTAACATTCCAATGGCATATGTAGTGGAGAATGAGTAGACCATGGACATTCTGGTGCAAAGTAATTTATTGGTGATATTTACAAAGTGATAATATTTGTACCATGACTATCTGTACAAGTTCTGTACAATTTGTAGTCTCCTGTGAACTCCTGGAGCAGTGTTTTGTAGTTCCCCCTCCAAATGTGCTGCACCATTGTCATCCTCCTCCTCATTGGGGACATCTACCAGTGGTGGAGCAAACAACAGGCTTCCTCCTGTAAGGGCCAGGCACCTGAATCTTGACCACAGAAGCCCAAATGTCCTCTCCACCATATTTCGTGTCCTTCTGTGCCCTTCGTTATATGCACGCTCTTCCACCATTGTAGAGTTGCCAAATGGAGTCATCACCCATGGCTGTATGCTGTAACCTTGATCGGCTGCAAAGGAATGAGAGAAGATGTGTTGGTAATGCTTAATTCTGGTATATACCTTGGTAGCTGTTAGTTTTATGTGGAGTGATGACTCAGACTTTCTTCTGGTATAGTGTATATTCCCGTTTAGTGCAATGGTTTCATTTGTCTATGTCGATGGACATTACAATCTTGGGTTGTGGCTCAGGGACCTGGGGATTGTAAAATTCAATCCAAACTGATGGTTCAAATATTGCAAATATGTGTTGGTTTGTCCATATTTGAGGCAGTGACTTATTGTTGGTGGAACCTATCACCTCCCTGTACCACAGTGGTGTCATATGTGTAGAGGCTCCATGGTAGCCCTACAAAGCCAAACTCTGACCTCCATGTTAATATGTGGCATTACACATGCAGTGCGACAAATAGTGACCCTTTGTGGCAGATAATGGCTGGGCCAGCCTCAAGTGTACTAGGGTGTGAATCACACAATTAGAGGATGAGCAAAAGTTGGTGCAGTGGAATCTCTTAGGTTCCTATGCATGAATTATCACAGACACTTTCAACACATGCACAGTGCAGGTGTTGGGAGCGGGCACACCATTTATTTACAAGGGTCCCTATGTGCGGTGAAAGAAAGGTGAAAGAAAGATACTCCTACAGAGTCCCTCTATGGCATCCATGATCTTTACAGTATTGCACAATCTCTGCGCCATGGTGGGCTGTTTCCTGTATACGGCACACACATGGTGGTGTTAGAGGAAGCTAAGGGGCGCATATGAGGTGGCACTGGACTAGGTCCTGCATGACTTCTCATTATTCTGCCCCATGGTCTTTCATGGCATGTAATGTTGTATTCCTCTGTGTGCGACACAATGCAGCAGGCAGGTGAATGTGCACACTACAGGTATGTCAGGTATGTCTAGGTGATATATAGTTGGTAATGGAAACACTTGGGGGGCATTTTATATTGATGCTGCCAGAGGCATGAACCCCATGACTAATGTGGGGTTGTGCCTATGTGTGACTTTCTTTACATTAACATGACCTTTGTAAATCACATAGCTGAACTATTCATTGTTTGGTGTAATGTGTGTGGGATCTGTATTTAGGTGTCAACCAGTGGACACTAGTAGTGGTTTGGGCACAGCTACTGTATGCAAAGGGGACATAGCTCCACCGGTCCTCACGTGGTGTGCCAGTCAAGTTGTGGCTGTTTCTATGTACATGTGGGTGTAGGTCTGTGTGATGTGCAATGATTGCGGTGTAGTATGGCATGTGGCATATGTGTTGTTGTCTGTACATCTGTGTTCCCCTGCCCATGTGTGTTTATTGTGGTGTATGACTTGTTTGTCCTACAAGGCTGGTGTGTTGTATGTGTACTGATTGGTATGGCGGCTTACCTACGAGTAGTTCTGTACAGCTTCAAAAAGTGAACAATAGATCCTAAGAATAAATTTGATTTAGAACAAGAGCCCTCACTCATCAAATGGTGACATGCTTCATCATCAGGCTTTTGCTCCTCGTCAGGCCGGCACTGCAATGTCTGACGGACCCCTCGTGGGGGCTCTTTACCAGAGATCTTTTGAATACAGAAATGCCGGTTGGTGAGTGTTGGAATATGGGATTGGTATATAAGTGTGTGAGGATAAAAATGGCTAGAGGTCTAGAGAGATTATTTTTAATTAAACATCGACCTCTGTCATTATTAAAAAACAAGTGTGGGTAATCATTAGAAATGATGTCTAATCCACCCTCAAAAAACAAAAATTAAGGGAGAGTCAGCAGTCCCTAGGTTCAGGGAAAGCGAAGAGTAAGTACAGAAGTCACTATACTATTTCTATAATGGTCAAGGGGCCCATCCTTTAATATAAGGAGGGTTCCTGTGACATGAGTAGATTCCTAATTGGGTTATAACATGTGGATTAGGTACACAAACAGCAGGCCAGGGCACACCAAAACAAGTTCTGTGTGGTTGATCCAAGTGGTCAATCAAGTAGAGTCAAAAGTGGATTAGGTACGTTTTGGTCCTGACGAATCGCACCTATCTTAATTGACATTATTTGCGAGAAACATGTTGACCAATAAGATAACAGGAAAAGAGAACTAAAATGTTTATCTTTCATTTTCAACTTTCTAGAACCATTAGCAGTTATTTTTCTCTATGCCACATGGGAGATAGATGCATTGTCTAATTTAACCATTCCCTGCATAAATTGTTCTTTATTATAGTGTTAGTTGTAATGATAAATTTACTTTTCTGATTAAATCTCGATATATATATATATATATATATATATACTAGATATATATATTAATGTAGTTCCCTTTAGATTATGGTGTGTAAGATACTTTTATTTCATTTTTAAATTTAAGAATACGTTTTTTCTCATGTGATAGAACTGCTGATTCGCTATGTGTCACACTAATGAAGGTCAATAAAGCTCTAAAAATGGAAGGGACTCAGCGCAGAAGTGAATTACAAGATATGATCTTTACATGAACGTGAGACTTCATCATTTGACTTCCATCATGGTGATTCCTTCAATTGACAAGCCCTTCACATCAAAGCTTCTCCCACCAGGCAGATGCTAAGGCTCACTGCTGGTGTTCTGACAGTCTTTTTAATCCCTGATAAACGTTGCATGATCTCTAATTTATGAGAATGACTACTGGCATCTGGATCTCCGACATGGTAGGTACATATGGATTCTGACAAACGGATCCCATTTTCTCACTCCCAGGTTTATCACCCTCTCCTCATTCTCCCACCCCATTTTGGACAGCGCAGATCTTTAAGATATCTAGGCAGGTTGGATTGTTAACACATACCATTGTTTTTCACATGTGAATGCTGGATTTATTTACAAATCCTTATGGTGCAGTTTGTTTGTTTTTTCATTTAAGGCACAAATATTTCATTGGTTTGGTATAAGCCCATTGATGAAGTGATGCCACCCTAAATGCATTTAAGGCATCACAGGCAAATAAATGATGGATTAATTTACAAACTGAATGCATGTTTATTAAAAAAAATTGTTGGATTATGGATTAAGAAAATTGGGTTTGTTTATTCCTTGATGAACTATTTCATTAAAAAAGGTTTGACAGAGTGCATATTTACATTTGACAGCATTATAAATCTAAGCGCTTTGTGGTGAGAGATATGGATCAATCAATGATTTGTGCTACATATACTTCTATTGATTAGGCCCCCGCTGAAGAGGCCAGTCCCTCACACACAAAAACAGTACTGGAATAAAATGTACCTGTTTCTATAGGGTGGGCATCTGAACAGCTGCTATACCTTTCATAGAGTAATAACCATTAAGCATTGTATGACAGTGGATCTGTAATCGTACAGCATTTCCCTGATAATATATTAAGGATAGATTTATCATTTCTGATACAGTTTTCCTGAGCTTCCTCTGAAATCTATGATGTAGGCTGTCTCAATGATCATCCTTAAATCCAAATATTGGGATTTTTAAACTAGGTGATGATGTAAATCTGGCATTTGGCTTCATTCCTGCACCTTTTTTTCTGCATCCAGATAGGCATTTTCTGCGCATTGGTTCTAACACTGCGTTACGTCTTTCATTTTAGCTCTGTTACTTCAGAGGTTGGTTGCGTATACTTGTTTACAGGTGTCAGGGTTGATATCAATACCTATAAAGTGCTTAACATGAGACAATGGGTGCAGGCGGGGCCCACCGACACTCATTTTTGACGACCGACATTTACTATTGCTCATCAGACTTTGACATAGAACATGAGATAAAAACATAACAGGAGTGGGAAGAGGAAGACAGAAAAATAATGACAAAAAGAGAAAGGAGGGATGTAAAAGAACCTTTATGAATTAATTAAAGGGTCTGGGAGTGGATGGTGGTGGAAGTAAGATGCATTTGATCAAATCAAGTCTACACAGACGCAGTATTCGGCAGTCCCAACATTTGTCGGTATCAGCTACCGGCTTCTGAGAAAATCTTTGGACATTGGCACTTATTATTTTACAAATTACACACTGATTCTAGCCTACTTCGGAAAACGGATGTCAACATAGTCTTTAACATGTTGGCACTGTAGTGAGGCGTGGTTAGTATTTCAAAGGTATTCCTTTACTGGTTTTCAAAAGGCTCTGGAATCTCTGGCATTTTTCCTCAGCTAATAATTTCTGCCATATTTGTACTTTTCTATCTTGCCTCATCATGCGCTCTTTCTTCCCACCCGTTGCTTATCACCCGCACTAGTCGAAAAGGGTGTCAGTCAAGTATGTTCTGAACTAAATTGATTGAGAGCATCGCAAAGTGACATCAATTGATAACATTTTGTTCTAGAGAATTGAACTCAAAAGACATCTGGAGGGTCCAGGTACTTCTTAATCTAATGAGAGATTGCTTTTATAACGGTATATTGACCATTATTTAAGCTAGATTTTCTGCGATTCCTTCCAATATCTGTTGGTTTCATCTTCAGTTTCAGACTCGTCTTACGAAACATTCAGTGTCAGGGCAGACTTGTTCCTGATGCTTTGGATAAGCATCCCAACTATTTTCTGCATGAATCTGGAGCAAGGCGTTCATTCTATTCTGTTCCACTGTGACATATCTCACCTAATCCATGCTTGTCAATAAGCCTCGACACATAGCCAATGTTACTTATAAACAAAGATATCTGATTTAGAGGTGGACAGGAATAGAGAATTGCGAAATGTAGTAATGTAGTACCAGTGAAGACACACCCACCTCCTCATCAGGCCTAGCTGCCAAGATTTTAGTGTGAGTATGCGTGACATTTCTATGCTTGCAGTGTACTTATGTGACGTTTACATACCTTAAGCGTGAACAATTTGTGTGACTATGTATAACAAGCAGTTTAACATGAACACTACTGAGATCCTCAGTAAATTTTGGCAATGATTGTGGTTAATTATAGTTCCGTGTTTTTATTAAAAAATATCAAAGCTGCAAGTACTAGACTACAATAGAAAAATGGTGGCTCAATGGCATCACAGTAAATCCGTCGACTTTAGGGGGCAGATCAGTCTCAGTTCAGATACCAGAGACCCTATGTTGAGAATTGTGCTTGTTAGGGAGTGTCCCATGAACCTCACCTTCCTTCTCGGTATGCAGCTATCATCTCTTGTTGTCTGGGAACCACAGCGCGCACACATATACAAACACTCTCAAACATACACTGCTAAGTGCCCTTAACATGGGGACGACCAGAGACGTACAATTCCAGAGGTGGGGCCAGCACCCTTTCCCTTCTATGGGTCCCCTGTACATACCTTGCTGTGGACTGCAGAGAGCGCAGAGCCACATCCGTCTGGAAGCGGGCTGGGGTTGTCCTCCCAGTGTGAGGCTTGTCTAGCATTACTGGCATTCACAGAATGTTGAGCCTACTACTGTTCCTCTCTCTTGTGTCAAACTGAGGACTGGCGGGGTGAAGCAGTGGTAGTAAAGAGGTTGTAGGGTGTATGGAGGGAACAGAGAATAGGGAAAAGGAAGAATGACCAAACAAATAAGGGAAAAGAAAGTGTGTTTGGTAGAGGGCCGACAAATAGCCAAGTAGTAAGACTGACTGACTGACAGAGGAGAGTGTAGATGACAAATGGAGAGAGAGAAAGGGAGTGTCCGATAAAGGGCGGGAGACTGGCAGTTTTATGTTTATGTTTCAAGTATTTGTAGAGCGCATAGCTACCTGGGGCTTCCCAGAACAGCTGCGAGATGGTAAGTTATACAGCAGAGCAATGTTGAAGTGATGTTGTCAAGTTTATTGTAGGAACAGCCACACTTTGATCCTCATCCTGAACCATGGTTCCTCATCCAAATGCCATAACTCCAGTGGCATTGAGTTCCAAAGTTTAAGGACCAAATACGCAAAATATCTTCCTCCCCATCTAGCTCTTTGAATCTTTGGACTGGTCAATAGACGACCCTGAGAGGATTGAAGAGATCTAGTTGGAAGGTATTGGGAGATACGACCTCTGATCTTCAAAAGACCTTTATTATTCATTGCTCTATGTGCAAGACAAAGTGATTTAAATTTAATTCTGGCTTCTATAGATAGCCAGTGTAGTGTGGTCATGGCATCTTTCACTATATCACATCTGGGATGTTAAGGAGAATTCTGGTGGCCACATTTTGAAATACCTGTAGTTTTTTTATCACAAATTTCGGTGACCCTAGATATAGGGAGTTGCTGTAATCCAAGCGGGATACCACTAGGGATTGAATCACAGTTCATCTAGAATCCTCTGGGATGAGGTCTAAGATCATATAAATGGTCCTTAGTAATTCAAAGCAGGTGGCAGCAAGCTTTTTTGCTTGGGTATCCATGTATAAGGCTTTGAAGAACCACATTCCCAGATTCTTAAAAAGAGGAGTGGAGGCTGGGGGAGTCCCCAGACAGTCTGGCCAGTCAATCCCTGGTGGTGGATCTAACTTATTCCCTAAGATCATTAGTTCCATCTTATGGTCATTCAATTGTAGACATCAATTTGGCATCTGGCAACTTTTTCAAGGCAGGAGGTGAGTTGGTAACGTCCTGACTTCTGGCTATAAGTGAGCAAGACCACCAATTGCATGTTGTCCACATAGGAGGTTATGGATAACCCGAACTCCTGGTTGATGTCTGCCAGATGGAGTAGGTAAATATTAAAAAGTGTCGGACAGAGAGCCGAGCCCTGTGGTACCCCACAGCTGGAGGGCAGTGTGTCTGAGAAACAGGAGTTCTCCATCATTTGGAAAGTTATATCCTTTATAAAGGTAGTCAGCCAATCCAGTGATTTGTTTGGCACTCCCATCTGCTTCAATTTCTCCATCATTATCAAGTGATCTACAGTATCAAATCGCCACTTAAACACTTAAATCTAGTAATATGAGTGCAGCGTCACCTCCTTGATCAAGTAAGTATTTAAGCTTCTCTGTCATCGCTAGAGGGGCTGACTCCATGTAATGTTAGGCACAGAAGCCCATTTGAGTGGGGCGTAGGAGATGGTTGTCTTTGAGAAAACTCAACAATGTTTGGTTCACATGTTTTTCAATAAGCTTCCCCATAGTGGGGTGGAGGGAAATTGGTGGAAAATTGCCCAGAATGGATGGATCTAAATGAGGTTTCTTCAAGAGGGTCCTGATCACTGCATGCTTCCATTTCTTAGGGACTACGCCTGAGTCAAGGGACAAAGGGCCAGATGTAGCAAAGGGTTTGCGCCTCGCAAACAGCGAAAATCACCGTTTGCGAGGCGCAAAAGCCTCTTTGCTATTCAGAAATGCATATTGCGAGTCGGGACCGACTCGCAATATGCATTTCAGAATCGCAAATAGGAAGGGGTGTTCCCTTCCTATTTGCGATTCGGAGTGGAATGCAATTCCATTTGCGACCGCATATGCGGTCGCAAATGGAGTCGCAGTTACCATCCACTTGAAGTGGATGGTAACCCACTCGCAAATTGGAAGGGGTCCCCATGGGACCCCTTCCACTTTGTGAATGGACCCACAAATATTTTTTCAGGGCAGGGAGTGGTCCAAGGGACCACTCCCTGCCCTGAAAAAATACCGAAACTAAAGGTTTCGGTTTTTTTTTTTAAGTGCAGCTCGTTTTCCTTTAAGGAAAGCGGGCTACACTTAAAAAAAAAAAACTGCTTTATTTAAAGCAGTCACGAACATGGAGGTCTGCTGACGACAGCAAGCCATGTTTGCGAGTGCCTAGACTCGCTATGGGTCCGCAATTAGCGACCCACCTCATGAATATTAATGAGGTGGGTCATTGCGACCCCATAGCGAGTCGCAGTTGGTGTCTGAGACACCGTACTGCATACCAATTTGCGAGTTGCAAATTGCGAGTCGCAGGGACTCGCAATTTGCAAGTCGCAAATTGGCGTTTTGCTACATCTGGCCCAAAATGTGTACTTTCATAATACTGTAGTCAGGAGTAGCACTTCCCACCCTTTGGCCAGAATGTGCAGTGGGACTGGGTCTAGAGGTGAACTGAATTTAACCTTCTTCGTGTATGCAGATGCCTTCTCTTCATTGACCCTTGAGAAGGAGTCAATGCAGTGGTGTAGAAATGTTTACATGTGCCCTAATGCAAACAAGGAGACTGGCCCTCACCTTACTGCATGAACAGTGAAAGACTGCCAAAGCAGTGGAGTAAAGGCCACTCACCTTCTCTGCACCTGCTGCTCTAATACTGACTGTGCTTCTGTGAGACAAGCAGAGGTGGTCAGACAGGGTGAGACAGGGTGGGATGGATAAAGAGAGGGAAGGATGCAGGAGGATACTACTCTCAAAGACACTGTAAAAGAAGAAGCACAAACAGAAAACAAAAAAGTAAGGAAGAGCAATCGAAGGTGGGAAATAATGCGAGAGTGCAATGAGAGAAACCATAGCGAGTGAGGGAACTTGGGAAAGCACTGACATAAGTGGAGAGGGAGAAGAGGGTAAATAAGGAAAGGTAAATGGGGTAAGAGAGGAACACGAGGAAAGAAATAAGGAATTATAGGAAGAGAACATGAGATAAGACAGAAGGACTTGATAAAAAGCAGAGAAGTCTCAAGAGAGGGATGGGAGTGCAAGGCAGAGAAGTGGAAAAAAGAAGATCGAGAGCGATCGAGGAAAGACTGGAATTATGGGAGAGAAAAGGGAAAGATCACTGGAGCAGGTGGTGGTAGAAGTGCAGGCAGTGAAACAGGGAGGAGAATTCGCAAGGCGGGGAAAAGGCAAGACGAATGAGGGCAGGCAGAACAGGAGGACTGTTGTGGTAACGTGACAGAAAACAACTGTGGAGGCAGAAGAATTAAGGTTAAGAGGGGAGGGGTGAAACTGAGAAATAAAAAGAGACAGATGTGCCAAGGTGAAAGGGAGAATAGAGAGGGGTGCAGTATTCAGAAGAGAGAGAGGCAAATGGAAGAATTGCATGATCACAGGTCCCCACCAGTAGTGGAGCCAGTGTGTTATGGGCCCTAGTGAAAAGAAGGAAAAGGACCCTCATGGCCACTGTTTGAATTGTGAAATACAGCAATAATCAGGATTCAGTGTGGCCCTCAGGCTCTCTGGAACTCTGACTGGAGGATAGCCCAGGAAGCACCCATCCCTCACTGACACTATCAAGACCGCAGCTAAAAAAAACGAGCCAGAACAGGCATCAACAACACACACGCAGGCACACGGAGGCTGAACACACTGCTCAGACCAATTGAATGCAAGCTCAGGTGCTCGCAGTGATGCAATCCAATTATCAAAATGGGTTAGACTAACCCGTGATGTGTAGCACTTGGGGGGACTGCAGCAGGTCTTCCCAGGAGGGGACCTGACTCCCCCCCATGGTGGTGAAACAGCTGCCCTTTCTAGGGTTTCTATTTCACTCCCAAGTCTAATGGAGTTTGCTCCATGATGGATCGTCATGAAAACTGTGATGAACTCAAAGCAAAGTGTGGGTATAGTCTTCCTAGCATGCTGGTGTGTCTTTCCCTGTTCTACAGACTATCATGCAAACCCTCACTTTGCTGCTATTTCTGCCAGTATCGACAGACACCTCATGGATTTCTCTATCAAAGTTGCAGACACAGCCTCTTCAAATGAGGTTATAAGTCTGCCAACAAGGTTGATGGAAACCCTACTGGCCAAATTCCAAATCATGTTAAAAGTGCCACTACAGTCGGCTCTATTAAAGAAAAGAACTCCTCTTTTGCTGTTCACACTATTGAAGAATGATGATAGAGAAAAGAGGCAGGATTCTACGCGTGCTTCACCTGGCACTGCGGGCCAGCGTTGGTGTGCTCGCACCATGATAGCCCTAAAGGATTCCTGCTGATGGCAGACAGCACTGCATGTGGTTCAAAATGTCTGGCTGAGAGCTTGGGAGAAGGGTATGGTGCCACTGAGGATTAGAGACGCCAGATGGATCAAGGGCAGGCTGTTGAACATTCAATCACTATTTTTACCACTGCCATACAAGGACAATGACATTCTCCTGCAATGGTGAATGTGGTAAGGGTCATTTTCATTCTTAACCAAGATAGGTGTATTGCCAGTTTGTGCTCCCAGAGCTCTATACTGTCCAGATGGTATTCAACTGTTTTTTTGTGAAGTCATTTCTTGCTGTGCTCGTACATAAGGGAGCTTGGGCCTGAGAAGGATGCATCACAACACTTTTGATTTCCCTATTTTTTATTACATTCATCATCCAACTTGGATACTTTGGCCCTGATTTATACTTTTTTTGTGCCGCATTAGTGTCATTTTTTGACGCAAAAGTGGCACAAACTTACAAAATACAATTGTATTTTGTGAGTTTGTGCCGCCTTTGCGTAAAAAAATGACACTAATGCGGCGCACAAAAAGTATAAATTAGGGCCTTTGTGACTCTGATTTTTTCTTCTTTTTCGCTTAAGTTTGTCCTTGTTGGATTCTTCAACCTGGAAGAGTATGCTGCTAGACTCTTCGTGTACTCTATCTCAGCATAGTTTTGATATCTTGCTTCCCAAGTCTAGTAAAGCTATTTGTCTTCAGTCAAGAAGTTTATATATTGCCAAGGAGTTTTATGCCATTTGTGGTTTTATCGTCCTACCTGGGACCCGCTGAAGGAGATGTGTGAGGATATGTGGCCTAGTGGTTAAAGATGCAGATTCTGGAACCTGGGTACCCAGGTTCTAATACGAGCTTCAATGCTTGGCTCAACATTGTATAATTCTGCCCAAATCACTTTGTCTCCATTTGCCGAAGTAACGTGTGAAATATATTTGTGTAATCCCCACTTGATGCACATGTTCTTCTAGATTGTCTCCCACCCTCCATATAACGTACAGTGATCCATTGCTTCCTAGCTAGGGTTGTGCCAATACATACATATAAAACAGCGTTCGTGTGTATGTTAAGGGAAGGGAAGCACTGTGACTAGTGAGCTCAGTCACCCTTTCTTTGGGCAATCACATAGGAAGCAACAGAGCAGTACACTGCATCCAGTCCTTGGCAATCATTTGAAAGACCTTAAGCGTGAGTAGGACTCCCCCATAATTACCCCAGGAGAGCCGGGAACCCCTTGAGATTCAAGCTGGCAAAACTACTGGAGTGGGGAAACAGCAAGATGGCCAAAGCCAGAAGCCTCTGTGATTTATCCTCAGCAGTACAGGCTGCATAGCAACAGGTAATGGTGCTGTCTTCGTAAGACTCTGCAAATAGTTGCCCCATCAGTTGCAAGACCCTGAGCTGCAGTGGGTGTTCTCCCAAATCTAGTCTGGGAGGGCACTCAATGCTCCAATTACAAGCTGGCAAGAATAGTGGCGCGGCCCGGTGAGTATGCTATCCTCAGAAATGGCAGAGTGTCACTTCCCGCACTACAGACTGGCTAGCCAGAGGCAAACCCTTCCTGTATTAGGCCTCTATGCCCCACCAGGAGCCCTGAAAGGAACAGAGACAATTTTCGATGTTTCAAATACTCATCACACTACTCTAAAACAAAAAACAAACATGGATTTCACCTGTTTGTTAGCAGATCTCAATCCCTATCCGCGTCGAGGGGTTAGAATAATGGTAACATCTATAGTAAACCTTGCCATCTGACATGAAATATGTGCAAAACATAGACCCTTTGGTTTCAATTTCAGAGTTTCACACGTCCCTGGGAATGGGCATTCCCTCCATTCTTCGTGAACTTCTTGTTCTCCACGGCTTCATCTTTAACTACAGTTCATCTTTCAACCGGCTCTTCCCTCGCCTCAATTTCAGTCAACTCTGCAGGACATTAGTTAAAATAAAGTATGGCCCAAAGATCCAAAGTAAACATCTGAGTTCCTATAATTGCATTATTCAACCTTTGGGAGTAAAACAAAAAAGAATTCCACAGTGAAGAAAATCCAGCTGGCACCTAAAAACCAGACGCAGTGCAGTGGCCTAACGAAACTGGAGCCCCCCCCCCCCCTGCAAAGTACATGGAGGGCCCCCTTTCTGGACTTACTCGGGCACACTTAGGCTCAGGTCCTATCCTGGGTGGGGCCCTGGAGCTCGTGGGCACCTCTGCACCGCGGGGGATGCGGGGGACCTTGTTACACCACTGACACATTGGTAGGCAACAACGCCTAAATTGCTTATAACTATTGCTTGCTTACCCCGCCGCTGGAGCACAATGATCTCAAGCCAACCATTAGGAACAGTATGAAACAGCACATCAATTAATGTGCATTCACAGTGAGAAATCTCAAGTAGCATTGCAAAACTACTACCTGCTTTTGAGAACAATCACATTTTTTTTACTTTCATTAACATTTTACATAATCATGAGGGCAACAAAGACTGTAAAAAATAGAACGATAAAGAAAGCAAAACGACCACCCATGTACGCGTTCAATTGTTTGCTTGCTTCAAAGTGCAATTTTAAATCTCAAGCAGCCTATCACAGCTGCTAAGTCAGGATTTTATGTGCAAAAACTGTATAGAATCTATAGATCAGCATCAGGATTGCATAAATTGTGTGAAATTGCACTATTTTTTTCTTTCTGCACAAAAGGGGCAGATGTACGACTTTGTCTCATGTTTCCCTGCACTACGCATGTGCACAATTTGCGTTGCTAACGAACACCGCGGCAGTGTTTGTTTTTAGGTCTGGGTTTTGACCTCACATTTGTCAAAGAGACCTTTTGCTAACAATAGACACACAGTGGGATTTGGGATGTGGCACTTGCAGCAAATGGCGTTCTTCAATGAGCCATTTTCAGCCACAGGCTTGAGTCTTTCTTAATTACAGCTTGGTTAAATCCGGTAGAATATTAATTTATTTTCTAATTCTATTGGCTGTTTGGATGCATCCTTTCGCTTCTATTTGCTTGCATCGAGCTTCATGAGGGACTGCTTTACAGCTATATCTTTCTCTGTCCACTCCAGTTAGCTCCCTCCAGTTCATCTCGCTCTAATGTGCTGTATGCTGCACGAGTTAGCACATTCAACCCAGAGGTACTGGCTTTGCCAATGCTTGCTGTAAACAAGTACGATACTTTTTTTTAAAGGAGTTACACTTTCGAAAATAAATAATTATTTGTAAACTGAAATGTGACTTTTCTAATGCAGAAAAAGCGGTAGACACGTACTATTTAATACTCTCTGCTGTTCCGTTTGTAAAAAAAAAAAAAAAAAAAAAACTACAGTTTCAATGTACAGTACAAGCAAAGATTTGCATGCCAAGGACAATTTAAGGATTTACACACTAAAGATTAAGACAAATTGAAAGAAAGGAAATGGAGAGATGCAGAAACAAACCTTGACAAAACCAGCAGTTTTAACTATGACTGTTCCATTGAGGTTAGCATATGTTCTATTGTATTTTAGTTGTATTACATGCCACCTCACAGACCTGAGGATATGCAATGCCCTCTAACCTCAAAAATTATACCACCATTACCTGTGTGTGACCCTCCCAGGAGCAGAAATTGAACCTCTCATGCTTTGGAAGCTGTTTCAGCCACGGGCTAAATACAACCCAGTTAAGGGAATTGGAATCCCTATCCCCCTTGCTCGTCCATGTCCTTAATTGTGAAGCTTGGACTAAGTTGCCAACTTGCCCTGGTGGGTGTGGCCGGTGATATTGCACCTTCCTTGCATTGGTCAACCTTCTGTATGGCAGCCATGTTGGTTTTGGCCACTCACCTTGTTCTTGGATGAGATGTTTGGTGATTTGCAGTGGAGCAGTGTAAAGAAGCAGCAACAATGCATTACCAGTGCAAGCTGGGAACCTGCCGTCAGCGATCTTCAAAATCAAAGCCTACTCTTCCCTACTCCGTAACATCTAGAAGGTCTCCCATAGTCACATAATCACCAAGTCCTGGCAACCCACTTAGAGACAGACACACATTGTAACTACTTTTCTCCTCTTTGTATCTCCATTTAGATAATGAGCATCACTTGCAAAGGATCTGCTATTACTCAAAGCTTAATTTGTACCAGAGGCTGATTGTAGTGTGCCCCCACACTCATTTGTAGGGATCAGGACTCATTTTCCATCATCAGACAGTGACCCATAGCCCCTGAAAGAAATGCAGAGAAGGGAGAAAGAAGAAGAGAAAGTTTGGGAAACAGTGACAAAATGAGAAAGCAGGAACCAAAAAAAAACAGATGCGTGGGATAGAGAGGAAGGGCAGGGAGGTGGAAAAAAGTGGACTCAAGCGGAATCAAGACAAGCCAGCCTTGATATGTGGCGGCCTCGGTGGTTATGAGCACTGACGGACAGCTTCTAAGCATTGGCTTGGCCCCCTGCACATCTTACACCCGACAGGCTGATATGGCTACTCTTTCGTAGGAAAGTTCCTCCTCAAGAGGGGAGAAGGCAGAATTGTCAGGTGAGCAAACAGTTTAATTAGTGTTAATTCTTTACCCCTTCTCATGTTCGCACAGATCATGGTCCCATTCCCTGAATGCCGTGTTTCCAATCTTCTCAGGCCACTTCAGTTTCTCCAAGGAGTTGAATATCAGATTGTCTCACCGCGTGAACAACCTTGTTTGTTACAAAACAAAGGCAAAACCAAAACGGCATGGCCTTCTTCCCCAAAACCTAAACATGAAATTTGCACTGGGCAAAATCTAAGCACTGCAGGTGTTGCTGGATTCACAACTTGAGGCTGACACAGGAGCCAGCGGGATCCAGGGAAAGGCGATCAGTTCTCCCCGGAGGTGCCCAACAACAGTAAACACAGGAACAACCTGTCTGAATGAAACAGGAACCTGCACCTGCACCTGGACGGGGCATCAAAGAGGGCACCTGTGCTGGTCGCTGGGAGGGCTAGCGCCTCGTGACCTCTGAACGGAACTGATACGTTGTAAGTCCGCGTCCTTATCATTGGTTCAACAAAATTAAACAACGGCTGGGCGAGTCGCTCATTTGCTTCTCAGCTAGCTAGCACCTTGTAAATGCTGCAACGACCATGTCAGATTTGTGTAAGGCAACTTTGGAGGAAAAATTAAATAAATATTTAGCTTTCCTCGGACGGTCTTACCAGAAGACTTGGTAATATCAATCCTTAAGATAAATTATACAAATAAAGTGAGTGATACCTAAAAGCTCCTGGTTGAAGCACCCCCTTTTGTATGATCAATATACTAAACAAATACAATTTCACAAAAACATACAAAAAGGGCTTATACTATGCTATGGAGATATGAAATGTAAATCTTTCTCGATCTTTCCTGTGATTTCTGGTCGCCTTCAATGCACAACGATTTTAATTGGTTTTTGAATCCATAATAACAATATTCAGTTACAAAAGGTTCCCTGGGTTTAATTCCATAGTTTCCAAATGCGAACCTCCCCTTATCATGTGTATGTTTGCCAGCCAGAACTTTAATGACAGACTGTTGGGTCCAGCATTGCTCGGGTGACATTATTGACAACAATAACGTAACTAATAATAATACTATATTATTAATATTTCATTTGGGGGTTATATATAAAACGAGACTCACCTAACGGTGGAGAAACACAATTCAGCACCCTGTACATCTATTTTGCATATAATGTGATTGTTGTATTCTGCTAAAGTAATTTTTTTTGGCCGTAGTTGTTCCTCGAACTTGCAACTATGGATTGTTGGAGTTAAAGCTTCCCTAATCTGCTTTGAGTGCTATGAAAAAATGTTTCTCGAAACATGACAGTCTTGCTGTCACACCCTCGAGAGGTTCGCTTTGTAAGAGCTCCGAGTGGTGCTGATGACGCAGAAACGAAGGTTTTACATTTATTAGCGCATAAACGTAGTGCCGCAATAATCAAGTGTGACTTTAACCGAACTAATAAAGATTGTACGGGGACAAATGTGCCCTCAGAGTAGTTCGCCAACATTTATAAGCGTGCTTTATATAACGTGATGTATTAGAATTGTACTAATCTGACATAACCGTAAACGTGTGCCATGATTTGCTTGTTTGAAATGTTTTAACTTAGCATAACTTTAGTGGAGGCTTCGGCCTAGTTGCCTTGTCTCACGGTTTAGATGCTCGTGTTTTTCTAATGTGCTAATAAAACGTGTATTCTTGCTTGAAGCTGTACTTTTCCAGTGAGATCGGTTCACATGCTTATCTTTAAGGTTTCGTGCCAGCCTGGCATCTTCTTCTTTGCTCCAAGGTCAATCTGCAGGTGCAGACAATAGAAGCTCTGAAAGTGAGTTAATTGGTAAAATATGTTGCAACTTACGTTCCCGACTCCAAGGATAATGTATGCCTAGGTAGAAGCTTGTGAATTGTTGTTTTTGATTGGACAATTTGAAGCCAACCTATGAACCCTCCAATGGAAGACCCTACTGGATTTGAACTGTTGTTTATTTAAACCTGGTGCACAAGAAGAAAGCGGCCATTACCCATTGCACCCATTGAGGACATTATTGCCCATTGCAGCCATTATGGCCCATCTTGCCGACCTCGTCATTTTGCCATCTTCTACGATGCCAATTGATGTTCGACGCCATTTTGAATGAGACTTTGATGCTTTCTCTAATCGAGAGAAAGAGACTTTAAGTAATTCTCGCCCTAGAGACTTTAACTTCGATTTGCCCCTTTGCATAAAGTAGTAGTTTTGTCCTTTTACCTTGCCTCTGTGAGGCAATTGCCCCGTCCACCCTGCCCCCTTTGCCCCCGTCCAATGCTGATCGAAACCGGTACCTGTGAGACGAAGACTTCCTTGAATGCTGATTGAATTTGGTAAATATGAAAGGAAAATGTACAATTGCATTGTGTTTCTTTTTAGGTAACCAACTGCTGATTTTTGATAAGGGCCCTAGTTAGGAGTTTTCCAAATCAATGTTGCTAAATTGTTTTTGCATGAAATCCCACATGCAGATGCTAATTTGAGGTTAGATGAGGATTCATTTGTTGCACGATGCAATTTGAGACCTTGTTATGCTGACTAATGTATGCAATTAGCCCATTACAGATTATAGTTTTAGTGGTTTGCGTTGCTATCATCGAATGCATTGTTATTCAAATGCTGCATAGATTGCATCTTTTTCGCCGTTATGGACAGCTATTAATGTTCATTTACATATATAATTTGGTGTTGAGACATATTTATATCGTGCTAGCTTTGTTAATATAGGGAAATAAATTCATTAACTTTGAATAAACTGGTGTGGTTATTCATGGCCGGAAGGTCATGGTTCGCCGAAATGTTTTCTGGATTAATTGTGAAGTGTTATGTTGATCAGGGCATTGCTTATGTTCGTTATTGATTATTGATTTGATTAAATTGACTAATCTCGGGTGAAGAGAGCCCCACTTGGTCAAAAGATTCATCGACCCAAGAGCGTCCAAATACAGGCAATTTATTAGGACGGAACGCTCTATCAGTAGATGGTAGCAGAGGACGGTTTCGCCCTTTGGGACCCCCACTCGAGAGGTAACGGTTTCGCCCTTTGGGACCCCACTC
Source organism: Pleurodeles waltl (assembly GCF_031143425.1). NCBI lineage: Eukaryota > Metazoa > Chordata > Amphibia > Caudata > Salamandridae > Pleurodeles > Pleurodeles waltl. The sequence goes on from NC_090437.1 coordinate 172,862,489, forward strand.
GAGAGGACGGTTTCGCCCTTTGGGACCCCACTCGAGAGGTAACGGTTGCGCTCTTTGAGACCCCACTCGAGAGGTATATGGTGTTGAATTAGATTTTTCTTGGGTAAAACAGATTGAGAGAATGATGATGCCCTAAGTCCCCCACGACTTTCCCGGGATCTCGGAGCTTGCGAATGGAGAGAATGGAGGTGTGAAATCGGCGTTGGCGGTACTAGTGACGGTATGAGTGAAGTCAGGATTTTGTGCTTGCACAGCTTATTGCCGCAGATTGTTTGAAAAGGTTGCGAGGATTTTAGAGAATAGCGGAGGTGCGACTCCGAGTGTGAGAGTAGGGAAGTCGTCGAACTTCATGTGCATGTGGCACTTTGTGCAGAAAAAGGTCCACATGGTTGTTGTTGTTGAGACGGGCCCTGCGAGGTCAAGAGACTCCGGAGTATGTTGAAAAGTGTATGAGACACTTGTTTTATGTTGTGGTCTGGTCGGTTTAATAGGTTGACCGGGCGTGGTCAACGAGTCGGTACGTGTGTTAAGGGAGTGAAAGAAAACTTCGACTTCGGGCTTTGACAAATTCTAAGTGCACTAGAATAGATCACTGACAAGTTGAGAGCAGAATCTGCGGGTCAGATTTTGCTTGCGAAAGTGGGGACCGAGAAAGATGGAATAACTGCCGAGGCTAGTGCATTGTGTTTCTTTTTAGGTAACCAACTGCTGATTTTTGATAAGGGCCCTGGTTAGGAGTTTTCCAAATCAATGTTGCTAAATTGTTTTTGCATGAAATCCCACATGCAGATGCTAATTTGAGGTTAGATGAGGATTCATTTGTTGCACGATGCAATTTGAGACCTTGTTATGCTGACTAATGTATGCAATTAGCCCATTACAGATTATAGTTTTAGTGGTTTGCGTTGCTATCATCGAATGCATTGTTATTCAAATGCTGCATAGATTGCATCTTTTTCGCCGTTATGGACAGCTATTAATGTTCATTTACATATATCATTTGGTGTTGAGACACATTTATATCGTGCTAGCTTTGTTAATATAGGGAAATGAATTCATTAACTTTGAATAAACTGGTGTGGTTATTCATGGCCGGAAGGTCATGGTTCGCCGAAATGTTTTCTGGATTAATTGTGAAGTGTTATGTTGATCAGGGCATTGCTTATGTTTGTTATTGATTATTGATTTGATTAAATTGACTAATCTCGGGTGAAGAGAGCCCCACTTGGTCAAAAGATTCATCGACCCAAGAGCGTCCAAATACAGGCAATTTATTAGGACGGAACGCTCTATCAGTGCCCATGGGTAAATTCACCGAAATGCAAGGGGTAGCGAGTGATATCACACGCCCCTTGACCTTCACCTTCACTCACACACACACTTGCACCCACGCACACATTCACACATACACACACTTTCTCACATAACCGCATTCTTGCATGCAAGCATGCACACAACATACATTTAAAACCATTTTTTATTTACTTGAGCTGCCATGGACGAGCATGTTCCCGCCAATTGTACTACATTTCTATGACACTAATAGTGAAAAATATATTATTCACTATCAGTGTAATAAAAAATTGACAGAAAACAAAAAGAGTGGAAACCCACCTGACATCCTTAAGGACGAGCTACCTCTGTGTTCTTGGCACTGAATTTGCCACCTCTGAAGTCGAAAAGGCAGTGCCAGGGGTTGCAAAGGGCAAACCAGGGGTCGCAGCTTCGACCCCTGGCGACCCCTAAATGTCGTCCATTGTGGTACCTCAGTAGTTTCCAGTCCAGACTTTTCTTGCCACATAAACTGGAAATGAAAAGTAAAACAGTTTCACATAATTAACCAGACTTTTCTTGCCACATAAACTGAAACTGAAAAGTAAAACAGTTCCACATAAGTGAGGCAATGTCGCCATGAGCACAAAGCATACACACAAAAGGAAACAGAAGTTTGCTTTCAGTGAAATGTATCGGCAAAAATGCAATTTTCCATGTAACCAGCAAAAGTGCAATTGTCTATGTAACAGGGTTGAAGTCATGCAAAGCGCTCAGTTACTGGCCAGCGAGATCACACTGCCTATGAAAAAAAAAAAAAGTAGCACAGAAACCATACAGAAAACATGAAGCCTCATATGTTTTCAGGAGTTAGCCAGTGCAAACGAGGCGGGCTAAACACCGGAACAGGCATGACATTTGCATGCCTTTCACTTATTAAATCAAGTGAATTTTAAAAGGCAAGCCCATGAACCAACCAAAGCCAACCAAACTGATGGGCGTGACATAGGCGTGGTTACAAGCCCATAGAGAGATTACACAAGGACAGAGCGCTTTGCGCGCTCAACTCTAAAAAAGAAAGGGAGACAAGTAATTGTCCTCTCTATGATAACGCCTCAACATTTCATTGAATGGCTGTTACGTTGAAAGTCCTTCGTAGCACTGTGAGCTGTGTCATTCTGTCTAAGATATGGGGGTTCTGTCTGTCATGTAAGCTTTTTTGCTCCGTGGCCTAGGGGCTGATTTACTGAACACTTGTGTTATCCTTGCATTGCGCAAGTCACAGAAGGCAAAGTAAGTGCTGGAGTGACATTTACAAATCCATGCAAATCATTTGCTTGACCTTGCTTCACTTTTCACCCGCAAAACAACTCAACACAGTACCTTGCATTACCTTGTCTTATCCTGTGTTGGGGAGGCATTCCTGTACATCCACCTGTATATTTTTAAGCTTCTTAGATTTACTGAAATCAGTAAACCTGGATTTGCGCCAAAATGGTATGCCTACCTGACCTTGTCTTAACCAGGAGAAATATTAATGTTTCTACCTGTTATTTTCTCTTTGCATGTCTGCTGCATTCTGTAGCACACAAACAAAGAAGAATACGCCTCTAAGGATAATGTTTGTGTAGGTAGGTAGTCCTTCCTACTCAAAAATTCTCCTGACTATGACGCAAGGGTGCCTGCTTTGGTCCTAGGCTCCTACAAGTACGCAAGCTCTAGGAGAGAGCAGAAGTGTGTCACATTTTAGTAAATATGGCACATTTCTGCTCTTTCCCTTTCAGGCAATGCAATTCAGCAAGTTCCCTTGCTGTGCTGCCTGAAAATTTAGTAAACTTGGGCCTAAATTTTCAAGCCAACTGCGACATGTATCACAAGTTTTCTGTAATTGCTAACTGTAGCAGAGTTCTAGATTTTGCTTGAGTGCTGTAAATCTGAGGTGCTTTTTCACCACTGTTTGAGGGGGGCTACAGGCCCCTCGCCAGGCCATGGCAAGACTGATAGTTATTAGCTGTTGCAAACTCATGGCAGGAACACAGGCATATTTTGTCACACCCCTGATCGAGGAGCCCACTGCCTTCATGGTAAACTTCAATCAATTTGTACCATTAGGACCCCTCGATTTTCTCCCAGACTGTGAGCTGTATGTGCCTCTGTGTGTGGTGTGTTTTGCAGTGAAAGATTAGTTGTTATTTTAGAAGGACAAAATTACTGTGCCTCAAAAGCAGGTCCCAATGCAGTGAGTGAAGGTTCCAGTGATGCTCCTTATTGCATCCTCAACTATCATGTTTCCTCTTCCTATGTTCTCTCTGTCTTGCTTTAGACTTGACTACACAAAGCACAAATGCTTCCTAGAAAGAGAAACTCTTGAGCTACAAGCTAGACTGGAGCAATTATGTGACCCAAGACAACATCATCTGCCCAGCAGCAGAAACCTGGATAATGGGTTGTGTGTGATGTGAGGATCCAGTAAGTGTCCCAGCCAATATGATGCTTTTTTATTGTACATTTACCTAAATTACAGAGGGACGACTCTCAGTAGTTGGGTACTAAGTTCCTCTCCAGTGTCACTAACTTTGAATATATTCTTGCACCCCTCGGTGAGCACTTTAGTTCCATTTTGACCCTTAGAGAACTCACTGCTCATGCATTGCTGTTGAGGGCCTTGAAACACACAGCTGTGCAACTAACAGCGCTGCCTAAGCAAGAAAAAGTGGCCTGATCCTTACCCTATAGAACAAGTTTAAGGCCCAGCAGTGTGAGACCTTCCGTGTGGCCCCTCTTGATTATAGGAAGCACAATCAATACCAGTGGATCATATACTCAACTGCATCGGACCGAAACGAATGAGTGCTAACAATCAAGACATACACCTTCAGAGAAGCCGTTACCAGACAACCACTACCTGGTGAGCCAGCTACCCTACTGAATACCTCTAGAGCCACCTCTAGAATTCTGGTATTTGTCAAGCTGAGTTGGCTCTTGTGTATGAGTACGGACTGAAATAAGCCAGATTCACTCCAGAGACTCCACCTAAATATCTCATGGCATAGGAGAAAACCTGATACCTCTTTGGGTCCCAATCTCCCTTGTCTTTCAGCCCCAGAGTAGCACTAAGACAACTCACCTTACAACCAGATCATCATGATCAATCAATCAATCAATCAAGAAATTTGTATAGCGCGCTACTCAACTGGAGGGTCTCAAGGCGCTGGGGGAGGGGGGACCGCTACTGCTCGAACAGCCAGGTCTTGAGTTGCTTCCTGAAGGAGAGGTGGTCTTGGGTCAGGCGGAGGTGGATGGGGAGGGAGTTCCAAGTCTTGGCTGCCAGGAAGGAAAAGGATCTTCCTCCCATGGTGGCTTTTCTAATGCGTGGCACGGTGGCGACGGCGTGGCTGGTCGATCGTAGCTGGCGGGTGGGAGTGTAGAAGGTCAGGCGGTTGTTGAGGTACCTGGGGCCCAGGTCGTGGAGGGCCTTGTGTGCGTGGGTGAGGAGACGGAACGTGATTCTCTTGCTGACGGGGAGCCAGTGCAAGTCTCTCAGGTGTCCGGAGATGTGACTGTGACGGGGGATGTCAAGGATGAGGCGTGCGGAGGCGTTCTGGATGCGTTGGAGTCTTTTCTGTAGTTTGGCCGTGGTTCCGGTGGGCACTTGGAAAAATTTTCTACTTTTTTATCCAAAAAGTGAAAAAATCCAAATTCAATACATTTCTTCAAAAAAGTCACAAAGTCCCATTCTGAATGGGATGTGCTATCTATTGTGTGGATCCAGTCATGATTATAGGGAGACCATTGGTTTTTATCTCTGGCATCCCACTGGCGCTTGAAATGTTGTAAGTTCAAACTCCAATATGGCCACCCCCAACAGCTTTGAGACTTTGGGGTGACTCCTTTTAAGCTATTGGCTACTGAATGTTATCAACACTGGAAATGACTACATATTGTCCTGACCTTTACTGTGAGATTAAAACATTCTGATACCTCCTTACCAACAATAAAGGGAGTGGATCAATGATTGAATGGAGTGGTGGATTTGTAATTTGATTTGGATTGTTTAAAAAATCAAGTTCTGCAATAATAACTATGCTTATTAAGCGAACTAGAGATGCTTTAGCTGAGACATCCCAGTTCCTCTTCGGTGTCATGATGAGTAAGAAATTTTAACCCTGATTAGGAATTTGCACAGACTTGGGAATTAGATTCAAGCATAGTATCAGGCCCCAGGGGCATTCAGAAGATTGTTCTTATGTTCAGTATTTCCCTATACCTAATGTAGAATATATAGGGCTAAATGTCACAGCACTCGCAGCTTTAAGACACTATAAATTGCAATAATATTTGCGAATTACTGTATCTCCCCCTAAAACTTGTGATGTGATTTATTGATGCAGTCTCACCTCAGCTCTGCTTCTAGGAGAGTCAAATCCGCTGCGCACAAACTACAACCACCCACAAGCTGGGATGATGCCAGGACATTGTACCCTCCTCCATGAGGCCAGAGTGTACGGGTGCTCGGATTGGGAATCTGTGATGAAAGTCTGATAATAAAATTAGAACACTTTGCGTGCGGAAATTACAGTGAGAAACATGAAGTGAGAAAAATATATATTTTAATTTAAAGTGCAAAGAGTGAGAAAATACTTTAGCGAGAAAGTTTCTACATATTTAACCACCCCTCATTTTTTTTTTTTTTTTGTGAAACCTACCCGACACAAAAATATAAATACATTGCCTTCACCTAAATGCTAAAAGTAACCTATAAATGACCCTCAAACCGAACCCTGGACCCTAACTCAAACCACAGGCTTCTCCTAACCCTAGCCTTAGGGATTTCCTTACCCTGTTCCAAAACCTTTGTCTTTATCTACCCCATCCCAAGACATAAGCTTAACCTTTTTACTACCGTCACACTATCCCTATGCCTAACTTTGGGTTTAACCCCAACCTCATCCATAACACTACCTCTTACCCAGCCTACTATGTGTCTGTCATGTAAATCCTAAGCCTAGCCTGTAAAGTATATTTTATCCTAACTATAGCTTGTGAACTTTCCCTTACCCTTCTCCAAATTGTAACACTACCACCAATTCTAGCCAGGTCCGGACTGTGAACCCATAGCAGCACTGGCAATATTGTCGGACCTGCCCCTAGGGGGTAGTGTGAAGCACTGCTGCTTTTGTAACTGGAGGCCCCCAGTTGCAACACCAGCCCCTAAAACCAGCCCCCACCACTGCATAATCGGCCCTCACCCTTCTAGCATCCTGGGGAAACACCCAATGACTACTACTGCCAGTCCAGCCCTGGTCCTAGTCTTTTGTTTCGCTATCCCTAATGACTTGTTTGTGTGTTCAAACTTTTTCAAACCATTTTTTTTCTCTACAAGATGCCTTCTTTTTATTTTTCTCTTTTTTTCTTCCTTTTCCTTTCTCCCTTGTCATTTTCTTTTTTGACCTTAAAGTTGCTGTGGCTGATCTGAAAGTGTGTAAATATTGTAATATTGAATTAGTACTTCTCGTCGTACCGCTGGCACTATTACACAGCAGTCACTTGGCCAACTAAATAATCATACGTCTGTTTGTTGCAAAACTTCAATAGCTCAGTATTGCAACGAGAAACTTTCCCCAAATGTTGTTCCTGAGGAAATAAAAGTTATTCTGTTTACCTACTAGCTCTATGAACTAAAAAAAAACATAAATTGCAGATACATTGTGCTGCCAATCTAAAGTGGAGGGGCGGGTGAGGGTGGTGTTAAAGGAATAATAAAAAAAGAAAAAAAAAAACGTACCTGCCGCACCTAGTTCTGATGCCGGTCACCTCGGTGCTCTTCTCCTTCCAGCAGTCACTGGGGCACAGGCTTCCAATCCAGATGCTGCTCTCATGCTATACCAAGGATGAGAGAAGCGCCAGGATTGGCCTGAGTGGGCTGGTCTGACGCTCGCTCAGGCACAGGGAGTCTGTGCCATTTCTCCACCCAGCTGTGTAACACAGCTGGGTTAGAGAAATGCTAGTGCGCATGTTGGTGTGGCAATCCCAAGAAGGCCGGCCAAACCGACATGCACACTTACAGTGCCCACCACTCCTCCTCCATGCCCTAGACTTCATGGCTCAGTCAGACAGGGATAAATAAAATGATAATAAAATTGTTTTATTAAAATTTTATTTTTCACTGACTGACTCCGAGCAGGGGATCGACGCTCCTCCGCAATTATTGAGGAACCATTTCTGAATGTCTATGCTTCGAACAATCAAGCCCACAACTAGACATCCACTAGGAAGGAAGAAACAGCCGAAACCTTACAAGCAGCTCAGGGTCAACCACCAATGAGCAGGTGGAGAAAATAAAGGAGCCAGACAAAGAAGAAAGGACCCTAACCCATTGTAAAAAAGAAGAAACAGGTGAGGTGGACCCATGCATGTCCAAGGGACTGGGATGCACGGAAAGACACAAAGGAAATAATAATAATAATACCAATAATAATAATAATAATATTAATAATAATTATAATAGTATGATGATGATCATCATGATAATGACGAGGAAGATAATAAAAATTTATTTTGTACAGTGATCAACACCATCGTTTTCTATTAATAAGATGTCTAAATCGTAATTTATTGCCCCATTCCATCATCTGATGTGACAAGTGATAAGAACAGCGTCATTAGAAGTCACGCTATCGAGACCTGCCCTGCTGGAGTGAAGGGATTCCAGGGCCTAGAATGAAATGACAGATACAAAAGCCCTTCTAGAGAGACCTTTATTACCTGGGCCTCAAAGCGCTATGTAGAACAATAGTTATTATTCTGATTAGAGTTGATAGTCTAGATGGCGAATTACTGATTTCGGAATTCAACAGGTTTGGAATTATCGGATTTATTCCTGTAGTTTCCTGATTCTAGGGCCTTTACCGTACACATTTCCCACTAGATGGAATATATGCACAGTAATGCAATGGGTCGGACAGGGCGTTATCCCCCTGTGGATGGCACTCGACCTGACTCAAAATGAGGACCCGTCTGCCCAACAAGATGTAGCAATGGCAAAAGTGATGTAATTTGCGTAAGATACAAATATGTAATGAATACAACAGTCGGTGTACTCAGTCTTGAACTGACTGCATCTTACCCTTTGACAGTATTTCGCTTCGTTGCTCCCTAGGCTCAGAAGCTGTGACAGGGTTGCAAACACAGGTTCTGCAGCAGGTGCATTAACCCTTGAGGATTAGCATAAACCTTGCTCATTGCAGGCATGCACATGCCACCACCCTGTCCCTTTAAATATGATGCTTGGTTTGAAGAGCTTTGATAGTCTAACAGCCACCATACATATATGAAAACAAGTATATTTCCAACCTAAGCTGCGGCTTTGTATCTGCTGCGGGCGGGCGCTTAGCTCTTGATACTTGGCGCGAACCACCGACATCTGACACAATCGCGAGTTTCTGGTACAGACGGAGGGTGGGGAATGAAGCTCAAGGCATTTAAAGTTCAAGGAGTTAGACATCTGAAGGAGTGATATATCTCTTCACTCATCAATCTGTCTCCTCCCCTCAGGATATAAACCCCGGAGGGATCAATGCTGTGCCTCAGATGATAGTGCAATCTCCGTGGGAAAATGTGCTCCACTCAAGTTGTGACTGGCCTGACAACTGCTGGTAAGATGGTGGTGCGGCTATGCTGTGCCCTGCCTGCCCACTCCCTTCTCAGCAACGCGCCAGTTAACCCCCACCCTCCGGCCCCCCAGGGGCTGCTCTGCATGAGATCTAGGCCTTCATTAGAGCTAACATCCCCAGACAAAAACATACCAAGAGGCTCAGCCATGAAACTCCCTTTTTATGCTCTTCACAAAGTGCACATACTCGGAATACCTTCACACGGGAAATGCTTTGATATTAAACTGTTTTCGTTTTCCTTGTTTTCACTTTTAGCATAACAGACAGTGGTGAAAAACATGTGGACTCTGCAGTGTGCTCGAATTTACATAACAACCACAAAAAACACTGAGTGGCGTTCGCAAACCTATTTACCGCTCTAAATATTTTGGGGCATATTTAAAAAGTATAATCTTTTTGACGCAAACTAGCGCCAGTGCAGATTTGCGTCAAAAAGTTTACTGCTGGCTAATGCCATTCCAACGTGCCAGCCGGGCGCCTTATTTATGGAATGACATTAGCCGGCGCTGCGGCCTGGTTTGCGTCAAATTAAATGACTCAAACCGGGCAGCGGAGGCGTAGGGAAGTCTGGGGGCTGTGCGGCAAAGAATGGTGCAAGTCAGGTTAGAGTAAAAAATATTGGCTCCAACCTGACCTGCGCCATTTTTTGATGCACAACCCCCATGGAAATGACTCCTATCTTAGCAAAGACAGGAGTCATGCCCCCCTGCCCAATGGCCATGCCCAGGGTACTTCTGTCCCCTGGGCATGGCCATTGGGCACAGTGGAATGTAGGAGGGCCCAAGTTAGGCCCCCCTATGCCACTGTAAAAAAAAAAAATATATATATACTTACCTGCACTTACCTGCACTAACCATGGATGAGTCCCCCCATACATGGGCGTCCTCCAGGGGTGGGCTAGGGTGGCATGGGGTGTCCCTGGGTGCAGGGAAGGGCACCTGTGGACTGCCTCCCACCATGGAAAAGAGCCCACAGGTCCCTTAACATCTGCCCTGACCCAGGTGTTAATTTTTGATGCAAATCGGGGTTAACGCCATTTTCCCGCTCAGCCTCCCAGCCGTGCGCCATTTTTGCCTGGTTGGATAAATATGGCGCACGGGTGTTTAAGTCATTTTTTGGACGGGACCGCCTACCTTGCATGTCAGTAACGCAAGGTGGTTTCACGCATCCAGAAAATGACGCACACTGAGATATTTTGATGTTAGCGTCGTCTAACGTCAAAGTATAAATATGGCGTTAGTCTTAGTTTTGAGCCAAATTTGCGTTAAAAAAAATTACGAAGATCCGGCGCAAGCAGAGTATAAATATGGCCCTAAATATGGGCCTTAGGGGCATATTTATGCTCTGTTTGTGCCGGATTTGCATCATTTTTTTTTTACGCAAATCCGGCGCAAACTTAACTCCATATTTATACTTTGGCGCTAGATCCGTCTATAACCAAATTTATGGAGTTTGAGTCATGTTTTTACTGTGAAAACCTACTTTGTGTTAATGAGACGCAAGGTAGGCATTACAGGGCACAAAATGACCCTAAGGCCCATATTTATACTTTTTGACCAAACCAGTGCCGGTGCTGGTTTGCGTCAAAACTTTTACCGCTGGCTAATGCCATTCGTACGCACCATGCAGGCGCCTTATTTAAGGAATTACGTTACCCGGCGCTGCCGACTGGTCAGAGTAAAAAAAAAAGACTCAAACCAGGCAGCGCCGGCGTAGGGGAAAATGGGGGTTGTGTGTCAAAAAATAGTGCAAGTCAGGTTTGAGGCAAAAATCCTCCAGGGGTGGGGGAGGGTGGCAGAGCGTGTCCCAGGGGGCAGGGAAGGGCACCTCTGGACTCCTTCCATGGTCAGAGACCATGGAAGTGAGCCCACAGGTCCCTTAACGCCTGCCCTGACCGAGGCGTTAAAAAACGGTGCACATCAGGCTGTGTGCTGTTTTTTAAGGCCCGCCCCCTCCTGTGCGTCAAAGGACGCTGGAGTATAAATAGGGCGCACAGGCCTTAAAGTCATTTTTTGGGCGGGAACGCCTACCTTGCATGTCATTAACGCAAGGCAGTTTCCTGCATCCAAAAAATGATGCACACAGAGGAATTTTGTTGTCCGGGGGCTCGGGCGTCAAAGTTTAAATATGGTGCACGGTTTGCTCCGAATGTGCGTCAAAATTTTTGACGCACATTCGCCACAAATAGAGTAGAAATATGCCCCTAAGGCCTTATTTATACTCCCGTGCAAAAATGACGCACGGGAGGGCCTTAAAAAATTACTCTAAACCAATTTCGAGTCATTTTTTAACGCTTGGGTTACGGCAGGCGTTAAGGGGCCTGTGGGCTCATTTCCATTGTCTCTGACCATGGAAGCAGACCAGAGGTGCCCTTCCCTGCTCCCAGGGACACCCCCTGCCACCCTCGCCCACCCCTGGTGGATACCCATGGATGGGGGGACCCATCCCAGGTAAGTACAGGTAAGTTGAGGTAAGTATTTTTTTTTTTTTAAAGTGGCATGGGGGGCCTAACTTGGGCCCCCCTCCATGCCATTGTGTCCAATGGCCATGCCCAGGGGACAGAAGTCCCCTGGGCATGGCCATTGTGCAGGGGGGCATGACTCCTGTCTTTGCTAAGACAGGAGTCATTTCCATGGGGGTTGTGCGTCAAAAAATTACGCTTGTCAGGTTTGAGTCAATATTTTTTACTCTAACGTGACTTGCACCATTCTTTGACGCCCAACCCCCATTCTTCCCTACGCCTCTGCTGCCCAATTAGAGTAATTTATTTTGATCCTAACCAGGCCGCAGCGCCGGCTGACGTCATTCCATAAACAAGGCGCCCGGCTGGCGCGTTGGAATGGCATTAGCTAGCGGTAAACTTTTTGATGCAAATCTGCGCTAGCGCTGATTTGTGTCAAAAAGTATAAATATGGGCCTTACAGTTGAAAATGGATCCATTTACGACAGTCATCCAGAAAAGATACCTGCCTACGTGCATGCCACAGCTGCTTCCAAGTATGCAGTAGTAAAAGCTATACAAGGGGTAGTGGGAGGAGCAAGGTATGGTTTGCTTGAACCGCCACACATCCACTTCTCATTATCTGAGGGACAACTGTAAGCTATGTGGAGGCTTCAGACCATCACAAAACACCAAAGCACTGCTGGTAGAAACTCCGGCCTTTAAAAAAGAGAGACTCACGGCACAATAATTCGGACGAAATGCAACCATAACATGGAACTCATTACCTCTGAACCTCGGTGGCGATCTTCAAAACAGAGCCAGAAACCCTCCTCTACTAAAGACATTATAGTCTATGATATCTCCTCTTACCTCTCCAGTGGGAACATGCTCACTCACCTCTTTGACTTAGCCTCTGACCTTTGCCCTGAGATTAACTGCACTATTTACATTTCTTTAGACCTTAACAGTTGACAAACTATTCACAGCTGCAACTTACACTACGCCCCACGAACAATTATAAATGTGCTTTTGCTGATTACCTGCTAATTTGTAACTTTGGAACTTATGTAACGACTGTTGGATCTGACCCTCAATGCAGGGTCCCCCCCCAAACCTTTCGCTTTCACTCTGCCTGTTTTCCTGAATTTGTTTAGGTTGACTTTAAGACTCTGCTCACTTCACCACTGCTAACCAGTCCTGAAGTGCTTGTGCTCTCTTCTTTAAACATAGTCAAATGGGCTTACACCCAATTGGCATATTTCATGTAATTGTATGTCCCTAGGAAAGGGGCTATGACATATACCAAGGGTTACTAGTGGACCTGCAGCACTTACTGTGCCACCCACTTAAGTATCCCTCTAAAAACAGGTCTCAGGATTGTCATTGCAGCCCTTGTGTGCAGTTTTAAACTGCTATTTTGACCTGGCAAAAAATAAAACCTTTGGCGGGCCTAAATCTTCCTTTTTATTACATATAAGTCACCTCTAAGGTAGGCCCTAAGCAGCCCATAGGGATGGGTGCATTTTATTTAAAATGTTGGACATGTACTTTCAAGTTTTACATGTCCCGGTAGTGAAAAACTCTCAAATTCGTTTTTCGCAATTACAGGCCTACCTTTCCCATTGGATAACATTGGGTTACCTTATTGTGTGTTAAGTGATAACTTTTGCAGGTGGGGACATCATGTTTGGTGTGTAAGGAACAGTAATTTAAGGGGAAAGTCTGATTTTAAGTCACAATTCTGGAAATGCCACTTTTAGAAAGTTTGCTATTTCTTGCCCTAACTATTTGGTGCCTACAGCTTGTTTCATGGCCAACTGGCCATTTTGTATTCCTCACAGACAGCTGCAGAATAGGGGGCCTGAGTGTTGGCACGATGGGCTCTCCAAGGCAGGATGGTAGGCGAAGCTGTGAACAGACCTACTTGCACTCTAACGACACTCCTTCAGCTCCCACATAAACAGCTGCACACTACCTTATTGTGACTGCGGACAGTCAGGGACCAGGACAGAAAGGCAGGAAATATCCAAGAGCTGTGTAGGGCCAAAACCCCAGAAGCTTCTACCATTTCAGAGCTAGAATCGCATATATAAATAGAACTCTCAGACCCACTCTTCAGTACTCTCCTGGACATGTGGTTACCACAGAAGAAGGACTGCCATGCTGCCAGAGGGATGCCCTGCTGCTTGAGGTCTGCCCTGCTGTCTGAGAAAGAAAACTGGATCTTCACCCTTCATCCTAGGCTGAAGTGACTCCTAGGGTCAGCTGTCTAACCTCCTGTTCTGAGCTACATGGACACCACAAGCTCCAGAGGTATCTGTGCAACCGCCCAGCTGATCTGCTGCACTAGGCCTGCAACTGGACCTGCCTGAGCCCTCTGGTCTCTGCTGGATTGAGTTCCTGATTCCTAGGAGGTGCCTCATAAGTCCTGGACCCTTGGTGTGGCATCAGTTGAGCACCTCCTAGAAGAAAAGGAGAAATCCTGAAGTTTTGGGCTCTTCGTAACAGTGAATGGACCAGTTTGCACCAAGATGTTGCCACCTACGCCAACACAAAGTTTCAGTGAACCCAACTCTTCGTGCTACAACAACTGCCAGAGACAACTTGCAACACAAGAGCTGCACTTCTCACTACAGCATCAACAGCCCACCGTAACAGTCAACACAGAGCTCCAGTAATGACCGCCTGTGACGCCTGATAGGATCTTTGTGCTATTGTGATGACCATCCACGAGGCCCAACCTGCCCTTCACACTACAGCAACAACCATTGGCGATACTCTCCCTGCTCCTCGTGACCTCCTATGTGGTAAAATTGACTCTTTGCTCTGGACTTTAGGAGGAAGCTTTTTCAGTGGGATTAACCTGGTCCCCTTCTCTGGCCTGTGCTCCATTATGATAGGCCTGAAATTGTGACTTTCACCCAGTCTCACACAACCAGATACAATGAGTGGCGCTATGTGGTTTTAGGAGCATTACTTACCTTAAATTGTTAAAGCTGCATATCTCTGGCTCCACTGATAGGATTTTTGCCCTTTTGATGTCAAATAATTTTACTCTTTATTTAATTGATGTGGAAATGTTCTTGTGTAGTGTTTTCACTTAATTACTTTTTAAGTGGCGCATAAATACTTTATACGTTGCCTCTAAGTTAAGCCTGACAGCTTTTGTGCCAAGCTAGCAGACAGTTAAGCACAGTTAGTGATGTTTGTGGTTCACCAGGACAAAGATTGTGGCTATTGCTCGAGAAGAGCTCAAACCCCACCTCAACCAACAACCCAATTTTTCACAACAGCCTCTTGAAATGATTGGAAGTTTTGAAATTTTGGACCTTTTGTAATCGATCTATGTTTATTGTAACGTACCATAGGCAATTACTATATATATCAACTTTACGTAATGAAGATATGTAATGATCGCATATATTGTAATTTTGGACCTTATGTAAAGAACTATGGGCCTGATTACAACTTTGGAGGAAGGTGTTAATCCGTCCCAAAAGTGACGGATATACCACCAGCCGTATTACGAGTCCATTATATCCTATGGAACTCGTAATACGGCTGGTGGTATATCCGTCACATTTGGGACGGATTAACACCTCCTCCAAAGTTGTAATCAGGCCCTATGTATTGTAAGATGCTGTATCACCTTTGGGTAACAGCAACGCTATATAAAAATGCATAAATAAATAATCAAATGCATAAATAAATATAGTTTGTGAACTATGTTTCACAAACTAGTGAGTTTGTTTGCAACTAAAAGACTGCTCTGTGACCCTTTTCTACCCTGGAAAAAGCCAGGGCTTGCGAATGAAGCGACTCATCACAGGGAGAAGCCATAGCCTATCCGAAGTGTATGCATCCTGAGCACAGTGGTAAAATGGTGCCAACACCAAAGTGGTAGCTTGGGGAGACCAGGAAGCCATGGCCCAAGAATGGCATCAAAACTGGTGTCCATAGGGCCCTTGTGGGAGGCAATGGCTTGGCACTGTGTGGAGCACGCAAAGATGGATGTCCAGAAACCTATAGCAGGGATGTTGCATTCACCACTTACTGCAACCCATCGGGGCATTTAAGGAGCTACGAGGCCAAAGGGTTTACGGTTTCCAACATCCCCCACGGAGTTCTAGTACCACCCGGACTTCAAGGCCCACCCACCCAACCCCAAAAAGTTCACAAATGTGAAAGAGGGTGAGTCAGACAAGTTGTAGATGGCAACATGCGGGCCCTAGTAAGCAAAAGAAGCAAAGAGAAATCCCCTTTTTGCAAGGGGAGGGGCCCGAAGGGAGCACAACCATGGAATTAGCTGGTCTGTGTATGCCAGACAGCAGGACCTGCTGGCTGGAAAGAACAGCACCTCACAAGCCCACGGATACACTCACAGCTCAAACCCAAAAGGGGCCGGGTTCGACGGACAAGCCTGTGTTGAAATGCAGGGAGGCACCGAAAGGGACAGAAGAGCTGTAAGACCAAGGTGCAATGCTAAGCCCAGGGGTATGGACAAGAGCAATAAGGATATGGTTATCTGTGGCCCAAGATTTTAAGGTCTCTCCACTTGACATTCCTTTGGTGCATCGGGTTGGCAGATGATGCCCCTTAGGGATCGTCCAGTTCACCACGCCCCTTATTGTTCACCTGTCTTCGGGCACACTGCATTAAAGTACCTACACAATGCTGTGCAGTAAATGCACAGCTGTACAGATTTTTTTTTATTCGATTGTAATCACGTTTAATGTCTAGAATCCTGATGTGTCCAAATTCACAAATCTTTTCAGACTTTTCTTTATGCTTTTAATTTTCCAAGTAATATTTTTTCTTCCAGTTGACTTCTACTCTATGACACCAATTGTTTCTTACACGGGGTTTGTTTTTATCCCTACGCTCCTTATCAATCGTGGTACACTTTAGAGTTTCAGTAATCTATTATTGACACAGGGCAGTCCACTAACCAATGGCAGTCTGAATTGCATTCCTTTTTGACAAATTATTATGCTATATTTTCACGCTTCTTTCAGTATTTTTTCCAGTCTCCATTTGATAGTTTGTCAGTTGCCTTTTATTCTATGACAGTATTTTTTTCACTCTCATTTCTGCTCATTTTGCGAATCTTGGGGATTGTACTCTCTGGTTGTGAGACATACTGCGTGCATATTCATAAAAGAAAAAAAAATGGGTATGAGCCCCTCACTCCCCCATCTCAAAACTTTTAAGATCTCTGCTTTGGTGTGTTGCTTCTACCAGGAGTTCAAAAGCAATTGTCAAAAGCATGGGTCTGAGAGTTCACCCCTGTGTCACCCCTCCCAATTGGAGAAGACACCGTTTAGTTTCATATGCGGTTATGCTAATTAGCTTTATTTGTGGGGGAATTTGTATTTTATTTAATTTCATTCTGCATTTTTTCAACGCGCCTCTTAGAGAAACGGTTAATCAACGTGTTGGAGTGTGACCTTTAAAATTAATATTAACATGAAAAGCTTGCAACTTAATGTGTAATGAAGCAGCGTAGAAGATATGTTAACCTAGAAAAATAATGTGCCCGTTTGAAATGTGCCCACGGGGAGTGGCCACCAATGTATACGATGAATAATGAAACTGACTAATAATGAAATAACAACGTACTAATGTATGACTTTGTATTAGCATTAAGAGTTATGTATTAGGGTTATTCCTAAATTAATCACTAGGCCTTACTTAGCAAGGGTCTGGGCCTAGCTGCCTGGTCTCATATTAATTGTGCCTTTCTAACGTGCAATGTGCTGCTTTCCTGAAGGACATGAAGCCGTACTTATCCAGAAACTAGAGATATGTGTGTAGCCGTAGTAAATTCTTTCTCATGGGACCCGACTTGCTCAAGGAGACATTCTTGCCAAATGCAACAGTGTAATTCGCAACAGGTGCAAGGTCGCCTGGACGAGGAGAAGACAATGGAACTACTGAGTGGAGCGACAAGTGTAACTTTTCTTACCTGACATTCCATTCGATGAAGACGTCAATCACAGGAGCCAATCAACTGCGTGAGAACTGTTTTGGGTGAAAATTCTAGTAAGGTGTGTGACGGATTATTGGACAGAGATAATAATGCACCAAATATTGCACAATAGGAAATTAGAGACTTGTTCGACAGCTTTGATTTAACGGCGTGACCCGAGGAGAAATCAGCCACTTTTGAAGTTATTCATGAAGCCATTACTAAGCCATTCTTCATCATCCCTTGCAATTCTGAGAAACTTTGGTGGTCATTACAACCCTGGCGGTTGGTGTTAAAGCGGCAGTAAAACCGCCAACAGGCCGGCGGTAAAGAAAATGGAATTACGACCGTGGCGGAAACCGCCAACATAGACAGCCACTTTAACACTCCGACCGCCACGGCGGTACAAACAAACACCGCGGCGGCAACCGCCAACAGACAGATGGAAGACAATGTACCGCCCACAGAATTACAAGCCACCAATCCGCCACCTTTTCAGGGGCGGATTCACAGCGAACAAAAAAACGGCGGAAACAGGACTTCGAAGGGAAAACGCTCACCTCTACACACCCCACGAGGAACCAGGACGCCATGGAACCGGAACTTCAGATACTCCCAGCCTTTATCTTCCTGCTCCTCTACCAGGAGCATGAACGCCGGCGGCGAAGACCACGGTGAGTACTGCACCTACGACACAGGGGAGGGAAAAAACAGTGACACACACATGCAATACGCAACACCCCCACCCCCACCCTCACCCACGACAACACACACACCAATACATATTAATACATCACAGTTACACCCCCAAAGCCCCCTGGAAGAATGCAAGGACAAAAGGAAATTAGTTGAATGATTGTAATATATTAAAATACAGTAATCAAAAATATTTACATATATACACATTTACACTTTGAACAATTATATACACCAAGAACACAAGTCCAAGGGATTCCACCATCATAGTCCATGGGCCACTGGGCCCAAAAGGCATAGGCGAGGCCCACACTCAATACTCGAACAAGACGGAGAGAACACTGCAGGGGCATCAGATAAAAATAAAACAGGCACCTCAGGGGGAAGGGAAGGGGGGGCACCTCAGCCGGATGAGTGCACGACGCCAGATCCACGAGGGGGCTCCATGCCCATTGATGTATCCTGGGGTGTGCAAAGCCACAGTCTCTCAAGTCCCTCCAGTGGGTGGGTTGCCTACTGTTCAATCCTGGGGAGTGAAAAGCCACAGTCTCTCAAGTCGATAACAGTGGGTGGGTTGCCCACTGTTCAATCCTGGGGAGTGCAAAGCCACAGTCCCTTAAGTGGATAACAGTCTCCACTGGTTGTGGAGGGGGCTTGGTGCCCAGAGTGCTTCATCCTGCCAAGGACAGAGGTAGTGGATGTAACTCTCCACTGGTTCTGGAGGGGGCTTGGTGCCCAGAGTGCTTCATCCTGCCAAGGACAGAGGTAGTGGATGTAACTCTCCACTGGTTCTGGAGGGGGCTTGGTGCCCAGAGTACTTCATCCTGCCCGTGGTGGCCTCAGTAACGTAGTAATCATTGGCGCTCACTGTCCTGAGAGTGGTGCTGGCGGTCTTGTCCTGGGCAGCGAGGCTGCTGCTGGCAGTCCTGTCTTGGGCAGCGGGGCTGCTGGCGGTCTTGTCCTGGGCAGCGGGGCTGCTGCTGGCGGTCTTGTCTCGGGCAGCGGGGCTGCTGCTGGCGGTCTTGTCCACTGTGCTGATCTTCCCAGATTTGCCGGTTTTAATGTGCCCCTTCCCCAGCTTGGATGGTGTCACAGCTGTCTCCACACTCCCAACTGTACCCCTGGGAGCAGCTTTGGTGGCTGATTTCTTTCCCCTCTCCCGCCGGGCACTGGCCAACTTTTTATGCTAGACAGGTGGGGGACTGTCCGTACTCTGGCTCCTTGCCACACTGGCTGCCCTGCTGCCTGGTGATAATCTGGTGACTACTGGCAACACTGGTCCCGCAAATGTTGTGGCTGAGGTGCTAGGTTGGGACCTGGAGAGTCGGGCCCTTGGAGACTGAAGGGGTGGGGGAGGTGAGGGAAAGAGGTCAAGGTTGGCCAGGAAAAGTTTCTTCGGAACACTGGGACGGGTAGCTGGAGGGGGTTTGGGAGTGGAGGAAGAGGTAGTGGTTGTAGGAGGTGTACGTTTGCTGACTTTGGGTGAAAGTGCATGGGCTGGAGGCTGTCGTGAGGTGGATGGCTGTTGGGTGGGTGTGTGGCTGCGTTTGTGTACCTTGGGAGGTGGCCTCACAGACACACTGGGAGAGGACACAGGGGACGTGTGAATGGTAGTAGGGGTGGTGACTGCATTTGAGTGGGGTATGGTGGTGGGTTTGCTGGTGATGGACGTAGTGGCTGAGGATGTAGTGCATGCAGGTGTGAGTGGAGACGAGACAGGGAGGGAGGAGGGAGACGTATAGGAGGGGGACACAGAGGAGGCAGTGGATGTTGGTGTGTCTGCATGGGTCTGATGCTTGCGTGAGTGCCTCTGGGATGTGTGGTGCTTATGTTTGCCTGAGCTTCCCTTGTGTGTTGAGGTGTGTGCATGCTGGTCTGATGTTGTGCTTGGGATAGGCTGAGGTACAGGGGTGTGGGTCTGGGTGGAGGAAGTTGGAGGGGGGAGGCTAGAGACAGGGACAATGGCTGCCATCAGTGCTGAGGCCAGAGTCTGAAATGCTCGCTGAAGGGCTGCCTGACCAGAGTGAATGCCCTCCAGGTATGCATTGGATTGTTGCAACTGCCTCTCTACACCCTTGATGGCATTCAAAATGGTAGACTGCCCTACAGTGAGGGACCTGAGGAGGTCAATGGCCTCCTCACTGAGGGCAGCAGGGGTGACTGGGGCAGGGCCTGAGGTGCCTGGGGTGAAGGTGATGCCCACCCTCCTGGGTGAGCAGGCACGGGGCAAAAGCTGAGGGGCTGCTGGGAGGGCGGTGCTGGTAGGGGGGGGGTGGCGGCTGTACCTGTAGATGCGGGGGGCACAGATGGGCCCGCCACCGCAAGGGAGCTCCCATCAGAGGAGGAGTCCGTATCGCTGGTGTCAGCTCCTGTCCCCGCCGTGGAGCTCCCCTTGCCCTCCGTCCCACTGGTGAATTCAGACTCGGTAGTTTCGCCCTCCAGGGCCATGTGGGATGCAGCTCCCTCCTGCTCCGGTGCCACTGCTCCTCCACCTGATGATGCTAATGCACACAAGAACAGGGAGACCACAAAAAGGGGGGAAAGACAGAAGAAAGACATGTTGAGTGCATGCAGTACCGCTACCGTTGGCGGACACGACAGACACAGAAGCCCCCTGCACTATGCCACGCACTTGGAGTCCATTATTCAATCCCAGGGACATGGGTTACAAAGCTATGGCCGATTTCTGCACACATGGATGTCACAGGAGCCTGACTAGGTGTAGTTGGCACTGTACACAGGTTGGGTGGGGTGCCACAGGGCCTGCCTTAAGTAGGGTCCTTGCTGACTAAACTCGCCCTGGCCTAGGGGAACCCACAGCCCACCTCCCCACCCAGACACATACAATGCACGCTGAATCAGCAGAATGAGAGTGTACTCATCCCCTTGCTGCTGTGATGCCCTCAAGCGCCCATACAACTCCGGGTACGCCACCACCAGGATCCTGAACATCTGGGGGGTCATGGTGCGACGGACACCCCTCCCACGTTGGGAGGCCATCCCCAGCTGGGCCTCCGCCGTCTTCTTGCTCTAGTGGCGAATGTCCTCCCATCTTTTCCGGCAGTGGGTGCTCCGTCTGTGGTAGACCCAAGGGTCCGGACTTCCTTGGCAATGGCACGCCAAATGTCCTTCTTCTGGTGGGCGCTGACCTACAGGAATAGTACAGGGAAAAAGGAAAAAATATAACGCCCGCACCGTCACAGTCATTGGCCCGCATCCCTACCCTTGCCATGACGCACATGCACTCACCGTCTTTTCATGCATGCCTCATTCTCACCCCCTCTATCTTTCATCCACCCCACTCCACACAGGCATTGCCCATACAGCATGCTCACAGTGTACTTACCTGTTTGTCTGGAGGACCGTAGAGTAGCATGTACTGGGGTAGGACCCCATCCATGAGTTTCTCCAACTCCTCCATGCTGAAGGCAGGGGCCCTTTCCCCAGACACACGAGCCATTGTCTCTTCCAGACTGAGGTCACAGCAGCACTTGCAGTGTAGGTCTTCTCCTGTCGAAGATCAGGTATCAAGTGATTAAACAGACAGAAAATGGCAGTCACGTCTGCTGTGGTGCGTACCGTCACAGTCGGCGTACATCGTCATTGGTCCTGGGACCCATAGGGTCTAATGTTAACTAATGCAGGATTGCGCCGCGGTCTTCAACCGCCTACCGCAACGGTGTACAACGCCAGCACAGTTACCCCAAATCCCCTTGTCCCACTTTACAGGTCAGGCAGCTGCCATTTCATGGGCCCACATGGCATTATTTTTGACTGCGTCACACATATGTAGGCCTTGCCTAAACACTCATAGAGGCTAATTTCGAATTGCTAATATTTTCAGAGTAAGCTGTGTTTACGTACCTCAGAGTTGGTTGACTCTCTGCTCGCTGTTCTCCTCCATAGGCACCGTCCGCTGGGGCATGTGAGGAGATGGCGGCATCCTCCAGTGTACAGACCGCTGGTGGACCTGTCGACAATGGAGGAGCGACATGTGATCATCACCTACAGGCTTGATCGTGACACAATCCATGAACTGTGTGCCCAGTTCGAGCCAGACCTGATGTCAGCTATCCGCCATCCCACAGGAATCCCCCCTCAAGTGCAGGTGCTGTCAGTACTCCATTTCCTAGCAAGTGGGTCTTTTCAAACTACAGTGGCCATAGCATCAGGAATGTCCCAGCCTATGTTTTCCAACGTGTTGTCCATAGTGTTGTCTGCCCTGCTGAAACACATGCGGAGCTACATTGTTTTCCCTCAGGTGGAGGATTTGCCTACAGTGAAAGGTGATTTTTATGCCCTGGGACATATCCCCAACATCACAGGTGCCATTGATGGGACACATGTGGCCTTGGTACCCCCGCAGGAGTTAACAGGTGTACAGAAACCGGAAGAGTTACCATTCCATGAATGTGCAGATGGTGTGTTTGGCAGACCAGTACATCTCCCATGTTAATGCCAAATTCCCTGGCTCAGTGCATGACGCATACATCCTGCGGAATAGCAGCATCCCTTATGTGATGGGGCAACTCCAGAGGCAACGGGTGTGGCTATTAGGTGAGCACATGGACCCAATACAGTGAGAATAGTTGTCTGGGTCTGTGGATGTCCCTGTGAGTTAGTGTGTGTCTAAGAGTTGTCCCTCGCCATTTGCAGGTGACTCTGGTTACCCCAACCTGTCATGGCTACTGACCCCAGTGAGGAATCCCAGGACAAGGGCAGAGGAACGCTACAATGAGGCCCATGGGTGGACTAGGAGGATTATAGAGCGGACCTTCGGCCTCCTGAAGGCCAGGTTCCGGTGCCTCCATATGACAGGTGGTTCCCTATTCTACTCACCAAAGAAGGTATGCCAAATCATCGTGGCCTGCTGTATGCTTCACAACTTGGCTTTGCGACAACAGGTGCCTTTTCTGCAGGAGGATGGTCCGGATGGAGGTCTTGTGGCAGCTGTGGACCCTGTGGACAGTGAAGACAAGGAAGCAGAAGAAGAGGACATTGACAACAGGAACACAGTGATCCTGCAATACTTCCAGTGAGACACAGGTAAGAAGACAACACTGCCTGCTACATCTGATTTAAATGTACTACCTCTCTACTGTCTGTCATTTTCACCCAGTGTATGGGCACTGAGTTGTCACTTTCCCTTACGATTTCACAGATGTGGGTCCCACTGCGTGACATCTGCTTTGTTTCCTCATGGACTATAGCTGTGTGACATAGGTATGTTGACATTACATTTGAATGAGCATTTTGCCACTGTAATTGCTAATACACTATTTCGAAATCACAGACAGACTCAAGATTGTTTTGTGCTTTAAGGGTGTTTATTTAAGTGCTCAATATTGGAGGGGGTTGTAAAATGGTGAGGGGTGATGGTGGAGGAATGTCCATGGCAGAGTCCAGTCTATTAGTCTCACAGGTGCATTGTCAAAGGGGCATAGGAAGTGGAGCTGGGGCAGTTTAAGAATGGACAGGGTGACAAGGTGGGACAAAAGGATGACAATCAGGGTGGTCTCATTTCTTGGTGGGGGTCTTGGCATCGTTCTCTGTCTTTGTCCTGTATCTCGGGGACCGTTTGCGGGGTGGTTCTCCCTCTGCAGGGGGTGGGGTGCTGGTGTCGTGGTCCTGTGGTGGTGCCTCCTGTCCACTAGTGCCAGCGGAGGTGGTGGGCAGTTCATCGTCCAGGCTAGTGTCAGGGGCCCCTTGTAGTGCCACAGTGTCCCTCCGGGTGTTGACGAGTTCCTTCAGCACCCCTACAATGGTGCCCAGGGTGGAATTGATGGATTTGAGTTCCTTCCTGAAGCCCAAATACTGTTCCTCCTGCAGCCGCTGGGTCTCCTGAAATTTGGCCAGTACCATTGCCATTGTCTCCTGGGAATGGTGGTAGGCTCCCATGATGTTGGAGTGGGCCTCATGGAGAGTGGGTTCCCTGGGCCTGTCCTCCCCCTGTCGGACAGCAGCCCTCCCAGTTCCCCTGTGTTCTTGTGCCTCTGTCCCCTGAACCGTGTGCCCACTGCCACTGTCCCCAGGTCCCTGGTGGTGTTGGGGTGGTGGGTTAACCTGGGTTCCCTGTAGTGGTGGACACACTGCTGCTTGACGTGTCCTGGGGACAGAGGTATGGGCCCACTGGGTGGGTGCTGTGCTGGTGTTTCCAGAGGGGGGAAGGTCTGTAGTGGCTTGTGCCAGTGTAAGGGGAACCGACTGTCCTGAGGTCCCAGATGGGCCGGGCTGGTCATCTAGATCCAGTTGGACAGAGCTGCTTTCATCACTGTGGGCCTCTTCTGGGGGTGGAGTGGACATATCTGGACCCTCCTGTCCGGTGACGTTGGGTAGGGGTCCTGCAGGGGTGTAAAGGCATGATTATTGCATTTGTGTGTGCCATGGTGTGCGATGGGTGGATGACCGTGTACCCCAGCACTTGCATTCCTGTGTAGGACCTTGTGTGATAATGGTTTAGGCGGGTGTATGGGTATTTGCAGTGGCCAAGCTTTGGCGATGGGTTTCCATGCTTTGGTGTTGCATGCAGGGCTTGGGTTTGGGATGTGTGGTTTGTGATATTGGGACATGTGTGAGGAGTTGGAGTGATGGGGGTGAGGGCGAGGGTGGGGGTATGTGATGGCATGCAGGTAGGGTGGGGGATGAAGTAGTAAAGATTTGTCTTACCAGAGTCCATTCCTCCTGCTACTCCAGCGAGGCCCTCAGGATGCAGTATAGCCAAGACCTGCTCCTCCCATGTTGTTAGTTGTGGGGGAGGAGGCGGGGGTCCGCCGCCAGTCCTCTGTACCGCGATGTGGTGTCTTGAGACCACGGAACGCACCTTCCCCCGTAGGTCGTTCCACCTCTTCCTGATGTGATCCCTATTTCTTGGGTGCTGTCCCACTGCGTTGACCCTGTCCACGATTCTTCGCCATAGCTCCATCTTCCTAGCTATGGAGGTGTGCTGCACCTGTGATCCGAATAGCTGTGGCTCTACCTGGATGATTTCCTCCACCATGACCCTGAGCTCCTCCTCAGAGAACCTGGGGTGTGTTTGCGGTGCCATGGGGTGGTGTGGGTGATGTGTGGGGTGGTGTGTTATGTGATGTGTGGGGTGATATTTAGAGGTGTGTTTTGTGAGGTGCGTGGATGTTATGTGGGTGATGGTGTTGAGTGCCTGTGGATGCCAGTTTGTAGATGGTGGTGTCTCTCTCTGGCCTTCTGTCGCAATTGTGGTCGTAGGGGATTGTGGGTGATGTGGGTGTGTGTTTTATATTGTATTGGGTGTGTGGGAGTGGTGTGTGTATGTGTATCAGGTGTGTGTATTTCGAATTATCCAATGTGGTAGTGTTTTGTAAGTGTGTGTGTATTTTGAGCGCGGCGGTGTGTACCGCCAATGGATTACCGCGGTTGAAAGACCGCCGCGTGGATTTGTGGGTCGTGATAGTGTGGGCGTATACCTGTTGGCGTGACGGTGGAGGTTTTGTTATCCCCACTTTATCACTGACCTTTGGTGTGGCGGACTTGTGTCTAGATTTTGGCGGATTCCGGGCTTTGGGTCATAATGACCATGGCGGAATTCCGCGGCCGTGGCGGTGTGTTGGCGGTCTTCTGCACGGCGGTAAGCGGCTTTTACCGCCAATGTTGTAATGACCCCCCTTTGTCTCTGGCGGATCTTATACCTTAAACCATCCTCACCTTATTCCTTGCCTGTTATGCACTTCTCCTTATGAGGGAAGAGCTTTTTCTTGCTATGCCCTATTGAGACTTACCTGTTTTATCCTGGCTGATGGCGAATCGACTGATGTCCTGAGGACGAAGACTGACGCTGTTTGCTGACTCATTCGGATGGGTAACTATCTGATGATAAATTGTAATTGTCTGTTTGCCTTTTCTTTCTAGGTACCAACTGCTCTTTTGATAGAGGCCATAGTTAGATGTCTTCCAAATTCATGTTGCCAAATTGTTTTGCATGAAGCCCAACATGCTGATGCTAATTCGAGGTTAGTTAAGGAGTTCACTAATATCGGATGCAAATAGACAAATGACTGAATTCTTGCTTTGTTGAACAATGTACTAATGATACTCTGCTAAAGTTGATTCATGTTAACGTCGTGCTTTATTCTAATGTTCTTGATCTATGTTTTGATTACGTTTTGCTTGAGTTGCCAAGTTATAGTGGTTTTGATGTGCTTGTTATTGCTGAAACTAATAAGTATGATATTAGCTTGTAACTAATAGGGAATAAATATCCTGACTCTTACAAGATTTGTTGTGGTTATTCATGGCTGAAAGGTCATGGTGCGTTCGTTATATTGATCAATATTAAATGTTATTGATTAATGGGATGATTAGTTATTGTGAATATTGACGAGGTTATTGATCTATTGATTGCAATGCTAATTGGATATCTCGTTCTGGGAAGTCCCCAAACGTGGTAAAAAGGTTCATTGGCCTAGACGTGTCTCCTTGTAAGTTTACTCACCAAGGTTCTGACGCGTTATTAAATGCACTTGTAAGCTTTCTCTGTGTCAGCCATCCTCACTGCAGCCTCTAGCAATTGTGTATTAATTAAGGATTATTTAAATCAGAATCTTATCTGCTGTTGTGAGATAACAGCAAAATACCTGAACTTCCCGAAACAGAACCATAGACCCTAAAGGGGCTAATCGAAAGTTGAATCAAATAAAGCTCAATCGAGCAGAGCTATGTATAACACCCGCACTGATAGCAAGGCTACATAGATCGGGATCTGTACATATGGCAGGCAGATTTCTGCCTGTGGAGGGTTGGAGGTGAAGGCAAACCAGCTGAAAAAGGGAGTGGGGCTGCCCAACAAACTCTAGTGTTTGAGGAGCCCATTCATCTGCCCACTTATGCAGCAATGTCTTTCAAATAGTGGAGGAGGAAATGCCAATAAAACTGGAGAATGAAGATAGCATTTTGAAGGTAGAGGCAAACCTACCAGTAATGTTACTTGCCCACAACCTGGGGAATTCATACCTCCTCAATTTCGCACCATTTTTGTAAGAAGCGAGGAGCATATCAAGTGAATGCCGACAAGAGCTCTAGGGAACTTGGGGTGAGTAAAACATCTGGAGAATAGTTGTAGTTAGAAAGCTGGGCTGGAGGTGCCACTTACTGTTTCTCATGAATTATTCACATGGAATTCATGTGTTAGGCCCACCTGCACTGGGTGTTTTGCAGTCCAGGAGAGAGCAGCAGCCATTTCAGAGTCCTGGTGTGGACTGAGGTGGCACTAACATGTAGGATGTGCAACACAGCAGCCCACTAAATGTAAACTATGATTCTCAGCAGGCCAAACTCTCATGTTCCTAAGGGGTGGCCATCTTGGATTACTGGGTATATCTTGCTTTGTGGTTGACAGACAGCGTCCTTGCTAGGAAGTTCTGCTATGTAGTTGCTGCACCCTGGACATTCTGCTTCATTCTGGATCTCTTTGCAGAGTTCAGTTCCGTATTGAGGATTATTTGCATTAATGAGAGATTATTTGCACAGAGAAGCAGTGCCTAATTTGAGCCTGTGGTTTCCAGTGCTAGGCACCAGCACTTGATTGTCTACACTGGCACTAAGGCCCGGTTAGCGTCAAAATAAATTCCGCTAACTGGGTAGGGGAGTCATAGGGAAGACTGGAGGTTGTGCGTGTAACAATGGCGCTAGTCAGGTTAGAGTAAAAAAAAAAAAGTACTCTAACCTGACTAGCGTCATTTTTTGACGCACAACCCCAATGGACATGACTCCTATCTTAATAAAGACAGAAGTCATGCCCTCCTGCCCAATGGCCATGCCCAGGGGGCTTAAAGCCCTGGGCATGGCCATTGGGCACAGTGCCATATAGGGGGGCCCAAGTTAGACCCCCCTATGCCACTTTAAGAAAAAAAAAAACTTACCTGGACTTACCTGGGATGTGACATCCTTAGGTGTCCTCCAGGTGTGGATGGGAGTGCCCCTGGGTGCAGGTAAGGGTACCTGTGGACTGCTTCCATGGTCTCTGACCATGTAAATGAGCCCACAGGTCTCCTAATGCCTGCCCTGACCCAGGTGTTAAATAATGGCGCTAAGCAAGCTTAGCACCATTATTTAAGGCCCTCCTCCTCCTGTGCGTAATTTTTGCACGGGAGGATAAATAAGGCGCTAAGGCCTTAGAGTCATTTTTTGCCCGGGAACGCCTACCTTGCATCTCATTGACGAAAAGGTAGTTTTCCACAGGCAAAAAATGACGCTAACTCCATAACTTTGGCGCTAGAGGGGTCTAGCGCCAAAGTATAAATATGGAGTTAGGTTTGCGCCGGATATGCGTAAAAAAAAATTCCGCAAATCCAGCGCAAACAGAGTATAAATATGCCCCTAAGTGTGTAGTGCCAACGGTATAAAATCTTGGCCAAAGTTTCCCGTTCCCCTATGTGCTGTGTTATGTGATTTGTGCGTATAAATATTTCAACCCATTGGGCATTGTCTAGGGTTATGCCCATATCACATTCACAGGATCGTTGAAAGGGAAATTTGTTGGCATACCCCTTAGTGTTTAGCATAGCATGGATCTTAGACGTAGCATGGATGTCACTAGCGCAATGGAGTAGAAATTTCTCGCATGGAGTGAGAACCCGGGTACCTACCTGCTGAACCACGGGGGAAAGGACCCAAAGCCGTAACTGTAGGTAGCGAAATTGCTCTGACTCCGACAGGCCGTAGTCTAGCTTGAGCTGCTCAAAGGACTTTTTGGAATCCCCCTAAAAAATATCCTGCAGGGGTTTGCAGCCCCCATGCAGCCAGACACTATATTGCCCCCTATCCAAGCCCGGGGAGAGGTCACTATTTCCCTAAAGGGGTGTAAAAGGTGATGGAAGGGACGTGAGCATGCGTTTAATCGTGACTTTGTCCCATACTTTCGAGGTAGCCCTAGTGACAAGCGATCTATAGAGAGTGCCAGTTTGCTGAGGTCTGCATTTCCATGGGATGTACCACAAGGACCCGCTGCCATAGTGTTATCCACCATACACCACCCTTTGCCAGTTATTCACTTGGTCCAGTGAATGAGAAAGCAAAGGTAGCTGCAGCATAATAGAATGCTAGATTGGGCACGCCTAAGCCCCCCAAGCCACGATTTAAGAGCGTATTGGTGTTGAGGGAGACATTCAGCTCTCTCCTCCCCCAGCAGTGACTGGAGCTCCATGATGTAGTCTTTAGAGATTGGGAGAGTCAATTTTTGGAAGACATAAAGGATCTAAGGCAAAATAGCCACCTTGATGGTTGCCATATGATCTAGAAGGAACAGTGTTTTGTGTTTCCAGCTGCCAAGCTCAGCTTTCACAACTCTCAAGTGCTGAAGGTTCATAGCTCACATCTGGGACAATGCAGGGGCCAGCACCAGTCCCAAGTAGTTTGTGTAGGACTCAGCCCTGTGGAGGGGAAATGTCTGCTGAAGGTGGGTGCAGGCGGGTGCCGGAGTAGAAAGATTGAGGCTCTCTGATTTCGCTATGTTAATCTTAAATCCCAAGACTTGCTGGTAGTCCTCTAGCTCAGCTAACTAGTGGGGTAGGGACGAACTTGGGTCGGTTAGTGACACTAGGATATTGTCTGCGAGCATAGTGAGTTTTCTATTTTCTGTGCTAAACCTGTTGCCTCTGATGAGGGGGTTCCCTCTGATGCATTGGGCTAAGGCTGCAGACTGAGGGCAAACAAGGGAGGGGACAAGAGAAGTCCCTTTCTAGTTTCCTTGGATTTGGAGGCCTAAAGAGAGAACATACCATTTAACCTGATGCAGGCTCTCAGGGAATCATAGCCGCCTTCTTGGAGCCAGGCAACAAAAAGAATTCCTAAACCCAAATTTTGGCAACACGTTGAACATAAACTCCCAGTCTACCCTGTCAAATGCTCTTTCCGCATCCAGTGAGACCATGAGGGAATGGGCATGTTTTATTGGTCCAATATCTATTAAATGAAGCTCTATTTTTTAGTGTTGGCAACCTCTTGTCGCCCAGTTTAAAAGCCCGATTGATTTGAGTGGACTAGGTACCCCACCAAGTCCTGAAGGCGTAAAGTGGGCAATTTAGTAAAAGATTTTGCTTCAATATTTAATAAAGATATTGGAGCAATATGAGCTGCACTCTTTAGGGTCCTTCCCATGTTTAATAATCAGGGAGATGGTAGATTTGGATATGGAAGGTGTCACTCAGTCCACTTGTACCATTTCCCGGTAGACCTTCAGCAGTAGAGGGACGAGGGTGGGTGCAAAATACTTGTAAAAGGGAGTTGTGAAGCTGTCTGGCCCATGCGCCTTAGAAGAGGACAGTTTGGTTTAGCCTATTTTCTCCTTCAATATAGGTTGCTTGAGCCGCTTCCTGACAGAAGTGCTGAGCTTAGGAAGGTTAATGCCGCAAGATGGGTGGTCCGTAGCTGTTGGTCATTTTCCTCTTTTGTATCGAGGGCCAAATAGAAGGCCCAAAAAGATTTGACCTTGTCAGGGACGGATAGGAAGACACATCTGTCCCAGTCATTTTACCTCAGAGGTGTTGGGGTGGCCTTATTTGGCTCTGAGCAGGATAGGTAATAGTTTTCCCAACTTGTTTCGAGATGCATACTTTTTATTATTTAGCTTAGAAAGGGAGAAGGCAGCTTTGTCATATTCGAGGAGTTTAAGTTGGCTACGAGTTTTAAGAATTTTCCTCCACATTTTTGGGGAGTGGACATATTTGTGTTTATGCTCCAAGGCTATAAGGACCACCTCAGCTACTGGAATATGGGGCTGTGCAGCTTGTGCAGACGAGCAGCCTCCATGATACATTTTCCCTGAGAATCACCTTCAGAGCATCCCACAAGGTAGTTGCAGATGGGTCCCCAGTGTTGTTGATAAAGACAGTAACACTCCTAGTGATTTTAGCAACTGTCATTGGATGTCTGAGGAGAGAATCTTGAAGCCGCCAGAGTTGCCATCCGGGGCCTGGGTATAGTATGCTTGGGAGAGTGTGTAAATTACCGGACCAAGGTCCAACAGGGTGAGTGGCTCCTGTGTGGCCTCTAGGAGACCCAGAATGAGGCGCCTTATCGAGTAGAAGGTAGTTTAAGGCATAAATTTTGTGTGCACCAGAATAATGTGAGAAGTCAGTGGTCAACCGGTGGCTGTGTTGCCAGGTGTCCACTAGGCCTACCTTTTCCAGAAACATCCTCCATGCTGCTGATAGTGTCACAGTGTGATCCCAGCTTTGCTTGTCTATGTCTGTTTCTTTGTTGCGGGCTAAGTTCAGATCGCCTCCTAGGATAAGTGAGTCTGTAGACCATGCTGTCAAGGTATGGATGGATTCAATAAGAAAATATTCTTGGCCTTGATTGGGTCATGTTAGAAATGGGGTCTCTAGTTGGCAGTCACTTTGCACCCTATCCAAGTAGGGAGCCTCAGTCTAGTCAGGATAAGGGAGATACACAGCTCAGATAACCCCTGCTCATCCCCTTGGTAGCTTGGCACAAGCAGTCAGGCTTATCTCCGAGGCAATGTGTAAAGTATCTGCACAAACACATACAGTCACACAGTGAAAAACACCAAAAGGACTACACACAAGTTTAGAAAAATAGCCAATATTTATCTAAATCAAACAAGACCAAAACAACAAAAATCCAACATACACAAGGAAGGATGTAAATTTGTAAAGTAAAAAGAGTCTTATTCTTTAGAAATCAATCGATGTGTTCTTTTAGCTCAAAGAACCTGGTGTGCGTAAAAAATAAAGAGGCATCAATTTCTTACTTGCAAGTGAGCCCGTGCGTCGATTCTTTCTCCGCTGGGTAAGCGATGCGCCGATTTCCAGACAAGCAGCCTCAGGTCTGTGCAGTGATGTTGAAGATTTTGATGCTCAGGGTCGATGCGTGGAAAATTCCGACGTGGTGTGTGAAAGGTCCACTTTGAGAACAGGCACTACATCAATTCTCCAGCCACGAGGCAGGTGCTGCATCCAACTTTCAGCCATGGGACAGGCCCTGCGTAGATTATTCTGATGCGCACACAGCGGTGCATTGATTGTCCCTTGCAGCCTGCCAGCTTCGCCTTCTAAGGACCCAGGGACTGGATTTGGCACCACTATGCAAGTCAGGACTTTCAGCAGAAGAGCCCAGGCACTTGCAGATGAAGTCTTTGATGTCACTGAGACTTCAGAACAGGGGTAACGCTCAGTCCAAGCCCTTGGAGAATCTTCACAAGCAGGATACACAGCAAAGTCTGGTCTTTATCCTCTTTAAGGCAGAAGTAGCAACTGCAGGCCAACCCAGCAAAGCACACACAGCAAAGGGGCAGTACTCCTCCTCCAGCTCTTCAGCTCTTCTCCTTGGCAGAGGTTCCTCTTGATCAAGAAGTATTCTAAAATTCTTGAGTTTTTGGTCCACCTCTAATACTCATTTATGCCTTTGAAGTAGGCAAACTTCAAGGGAAAGTCTCTGTTGTTCACAAGATCCTGCCTTGCCCAAGTCTGGCCCCAGACACACACCAGGGGGTTGGAGTCATTATTGTGTGAGGGCAGGCACAGTCCTTTCAAGTGCAGGTGACAGCTCCTCTCTCCCACTCTACCTCAGGAAGACTCATCAGGATATGCAGGACACACCTCAGCTCCCTTTGTGGCACTGTCTAGAATGAATTCACATACAGCTCAACTGTCAGTCTGTCCCTGATATGGATTTCACAGGCAGACAGAGGCACAGAATGGTTAAGCAAGTAAATGCCCACTTTCTAAAAGTGCCATTTTGAGACAGACAATCTAAAAAACAGCTCTACCAAAATATGGTGGTCATTACAACCTCGGCGGTCTTTTAAGAAGACCGCTGAGGGACCGCCGTGCGGAAGACCGCCAGTAGTGGCGGTTTGCCGCGCGGCGTATTATGACCGTTGGCTGCCCTTCGTCGTTTTTCCGTCGGAGAGCCGCCAACAGCCATACTTGCGGGTGGCGGTGAAGTGGAGGTTGCTCCACCTCCACCGCCACGCCAACAGAACACTGTCGAGCGAATCACGTCCTGTGATTCTGCACGGCGGTGTTCTGTTGGTGGTGTGGTGTTGGCGGAGCTGCCCCCATGGCTCCAGTCCCCTCCTGGAGGATCGACGGAACAGGTAAGTCGATCGTCCGTTAGGGGTGGGGGTGGGGGGTGTTGTGTGGATGCATGGGGGTGTGCGTCTGTGTATGTAGGGGGTGTGTGAGTGCGTGTATGCTTGCGGAGGTGATGCGTGTTTCGGAAATGTGTGCGTGTCTGTCTGTATGGATGTGTGCGTGAATGTGGGTGTACGTGTCTGAGTGTGTGTGTGGATGTTGGCATGTATGTTGGTGTGTGTGCGTGTATGTGTGTTGGTGGTGCCTGCGTGTCGGGTGTGTGTCAGTAATGTTATGTTGGGGGTCAGGTGGGGAGGGGGGCCCTGCCACCTTTGGGGGGTGGCAGGGGTGTAGGGGAGGGAGTCAGGGTGGGGGTGGGGGGTGGGGGAGACCCCTATCAGTGCCAGGGAAGGAATTCCCTGGCACTGATAGTGCTTACCGCCATGGATTTCACGGCAGGTCCTACCGCTGGAAATCCACGGCGGTAAGCCGGGTCGCAATACCGGCGGTGGTATTGTTACGGCCCCCGGGCTGGAGACCCAGGTCTCCAGCCCAGCGGTCGTCTCCGCCCTGGCGGGCGGAACGGGAAAGCGGCGGATGACCATGGTTGTAACCGCCATGGTCATAATACTAAAAAAAAGACCGCCAGCCTGTTGGCGGTCTTACCGCCGCTTTAACACCGTCCGCCAGGGTTGTAATGACCCCCTATGTATTTTTATATTGTAAGTTCGGAGACCCCAAACACCAGATCTCTATCTGTTCCCATTGGGAAACTGCACTTAAAGGATATTTAAAGGCAGTCCCCATGTTAACCCACGGGAGATATAGGCGTTGCAATAGTGAAAACCAAATTTGGCAGTATTTTTTTATCAGGACATGCAAAACACACCAGTACATGTACCACCTTTTAAATACATTGCACCCAGCACGTGGGGCTACCCAGAGCCTACCTTAGGGGTGACTTACATGTAGTAAAAGGGAAGGATTTTGCCAGGTCGAATTGGCAGTGCAAGACTGCACACACGGACACTGCAGTGGCAGGTCTGAGAGGTTTTACAGGCTACTCACGTAGGTGGCACAATCAGGCTTACTAGTAGTATTTGATTTACAAGCCCTGGGCATCTTTAGTGCACTTTACTAGGGGACTAGTAAATCAAACGTGCCAATCAGGGATAACCAATCATAATCACACTTTATACAGGGAGCACTTGCAGTTTAGCACTGGTCAGCAGTTGTACAGTGCCCAGAGTACCAAAAACCAGCAAAAACTAATTCCAGCACACAGTCAAAAATAAAGGAAGCAGAGGCAAATAGACAGGGAAAACCACCCAAGGATGCCAGGTCTAACATGTGTCCCCCCCAGCTAAAAGTGGGGAGGACTACCCAACCTCATGGGAATTCTCCTCACTAAGGAGGAAGAATCTGGACAGACAATCAGCATTGGTGTGTTCTGTACCATGACAGTGTTCCACTGTAAAGTCCATTCCCTGTAGGGAGATGGACCACCTCACCAGTTTTAGGTTCTCCTCCCTCATCTGTATTAACCATCTGAGGGGCCTGTGGTCTGTCTGAACCCAGAAGTGAGTCCCAAACGAGTAGGGTCTTAGCTTCTACAGTGTCTAGACCACAGCAACAGCCTCTCTCTCAATTGCGCTCCACTTCTGTTCCCTGGGGAGTAACCTACCACTAATGAAGGCTACAGGCTGGTATAGGCCCTCTTTGTTTTTAGCTGTGCTAGAACTGCCCCCACACTATGCTCTGAAGTGCCAGGCTGCACAACAAATTCCTTGGAGAAATTGGGTGCCATCAGCACAGGTGGTGTTCACATGGCTGCCTTTAGGACATCAAAAGCGGTCTGACAAACTTCAGTCCAGATCACTTTCTTGGGCTGCTTCCTGTAAGTCATCTCCGGAGGACAGAACCGGAGGAGGCATAGCCATCGTCCTCAAAGCCACCCTCAAAGTCAAAACCTCCCCGGACGACTCCTTCAGCGCCGCCGAACTCCTTCACTTCCAAATCCGCACCGACACCAACACCACGCTCAGTGGAACACTCATCTATAGACACCCAGGGGACTCTTCAGCAATGCCATCACTGACCTGGCCAGCACCCACGCACTCGCCTCCACGGACTACATCCTCCTCGGGGACCTGAACTTTCACCTCGAAAACAGCAATGACACCAACTCAACCACCCTGACCGAAAACCTCGCCAACCTCGGCTTCACACAGCTCATCAACACACCCACCCACACAGCAGGTCACACCCTTGACCCCATCTTCTCCACAAGCAACCACGTCACCTTCAACCATACCACCGAACTGTACTGGACCGACCACTGCATTCACTTCACCTTCAAGAAACAGACAGAACACCACCTCACCGAACAACCACCACGCCGCCGATGGGGCAAAGTCACTGAACTTCAACTAATCAACGCCCTAGGCCAGAAACCGCCCATCGACTCCACCGACCCTGACATCGCGGCACACAACCTCAAGCTATGGATCACCGACTGCGCCGACCGCCTTGCTCCACTCAGAAAACCCTCCAACAACCACATCAACAAAAAAAGCCACCTGGTTCACCAATGACCTCCAAGCCTACAAACGCCACTGCCAAAAACTCAAGCAAATATGGCTAATCCAATGCACTCCAGACAACCACACGGCCCTCAAGGATGCCACACGCAAACACCACCAACTCATCAGGCTAGCAAAAAGATCCTCCTTCAAAACCCACCTAGAAAACAATGCCCACGACTGCAAAGAACTTTTCAGCATCGTAAAAGAACTCTCCAACCCTAACGCCACCGTCAACGACATCACCCCCTCCCAAGAACTTTGCGACGCCCTAGCAACCGCCTTCCACCGAAAAATCCCGGACATCCATGACAGCTTCAACTCCCCTCTAACTCCAGACGCTCCTACCCCACCTACCACGAACTCCACCCGCTCCAGCCGACTGACCTCCTGGACCAACATCAACAACAACGACGAAACCCGGAAGATCATGAACTCCATCCACTCCGGATCACCATCAGACCCCTGCCCACACCACATCTTCAACAAAGCAGACACGGCCATTGCACCACACCTACGGAAAGCAATCAACATCTCCTTCGAAACTGCAAGATTCCCGGACAGCTGGAAACACGCCGAAATCAACGCCCTTCTCAAAAAAACAAAGGCGGACCCCAAGGACCTGAAAAACTTCCGGCCCATCTCTCTGCTCCCGTTCCCGGCGCAGGTCATCGAGAAAATCGTCAACACTCAGCTCACTTGATACCTCGAAGACAACAACATCCTCGACCCCTCGCAGTCCGGCTTAAGACGCAACCACGGCACCGAAACCGCCCTCCTTGCCGCCACAGACGACATCAGAAGCCACCTCGATAATGGAGAAACATCAGCCGTCATCCTTCTAGACCTATCAGCCGCCTTTGACACCGTATGTCACCACACCCTAATATCCCGCCTCCACGCAGCAGGAATCCAGGACCAGGCCCTCGAATGGACCGCATCCTTCCTCGCCGGCAGAACCCAAAGAATCCGCCTCCCCGTACCAATCCAAAGCCTTCAACATCATCTGCGGCGTACCCCAGGGCTCATCCCTCAACCCGATGCTGTTCAACATCTACATGGCCCCCCTCGCACAAGTGGCCCGTCAGCACAACCTCAACATCATCTCCTACGCCGACGACACCCAACTCATCCTCTCCCTCACCAAGGACCCGCACACCGCCAAAACTAACCTCCACGAGGGACTAAAAGCCATCGCCGGCTGGATGAGAGACAGCCGGCTAAAATTGAACTTGGACAAAACAGAGGTCCTCATCCTTGGGCGCACCCCCTCCGCCTGGGACAACTCATGGTGGCCGTCCACGCTGGGTCCCCCACCGATGCCCACTGACAGCGCACGAAACCTCAGCTTTATCCTCGACTCCTCACTCTCCATGTCAAAGCAGGTCAGCGCCATCTCCTCCTCCTGCTACAACACCCTCTGCATGCTTCGCAGAATTTACAAATGGATCCCAACAGAAACAAGAAAAACAGTAACCCAGGCCCTCGTCAGCAACAGACTCGACTGCGGCAACGCCCTCTACACCGGTATCTCATCCAAACTCCTCCAACGCCTCCAACGCATCCAAAACGCCTCCGCCCGACTCATCCTCAACATCCCTCGCCACTGCCACATCACCCCCCACCTAAGAGACCTTCACTGGCTCCCCATCAACAAGAGAATCACCTTCCAGCTCCTCACCCACGCACACAAGGCACTCCACAACACCGGACCATCATACCCGAACAACAGACTCAGCTTCTACACCCCAACCCGGCATCTCTGCTCCGCTAACCTCGCCTCCATCCCCCACATCCGACGCAAATCTTCTGGTGGCAGATCATTCTCTTACCTCGCCGCCAAGACCTGGAACACCCTCCCGCCAGATCTACGACAAACCCAGGACCTTCTTTCCTTCAGAAAACTACTCAAGACTTGGCTCTTCGAGCAGTAGCAGCACCCCCCCCAGCGCCTTGAAATCCTCACGGGTATGTAGTGCGCTTTACAAATTAATTGATTAATTGATTGATTGAGCTCTGTCAAGGGGGCAACAATGGTGCCATACCCCTTGACAAACCTCTTGTAGTAACCAGTGAGACCTAAGAAGGCTCTCACCTCTGTCTGGGTCTTGGGGGGTTCCAAAGCCAGAATGGCATGAATTTCGGTGTGTAGGGGTGCCACATGGCCACTCCCTACCTGGCATCCCAGGTAAACCACAGATCCCTGCCCTATGTGACACTTACTAGCACTAATAATGAGGCCTGCCTTCTGCAGGGCCCTCAACACTTCACAGAGGTGCTGCAGGTGTTCCTCCCTTCTGAAGCTGAACACTGCAATGTCATCCAGGTAGGTGGCGCTGAAATCCTCCAGCCCAGCCAAAACCTGGTTGACCAGCCGCTGAAAGGTGGCAGGGGCATTTTTCAACCAAAAGGGCATGACCCTGAACTGGTAGTGCCCCTCTGGTGCTGAAAATGCTGACCTCTCTTTGGCCCCATCGGTCAAGGCAATCTGCCAGTACACAGACATTAAGTCAAACATACTGAGGAACTGGGCTGCTCCTAGCCGATCTATGAGCTCATCAGCTCAGGGGATGTAGTGCGTGTCAGTTTTAGTGACAACTTTGAATCCACGTTAGTCCACGCAGAACCTAAGTTCAGGAGTGGCACCGGGGGCAGCAGCCTTTGGAACCAAGTCCACTGGACTGGACCAAGGACTGCTGGAGAACTCTATCACTCCTAATGCTAGCACCTAGGAAACCTCATCCTTGATACTGGCTCTAACCTTGTCAGTCACCTTGTTACTCTTAGCCTTCACAGGTGAACTGTCCCCAGTGTACACATCATGTGTACACAAATGAGTGATCCCCGGGGTCAATGAAAACAGAGAGGCAAACTGTCCCAGCAACTGGTGACAGTCCCTCTGCTGTTTCAGGGTCAGTACTGGGGAGGAGGTTCACACCTTCCACAGAACTATCTTTGTTTTGGGCAGACAGGAGGTCAGGAAGAGGTTCACTCTCCTCCTTCCCATCATCTGTTGCCAAGAGCATGGTCAGTTCAGACCTCTCAAAATGTGGTTTGAGGCGGTTCACATGTAGGACCCTCAAAGGATTCCTAGGAGTCTGCAAGTTCACCTGATAGGTGACATTACTCTTGCGCTCTACCACCTCAAAAGGCCCAGTCTACTTGTCCTGGAGAGCACAAGGCTCCACTGGGGCCATGGCTTACACTTTCTGGCCAGGCTGAAACTCAACCAGAGTGGCATTCTGGTCATACCACCGTTCCATATCCTCCTGACTGGCTTCTAGGTTCACCTGAGTGAGTTGTCTGAAGCGGGCAGTCTGGTTACTAAAGGCCAGCACGTAGCTAAATACATCTTGGGGGACCGACTGGGAGTTTTATTCCAGCCCTCCTTCACCTGACTTAGAGGTCCTCTCAGAGGGTGCCCATACAGCAGCTCAAAGGGGCTAAAACCAAGCCTCTTCTGCGGCACCTCCCTGTATGCAAAGAGAAAACATGGCAAGAGGATGTCCCACTTACACCTCATGGATTCTGACAGACTCATAATCATCCCTTTCAGGGTGCAGGTGAACCTTTTAACCAATCAATTTCCTTGGGGGTGGTAGGGAGTGGTGAACTTGTAGGTTACCTCACACTCCTCCACACTAACCCGGTCAGATACCACCTCCTTGGGGAACCCCATGCAGGTAAAAATCCCCTTCAATGCCTGGCTCACCACGGGGGCTGTCACTGACCTCAGAGGGATGGCCTCCGGGTATCGGTTGGCATGGTTCACCAAGACCAGGATAAACCTGTTGCCCATGGCTGTCTTGGGGTCCAGCGGCCCCACAATGTAAATTTCCACCCACTCAAAAGGGATGCAGACAACAGGGAATGGTTGGAGGGGAGCCTTGCATCTCCTCCCACTCTTGCCACTTGTCTGGCACATCTGGGAAGACCTACAAAAGGTGTCAGAGGGCTTGTGCATTTGTGACCAGTAAAAGTGGGTGACAATCCTCTCAAACGTTTTGTCCTGCCCAAAATGTCCTGCCAAAGGCACATCATGACCCAGCCCCAATAGGAAGGTTCTGAAGCGCTCAGATACCACCAGCACACGGGCTGCCCCAGGCCCAGCAACCTTAAGTTCACTAAACAGGAGGTCACCCCCCCCATTAAATCCAGTGTGATCCAGACTCCTTGCCAGAAGCCTGGCCTGCGGCTTGTGGCCGCAGACCCTCAAGAGAAGGGCATGACTTCTGCACCTCGCAGAACTCCTCCCTCGTGGGACCCCCTTCCTGCTGCGAATGGGTCAGCTCGGGCACATCCCTCAGTTCAACCACTTGTTCCCCTGTAGGCTCCGTGGCACCCCCCTAAGGTTCAGCCTCCTCCCAGACCGTGGGAACTTTGGGGCGGTTTCCCCATGCCCCTTGCCCTTCCTCTTCCTGGCATGCACCTGGGCCATTCTTTCAGGCTCAAGGGCCTCCTAATCACTCTAAATGGCTGCCATAGAATGGGTGGTCACGCATGCCCACCCAAGCAGACCTAACATCTCAAAGTGTGACTGGCATTACACCTCACTCCAAGGGGAATCCTCCAAGTTGTTACCTAGCAGACAATCAACAGGCATGGTTGGACTCACAGCTACCCTCAAGGAACGTGAGATCCTCCTATTCAAATGGAACCTGCGCCACCTGACACAGGTGCTTTGAGTTGTCTACAGCAAATAGTTGGTGAAGCACATTGGGAACCATTTGATCTTCAGACACCAGGTGAAACCTGACAGTAGTCACACTGGCTCCAGTGTCTCTCAGAGCCTCCACCCTATGTCCATTATTGGTCACCCACTGCCCATATTTCCTAGTGTTCTCAGGCCCGAGGGTCCTCTGGACCATCTCACTGTCCCCTTGTGAGACAACGGTTAGCACAGCTGGCTCCCACTCTGCTCCGGGAACCAACTCCTCCACAAGTGCTACACTGGCCAAACACTGTGACTGTGCACCAGTGGTTGCCAGTGCCCGCTTGGGACACTTAGGATTCCCCCCTCATGTGACCCTCCTGATCAAATACATAACACATGCGGGGACCCCTCTCTGCAGGCTTCACTGTAGAGATCTATGGCTTCTTCTCACCTGGGGATGGGAATACTTACCCTGGGAACTAAGTTGGGGCCCTTTAGAGAACACCCCCCAGTTACCCTTACCCCTCACACTTCTTCTGATGGGGACCCTGCCCACCCTTGGTGGAGTCTCCCCCATACACTCTTTGGACCCTGGTGCTTTCCCACAGGTCCACTTCCTGAGCAAGGTTTCTGTGGTCAGTCAGCTTGCTGTCGATTAGGTGCTGGCGCAGCTCTGGAAAACAAAGACTATACAAGTGCTCCCATGCAATCAAATTGTACAACCCTCATAAGTTGTTACCTTGCTGCCCTTCATCCATCCATCCAGTGCCCTCCAAAAAGAATCAACACTTTCCAACCAAGTTTGAGAATCCCTCTTCTTGTAAGATCTGAATCTCTCCTTGTACTGCTGTGGAGTGAGACCATACCTATTGAGTAGGTTGTCCTTCGTGGTAGGGTAGGTGAGCCCCTAAGGATCCCCTATGGCTGTCAAGATATCCATCCCTTCTACCTCAAAGTGCTCCCACAGACCTGCCCCC
The DNA here is from genome assembly GCF_031143425.1 of Pleurodeles waltl. Classification (NCBI taxonomy): domain Eukaryota; kingdom Metazoa; phylum Chordata; class Amphibia; order Caudata; family Salamandridae; genus Pleurodeles; species Pleurodeles waltl. The sequence continues at coordinate 172,903,819 of NC_090437.1, forward strand.
AGTGTACCTCAGAGAACAGGTTCATGTGAAGAGCTGACTCATACCTCTTAAACCACAAGTGTATGTCATCCTCCCTCTGATAATCCTTTACCCGATCTTTGGGAATGTGCACTCTCTTCTCAGCTTGCACTGGGGTACTGCTGCCACCATCTGTGATGGACCTGCCCTTCAGATCCAGTTCATAAGGTAACAACATTCTTCTCTCCTCCATGGCCAGTGCCATTGTCTTTGCTTCTGCCTCTCTGTCCAGTCTAGCCAATTCCACCTTGAGCTTCTCAAGCTCCAATTATGCTTTCTCTCTGCTTGTCTGTCCCTCAGTTCCTCTGTCGTCAGACCTTTAGAAGAAACCCTGCTGCTTGCACTGGAGGCCATCCCTCCAGGCAGGTACAGGTTATCCACCAAATCACCATGCATGTTCTGTATCTCCTCATCCACAGCCATAGTAACATCTGCTGTGTGCCCTTTGGCCTCCTTTGCTGTCAATCAGGCCCTAAGTGCCTTTTGCAGCTCATCCTTCTTGGTGGAGCTTTTCGATTGGGCATTGGAACTCTTTACAAAATTGCTTGAGCTGGGCCACTGTGTAACTCTCCAATTTTTCCTGCTCAAATACCACTTTTGCAACAACTGCTGATGGCTCCCCAGACTGAGAAATCTTTGTGGACAAGGTTCAATAAAGGTGCAAAGTCTCAAAAGGCAGAGAGGTTCCAAAAGGGACAAAAAGAAAATCAAAAGAAATCCAGGAGAATAAAAACAGTATGTGGTTGTGTAATGGTCTGCAATAAAGCGGTAGTGTACACCAATCACTATGGTGGTCATTCTGACCTCGGCGGTAAAAGGCGCCTACCGCCGGTCAGAAATCCTCCATAATCCCGCCGCGGTCGCGGAAACCCGCCACGGTCATTCTGACCCGCAGAAGGCAAACCTCCGAAAATCCGACCGCCACAACAGACCGCCAGACCAGCGGTCGGCGGAAAAGTGGAGGTGACAAAACCTCCACCGTCACGCCAACAGAAATACGCCCATGCCATTACGACCCACGAATCCACGCGGCGGTCATTCAAACGCGGTATTCCATTGGCGGGACACACACCGCCGCGGTCAGAATACACACAAACGAACAAAACTCAGCCACATTGGACGATTTGAATCCCACACACCTGATACACATACACACACCACTCCCACACACACAATACAATATAAAACACCCACCCACATCACCCACAAACCCCTACGCTAAAAAATTCTGAAAGAAGGCCAGAGCGAGACACCAGCATCCACAAACTAACAGCCACAGCCACTCAACACCATCACCCACACACTATCCACACACAAAACAACACACACCACCACACTCAACTCACTTAAATACACATACTCCACCCCACACATCATACACACCACCCCATGGCACCCCAAAGACAACCCCGCTTCACAGACGAAGAACTCAGGGTCATGGTGGAGGAAATCGTTCGGGTAGAGCCCCAGCTGTTCGGCACACAGATACAATACACCAGCATTGCCCGGAGGACGGAGCTATGGCAGAGGATTGTCGACAGGGTCAACGCAGTGGGACAGCACCCCAGAAATCGGGAAGACATCAGGAAGCGATGGAACGACCTACGGGGGAAGGTGCGTTCCATGGTATCCAGGCACAACATCGCCGTGCAGAAGACTGGCGGAGGACCCCCACCTCAACCCCCACAATTCACATCATGGGAGGAGGAAGTCTTGAACATCCTGCATCCTGACGGCCTCGCAGGAGTCGGCGGAGGAATGGATACTGGTAAGTTGAAGCTTCAATACTGCTTCCCCCCCACCTGCATGCCAAATCATACCCCAACCCTCACCCCCATCCTCGAACCCCACCCTCACCCCCACCCCCATCCTCACCCCCACCCTCACCCCCACCACCATCCTCACCCCCACCACCATCCTCACCCCCACCCCCAGCACACCTATTCCCCGCCAATGTCTCACCATCACAACCCACACATCCCAAAACCTAGGCCTGCATGCGTCCACTAAGCATGGACACCCATCACCAAAGCATGCCCAATGCATATACACATCCCCCCCACAAGCCACCCTCACCAAAGCCCCCACACACGAATGCCAGCACTTGGGGACACGAGAACCCATAGATACACCCATATGCCACACATTGAAACTATAACCATACCTCTATACCCCTGCAGGACCCGACCGTCAACACACCGCGGCGGAGGGGCCAGAATTCTCCACACCCCCCACCCAAGAGGCCGTCAGCGATGACAGCAGCTCTGTCGACCTGGACACCGATGACCAGCCCGGACCATCGGGGACCTCTGGACAGTCGGTTCCCCTCACACAGGCCCAGGCCACTACAGACCCAAACCCCTCTGGGAACACCAGCACAGCTCCCACCCAGCGGGCCCATGCCTCTGTCTCCAGGGCGCGTCAATCTGCGGTGTGTCTACCACTACAGGGCACCCAGGATAACCCACCACCCCAACAACAACAGGGACCTGGGGGCAGTGGTAGTGGGCACACCGGCCAGGGGGCAGAGGCCCAGGGAAACAGGGCAACTCGGAGGGCAGCTGTGCGACAGGGGGGGGAGGAGAGGCCCAGGGAACCCACTCTCCACGAGGTCCTCACCACCATCATGGGAGCATACAACCGCTCCCAGGAGACGATGGCGACGGTACTGGCCCGGTTCCAGGAGATCCAGGTACTGCAGGAGGAACACTATCGGGGGTACAGGGAGGACATCAGAGCCATCAACACCACCCTGGTTACCATGGTAGGGCTGCTGCAGGACCTCGTCAACACCAGGGCGGACACTCAACAACACCCAAGGGCCCCTGCCACTAGCCTGGACCAAGAACAGCCAACCACCTCCGCCGGCGCTAGTGGACAGGAGGCCCCCGCACAGCAGCAGCCCACCAGACCCCCACCTCCTGCAGGAGAAGAACCACCCCGCAAGAGGGCCCTGAGATCTCGCAAGAAGACAGAGTAGGATGTCAAGACCCCCGCCAGCAATGGATACCACCTGATGTCATCCCACTGTCCCACATTGTCACCCTGTCCATCCTTGAACTGCCCATGCTCCATCTCTCCACAGGCCTCTGGACAATGCACCTGTGTGACTGTTACTCTGGACTCTGCCATGGACATTCCTTCACCATAGCCCCCACCCACTTGAAACCACCCATCCCATTTTGAGCACTTAAATAAACACCTATTTTGCACCAAAATATCTGGAGTCTGGCTGTGATTTCAATATATTGTAATTGACATGACAGTGCAAATATGTCCTTGTACATGGTGAAGTCAACAAACAGCTGCCACAAAGCTGTAGTCCATGGGGAAACGAAGCACAGGACTCGTAGTGGGGACCCCAGATCTGAAATAGGGAGGGAAAAGCCAAAACTCAGTCATCATACACTGGGGCAAATAGACAGGCAGCAGAGATGCAGGAGAGTAGTTAACATTTACTAAATTATCTTTGAAATGTTACCTGTGTCCTATTGGAAGTACTGTTCAATGATTCTGTCCCTGTTGTCTGTTTCAGCCCCGTCGTCTTCCTCCTCGTCACTCTCCTCAGGTTCCACCGCTGCCACAACACCACCGTCTCGACCATCCTCCTGCAGGAAAGGCACCTGGCGGCGCAAAGCCAGGTTGTGAAGCATGCAGCAGGCCACGATGATGTGACACACCTTCTTAGGTGAGTACATTAGGGATCCACCTGTCATATGCAGGCACCTAAACCTGGCCTTTAGGAGGCCAAAGGTGCGTTCGATCACCCTCCTAGTACGCCCATGGGCCTCATTGTACCGTTCCTCTGCCCTGGTCCGGGGATTCCTTACTGGGGTCAGTAGCCACGACAGGTTGGGGTACCCAGAGTCCCCCACTAGCCATACACGGTGTCTCTGTAGCTGTTCCATCACGTAAGGGATGCTGCTATTCCTGAGGATGTAGGCGTCATGCACTGACCCTGGGAATTTGGCATTTACATGCGAGATGTACTGGTCAGCCAAACACACCACCTGGATGTTCATTGAATGGTAATTTTTTCTGTTCCTGTACACCTGCACCTTGTCTCTTGGGGGAACCAAAGCCACATGGGTCCCATCAATGGCACCAATTACGTTGGGAATATGTCCAAGGGCGTAGAAATCACCCTTCACTGTAGCCAATTCGCCCACCTCAGGGAAAATGATGTAGCTCCTCACGGATTTCATCAGGGCAGACAACACTCTGGATAACACCTTCGAAAACATGGGCTGAGACATCCCAGAAGCAATTCCCACGGTTGTCTGAAATGACCCACTTGCCAAGAAATGGAGTACTGACATGACCTGCACCAGAGGGGGAATCCCTGTGGGTTGGCGGATGGGGGACATCAGGTCGGGCTCCAGCTGGGCACACAGTTCATGGATAGTGGCACGGTTAAGACGGTAGGTCAGGATAATGTGGCGTTCTTCCATTGTCGACAGGTCCACCAGCGGTCGGTACACGGGAGGATTCATCCGTCTCCTCGCCCAACCCAGCGGACGGTGCCTAGGAAGGACAACATGGAGCACACAGTCAAGCAACCCACAGGTACGTACTCACAGCTAGCACAGTAAACGATTCTCTATGCAGTGAATGGCGTGTCTGAGTGGCTATGCAAGGCCTAGGCCTGTGTGACGCAGTTGAAATTGAGCCATGTGGGCCCTGGAAATGGCGGCTGCCTGACCTGTGAAGTGTGACAATGGGATGTGAGGTCAATGCGCTGGCGTGGCACACCGCGGCGGGCGGCGGGCGAAGACCGCGGCGCCAAGCCGCATTGGTTAACATTGAAGCCTATGGGTTTCAGGAGCCAATGGCGAAGGGCGCCGGCGGTGGCGGGACGCACCGTCGCGGTACGCACCGCCGCGGACGTGACCGCCATTTTCTATCTACTTATCCACTTGCGACTTGAACTTTCACAGGAGAGGACCTATACTGCAAGTGTTGCTGTGACCTCGGTCTGGAAGGGACAATGGCTGCTGCACCTGGGGAAAGGGCCCCTGCCTTCACTGGAGAGGAGTTGGAGAAACTTGTGGATGGGGTCCTCCCCCAGTATGCGCTACTCTACGGTCCTCCAGACCAACAAGTGAGTTTAATTCAATCTGGATTTGGGGCCACTGGCTGGCTTGGGGGCCTGGCGGGGGGCCTGGCGGGGATGGGGGGCATGTTGGGCCTGGCGGGGGGCATGGCGGGGGGCATGGCGGGGATGGGGGGCATGTTGGGCATGGCGGGGGGCATGGCGGGGATGGGGGGCATGTTGGGCCTGGCGGGTGGCATGGCGGGGGGCCTGGCGGGGATGGGGGGCATGTTGGGCCTGGCGGGGGGCATGGCGGGGGGCCTGGCGGGGATGGGGGGCATGTTGGGCATGGCAGGGGGCATGGCGGGGGGCCTGGCGGGGATGGGGGGCGTTGGGCCACTGGCAAGGAAAATGCTGACAAACTTGAACGTGGTATTTCTCCCTCCCTGTACGTGTCACATAGGTCCGCGCCCATGAGAAGATCGGGATTTGGCGTGCCATCGCCAAGGAAGTCCGGACCCTGGGGGTCCACCATCGACGGGGCACCCACTGCCGCAAGAGGTGGGAGGACATCCGCCGCGGGACCAAGAAGACCGCCGAGTCTCTGCTGGGGATGGCCTCCCAACGTAGGCGGGGTGCCTGCCGTCAACTGAGCCCCCTGATGTTCCGGATCCTGGCGGTGGCCTACCCTGATTTGGATGGGCGCGTGAGGGCAGCACAGCAGACACAAGGGGGTGAGTACAAGCATTATCTACTCTGTTGTCGCGCAGTGGAGGTGTCTGGGTGGGGGAGGAGGGCTGGGGGTCCCCCTAGGCCAGGGCGATATCTGTAGGCTGGGCACCCCCGTAAGCCCCTGTGTCCCCAGCCACCACCCTCAGTAGTTTGTCAGTACAGCCATCCCTGGGCCGTGTCATCCATGGGTGCAGTTGTCAACTCTAGGCGTGTAGTGCATGTTCCACGGAATGCGTAGCGGACCCCAAGTGCGCAACTTAGTGCAGGGGGCATCTGTGTCTGTCATGTCCGCTAACTGTACCGGAGATCCATGTAATCAATATCCCTTTATTTCTCTCTCCCCCCCCTTTTTGTTTGTCTTTCTGTGCTTGTGTGCATCAGCATCATCAGGCGGAGGAGAAGTGGCATCGGGGCAGGAGGGAGCTGCATCTCACATGGCCCAGGAGGGCCATGCCACAGAGTCAGACTGGACCAGTGAGACGGAGGGCGAGGGGAGCTCCACGACGGGGACGACTGGACCCTGCAGCGACACGGACACGTCCTCGGAAGGGGGCTCCCTTGCGGGGGTGGCACCATCCGTGCCCCCCGCCATTACAGGTACAGCCGCCACCCAGCGCACCATCTCCGCCCTCCCAGCAGCCCCTCAGCGTTCGCCCCGTGCCCGCTCTGCCAGGAAGCCGGGCATCTCCTTCGCCCCAGGCACCTCAGGCCCTGCCCCTGTTACCCCCGCTGCCCTCAGTGAGGAGGTCATTGACCTCCTCCGAACGCTCATTGTTGGGCAGACTACCCTTTTGAATGCCATCCAGGGGGTGGAGAGGGAGGTTCATCGCAGCAATGCGTACCTGGAGGGCATTCATTCGGGTCAGGCTGCCCATCAGCGATCGTTCCAGGCTCTGGCCTCAGCACTGACGGCAGCCATTGTCCCTGTCTCCTGCCTGCCTCTACTAACTCCCTCCTCCCAGTCTCCTGTTCCTCTGCCTGTCCCACCCACACCATCAGACCAGCCTGCACACACCTCAACACCCAAGAGAAGCTCATCCAAACATAAGCACCACAGATCACGCAGACATTCACACACGCAACATTCCGATGCAGACATGCCAACAGTCACTACCACCTCTGTGACCCCCACCTCCTCGTCTCCCTCCTCCCTCCCTGTGACGTCTACACTCACACCTCCATTCACCTCACCATCAGCCAGTGTTTCCATCACCAGCACACCCTCCACTCCAGTCCGCACACGTGCAGTCACCACCCCCACTGCCATTTACACGTCCCCTGTGTCCTCTCCCACTGTGTCTGTCACCCCCTCTTCCACACCACACAAACGCAGCCACCCACCCACCCAACAGCCATCCACCTCACGACAGCCTATCCCTCCTGCACCTGCACCCAAAGACAGCAAACGTGACTCACCTACAACCACATCCTCTCCCTCCACTCCCATTCCCACTGTACCTACCACTCTCCATTGTCCCAAGAAGCTCTTCCTCGCCACTACTAACTTCTTTCCTGACCCTGAGCCCCCCCTCCTTCTCGTCGGGGTAAGAAGAGCACCTCAGCCACCACCAGCCCTGCAGCCCCCTTGACAAGGGTGCAGGGGTATTGGAGCCCGCCAGCCCGCATGTCTGGATCTTCGCCCAGCAGCAAGGGGACAGCCAGCCCACCCCCTGGGAAGAGGAGCAGAAGGCGGAAGGGGCGCCGCAGGAGCCCGCCTTCTACATCCCCCCCGGACACCACCCAGAGACAGTCACCAGCCACAGCTCCAAAGGGAGGAAAGGGCCACAGGCCCACGACTAAGGAGGGCAAGGGCAGCAAGTCGGAGAGGTCAGGCAGCAGGCCTGCTGCCCAGGAGGAGCCCACAACCCCCATAGCCGCTGCCCCGGGAGGAACCGGCACAGCTGCCCCGGGAGAGCCCACAACCCCCATAGCCGCTGCCCAGGGAGGACCCAGCCCAGCTGGCCAGGAGGGCCCCACCACCCACAGCCCAGGTGGGCATTGAAGGAGCATCATCCCCGCTGCCCAGGAGGGCACCACCAGGCAATTAGCAGTTGGCCATAGACCGGCCGCCGTCTCCAGAACCGCTGAACTGGGCCCCGCCGTCTCAAGAACCGCTCCGCTGGGCCCCGCCGTCTCAAGAACCGCTGAACTGGGCCCTTCAAGGCAAGGAGCGCTGAACTGGGCCCCGCCGTCTCCAGAACCGCTGAACTGGGCCCCGCCGTCTCAAGAACCGCTCCGCTGGGCCCCGCCGTCTCAAGAACCGCTGAACTGGGCCCCGCCGTCTCAAGAACCGCTCCGCTGGGCCCCGCCGTCTCAAGAACCGCTGAACTGGGCCCCGCCGTCTCAAGAACCGCTCCGCTGGGCCCCGCCGTCTCAAGAACCGCTGAACTGGGCCCTTCAAGGCAAGGAGCGCTGAACTGGGCCCCGCCGTCTCCAGAACCGCTGAACTGGGCCCCGCCGTCTCAAGAACCGCTCCGCTGGGCCCCGCCGTCTCAAGAACCGCTGAACTGGGCCCCGCCGTCTCAAGAACCGCTCCGCTGGGCCCCGCCATCTCAAGAACCGCTGAACTGGGCCCCGCCGTCTCAAGAACCGCTCCGCTGGGCCCCGCCGTCTCAAGAACCGCTCCGCTGGGCCCCGCCGTCTCAAGAACCGCTGAACTGGGCCCTTCAAGGCAAGGAGCGCTGAACTGGGCCCCGCCGTCTCCAGAACCGCTGAACTGGGCCCCGCCGTCTCAAGAACCGCTCCGCTGGGCCCCGCCGTCTCAAGAACCGCTGAACTGGGCCCCGCCGTCTCAAGAACCGCTCCGCTGGGCCCCGCCGTCTCAAGAACCGCTCCGCTGGGCCCCGCCGTCTCAAGAACCGCTGAACTGGGCCCCGCCGTCTCAAGAACCGCTCCGCTGGGCCCCGCCGTCTCAAGAACCGCTGAACTGGGCCCTTCAAGGCAAGGAGCGCTGAACTGGGCCCCGCCGTCTCAAGAACCGCTCCGCTGGGCCCCGCCGTCTCAAGAACCGCTGAACTGGGCCCCGCCGTCTCAAGAACCGCTCCGCTGGGCCCCGCCGTCTCAAGAACCGCTCCGCTGGGCCCCGCCGTCTCAAGAACCGCTGAATTGGGCCCCGCCGTCTCAAGAACCGCTCCGCTGGGCCCCGCCGTCTCAAGAACCACTGAACTGGGCCCTTCAAGGCAAGGAGCGCTGAACTGGGCCCCGCCGTCTCCAGAACCGCTGAACTGGGCCCCGCCGTCTCAAGAACCGCTGAACTGGGCCCTGCCGTCTCCAGAACCGCTGAACTGGGCCCCGCCGTCTCCAGAACCGCTGAACTGGGCCCCGCCGTCTCAAGAACCGCTGAACTGGGCCCTTCAAGGCAAGGAGCGCTGAACTGGGCCCTTCAAGGCAAGAACCGCTGGCCCTTTGGCAGACGTGGCAGGGCAGGATCTATCTCGGGCAGGGCTGCAGGATGTCCTCTGGCCAACTTGCCTCCTCCAGTGGCAGTGGGGTCTGTTATGGACTGTATGGACTGTGGCTTTGCTCTCCCCAGGATGGCCCAGTGGGCAGGCCACCCACTGTATGGACTGTATGGACTGTGGCTTTGCTCTCCCCAGGATGGCCCAGTGGGCAGGCCACCCACTGTATGGACTGTTTGGACTGTGGCTTTGCTCTCCCCAGGATGGGCCAGTGGGCAGGCCACCCACTGTATGGACTGTTTGGACTGTGGCTTTGCTCTCCCCAGGATGGGCCAGTGGGCAGGCCACCCACTGTATGGACTGTTTGGACTGTGGCTTTGCTCTCCCCAGGATGGCCCAGTGGGCAGGCCACCCACTGTATGGACTGTATGGACTGTGGCTTTGCTCTCCCCAGGATGGCCCAGTGGGCAGGCCACCCACTGTATGGACTGTTTGGACTGTGGCTTTGCTCTCCCCAGGATGGGCCAGTGGGCAGGCCACCCACTGTATGGACTGTTTGGACTGTGGCTTTGCTCTCCCCAGGATGGCCCAGTGGGCAGGCCACCCACTGTATGGACTGTTTGGACTGTGGCTTTGCTCTCCCCAGGATGGCCCAGTGGGCAGGCCACCCACTGTATGGACTGTATGGACTGTGGCTTTGCTCTCCCCAGGATGGGCCAGTGGGCAGGCCACCCACTGTATGGACTGTTTGGACTGTGGCTTTGCTCTCCCCAGGATGGGCCAGTGGTCATGGAGTCCCCTCGTGGATCTGGCGTCGTGTACTCAAGTGGCTGAGGTGCCCCCCCTTCCCTTCCCCCTGAGGTGCCTGTCCTATTTTCTTTCTGATGCCCCTGCAGTGTTCTCTCTGTGGAGTTCTTGTCGTGGGACTGGGCCTTGCCCCTTTGCACAGGACCCCTGTGATCCACGGACAGTGGTTGGACTACATTTAGTAGCTGTATATATTTTGTACATAGTTTATTTATTTATTGGGATTACTGGTGTACATATTTCAATATATCTGCCCGTTTATGATCTCTTCTTTTGGTCTTTGCATTATTTCGGAGGGGGGTGGTTTGTGGGTTGTGACAGTGATCTGTGGGAATGCATTGATGTGTGTGTTGTAGTGGGTGTGGGTGGGTGGGTGTGTGCCGGTAATCTTTTCCCTCCCCTGTGTCGTAGGTGCAGTACTCACCGATGTCTTCCGAGCCGCCGGGCGTGCTCCTGGTATATGAGCAGGTATAGGAGTGCGGGGATGACCTGCAACTCTGGTTCCATACTGCCGGAATCTCGCGTGGAGTGCGTAGAGGTGAGCGTTTTCCCGTTCGTAGTCTGTTTCCGCCGTGTTCTTATCGGCGGTGCTCCCGCCCCGGAAAAGGTGGCGGATTGGTGGGTCGTAATAGGGTGGGCGGTACATTGTCTGCCGCCTGGCTGTTGGCGGGAACCGCCGCGCTGTTTGTTTGTACCGCCGTGGCGGGCGGAGTGTTAATACGGCGGGCTGTGTTGGCGGTTCCCGCCAGGGTCAGAATTGCATATTTTAGACCGCCGGCCTGTTGGCGGCTTGGCCGCCGCTTTATCACCGACCGCCAGGGTCAGAATGAGGGCCTATATGTCAAATACAAATACAAGTCCTATCCTCACCACTGATCACTAATGTTAGAAAAGAGGTCTCTAGTTGGCAGTCAGTTTGCACCCTGTCCAAGTAGGGACCCTCACTCTGGTCAGGGTAAGGTAGATACACAGCTCAGATAATCCCTGCTCACCGCCTTGGTAGCTTGGCACAATCAGTCAGGCTTATCTCAGAGGCAATGTATGAAGTATCTGCACGCACAAACACATACAGTAACACAGTGGAAAACACCACAAAAGGATTCCACACCAGTTTAGAAAAATACCCAATATGTATCTAAATCAAAACAAAAATACAACATACACAGCAACGATATTAATTTTTAAAGTAAAATGAGTCATAATCCATGGAACTCATTGAATGACTTGTTTTAGCACAAAGTACCTGGTATGCATAAAAAATAAGGCTCCACGGGCAAGCGTGCACCAGAAAAGCAAGCAATGCGTTGATTCCTTACTCGCAAGTGAGGCCGTGCGTCGATTCTTTCTCCGCCGGGTAAGCGATACGTCGAACCTTTCCATGCAGGGAAGGAATGCATCAATTTCCAGGCAAGCAGCCTCAGGTCTCTGCAGTGATGTTGAAGATTTTGATGCCCAGTTGACTCTCCAGTGCGAGGCAGGCATGGGTCTAATTTTCAGCCGTGGGACAGACACTGCATCAATTTTTTTGACGTGCACACAGCGGTATGTGGATTTTCCCTCGCAGGTTACCAACTTCTAAGGGGCAAGGGACTGGATTTGGTACCACTTAGCAAGTCAGAACTCTCAGCAGAAGAGCCCAGGCACTGGCAGATGAACTCTTTGATGTCCCTGAGACTTCAGAACAGGGGGCAAGCTCAGTCCAAGCCCTTGGAGAATCTTCACAAGAAGGATACATAGCAAGGTCTAGTCTTTGTCCTCTTTAAGACAGAAGCAGCAACTGCAGGCCAAACCAGCAATGCACACACAGCAAAGGGGCAGTACTCCTCCTCCAGTTCTTCTGCTCTTCTCCTTGGCAGAGGTTCCTCTTGATCCAGAAGTATTCTAAAAATCTGGGGTTTTGGGTCCACTACTTATATTCATTTCTGCCTTTGGAGTAGGCAAACTTCAAAGGAAAGTCTCTGTTGTTCACTAGATCCTGCCTTGCCCAGGCATGGCCCCAGACACCCACCAGGAATTTGGAATCAGTATTCTGTGACAGCAAGCAAAGCCCTTTCACGTGCAGGTGACAGCTCCTCCCTCCCACTCTAACTCAGGATCTGTAGCTCACACCTCAGCTCCCTTTGTGTCACTATCTAGAGTTAATTCACCAACAGCCCAACTGTCAGTCTGACCCAGACATGGATTCCACAGGCAGGCAGAGGCACAAAATGGTTAAGCAAGAAAATGCCCACTTTCTAAAAGTGGCATTTTTAAACAGACAATCTACAAACCAACTATATCAAAAGATGTATTTTTAAACTGTGAGTTCAGAGACCCCCAAACACCATATCTCTATCTGCTCCCAATGGGGAACTACACTTAAAAGATAGGTCCCCATGTTAACCTATGGGAGAGATAGGCCTTGCAATAGTGAAAAAAGAAATCTGGCAGTATTTCTTTATCAGAACATGCAAAACACACCAATACTTGTCCTACCTTTTAAATACACTGCACCCTCGGGCTACTTAGGGCCTGCCTTAGGGGTGACTTACATGTAGGAAAATGGGAAGGTTAAGGTTGAATTGGCAGTGCAAGACTGCACACACATACACTGCAGTGGCAAGTCTGAGACATGTTTATAGGGCTACTCATGTGGGTGGCACAATCAACGCTGCAGGCCCACTAGTAGCATTTGGTTTACAGACCCTGGGCACCTCTTGTGCACTTTACTAGGGACTTACTAGTAAATCAAATATGCCACTCAGGGATAACCAATCATAATCACAATTTATACAGGGAGCACTTGCTCATTAGCTCTCGTCAGCACTGGTAAAGTGCCCAGAGTATCAAGAATCTGCAAAAACGAAGTCCAGCACACAGTCAAAAATAAAGGAAGCAGAGGCAAAAAGACAAGGAAAAGCACGCCAAGGACGCCAGGTCTAACAGCGCAGTACAGTACGGCTATTGCAGGAGGTGCACCTCTGAGCGTTCCCCGAATTGCAATCTACGTCCCAACCTTGTCCTGCAGGGTGCGGTTGGCCTGAAAAGAGCAACTGATTGCAAGTAGGAAAAATACTGGCCTGGATAACGCAGGATTTAAGTCAGGACTGTTCCTCTCTCAGAAGGTGGGTCTCCTGGATCAGGCCCAAATCTGTGGAACGGGAAGACAGCTTTTTCAAGACGGAGTGCCTTTTTAATTAATTGTTTAGCCCTCTCACATTGTAAGTAGTTATTTTAAGTGTAGGTGTGAGAAAATGTGTACTGCATGCTGTGAGAGGGTGAAACTCGATGTCATGCTAAGGGCTCTGGTATCATAGGATGAGTGGTCAGGTCCCCCATAACAGCCCAGATAGGCTTCCCTAAACCCAGCATAATCAGCAGGAAACAAAGAACAACCAATCTATTAGCAGTGTCTCTTCCCCTGGGTCGGGCACAGAGGACGCCACACCGGGTGAATGTCTTTGCACGTTTGTCATTTGTCACTGTCATAGAGACTGTTTGGGTTCATACTGCCTCTATTGCAGGTACGTCTCCAAAGGCTCATCCTGGCCTCGGCTTCCCCAAGATCCACATAGATGCCAAAAAAGATATGCAGTTCTCCACCTCTTCAGGGGCACTTTCAGTAGATTCAAAGCCTCGGATTACTGCTGCTGAGAATCCACAGTATGTAGGTGGGACATTGGTGGATCCATCCTGTTAGACAGGAGATGATGGCTCACTAGCTTTCTGGGCATGTTTCAATGTTGCTCTCCATCCCTCGAGAAACTCCTCTATCCCGGGGGTGCTGCACCAATGAGGGTTGAGTACTGTCGCCCACGTTGGGCTGCCAAGTGTTGGGAAATCTAGCTATAGCCCCTCGCCTGTGTCTGGGGGAGGCAAGTCCAAGATGTGGCAAGATTGCTGTAGTGATTTGGTCACCCATTTGCAGCCCTGCCCCTTAAAGTGAAGAGGAAAAGGGGGTCGATAGTGTAAGCCACTCTCTTGCAGAAATGAGGTCACGGGGCAAAAGGCTCAGCACTTGGCCAGCATAATGCAGGAGACATCTTGGAATATCTTGAGCTCACACCTATTGTAATGGACCCGGCCCCCATGCCAGGCTGTCGCCAACAGGGCCTCCTTATTTGAGTAGTTATGGAAGCAGACTAGAATCTAGAATTCCTGGTGGTAGTTTGGATCCTCCACTGGATGAACCTGTCCTGTGTACCCGGTCAATCCGGAGCAGCTCTGTTCCCAAGCCTTCTAAGAGTGATTCTGCAAGGCCCTGGATGAAGCCTTGACTGTCCTTCCCCTCCCTGCCACTGGGGACTCCTCTAACACTGAGGTTGGGATGCCTGGACCAATTTTCAAGATCTCCCTGCTTCTCCTGCTGTATAATGACTTGCTCGCTGAGGTCTATGAGCCAGACCCTGTATGCGTCACAGTCCAGGCGGCGTTCTATATATTTTTTTTTTAAGGGAGTGCATTCGATGACCCAGATCCTCCACATCTTTGTGCACCTCAGAGATACTGCGTTGAAGATCCGTCCGGACAGCTTCGACATCACGTTTGAGCTCTGAACACTGCCCTCGTCAGCAATGGGAGACAATATGGGCCTTCTTCAGGGTCGACGGCCGTGGAGGCCTTTCGGTGCCATCTTGAGTCCACTGTATATGCCGGGACACTGTCACGCGCCATCTCCACAAAGTCTTCCGAGGTGGGACATACTCTGAGATTCCTGCAACGGGGGGAGTGAAGCGGGCCCCCCAGATGAGGCTCCCGCTGCATTGATGTGCAGGCTCCGACCCCACAGCCCTTGTGGCCTCAATTCATCAGCGGGTCACGCAGCTACAGGCAGAATCAGCTGCGATGAGGCCCGTACCGCCCTCGTTACTCGAACTGATGGAAAGCTCCGTGTGGTCCCAGGAGCATAATCACCCCCTCTGGAACACTCACTTTGGTGGTGGATGACTCTAAGAAAGACTGTTATACCGTGGACAGGACAAGCGCCACGGAAATATCCTGCCAACAGCATCTTGTGCTTGGCCACACCCCTTATTTTCTTCCAAATTAAGCACTGCAGAGAAGTATCCCAAATCTTTATTGTTCCTGGAAACTAACTTTGAACTTGAACTCATTTTGTACTATTGATGCTAGTGTCTAAATAATTAAGGATTGCAGTTAAACGATTTCAAGTTATCTTTTTGTAAAAAGTTACCTTTGAGCTTGAGCTGTTTTCTATTGAAATTAGGATTATTTCACTTTGGTGTTATAAGGAATTTTAAAGTTGTATTGTTGAAGAAAACAAACTTGAACTACTTTCGAACTATTGAAATTGGGATTAAAGTACTAAGAATAAGTAGTGACTAGTAGTGGCTATTCTAAGTCATTTGCTATAGGAAACACACTTGAATCATCTAGAACGCTTAATTACTTTTTTGTTCATATTTTCACATTTCAATTAATAAGGTATTAGAGTTTTCATTAGGAATATATCATTGTTAGGTTTAGGTAGAACAGGATATTATTGATATCAGTTCTCTTTCTGGTTTATAGATCTCCAGTGGAGGCTATATTCATTTTCAATTGAGAGAGTGAAGCAATACCATTTGAAGTTGTTAGAAAAAACTGTAGCATGATCTATATGTGTACATGTGTCATTATTGGGATACTTATTGTATGTATGATCAGTTCTCCGAATTTCCAGTTTCATGACGAACGATAGACAGTCAGGCAGAACACTTAAGGGAGCTCTTTGTTTTATAGGAACTATTTACCACAGACCTTGTAGATCAAGCCAAGTGAGGAGACAGACATTGTGGAGTTCTATTTCTCTGCTTTCTCTCTTATCCCACTCCCTTTTCCCTGCTTCTGAATCTGCCCCTCATGTGTTTGTATATGTGCTTAGTGGTGGAGGTGTTAACGCTGATTTCACTAATGAATATTCATGTATTCCGAGTGTTGAAATTGCGTAGAAAATGTAATAACTTAGAGGAAAATAATGCACGCATTTGAAGGCGCGCCCACGTGAGTGACACCCAATGTTCACGAAGTATACTTATTAATGGTGTATTCATATGAAATATTGAGCTTATTTTTGATTAATGTAGTAAAATGCCGTATTAAGGGTTATGCATTATGTATTAGCTTTAGACCTTAACTTAGCAGAGGTCTTGGCCTAGTTGCACGGCCTCATGTCAAGCTGCATTTCTTAGGCATTTAATAAAATGGCTGTTTAGAGAATTAAATTGTGATTTTCTACTGTGCTGACCAAATGCTTGTAGCTAAAAGTCTTTCTCAGGAGAACTGCTTGCTAGGAGATGATGTACCCGCTAATGCAACATTGTTAATGTAATTGTGTGAGACTGACTTTCCCAGGAGAAGACAATGGAGACTGACTGGAGTATAAGCTGCAACAATATTGTTACCTGACGAGCCGGATGATAAGAACAGTATGAAAGGAGGCAATCATCAGCATGTGAACCATGTACTAGTAGAAATGTAGATTTGAAGTTTTAGTTTTATTGGACAAAGTGTGAAAATGCGAACCCTTGAACCAATTAGGACGTGGGAAGTAGTTTTAGGAAATCAAACTAAGCCAGACTGCACAGAGGGAAGAGACCGCCATTATTTTCTTGACCGTCTTGAGAAGAGAGCTTAACGTTATTGCTTAAAAGACTCTGCCTTTTTGGAACTTTGATGCTTAATCCTGATGACTAGCTGACTGACTGATGTCCTGAGGACTGAGACTGTCACAGCTTGCTGATCCAAACTGAGGATAGGTATATTGACTATGATGTTCTTTGCTATGTCTATTTGCTTTTTTTTCTAGGTACCAACCGCTATTTTGATAGAGCCATAGTTAGATGTTTTTCCAAATTTGTGTTGACTAAATTGTTTTGCATGAAGCCCAAACATGCTATTCTAATCTGGTTTTAGTTAGGGTCTTCATAAGTGAAGTTCAACATATGGAGTATCATTTGATGTCTTTTCTTTGCTGAATCTAAATGTATGTTATTACGTTGTACGTCTTGCTATTAATTTGTACTGTTATTTTAGAATGTGTAGTAGCTCATGCTTTGATTAGATTGCGATTCTTTCATTATTTGGGTCAGCCAGTGTTGTTTCTGTGTGTTTATCAATTGATTTTGAGATTAACCTACATTACATTAGCATTGTTAAAATAGGGAAATAAATATTCTAACTTTTACATAAAGGTGTGGCTATTCATGACTGAAAGGTCATGGTGTGTAACAATTACTGACTCTTATTGATTACTATTGATTGATTATTGATATGCATGTACGGGATATATGGTGGGAAAACCTCAAAGCGAGTCAAAAGGTTAATCGACCTATTCGCATCTCCCTTGTACGTTTACTTATTAAGGTCTGACGCGCTAACAGAGATGGTAGCAGTTTGATGGTTCGTCTCCTTAAGAGCCCATCATAGAGGCCAGGTACATGGATTTGTCTTTCAAGAGCTCATCATTGCAGAGATTTGGATTAATTTTTTTAATGATATAAATTGGAGAGAAAATGTGCCCCTAAGTACCTGAAATGACTTTCCCAGAATCTTTGAGCTTGCCAATGGTTGTTTGAGGATGCTCTCGGCGTTCTAGTGATAGTGTGAATGAAGTAGGTTTTGTGATTGCACAGCTTATGCAAATCGCAGGTGAATAGTGATGTTTGTGAGGTTTTAGGGAGTTTGCGTACTCCAAATAAAGTTGTAGAAGGAGTGTGCTCTGCACTGTGAGAGCAGGGAAGTCATCGAACTTCACATGTGTGTGGCGCTTTGTGCTAAAAAATTCGTCCACATGGTTGTTGGTATACGGATCCTGTGTGGTCTAAGACTCCGGAGTATATTGAAAAGTGTATGAGATGCTTGGTTTTTGTTGTAACTTGTCTGGTTTTATAGGTCACTCAGGTGTGGTCGACAAGTCAGAGTGTGAGTCAAAATGAGTGAAATAATTTTTCGACTGAGATCTGGTGAGTCGTATGTACACCAGGGCAAACCCACTGATTAGTTGAGAGTAAAATTTGCGGGTCAAATTTTGCTTGTGAGTCAGGGAAACTGAGAAAGAAGGAGTAGCTGTTAGAGCAAAAGCCGTCAGTGAAACAATCTGTAAAGTCTCTGAACTGATTGTGTTACCTTACCTGCGGTAAACGGACAAATTGGGTTTTGATTTTGTTTAGTGCTCGCAATAATTTTGCATTAGTTTAGTGTGAATCCGAGTTTGGGAGGACAAGCCGCAAGACTTTGTCAGCCACAGTACGTGTGAGTGTGACGTCACCAGAGCCGCAATGGGATAGGTCGGATAGTGAGAAGGGTCGCGCATGGATTGGCAGCCGTCCTTGAAGCGCAATTGGTTTAGAAAGTGGGTGAAGAGAATTCTGGGATATAAAGGTCACTTCCTAATTTGATTTAGAATAACAGAGAGGTCGCAAAAATGAAATTTTTCAAAGCTTTAAAGAGTGCTTTAAGGGGAGATACATACATTACAATGAGTATAGAGGATTTTGCACTGCCAGAAGGTACACCAGCTTACATTGTAATCGAAGAAAAGGGCGCTGTGCCCTGTCTTTGGCTAAAGCAATGGTGCAAAGTGACAGAGAAGGATGGGAGCCTAGTGTTCCCTGCCAATGGAACATTTAATTTGAGAAGCTTAGAGGATCTGAGGATGGTGCTGTATGATCTGAAACCCTGTCTAAGACCAGCACAGTTCGAGATATTAGCGATCTGGGAGTTAGTAGCCAGACAGCAACAGCAACAGAAATTTGAGAAGAGAATGAGAAAGGCAGAGAAGACACTAGCGGCGCATGGGTGGTACGATGTTCAGAGATTTTGGCGAGCCTATACTTTACAGGGGATTAAATTGTTTACAGCAATTACACAGGACGGCGAGAGAGAAGGAAGGAAAGCTACCACAAAATCAAATAGGAGCCCTTCTGAGAGCAGAGAGCAGAATCAGGGAAGGCTAGGAGATCTTCGGCACATGAGGAAGAGTCAGACGACAATGAGTCTATTTTGCAGTAATTGAGAAATCGACCACCACCATATGCAGCACAATAGAGTGGTCCAAGCACCAGCATGAATCCCACAGCTCCGACCCAGGTTAACACAACAATGAGTCCAGGCAGGTTAATCCTAGCCCGACGCAGAGCCCGATGCAGAGCAGTCCTAATGCACCTACTACTCCAGTAGTTCAAACTCAGGTGACACAGTCGAATGTCCAGAGAATTTACCCTGATGTGCCCCTTGTGAAAACTGCCACAAACCTAATAGTGCTAACGGGACAGGCTTTCCAAAGACTGATGTTGGCTCAGACAGAGCCAACTCCACTTTTACTGCCTCAAGTGCAGAAACAGACAATGCCAAAATACACTCCCCTAACAGGGACACAGTCAGATATGTCTGTACTGATGAACCAGAACGCAGGAGTTACTCTCCCACAGATCCTGAATGTCAGACCAAGCCCAGATGCTGTATCTGTACCTGTTACCATAGATCCGATTGTGCCTTTGTTTGCACAAAAGAAACCCAGTGCAGATGGACAGGGAATCCTGAGTCAGAGTTTAATGAGGGGAGGACTTAATGAGAATATCTGAGTAGCCTCTCCTGTGGGACAGACCTTTGATGGATCGAGATCATTGCTAGACCTTAGGGAGTTACTTCAAAGTGCCCAGACCTGGGGAGCAGTAGACAAATGGGAATGCAGATGGGTAAAGAAAAGAGATGAAAAAAAAAGGGATTCTGCTGAGCTAACTGCAAATGTGCAGCAGCAGAAGGATCCAGTGAAAATCCTATCTACGAGAGAGATTCCAGGAGGGAAGTTGTTCATGTCCCTTGGAGCAGACGTGACATTCTGTCATTTACAAATGATTATCCCAGGATGAGAGAAAAAACAGTGGAATGGTACCAGCAGACAGACAGGTTTGTGAAACTTGCAAACTGCCTTTGGGAAGACTTGAACACTCTATTAGAGATAGTAGTTCCAGCTGATCTGTGGACGGAGTGTAAGAGAAGTATAGATTGGCCGACAAAAGAACCAGCGAGAGATCAGGTTACAGGTGCGCCGTCTCTTGAAGTAATTAAATATTACTACAAGGTAATTGAATTTTAAAAAATGAGAATTTCACCCAAAAACATTGACTGGCAGAGAATAGACAGGACAATTTAGGAAGCAAAAGAGTCAATACATGCATATTATGAGAGATTGTTGCAGGCGTTTAAGCATTACAGTGATTCAGAAACGATCGAGCCGAAAGACATGATTCATTTTGTGCTCAGATTTGTGGAAGGATTGAGACCTGAAATTAGCCAGATGATTAAGAGTCATTTGATTTGCTGGCAAGAAAAGCCGATTGATGAGGTGTTGCAGTACGCAAAGTACTGTAGCGAAGAGATTGAATTGAAGCAGAGAAAGTTGAAAGAGAAGGCGATGCAGATTAAAGCCGCAGGAACAGGGATGCAGGAACATTTTCCACAACAGCTACCACAGCAGCAGCAGGGAAACATGGTATTTCAAAATCAGATGAGTGGTAGAGGTCGCGGAGGTAATGTAAACCGTGGTCCAGACATGGGTAGTGTAGTGGTTCAGAATGAGGTGCAGGGAATGAAGAATCTGTTGCCTTGTCATGCTTGCAGAGTGATCGGACATTGGAAGTGAGAGTGTCTGATGCTGATGCAGGAAGGTGTCGTTCAGCAAACAGGTGACATCAATTCGTTCCAAAACATGAGAGGACCCAGAATAAGAGGTCATAATCCAAATTTTCAAAATAATGTAAAACAAAGGCAACATTTTCAACCCATGCAGAAGGTGCATATGCCGCATGTACAAATTACACAGTTGCAGCCAATGCAACAGCAGGTTTCAATGACGCCTAGACAGCAAATCCAAATACCACAAGCCCCCATGGAACAGCAGCAGGTGATGCTTCCTCAACAGGTCAGAGGTCCAACCAAAGTAACAACACAGTACACCAATTCCCGTTACACAGTGAGATTGTAATAACTGATGATTGGGTGAGTGAGAGTTCGGATGAGGAAGAATGTGTGCTTGCAGCTTCCTTAGAAGTTGATCAGAAAGGTCCCTATGTGAAGGGAAAAGTCATGGGTCACAAAGTTTCGTTCTTGGTTGACACAAGAGCTACACACTCTACAGTAAGATCTGCAGAGGTTCCAAATTTACCCCTTTCAGGAAAGACAGTCCAGATTGTAGGAGTAGCAAATCAGTATTTGACCAACCCAATTACAAATCCTGTTCAGGTTAAGATTGGCAACTTTCAGGGATTGCACAAATTCGTAGTCTGTGATTCAAGTTTTATATCCATACTTGGAAGAGACTTGCTGTGTAAAACCAGGTGCTCGATTACTTGCTCAAATGATGGAATCGAGATACAGATGAATAGTGATGATGAAGATGACCCAGCTCCACAGACAGAGTGTGAGACCACAAATGAGGAGTACACTCTGATTGATTTCTTTCCTGTGTTCACAGTGAAGGAACTACCTGGCTTTCACATTGTTTTGTCATGAGTGTGATGCATGCTCTCTGTCTGTCTTAACACAGGTCAATGGAGGTGTAAACCACCCAGCATCATATTTTTCAGCTACTTTGGACCCAGTCAGAGCAGCTTTACTAGGCTGTTTGCATGCAGTTGGAGCGGTTGGACAGAGCCTCACACAGTGTGAAGGCATTGTAATGGGACATCCCTTAACTATCATGGTCCCTCACTCCATTGAGATCCTATTTACAAAGACTTAAACCCAATACCTGATAGGTGCCAGATTGACCCGTTACGAGACAAGTATTTTTGGGTCACCAAATGTGTCATTGAAAAGATGTACAGTGCTGAACACTGCAACCTTGATTCCAAATGAAAATGTTGAAATTGAAAAGGTGGAAGACATTGAGCATGATTGTCTCGAAGTAACTGATCTGTGCACGAAACCGAGACCTGATATTAGAGACAGACGATTGGAAGAAAATGACCAAATTATCTTTGTTGATGGTTTCTGTCTAAGAGACAATACAGGGACACTGAGAGCAGGATATGCCGTGTGCACAATTTCTGGTATCTGGAAGCGTCTTGGCTTTGAGGAATATACTCTGCACAAGTAGTGGGTCTGGTAGCCTTTACTAGAGCTTGCCATGTATCTGCTCAGCTAAAAGTTACCATCTATACAGATAGCCAGTATGGATTTGGGATAGTCCATGATTTTGGCCAGTTGTGGTCACAGAGAGGTTTCATGCACTCTTCTGGTTCACCAGTGAGAAATGGTGAGAGAATTAAAGAATTGTTACGTGCTATTCAAATGCCTGAAAAGATTGCCGTGGTGAAATGCAGTGCACACCTGAAATAGCAAGATTTTGTGTCAATGGGAAATGGATATGTTGATCAAGTCGCAAGATTTTGCACATTAAACTGTATATTGTTCAAAGATAAGTGAGAACTGTTACCTGAAGAAGATGAAACATGTCCAAGTTTTGCATTAAAAGTAACAGATACATTGGAAGAACTGAAAACATTGCAGAATAATGTTTACAGGGAGGAAAAACGTTCATGGAGCAAAATGAAATGTGTACAGCGACAAGATGAATTGTGGGTTTCAGAAGAGGTTCAGTTGGTTTTGCCAAACAGTCTGTTGTTTCAAATGGCTAGATACTATCATGGTTAAGCACATTTTGGGACGGATGTCATGATTCAACTAATTAAGCATAATTGGTTTAACCCAAGGTTTAGACAAGTTGCTGAAGCAGTTTGCCATCGTTGCGTCATTTGCAAGCAAATGAACGCGTGAAAGGGGACAGTGAATAATTTGAGCCACACTGGAAGCTCTTGAAGGAAGCTGATGAACTGAACTGTTGGGAACAATTTGAGAAAAGTGCCAAGAGAAAGAGAATGTTAAAAGTAACCGGAAAATACTTTGATAACCTGATTGACTTTTGAAAAACCTGATTTGACAAGCTGCTAAACCGATTTTTGACAAAGGATCCTAGAAGTGAGACTGAAAGCTGCAAATAACTGCTGAAAGAAGATTTTTGTTTTTGATTTTTGCTGCATAGTTTCTAAATTTTCTCTTCTACTTTATGATTCTTTACAGATTATGACTAACATTAGCCAGCAGGGTAGGAAGAACAGGTGCTGTAAATACATGAGTATTGGTTTGGCAACTGTTTGTGTGATATTGTTCGTGATATTGATTTTGGGCATGACTGTTCTTGACAAGGGTAAAGCCAACCATACTTCAGCTTTAGAGACAACAACTGCATTAACAGCAATGGAAAAGTTTAGGCTAGATGAGAAATAGCTACAGGTAGGTAATGCACAAGGGGAACTTTCGTCCAATGTCTTTTATCGCTTGCTGAGTGAGTATGTTGAGACGATGGATGCGGAAAATTGTTTTGTCTGTATGCAGATTCCTTCATCAGTAGAAGAAGGAGTTACTTATCATAGTTTGCCTCTTACTTATGGGCTAATTGGTAGTCCGTTGCAAACAAGATTCTATAACCAGGAGTACATTCAGTACTTCTACTCCAACCACGACGTGGTGTTTTCATTTGTCCCCATAATTAGGTATTTGAGTAGAGTAGCTAAGGATAATGACATTGTATTGGTTAGAGGCTTCTTCGAACCTACATTAACTTTTGGCACAGCTTATGCACACAGAAATAACCTGACATGCTTGCTTACAGCTTTAGAAAAGAGCTTCTTAGATCACACAGATGACAGGAGAAAGGCATTGAAGGAGAAATTAGAAAAGGTTTTAGAGAAATGGACTTACAAGAATAATTATGCATATAGTGCAATAAAAACACAAGGGAAATTAGCTTTAGATGCGTAACACGAAGGGAAGCTTTGTGTATATAGGCCTAAATCTCGCACTGACACTTTACTTGTGGAAATGAGTAAATGTAGACATGTATTTTTGTTTCAGAGTAAATGGACATTTATGTTGAATGGACAGGATCCAGCGATTCCTGGGATATATTACATCTGTGGTCCTAATGCTTATTACCGTCGTCCAAGAGGATGGTATGGGATGTATTATTTGGGGATAATTTTTCCCAAAGATATTTCAACTTGACGACTTAAAGAAATTTTTGAAAGTGACTGAATTACATCACATTAGAGAGAGGAGAGAGCCTCCTTCTAGTATAGTGAGAGATATATTTGGAGCAATAATACCTTCAGTGATCTGAATTCGATAAAGATTCGAAAGTTGTCTACTATTGTGGAAAACATGCTGACAAATTCTTCACAAGCCATGAACCTGATAGATACGGAATTGGCTGCGGAAAGAGCAGTGACTCTTAAGAACCGCCTTGCGTTAGACATTCTTTTAGCAAAGGATGGTGGAGTTCGTAAAATGCTTAATTCTAGGCATTGCTGTTCACTTATTCCTGATAATAGTAAAGAAATTAGAAGTTTGCTTACTAATCTGACTAATGAAAGTGCTGATTTGAAAGAGTTGAAGGAACCAGGGGGGTCATTTTGACCTCGGCGGTCTTTTGTCAAGACCGCCGAGGGACCACCGTGCAGAAGACCGCCAGTGGTGGCGGTTTTCCACTCGGCGTATTATGACTCTTGGCAGCTCTCCGTCTTTTTTCGGACGGAGAGCCGCCAACAGCCATACTGGCGGGTGGCGGGGAAGTGGAGGTTGCTCCACCTCCACCGCCACGTCAACAGAACACCGCCGACCGAATCACGTCCTGTGATTCGGCGTGGCGGTGTTCTGTTGACGGTGTGGTGTCGGCGGAGCAGCCCCCATGGCACCCGTCCCCTCCCGGAGGATCGTCGGACCAGGTAAGTCGATCGTCTGTGAGGGGAGGGGGGTGGGGGGTGTTGTGTGCATGCATGGGGATGTGCGTGTGTGTATGTAGTGGGGATGTGTGAGTGCCTGTATGCTTGCGGGTGTGTTGTGAGTATGGTAATGAGTGCGTGTATGTCTGTAGGTATGTCTGCATGGTTGTGTGCGTGTACGTATGAATGTGGGTGTGCGTGTCTGACTGTGTGTGTGGATGTTGGCATGTATGTCGGTGTGTGTGCGTGTATGTGTGTTGGTGGTGCCTGCGTGCGTGTCGTGTGTGCATGAGTGATGTGATGTTGAGGGTCGGGGTGGGGACGGGGGTCCTGCCACCTTTGGGGGGTGGCAGGGGTGGTGGGGGGTGTAGGGGAGGGAGTCGGGGTGGGGGTGGGGGGTAGGGGAGACCTCTATCAGTGCCAGGGAAAGAATTCCCTGGCACTGATAGTGCTTACCGCCATGGATTTCATGGCGGTTCCAACCGCATGAAATCCATGGCGGTAAGCCTGGTCAAAATACCGCCGGCAGTGTAGTGACGACCTCCGGGCTGGAGACCCAGGTCTCCAGCCCAGCGGTCGTCTCCGCCCTGGCGGGTGGAACGGAGAAGCAGCGGAATACCATGGTGGTAACCGCCATGGTCATAATTCCAAAAAAAAGACCGCCAGCCTGTTGGCGGTCTTACCGCCGCTTCTCCGCCGTCCGACGTCCGCCAGGGTCGTAATGACCCCCCAGGTGTTTGGGAGAAAGTTGGTAAAGGATTTGCTTCAGGGGGAAATTGGTTCAACAAAATTGAGAAAGGGATATTATTGAAAATAATACAGGAGGTATTGATTATTGTGATTTGCTTAATTGGAATGTGGGGAATATGTAAATTGTGTAAAAGGATTAAAATGAAGAAGACAAAGAATAAAAGAAAATTCAAAAAGGGAACAAAGATTTGAAGGGATTGAAATGACAGAATTTTAGCAGAAGCAAAAAAAATTGTGAGTGATCAATCAATCAATCAAAGGATTTATAAAGTGCACTACTCACCCGTTAGGGTCTCAAGGCGCTGGGGGGGTGGAGCTACTGGTCGTAAAGCCATGTCTTGAGGCGTTTCCTGAACGTCAAGAGGTCTTGGGTCTGGCGAAGGTGGAGCGGTAGGGAGTTCCAGGTCTTGGCGGCTAGGTGAGAGAAGGATCTTCCTCTGGCGGTGGTACGGCAGATGCGAGGGACCGAGGTGAGGGCGAGGCTGGCAGAGCCAAGATTTCGGGTGGGGGTGTGAAAGGTGAGTCTGTCGTTGAGGTAGGCTGGACCTGTGTTGTGGAGGGCTTTGTGTTCGTGGATGAGGAGTTTGAAGGTGATCCTCTTTGATACTGGTAGCCAGTATAGGTCTCTGAGGTGGGGGGAGATGTGGTTGCAGCATGGGACGTCAAGAATGAGGTGGGCGGATGCGTTCTGGATTCTTTGCAGCTTTGTTCGGAGTTTGGTTGTTGTTCCTGCATATAGGGCATTTCCGTAGTACAATCGGCTGCTGACCAGGGCGTGGGTGACAGTTTTCCTGGTTTCTACGGGAATCCACTTGAAGATTTCGCGGAGCATGCGGAGAGTGTTGTAGCAGGAAGAGGAGATGGCGTTGACCTGCTGAGTAATGCTGAGTGTGGAGTCCAAGATGAATCCCAGGTTGCGTGCGTGGGAGGTGGGTGAGAGTTCGGATCCTAAGGAGGTGGGCCACGAGGAGTCGTTCCATGCTGAGGGGTTGGTGCCAAAGATGAGGATTTCTGTCTAGTCTGTGTTTAACTTGAGGTGGCTTGATTCCATCCAGCTGGCGATGGTGTGAAGTCCGTTGTGGAGGTTGTTCTTTGCCGTTGTAGGGTCTTTCGTGAGGGAGAGGGTGAGATGAGTGTCATCTGCGTAGGAAACTATGTTGATGTAGTGGGTTTGTGCGATGTTGGCGAGTGGGGCCATGTAAACGTTGAAGAGCGTGAGGCTGAGAAATGATTCTTGGGGGACGCCACAGATGATTCTGGAGGCTTCTGACAGGAACGGTGGAAGGTGGACTCTCTGGGTTCTGCCTGCGAGAAATGACGAGATCCAGTTGTAGGAAAGTACCATCTTGCCTGGCATGTTACCCCCATATTTCACTGTATATATGTTGTTTTAGTCTATGTGTCACTGGGACCCTGCCAGGCAGGGCCCCAGTGCTCATAAGTATGTGCCCTGTATGTGTTCCCTGTGTGATGCCTAACTGTCTCACTGAGGCTTTAATACCAGAACCTCAGTGGTTATGCTCTCTCTGCTTTCCAAATTTGTCACTAACAGGCTAGTGACTAAATTTACCAATTCACATTGGCATACTGGTACACCCATATAATTCCCTAGTATATGGTACTGAAGTACCCAGGGTATTGGGGACCCAGGAGATCTCTATGTGCTGCAGCATTTCTTTTGCCACCCATAGGGAGCTCTGACAATTCTTACACAGGCCTGCCAGTGCAGCCTGAGTGAAATAATGTCCACGTTATTTCACAGCCATTTACCACTGCACTTAAGTAACTTATAAGTCACCTATATGTCTAACCTTCACCTAGTGAAGGTTGGGTGCAAAGTTACTTAGTGTGTGGGCACCCTGGCACTAGCCAAGGTGCCCCCACATCATTCAGGGCAAATTCCCCGGACTTTGTGAGTGCGGGGACACCATTACACGAGTGCACTGTACATAGGTCACTACCTATGTACAGCGTCACAATGGTAACTCCGAACATGGCCATGTAACATGTCTAAGACCATGGAATTGTCACCCCAATGCCATTTTGGCATTGGGGGGACAATTCCATGATCCCCCGGGTCTCTAGCACAGAACCCGGGTACTGCCAAACTGCCTTTCCGGGGTCTCCACTGCAGCTGCTGCTGCTGCCAACCCTTCAGACAGGTTTCTGCCCTCCTGGGGTCCAGGCAGCCCTGGCCCAGGAAGGCAGAACAAAGGACTTCCTCTGAGAGAGAGTGTAACACCCTCTCCCTTTGGAAATAGGTGTGAGGGTTGGGGAGGAGTAGCCTCCCCCAGCCTCTGGAAATGCTTTGATGGGCACAGATGGTGCCCATCTCTGCATTATCCAGTCTACACCGGTTCAGAGATCCCCCAGCCCTGCTCTGGCGCAAAACTGGACAAAGGAAAGGGGAGTGACCACTCCCCTGACCTCCCAGGGGAGGTGCCCAGAGCTCCTCCAGTGTGTCCCAGACCTCTGCCATCTTGGAAACAGAGGTGTTTGTGGCACACTGGACTGCTCTGAGTGGCCAGTGCCAGCAGGTGACGTCAGAGGCTCCTTCTGATAGGCTCTTACCTCTCTTGGTAGCCAATCCTCCTTCCTAGGTAGCCAAACCTCCTTTTCTGGCTATTTAGGGTCTCTGCCTTGGGGATCTCACCAGATAACGAATGCAAGAGCTCACCAGAGTTCCTCTACATCTCCCTCTTCACCTTCTGCCAAAGGATCGACCGCTGACTGCTCAGGACGCCTGCAAAACCACAACAAAGTAGCAAGACGACTACTAGCAACCTTGTATCGCTTCATCCTGCCAGCTTTCTCGACTGTTTCCAGGTGGTGCATGGTCTGGGGGTAGCCTGCCTCCTCTCTGCACCAGGAGCTCTGAAGAAATCTCCTGTGGGTCGACGGAATCTTCCCCCTGCAACCGCAGGCAACAAAAGACTGCGTCACTGGTCCTCTGGGTCCCCTCTCAGCATGACGAGCATGGTCCCTGGAACTCAGCAACTCTGTCCAATTGACTCCCACAGTCCAGTGACTCCTCAGTCCAAGTTTGGTGGAGGTAAGTCCTTGCCTCCCCACGCTAGACTGCATTGCTGGGTACCATATGATTTGCAGCTGCTCCGGCTCCTGTGCACTCTTCCAGGATTTCCTTCATGCACAGCCAAGCCTGGGTCCCTGACACTCTAACCTGCAGTGCACAACCTTCTGAGTTGTCCTCCGGCGTCGTGGGACTCCGTTTTGTGACTTCGCGTGGACTCCAGTTCACTCTTTTTCCAAGTGCCTGTTCAGGTACTTCTGCGGGTGCTGCCTGCTTCTGTGAGGGCTCCCTACGTTGCTGGGTGCCCCCTCTGTCCCCTCATCCAAGTGGCGACATCCTGGTCTCTCCTGGGCCACAGCAGCATCCAAAAACCCTAACCGCGACCCTTGCAGCTAGCAAGGCTTGTTTGCAGTCTTTCTGCGTGGGAATACCTCTACAAGCTTCATCGCGACGTGGGACATCCATCCTCCAAAGGGGAAGTTCCTAGTCCTCTTCTTTCTTGCAGAACTCCAAGCTTCTTCCAACAGGTGGCAGCTTCCTTGCACCCTCAGCTGGCATTTCCTGGGCTCCTGCCCACTCTCGACACTGTCGCGACTATTGGACTTGGTCCCCTTGTCTTACAGGTACTCAGGTCTGGAAATCCACTGTTGTTGCATTGCTGGTGTTTGTTCTTCCTGCAGAATACCCCTATCACGACTTCTGTGCTCTCTGGGGATAGTAGGTGCACTTTACACCTACCTTTCAGGGTCTTGGGGTGGGCTATTTTTCTAACCCTCACTGTTTTCTTACAGTCCCAGCGACCCTCTACAAGCTCACATAGGTTTGGGGTCCATTCGTGGTTCGCATTTCACTTTTGGAGTATATGGTTTGTGTTGCCCCTATACCTATGTGCTCCTATTGCAATCTACTGTAACTTTACACTGCTTGCATTACATCTTTTTGCTATTATCTACATAATTTTGGTTTGTGTACATATATCTTGTGTATATAACTTATCCTCATACTGAGGGTACTCACTGAGATACTTTTGGCATATTGTCATAAAAATAAAGTACCTTTATTTTTAGTACTTCTGCGTATTGTGTTTTCTTATGATATTGTGCTTATGACACCAGTGGTATAGTAGGAGCTTTACATGTCTCCTAGTTCAGCCTAAGCTGCTTTGCCATAGCTACCTTCTATCAGCCTAAGCTGCTAGAAACACCTCTTCTACACTAATAAGGGATAACTGGACCTGGCACAAGGTGTAAGTACCCCTGGTATCCACTACAAGTCAGGCCAGCCTCCTCCATTGGTTGTGCAGCGGTGGGATAAGTACTTGTAACTACTTACCACTTTGTCATTGTGTACTTTTCATAAGAGAATAATACACAAAACAAGTTCAGTGTATTTACACCTAACCAAAAAGTTTTGCTTTTCTCCTCTTAAACTTTTTTAACAAAGTTCTGAAAAGTTTCTCTAAACTTCTACAAGTTTTTAAAAGTTTGAAAAAGTTTTTTTCTCTGTACTTTAAAAAGTTCTGAAACTTTTTCTTTCTTCTCACTGTCTCTAAACCTTCTTCTATCATGTCTGATGTAGAGTCTGCTCTTAAAATGGTCAATACTACCTATGACAGTTTAAATTACAAGAGCCTAAGGAGTCTCTGCTTAGATAGAGGTTTAGTGATAGGAAAGAACCCCAAAAAAGAGTTTCTGTATAACATGCTTATTGTGAATGATGAGTCTCTAGGAGGCACTTCAAATGAGAAGTTAATAGATGGCTCCCATTCTGACTCAGGGGATCTCCTTGAGGGAGGTGGGGAGGGTTCTGTTCCAAATCTGCCCCCTAGCAGACCACCTAGTAATGCTGGTAGTAATAGAAGCTCCCATCATAGTTGGGGTGTTTTTATTCCTGAAGGCCAGGTTGTTAGAGTCCAGTCAGTTAGGGACAGATCTCCCTCTGTTGTTTCCAATTTATCTTCTGTGTCCAAGTATTCCCAACCCACCCACCCTGAAGACTACATGTTAGAAAGGGAACTCAAAAGGTTGAGAGTGGAAGAGACCAGACTGAAGGTTAAACAGCAACAGCTGGCTCTAGATAGGGAATCCCTAGACCTGGAGAAGCAGAGACAGAGATTGGGGTTAGGATCCCATGGTGGCAGCAGCAGTATTCCTGATAGTAATCCTGTTAGAGAGCATGATTCCAGGAATCTGTACAAGATAGTCCCCCCTTACAAGGAGGGGGATGACATCAACAAGTGGTTTGCTGCACTTGAGAGGGCCTGTATGATACAGGGCGTCCCTCAAAGGCAGTGGGCTGCTATATTGTGGCTATCTTTCAATGGAAAGGTTAGGGATAGGCTCCTTACTGTTAGAGAAAGTGATGCTAACAATTTTGCAGTTTTGAAGGAAGCACTCTTGGATGGATTTGGCTTAACCACTGAACAATACAGGATTAAGTTCAGAGACACCAGAAAAGAGTCCTCACAAGACTGGATAGACTTTGTTGACTATTCAGTGAAGGCCTTGGAGGGGTGGTTACATGGCAGTAAAGTTTCTGACTATGAAAGCCTGTATAATCTTATTCTGAGAGAGCATATTCTGAATAACTGTGTGTCTGACTTGTTACACCAATATCTAGTGGACTCAGATCTGACCTCTCCCCAAGAATTGGGAAAGAAGGCAGACAAATGGGTCAGAACAAGAGTGAACAGAAAAGTTCATACAGGGGGTGACAAGGATGGCAAGAAGAAGGATGGTAAGTCTTCTGACAAGGGTGGGGACAAAAGTAAAACTGAGTCTTCATCAGGCCCACAAAAATCCTCTGGTGGGGGTGGTGGGTCCAAATCCTCTTCAAATCAAGTTAAAAAGCCTTGGTGCTATTTGTGTAAAGTCAAAGGCCATTGGACAACTGATACCAGTTGTCCAAAGAAAAACACCAAACCTCCCACTACCACAACCCCTACTGCAAACTCTAGTGCCCCTAATAATAGCAGTGGTGGTGGGAGCAAACCTACTAATAGCCAATCCAAAGGAGTAGCTGGGCTCACTTTTGGCAATTTAGTTGGGGTTGGTCTTGTTAGGGAGACCACAGAGGCTGTGTTAGTCTCTGCAGGTGCCATTGATTTGGCCACCTTAGTTGCTTGTCCCCTTAATATGGATAAGTACAAGCAACTTCCCCTAATAAATGGTGTTAAGGTTCAGGCCTACAGGGACACATGTGCCAGTGTTACCATGGTAATAGAGAAACTGGTACACCCTGAACAACACCTACTTGGTCACCAGTACCAAGTGACAGACGCTCATAACAACACTCTTAGCCACCCCATGGCTGTTGTGAATCTCAACTGGGGGAGGGGGGGGGTTACTGGTCCAAAGAAAGTTGTGGTTGCCTCAGATTTACCTGTAGACTGTCTACTAGGAAATGATTTAGAGACATCAGCTTGGGCAGTAGTGGAGTTGGAGGCTCATGCAGCACTGCTGGGCATTCCTGGGCATATTTTTGCTTTGACAAGGGCTCAGGCCAAAAAGCAAAAAGGACAGGGTAACTTGGATCCTGGAACAATGGACCAAGTGCTCCCTAAAGTTAGGGGTAGCAAGAGTAAATCCCTACCCACTATCCCTCCCTCTACAGATGATTCTCCTTCTGAGGAAGAAGAACTTCCTCCCTGTGCAGAACCTTCACCAGATGAGCTGGCAGCAGACACTGCTGAGCTTTTGGGTGGAGGGGGGCCTGCCAGGGAAGAGCTGAGTGTGGCACAGCAATCCTGTCCCACATTAGAGGGTCTCAGACAGCAAGCTGTCAAGCAGCAAAATTGGGATGTCAGTCAGGGGTAGCAACTTTATGTCTGCATACTTGAAAGCTATGTGGAAGGAATGTGGTGTAACCTACAAATTCACCACTCCTTATCATCCACAGACTAATGGACTGGTAGAGAGGTTTAATAAAACTCTCAAAGGTATGGTAATGGGACTCCCGGAAAAACTCAGGAGGAGATGGGATGTCCTGTTACCTTGCCTCCTTTTTGCTTACAGGGAGGTACCCCAGAAAGGAGTGGGCTTCAGCCCCTTTGAACTCCTCTTTGGGCACCCTGTAAGAGGTCCACTAACACTTGTGAAGGAGGGTTGGGAACAACCTTTAAAAGCTCCCAAACAGGACATAGTGGACTATGTACTTGGCCTAAGATCCAGAATGGCTGAGTACATGAAAAAGGCAAGTAAAAACCTTCAGACCAGCCAAGAGCTCCAGAAGCAATGGCATGACCAGAAGGCTGTTCTGATCCAGTACCAACCAGGACAGAAGGTGTGGGTATTGGAGCCTGTGGCCCCAAGAGCACTCCAGGACAAATGGAGTGGACCCCATCTAATTGTTGAAAAAAAGGGCGAGGTCACCTACTTGGTTTACCTGGGCACTGCCAGGAGTCCCCTTAGGGTGATTCATGTCAACCGCCTAAAACCCTACTATGACAGGGCTGATCTCACCCTGCTCATGGCAACAGATGAAGGGCAGGAAAAAGAGAGTGACCCTCTCCCTGATCTCTTCTCCTCCACTGAAGAGGATGCTTTAGTGGAGGGAGTAGTTTTGGCAGACTGTCTTACTGCAGAACAGAAAGACAACTGCATAAATCTCCTTGGACAATTTTCTGAACTCTTTTCAACTGTGCCAGGCACCACATCTTGGTGTGAACACACAATTGATACTGGAGACAGCTTGCCTGTCAAAAGTAAAATCTATAGGCAGCCTGACCATGTCAGGGACTGCATAAAACAAGAGGTTCAGAAAATGCTTGATCTAGGAGTGGTTGAACCTTCTGAAAGCCCATGGGCGAGTCCTGTGGTGCTTGTACCAAAGCCTCACTCAAAAGATGGAAAAGGGGAGATGAGGTTTTGTGTAGACTACAGAGGTCTCAATCAGGTAACAAAAACTGATGCTCACCCTATACCCAGGGCAGATGAGCTCATAGATACACTGACATCTGCCAAGTATCTAAGCACCTTTGATTTGACTGCAGGGTATTGGCAGATCAAATTGGCTGAGGATGCTAAACCTAAAACTGCATTTTCAACTATAGGAGGGCACTACCAATTTACAGTGATGCCCTTTGGTTTGAAGAATGGACCTGCCACTTTTCAGAGGTTGGTGAACACAGTCCTGCAAGGGTTGGAGGCTTTTAGTCCAGCATATCTAGATGATATAGCTGTCTTTAGCTCCACCTGGGATGACCACCTGGTCCACCTTTGGAAAGTTTTGGAGGCCCTGCAAAAGGCAGGCCTCACTATCAAGGCCTCAAAGTGCCAGATAGGGCAGGGAAAGGTGGTTTATCTGGGACACCTGGTAGGTGGAGAACAGATTGCACCACTGCAGGGGAAATTCCAAACAATCATGGATTGGGTTCCCCCTACAACACAGACCCAAGTGAGAGCCTTCCTAGGCCTCACTGGGTATTACAGGAGATTCATTAAAAACTATGGCTCCATAGCAGCCCCACTTAATGATCCCACAAGTAAAAAGATGCCTAAAAAGGTATTGTGGACAGCTAGCTGTCAGAAAGCTTTTGAGGAGCTCAAACAGGCCATGTGCACTGCACCTGTCCTAAAAAGCCCATGTTACTCCAAGAAATTCATTGTTCAAACTGATGCATCTGAATTAGGGGTAGGGGCAGTCTTATCACAACTGAATTCTGAGGGCCAGGATAAACCAGTTGCTTTTATCAGCAGAAGGTTGACCCCTAGAGAAAAGCGTTGGTCTGCCATAGAGAGGGAGGCCTTTGCTGTGGTCTGGGCACTGAAAAAGTTGAGGCCATACCTGTTTGGCACTCACTTTATTGTTCAGACAGACCACAAACCTCTACTGTGGCTAAGACAAATGAAAGGTGAAAATCCTAAATTGTTGAGGTGTCCATATCTCTACAGGCAATGGGCTATACAGTGGAACATAGACCTGGGAGAACCCACTCCAATGCAGATGGACTCTCCAGATATTTCCACTTAGACAATGAAGACTCATCAGGTCATGCCTAGTCTTATTGTCCTTCGTTTGGGGGGGGGGGGGTTGTGTCGGAAAGTACCATCTTGCCTGGCATGTTACCCCCATATTTCACTGTATATATGTTGTTTTAGTCTATGTGTCACTGGGACCCTGCCACGCAGGGCCCCAGTGCTCATAAGTATGTGCCCTGTATGTGTTCCCTGTGTGATGTCTAACTGTCTCACTGAGGCTCCGCTAACCAGAACCACAGTGGTTATGCTCTCTCTGCTTTCCAAATTTGTCACTAACAGGCTAGTGACTAAACTTACCAATTCACATTGGCATACTGGTACACCCATATAATTCCCTAGTATATGGTACTGAAGTACTCAGGGTATTGGGGTTCCAGGAGATTCCTATGGGCTGCAGCATTTCTTTTGCCACCCGTAGGGAGCTCTGACAATTCTTACACAGGCCTGCCAGTGCAGCCTGAGTGAAAATAACGTCCACTTTATTTCACAGCCATTTACCACTGCACTTAAGTAACTTATAAGTCACCTATATGTCTAACCTTTACCTAGTGAAGGTTGGGTGCAAAGTTACTTAGTGTGTGGGGACCCTGGCGCTAGCCAAGGGGCCCCCACATCGTTCAGGGCAAATTCCCCGGACTTTGTGAGTGCGGGAACACCATTACACGCGTGCACTGTACATAGGTCACTACCTATGTACAGCGTCACAATGGTAACTCCGAACATGGCCATGTAACATGTCTAAGATCATGGAATTGTCCCCCCAATGCCAGAATGGCATTGGGGGGCCAATTCCATGGTCCCCCGGGTCTCTAGCACAGAACCCGGGTACTGCCAAACTGCCTTTCCGTGGTCTCCACTGCAGCTGCTGCTGCCAACCCCTCAGACAGGTTTCTGCCCTCCTGGGGTCCAGGCAGCCCTGGCCCAGGAAGGCAGAACAAAGGACTTCCTCTGAGAGAGGGTGTAACACCCTCTCCCTTTGGAAATAGGTGTGAGGGCTGGGGAGGAGTAGCCTCCCCCAGCCTCTGGAAATGCTTTGATGGGCACAGATGGTGCCCATCTCTGCATAAGCCAGTCTACACCGATTCAGGGATACCCCAGCCCTGCTCTGGCGCAAAACTGGACAAAGGAAAGGGGAGTGACCACTTCCCTGACCTGCACCTCCCAGGGGAGGTGCCCAGATCTCCTCCAGTGTGTCCCAGACCTCTGCCATCTTGGAAACAGAGGTGTTTGTGGCAC
This sequence comes from Pleurodeles waltl, assembly GCF_031143425.1. NCBI lineage: Eukaryota > Metazoa > Chordata > Amphibia > Caudata > Salamandridae > Pleurodeles > Pleurodeles waltl. The sequence continues at coordinate 172,939,563 of NC_090437.1, forward strand.
ACTGGACTGCTCTGAGTGGCCAGTGCCAGCAGGTGACGTCAGAGGCTCCTTCTGATAGGCTCTTACCTCTCTTGGTAGCCAATCCTCCTTCCTAGGTAGCCAAACCTCCTTTTCTGGCTATTTAGGGTCTCTGCCTTGGGGATCTCACCAGATAACGAATGCAAGAGCTCACCAGAGTTCCTCTACATCTCCCTCTTCACCTTCTGCCAAAGGATCGACCGCTGACTGCTCAGGACGCCTGCAAAACCACAACAAAGTAGCAAGACGACTACTAGCAACCTTGTATCGCTTCATCCTGCCAGCTTTCTCGACTGTTTCCAGGTGGTGCATGGTCTGGGGGTAGCCTGCCTCCTCTCTGCACCAGGAGCTCTGAAGAAATCTCCTGTGGGTCGACGGAATCTTCCCCCTGCAACTGCAGGCAACAAAAGACTGCATCACTGGTCCTCTGGGTCCCCTCTCAGCACGACGAGCATGGTCCCTGGAACTCAGCAACTCTGTCCAATTGACTCCCACAGTCCAGTGACTCTTCAGTCCAAGTTTGGTGGAGGTAAGTCCTTGCCTCCCCACGCTAGACTGCATTGCTGGGTACCATATGATTTGCAGCTGCTCCGGCTCCTGTGCACTCTTCCAGGATTTCCTTCATGCACAGCCAAGCCTGGGTCCCTGACACTCTAACCTGCAGTGCACAACCTTCTGAGTTGTCCTCCGGCGTCGTCGGACTCCGTTTTGTGACTTTGCATGGACTCCAGTTCACTCTTTTTCCAAGTGCCTGTTCAGGTACTTCTGCGGGTGCTGTCTGCTTCTGTGAGGGCTCCCTACGTTGCTGGGTGCCCCCTCTGTCCCCTCATCCAAGTGGCGACATCCTGGTCTCTCCTGGGCCACAGCAGCATCCAAAAACCCTAACCGTGACCCTTGCAGCTAGCAAGGCTTGTTTGCAGTCTTTCTGCGTGGGAACACCTCTGCAAGCTTCATCGCGACGTGGGACATCCATCCTCCAAAGGGGAAGTTCCTAGTCCTCTTCTTTCTTGCAGAACTCCAAGCTTCTTCCAATAGGTGGCAGCTTCCTTGCACCCTCAGCTGGCGTTTCCTGGGCTCCTGCCCACTCTCGACACTGTTGCGACTATTGGACTTGGTCCCCTTGTCTTACAGGTACTCAGGTCTGGAAATCCACTGTTGTTGCATTGCTGGTGTTTGTTCTTCCTGCAGAATAGCCCTATCACGACTTCTGTGCTCTCTGGGGATAGTAGGTGCACTTTACACCTACCTTTCCGGGTCTTGGGGTGGGCTATTTTTCTAACCCTCACTGTTTTCTTACAGTCCCAGCGACCCTCTACAAGCTCACATAGGTTTGGGGTCCATTCGTGGTTCGCATTCCACTTTTGGAGTATATGGTTTGTGTTGCCCCTATACCTATGTGCTCCTATTGCAATCTACTGTAACTTTACACTGCTTGCATTACATCTTTTTGCTATTATCTACATAATTTTGGTTTGTGTACATATATCTTGTGTATATAACTTATCCTCATACTGAGGGTACTCACTGAGATACTTTTGGCATATTGTCATAAAAATAAAGTACCTTTATTTTTAGTACTTCTGCGTATTGTGTTTTCTTATGATATTGTGCTTATGACACCAGTGGTATAGTAGGAGCTTTACATGTCTCCTAGTTCAGCCTAAGCTGCTTTGCCATAGCTACCTTCTATCAGCCTAAGCTGCTAGAAACACCTCTTCTACACTAATAAGGGATAACTGGACCTGGCAGAAGGTGTAAGTACCCCTGGTATCCACTACAAGCCAGGCCAGCCTCCTCCATTGGTTGTGCAGCGGTGGGATAAGTACTTGTAACTACTTACCACTTTGTCATTGTGTACTTTTCATAAGAGAATAATATACAAAACAAGTTCAGTGTATTTACACCTAACCAAAAAGTTTTGCTTTTCTCCTCTTAAACTTTTTTAACAAAGTTCTGAAAAGTTTCTCTAAACTTCTACAAGTTTCTAAAAGTTTGAAAAAGTTTTTTTCTCTGTTCTTTAAAAAGTTCTGAAACTTTTTCTTTCTTCTCACTGTCTCTAAACCTTCTTCTATCATGGCTGATGTAGAGTCTGCTCTTAAAATGGTCAATACTACCTATGACAGTTTAAATTACAAGAGCCTAAGGAGTCTCTGCTTAGATAGAGGTTTAGTGATAGGAAAGAACCCCACAAAAGAGTTTCTGTATAACATGCTTATTGTGAATGATGAGTCTCTAGGAGGCACTTCAAATGAGAAGTTAATAGATGGCTCCCATTCTGACTCAGGGGATCTCCTTGAGGGAGGTGGGGAGGGTTCTGTTCCAAATCTGCCCCCTAGCAGACCACCTAGTAATGCTGGTAGTAATAGAAGCTCCCATCATAGTTGGGGTGTTTTTATTCCTGAAGGCCAGGTTGTTAGAGTCCAGTCAGTTAGCGACAGATCTCCCTCTGTTGTTTCCAATTTATCTTCTGTGTCCAAGTATTCCCAACCCACCCACCCTGAAGACAACACGTTAGAAAGGGAACTCAAAAGGTTGAGAGTGGAAGAGACCAGACTGAAGCTTAAACAGCAACAGCTGGCTCTAGATAGGGAATCCCTAGACCTGGAGAAGCAGAGACAGAGATTGGGGTTAGGATCCCATGGTGGCAGCAGCAGTATTCCTGATAGTAATCCTGTTAGAGAGCATGATTCCAGGAATCTGCACAAGATAGTCCCCCCTTACAAGGAGGGGGATGACATCAACAAGTGGTTTGCTGCACTTGAGAGGGCCTGTATGATACAGGGCGTCCCTCAAAGGCAGTGGGCTGCTATATTGTGGCTATCTTTCAATGGAAAGGTTAGGGATAGGCTCCTTACTGTTAGAGAAAGTGATGCTAACAATTTTGCAGTTTTGAAGGAAGCACTCTTGGATGGATTTGGCTTAACCACTGAACAATACAGGATTAAGTTCAGAGACACCAGAAAAGAGTCCTCACAAGACTGGATAGACTTTGTTGACTATTCAGTGAAGGCCTTGGAGGGGTGGTTACATGGCAGTAAAGTTTCTGACTATGAAAGCCTGTATAATCTTATTCTGAGAGAGCATATTCTGAATAACTGTGTGTCTGACTTGTTACACCAATATCTAGTGGACTCAGATCTGACCTCTCCCCAAGAATTGGGAAAGAAGGCAGACAAATGGGTCAGAACAAGAGTGAACAGAAAAGTTCATACAGGGGGTGACAAGGATGGCAAGAAGAAGGATGGTAAGTCTTCTGACAAGGGTGGGGACAAAAGTAAAACTGAGTCTTCATCAGGCCCACAAAAATCCTCTGGTGGGGGTGGTGGGTCCAAATCCTCTTCAAATCAAGTTAAAAAGCCTTGGTGCTATTTGTGTAAAGTCAAAGGCCATTGGACAACTGATACCAGTTGTCCAAAGAAAAACACCAAACCTCCCACTACCACAACCCCTACTGCAAACTCTAGTGCCCCTAATAATAGCAGTGGTGGTGGGAGCAAACCTACTAATAGCCAATCCAAAGGAGTAGCTGGGCTCACTTTTGGCAATTTAGTTGGGGTTGGTCTTGTTAGGGAGACCACAGAGGCTGTGTTAGTCTCTGCAGGTGCCATTGATTTGGCCACCTTAGTTGCTTGTCCCCTTAATATGGATAAGTACAAGCAACTTCCCCTAATAAATGGTGTTGAGGTTCAGGCCTACAGGGACACATGTGCCAGTGTTACCATGGTAATAGAGAAACTGGTACACCCTGAACAACACCTACTTGGTCACCAGTACCAAGTGACAGACGCTCATAACAACACTCTTAGCCACCCCATGGCTGTTGTGAATCTCAACTGGGGGGGGGGTTACTGGTCCAAAGAAAGTTGTGGTTGCCTCAGATTTACCTGTAGACTGTCTACTAGGAAATGATTTAGAGACATCAGCTTGGGCAGTAGTGGAGTTGGAGGCTCATGCAGCACTGCTGGGCATTCCTGGGCATATTTTTGCTTTGACAAGGGCTCAGGCCAAAAAGCAAAAAGGACAGGGTAACTTGGATCCTGGAACAATGGACCAAGTGCTCCCTAAAGTTAGGGGTAGCAAGAGTAAATCCCTACCCACTATCCCTCCCTCTACAGATGATTCTCCTTCTGAGGAAGAAGAACTTCCTCCCTGTGCAGAACCTTCACCAGATGAGCTGGCAGCAGACACTGCTGAGCTTTTGGGTGGAGGGGGGCCTGCCAGGGAAGAGCTGAGTGTGGCACAGCAATCCTGTCCCACATTAGAGGGTCTCAGACAGCAAGCTGTCAAGCAGCAAAATTGGGATGTCAGTCAGGGGTAGCAACTTTATGTCTGCATACTTGAAAGCTATGTGGAAGGAATGTGGTGTAACCTACAAATTCACCACTCCTTATCATCCACAGACTAATGGACTGGTAGAGAGGTTTAATAAAACTCTCAAAGGTATGGTAATGGGACTCCCGGAAAAACTCAGGAGGAGATGGGATGTCCTGTTACCTTGCCTCCTTTTTGCTTACAGGGAGGTACCCCAGAAAGGAGTGGGCTTCAGCCCCTTTGAACTCCTCTTTGGGCACCCTGTAAGAGGTCCACTAACACTTGTGAAGGAGGGTTGGGAACAACCTTTAAAAGCTCCCAAACAGGACATAGTGGACTATGTACTTGGCCTAAGATCCAGAATGGCTGAGTACATGAAAAAGGCAAGTAAAAACCTTCAGGCCAGCCAAGAGCTCCAGAAGCAATGGCATGACCAGAAGGCTGTTCTGATCCAGTACCAACCAGGACAGAAGGTGTGGGTATTGGAGCCTGTGGCCCCAAGAGCACTCCAGGACAAATGGAGTGGACCCCATCTAATTGTTGAAAAAAAGGGCGAGGTCACCTACTTGGTTGACCTGGGCACTGCCAGGAGTCCCCTTAGGGTGATTCATGTCAACCGCCTAAAACCCTACTATGACAGGGCTGATCTCACCCTGCTCATGGCAACAGATGAAGGGCAGGAAGAAGAGAGTGACCCTCTCCCTGATCTCTTCTCCTCCACTGAAGAGGATGCTTTAGTGGAGGGAGTAGTTTTGGCAGACTGTCTTACTGCAGAACAGAAAGACAACTGCATAAATCTCCTTGGACAATTTTCTGAACTCTTTTCAACTGTGCCAGGCACCACATCTTGGTGTGAACACACAATTGATACTGGAGACAGCTTGCCTGTCAAAAGTAAAATCTATAGGCAGCCTGATCATGTCAGGGACTGCATAAAACAAGAGGTTCAGAAAATGCTTGATCTAGGAGTGGTTGAACCTTCTGAAAGCCCATGGGCGAGTCCTGTGGTGCTTGTACCAAAGCCTCACTCAAAAGATGGAAAAGGGGAGATGAGGTTTTGTGTAGACTACAGAGGTCTCAATCAGGTAACAAAAACTGATGCTCACCCTATACCCAGGGCAGATGAGCTCATAGATACACTGACATCTGCCAAGTATCTAAGCACCTTTGATTTGACTGCAGGGTATTGGCAGATCAAATTGGCTGAGGATGCTAAACCTAAAACTGCATTTTCAACTATAGGAGGGCACTACCAATTTACAGTGATGCCCTTTGGTTTGAAGAATGGGCCTGCCACTTTTCAGAGGTTGGTGAACACAGTCCTGCAAGGGTTGGAGGCTTTTAGTCCAGCATATCTAGATGATATAGCTGTCTTTAGCTCCACCTGGGATGACCACCTGGTCCACCTTTGGAAAGTTTTGGAGGCCCTGCAAAAGGCAGGCCTCACTATCAAGGCCTCAAAGTGCCAGATAGGGCAGGGAAAGGTGGTTTATCTGGGACACCTGGTAGGTGGAGAACAGATTGCACCACTGCAGGGGAAATTCCAAACAATCATGGATTGGGTTCCCCCTACAACACAGACCCAAGTGAGAGCCTTCCTAGGCCTCACTGGGTATTACAGGAGATTCATTAAAAACTATGGCTCCATAGCAGCCCCACTTAATGATCCCACAAGTAAAAAGATGCCTAAAAAGGTATTGTGGACAGCTAGCTGTCAGAAAGCTTTTGAGGAGCTCAAACAGGCCATGTGCACTGCACCTGTCCTAAAATGCTCATGTTACTCCAAGAAATTCATTGTTCAAACTGATGCATCTGAATTAGGGGTAGGGGCAGTCTTATCACAACTGAATTCTGAGGGCCAGGATCAACCAGTTGCTTTTATCAGCAGAAGGTTGACCCCTAGAGAAAAGCGTTGGTCTGCCATAGAGAGGGAGGCCTTTGCTGTGGTCTGGGCACTGAAAAAGTTGAGGCCATACCTGTTTGGCACTCACTTTATTGTTCAGACAGACACAAACCTCTACTGTGGCTAAGACAAATGAAAGGTGAAAATCCTAAATTGTTGAGATGTCCATATCTCTACAGGCAATGGGCTATACAGTGGAACATAGACCTGGGAGAACCCACTCCAATGCAGATGGACTCTCCAGATATTTCCACTTAGACAATGAAGACTCATCAGGTGATGCCTAGTCTTATTGTTCTTCGTTTGGGGGGGGTTGTGTAGGAAAGTACCATCTTGCCTGGCATGTTACCCCCATATTTCACTGTATATATGTTGTTTTAGTCTATGTGTCACTGGGACCCTGCCACGCAGGGCCCCAGTGCTCATAAGTATGTGCCCTGTATGTGTTCCCTGTGTGATGTCTAACTGTCTCACTGAGGCTCCGCTAACCAGAACCACAGTGGTTATGCTCTCTCTGCTTTCCAAATTTGTCACTAACAGGCTAGTGACTAAACTTACCAATTCACATTGGCATACTGGTACACCCATATAATTCCCTAGTATATGGTACTGAAGTACCCAGGGTATTGGGGTTCCAGGAGATTCCTATGGGCTGCAGCATTTCTTTTGCCACCCGTAGGGAGCTCTGACAATTCTTACACAGGCCTGCCAGTGCAGCCTGAGTGAAAATAACGTCCACTTTATTTCACAGCCATTTACCACTGCACTTAAGTAACTTATAAGTCACCTATATGTCTAACCTTCACCTAGTGAAGGTTGGGTGCAAAGTTACTTAGTGTGTGGGGACCCTGGCACTAGCCAAGGGGCCCCCACATCGTTCAGGGCAAATTCCCCGGACTTTGTGAGTGCGGGGACACCATTACACGTGTGCACTGTACATAGGTCACTACCTATGTACAGCGTCACAATGGTAACTCCGAACATGGCCATGTAACATGTCTAAGATCATGGAATTGTCCCCCCAATGCCAGAATGGCATTGGGGGGACAATTCCATGGTCCCCCGGGTCTCTAGCACAGAACCCGGGTACTGCCAAACTGCCTTTCCGTGGTCTCCACTGCAGCTGCTGCTGCCAACCCCTCAGACAGGTTTCTGCCCTCCTGGGGTCCAGGCAGCCCTGGCCCAGGAAGGCAGAACAAAGGACTTCCTCTGAGAGAGGGTGTAACACCCTCTCCCTTTGGAAATAGGTGTGAGGGCTGGGGAGGAGTAGCCTTCCCCAGCCTCTGGAAATGCTTTGATGGGCACAGATGGTGCCCATCTCTGCATAAGCCAGTCTACACCGATTCAGGGATACCCCAGCCCTGCTCTGCCGCAAAACTGGACAAAGGAAAGGGGAGTGACCACTTCCCTGACCTGCACCTCCCAGGGGAGGTGCCCAGATCTCCTCCAGTGTGTCCCAGACCTCTGCCATCTTGGAAACAGAGGTGTTTGTGGCACACTGGACTGCTCTGAGTGGCCAGTGCCAGCAGGTGACGTCAGAGGCTCCTTCTGATAGGCTCTTACCTCTCTTGGTAGCCAATCCTCCTTCCTAGGTAGCCAAACCTCCTTTTCTGGCTATTTAGGGTCTCTGCTTTGGGGATCTCACCAGATAACGAATGCAAGAGCTCACCAGAGTTCCTCTGCATCTCCCTCTTCACCTTCTGCCAAAGGATCGACTGCTGACTGCTCAGGACGCCTGCAAAACCGCAACAAAGTAGCAAGACGACTACTAGCAACCTTGTATCGCTTCATCCTGCCGGCTTTCTTGACTGTTTCCAGGTGGTGCATGCTCTGGGGGTAGCCTGCCTCCTCTCTGCACCAGGAGCTCTGAAGAAATCTCCCGTGGGTCGACGGAATCTTCCCCCTGCAACCGCAGGCAACTAAAGACTGCATCACCGGTCCTCTGGGTCCCCTCTCAGCACGACAAGCGTGGTCCCTGGAACTCAGCAACTCTGTCCAAGTGACTCCCACAGTCCAGTGACTCTTCAGTCTAAGTTTGGTGGAGGTAAGTCCTTGCCTCCCCACGCTAGACTGCATTGCTGGGTACCGCATGATTTGCAGCTGCTCCGGCTCCTGTGCAGTCTTCCAGGATTTCCTTTGTGCGCAGCCAAGCCTGGGTCCCCGACACTCTAACCTGCAGTGCACAACCTTCTGAGTTGTCCTCCGGCGTCGTGGGACTCCCTTTCGTGACTTTGCGTGGACTCTAGTTCACTCTTCTTCCAAGTGCATGTTCAGGTACTTCTGCGGGTGCTGTCTGCTTCTGTGAGGGCTCCCTACGTTGCTGCATGCCCCCTCTGTCTCCTTGTCCAAGTGGCAACATCCTGGTCCCTCCTGGGCCACAGCAGCATCCAAAAACCCTAACTGCAACCCTTGCAGCTAGCAAGGCTTGTTTGCTGTCTTTCTGCGTGGGAACACCTCTGCAAGCTTCATCGCGACGTGTGACATCCATCCTCCAAAGGGGAAGTTCCTAGTCCTCTTCTTTCTTGCAGAACTCCAAGCTTTTTCCAACAGGTGGCAGCTTCCTTGCACCCTCAGCTGGCATTTCCTGGGCTCCTGCCCACTCTCGACACTGTCGCGACTATTGGACTTGGTCCCGTTGTCTTACAGGTACTCAGGTCCGGAAATCCACTGTTGTTGCATTGCTGGTGTTTGTTCATCCTGCAGAATACCCCTATCACGAATTCTGTGCTCTCTGGGGATAGTAGGTGCACTTTACACCTACCTTTCAGGGTCTTGGGGTGGGCTATTTTTCTAACCCTCACTGTTTTCTTACAGTCCCAGCGACCCTCTACAAGCTCACATAGGTTTGGGGTCCATTCGTGGTTCGCATTCCACTTTTGGAGTATATGGTTTGTGTTGCCCCTATACCTATGTGCTCCTATTGCATTCTACTATAACTTTACACTGCTTGCATTACTTCTTTTTGCTATTATCTACATAATTTTGGTTTGTGTACATATATCTTGTGTATATAACTTATCCTCATACTGAGGGTACTCACTGAGATACTTTTGACATATTGTCATAAAAATAAAGTACCTTTATTTTTAGTACTTCTGTGTATTGTGTTTTCTTATGATATTGTGCATATGACACCAGTGGTATAGTAGGAGCTTTACATGTCTCCTAGTTCAGCCTAAGCTGATTTGTCATAGCTACCTTCTATCAGCCTAAGCTGCTAGAAACACCTCTTCTACACTAATAAGGGATAACTGGACCTGGCACAAGGTGTAAGTACCCCTGGTACCCACTACAAGCCAGGCCAGCCTCCTACACCAGTCGACTGCCTTGTTGCGGATTCCAGCATTGTGGAGGCGTGTGCGGAGAGTGTGATGACATACCGTGTCGAAGGCTGCAGAGAGGTCCAGGAGGACGAGTGCTGCTGTTTCTCCTTCGTCGAGCATGGTCCTGATGTCGTCTGTGGCAGCAACGAGTGTGCTCTCGGTGCTGTGGTTTTTGCGAAATCCGGATTGGGAGGTGTCTAGTGCCTTGCTATCTTCCAGGAACCGGGATAGTTGGCTGTTCACGATTTTTTCGATGACCTTGGCTGGGAAGGGAGGAGGGAGATCGGCCGGTAGTTCTTGGGATCGTCTGGGTCTGCCTTTGGCTTTTTCAGCAGGGTGTTGACTTCTACGTGCTTCCATCTTTCCGGGAAGGTGGCTGGCTCGAAGGAGCTGTTGATGGTGTTGCAGAGGTGGGGAGCGATGATGATGTTTGCTTTATTGAAGATATGGTGTGGGCAGGGGTCCGATGGTGATCCGGAGTGGATGGAGGCCATGGTGTTGGCGGTGTCTTCTATGTTGACGGGGGTCCAGGTGTGGAGGAGGTGGGTGTTGCTTGGGGTGTTGCGTTCGTGGGTGTTTGTAGTCAGCTGGTGGGTCTGGGGGTTGAAGCTGTTGTGGATTTCTTCTATCTTGTGACAGAAGTGGGTTGCGAGTGATTTGCAGAACTCCTGTGATGGCCGGGGTTCGTTGGAACAGGTCCTTGGAGTGGAGAGCTCTTTGATGATGCCGAAGAGCTCTTTACTGTTGTGAGCGTTGGTGTCAATGCGGTTTTTAAAGAGGGTCCTTTTGGTGGTGCGGATCAGTTGGTGATGTTTGCGTATGGCGTCCTTGAAAGCGATGTGGTTGGAGTTGGTAGGTTCAAGGTGCCAGGTTTTTTCCATTCTGCGACATAGCCGTTTGGATTCCTTTAGGTCTGGGGTGAACCAGTTGGCCTTGATTCGGTGGGGGGTGTTTGTTTTTTTTTGGAGCGGTGCGAGGGTGTTGGCGCAGTCTTCTATCCAGCGATGCAGGTTGGTGGTGGCTGTGTTGGGGTCTGGGGTCCCAGGGGGTGTGGCCCGGGCGAGAGTGGAAATCAGTTGATCCGTTGATATTTTGCTCCAGTTGCGTCAGGGGGGTTGTGTGCGGTGGTGGTGAGTGACTGGTTTCTGGTAGGAGAAGTGGATGCAGCGGTGGTCTGTCCAGCTGAGTTCGGTGGTGTGGCTGAAAGAAACGTGGTTGCTGGCTCAGAAGATGGGATCGAGTGTGCGGCCTGCGGAGTGGGTGGGTGAAGTGACGAGTTGCTTGAGGCCGAGGTTGTCAAGTTTGTCGATTAGGTTGGTGGTGTTGATATCGTTGTTATTTTCTAGGTGGAAGTTCAGGTCGCCGAGGAGGATGTAGTCTGTTGAGGCGAGTGATTGGGATCTGATAGCGTTGGCAATATCGTCGCAGAACAGCGGTCTGGGGCCTGGGGGTCTGTAGACCAGTGTTTCTCTGAGGGTGTTGTTGGCGTTGATGTGGATTTTGAAGTGGAGGTGCTCGGCGGATTTGATGGTGTCGTGGGAGTTGGTGGAGACTCTTATGGTGTTTTTGTGGACTATGGCGATTCCTCCTCCTGGTCTGTTGCTGCGGTCTCTTCTGGTGATCTTGTAGTTTTCTGGTATGGCTATGGCTATGTCTGGTTCTGAGGCCGAATTCATCCAAGTTTTGTTGAGGAACGCGACGTCGGGCGAGTATGTGGTCAGTAGGCCCCAGAGTTCAATTGCATGTTTGTGGATGGAGCGGGTGTTAAGCAGGATGCATCTTAGGCGGCTGTCTGTGGCTTTGAGTTGGAGTTTGGAGGTTAGGTTGCAGGTGAAATTGCAGGCTTTGCAGGAGAAGGGTCCTTTGGTGCGTGCCGGTGTGGACTGGAAGCAGACAGAGGAGCGTCCTGGATTGAGGGTGTGGAATTTGTCGGCAGTGTAATGGAGATTGGTGGCGCGGGGGACGTGTTGGCCAGGGGGTCTGGCTCTGGGCACGGTCTTGGCGTGGACGGGTGCAGACGGGCTTGCCTTTGGCGCACCACCTGCGTGCCTGCTGCACGCATCCACGCTGTGGCCTGCATAAGAGGGGAGGTGGGAGGGAGTGGCAGCTGGGAGGAGGGAAGGAACCTCCAATGGGAGTGCGGGGGGCGAGCAGCAAGTCACAGAGGTGGGAAAGCTACGGAGAGACAAGGAGGAGGGAGGGGGGCGGGGCCACGGTGACGCAGCGGCAAAATCCGTACAGGGACGGGAAAAATACCCCAAAAAAGGCTCAAGTATCAGGAGCAGTGGTGAGGAAGAAGGGACCTGCCTGCAAGAATGCAGGGTCAGAGGTCGCCTGATGGTTTAGTGTGATGACACATTTAGTCATCAGAGGAGGGATTGTTAACACTGAGTTCACTAATGAATATTCATGTATTCCGAGTGTTGAATTTGTGTAGAAAATGTAATAACTTAGAGGAAAATAATGCACGCATTTGAAGATGCGCCCACGTGAGTGGCCACCAATGTTCACAAAGTATACTTATTAATGGCATATTAATAAGAAATATTGAGCTTATGTATGATTAATGTAGTAATATGCCATATTAAGGGTTATGCATTATGTATTAGCTTTATGAATTGTAGGCCTTAACTTAGCGGAGGTCTTGGCCTAGTTGCACGGACTCATGTCAAGCTGCATTTCTTAGGCATTTAATAAAATGGCTGTTTAGATAATTAAATTGTGATTTTCTACTGTGCTGACCAAATGCTTGTAGCTAAAAGTCTTTCTCATGAGAACTGCTTGCTAGGAGATGATGTACCTGCTAATGCAACATTGTTAATGTAATGTGTGTGAGACTGACTTTCCCAAGAGAAGACAATGGAGACTCTGACTGGAGTATAAGCTGCAACATTATTGTTACCTGACAAGCTGGATGATGAGAACAGTACGAAAGGAGCCAATCATCGACATGTGAACCATGTACTAGTAGAAATGTAGATTTGAAGTTTTAGTTTTATTGGACAAAATGTGAACATGTGATCCCTTGAAACAATTAAGATGTGGGAAGTAGTTTTAGGAAATCAAACTTAGCTAGACTCCACAGATGGAAGAGACCGCCATTATATTTTTGAACATCTTGGGAAGAGACGTACTTAACGTTATTGCTTAAAAGACTTTGCCTTTTCTGAACTTTGATGCTGAATCCTGATGACTAGCTGACTGACTGATGTCCTGAGGACGAAGACTGTAACAGCTTGCTGATCCAAACCGAGGATAGGCATATTGACTATGATGTTGGTTGCTATGTCTATTTGCTTTTGTTTCTAGGTACCAACCGTTATTTTGATAGAGCCATAGTTAGATGTTTTTTCTAAATTGTTTTTCATGAAGCCCAAACTAGCTATACTAATCTGGTGTTAGGGTGCTCATTAATGAAGTTCAATATATGGGGTAACATTTGATGTCTTTTCTTTGCTGAATCTAAATGTATGTTATTACGTTTATGCAGTTATTCTTGCTATTAATTTGTACTGTAATTTTAGAATGTGTATTAGCTCATGCTTTGATTAGATTGCGATTCTTTCATTGTTTCGGTCAGCCAGTGTTGTTTCTGTATGTTTATCAATTGATTTTGAGATTAACCTACATTACATTGTTAATATAGGGAAATAAATATTCTAACTTTTACATAAAGGTGTGGTTATTCATGACTGAAAGGTCACAGTGTGTAACAATTACTGACTCTTATTGATTACTAATTTTATTGATTGATTATTGATCTGCATGTACGGGATATATGGTGGGAAAAACCTCGAAGTGAGCCGAAAGGTTCATCGACCTAATCGCGTCTCCCTTGTAAGTTTACTTATTAAGGTCTGACACACTAACAGAGGTGAAAGAGGATAAACTAAGTAAGCATTTAATCCTGTCGGATCATGTGAAAAGATTGGTGCAAGTCTTACATTTGCAATGTCCAGCCACTCTCACCACATAGAATCCACCCCTAAAATAAGAAGCAGCCTGTGGAAGTCTTCATTACCATTACACCAGTCCCAGAGGTTACTTGAGAAGCCTTAGGTGGTAGCACAATCAAAAGAAATTGAACCCTCTGGGAAGAAAAAAATTGGACTCAAGCTAGCTTTCAAAAGGTAAAAAGGTGTCCCCCTCCGAAGCTCATGGAAAGCAGGCAGTTCAAGCCATAGCTCGGAACAAAAACCATTATTAAAGGCTCTAAAAGCAAAGGTAAGAACCAAGGAGGGATTCAGCTCCCTGTGTCACAGTACAGGGGACCCTAAGGAAACCTTTAGAAAACCGTTATATGTTGCACTCTCTTCCACGTCTCAGCTCTGACAGAAATACCACGGTGAGACTCAAATGTTCAATGCCACTGCTAAAGGAACCCAGGATGTGGTGCTTCTTTCAAGGCAGATGAACTTTTTATTAATATTTGCCCAAAATGCAAAAACATGAAGTTGCAAAGGCCTTCGCGAAAGTTGTGGCCATGATAAACCCCATTCCAGACTCGATCTTGGTGGTGATGTTTTTAACAAAAAGGCCATACTACCAATCACCGCTACAATCCTCTATATTTGTTTTATTTCTAACACTAGCAATCATCATTTTCTGTCCTGTATCCCTCTCCAGACATCTGATGGGTGAACTTTTCCTATCTGTTTTGAATTCTGAACAACGAGGCAAATGTAGCCAATGCTCGGTTAAATAAAACCTTGAATGAAACCTGAACTTTGCAAGTGCTGAAGAATACAAATCATGGTGAAACGTCCACTAAAAGAAAATTCATGGGTCCTGAGACATCACTATCAAATCGCTGGATGGCATGCACTTGAGATCGCACACCTGCAAACAACATAAAGGTACATGCACCAGCAGCACCAACCTTCTCCTTATATCATTCTGACAAAGCAGCACACCTCGCATAAGGCAAATAACCTCAAGAAGGCATACACTTCATGTGGATACTGTTCCATGTGGCATGTGTCCTCATGCCACTCCTCAGGAGCAGAAGCAAAGCACACAACCACAACACTCCAGGGCAACACCGACAGGTAATGCACACAAAGATTCCCACTGGACAGGGACACCACCAGTCACCTCATTATACGTACGACACATCACCCCCAAGAAGAACATGTCTCACTCCTTGGCTGTGTAGACAAAGTACAATGGTATCATACCACCTGTGGTTACATATACTCCATGGCTAGCCGATGACCTACTTAAAGAATAGGTGGCATGGTGGGTCACTATCTTACAAACACCCCAACAGGTGGGGCAAGGCCAGAGAGAGAATGGTGACTTCACGTTTTACCATGTGGGTCCTGGATTGCACAGGCAAAGCCATCAAGAAGCCCCTTCTTTTATTCCAATCATAAAGAATCCCCCATCCAGTTAATATGTAATGCTAACCTTTTCTCCTTCATTTTATTTTATTTACTTAGGCAGACCTAGCGCTAGAAGCAGCACATTATATAGAAAAGAGTATATATTGCTCCATGCAGTCTTTAGAGGTGTGGGCATTTATTTACAATATTTTGACGGAGCGTTTGTCTGGGGGTTTAGGGGTACATGGTATCATCTTATACAAATATATAGGTGCATTCAACACATAGATGTGTACATTCTCTACAGAGAGCTTACGAACACTTTCAGAATTTACATTTTCTGTAGTTGCCTTTAACTTACATAATTACAAATCAAAGCCTGGAACTTTAAGTGGTTGGAGAAGATGTAGTAGGAAGAGTAGGGATTTGAATCCCTTTGGAAGGCTGAGAATTGTGACCTAAGTCTTTAACAAAGTGGAAGAGTATTTTAGAAAGTGGGCCTAAAGGAAGTGAAGGCCTCTTTCTGTGTTTTTATTTTTCTGGGTTTAACCACTTCCAAGGTCAGCTGGGTAATGCTATTTGTGGTACGGAGAGACCAGTAAAAGAGAGTTTAGAGTTCATCTGACTGGTATTCTAGATTGTTGCTGTATGTGACTTATGAATGATACATGGGGATCTGAGTTTGATGTGTGCTGGTAGTGGGAGGAAATAAAGGTTCCTGAGTGTAGCTGTGATGTGGTCACATTTTGGCTCTCCCATGATATCGCGGGCTACTGCATGGAAGGTGGCCTCACGCAGTGTGAGAATGCAATCTGGGAGGCCAGCGAGGAGTGTGTTGCTTCTGTCAGTAAGGGACAGAACAACAGTATAAAAGGTATTGAAGAATGTGTTGTTTGGGAGGAAGGAATTAATTTCGCATAGAATGTAGAAGGGAGATCTGGAGATCGGCCTACGGGATGTTTTTTGACTCAGCACTGCTTACTGATTACACGTCCCTGGTGCATAACATGATGTAGCCATCTTGAGCACCAGTCAAGTAAGGAATCAAAAATACAGAAATTGTGGAAGACGCCCACATAGCCACTTCTACATCATATTACAGCTACGGGGGGCTCCCCTCCAGCCCCCACTGGCTGAAGTGGATTCCCCTGAAGTCACAACCTGACCAACAGGGTATAGAGAATAGCCTAGTTATCCTACATATCTAACAGGGGCACATTTGGTTTGGACATGATGCATCACTGAGCTGAGGATTCATGTGCTTGGACCGGGTCAAATGTTATGTTATTGCATTTGGAAAGAACATATTTTGTTAATGCATAAGTAGGAGCCAGGTACACCTGCACAAGGTTTTATACACGTCTGTTTCATTCTGCATCAAATGGCAATCGACAGAATACACCCACGTTAGACGAAATTGTGAAGCTCTTCCAAATGTGACACACTCACATAGAATAGCCAGGCAACCACTACAACCCTGATGTCCTGGTCCAACAGGTGACCACAGGACAGCACATGCCATTAACGTCTGTGGCAGAAGCACACACAAATATAAAACACACACACAAGCGCCACAGGTCCCTAACAATATTTATAGAATTTCAGAAAGTAGTGGCACCTGCCAGGCCTCTCCTTCTACCAGATGAACACTCACGGCTGGCTGTGCTTTCTCCCAAAGACCCTGTGTATTACAACTATCTAATCAGGCGTCCCCACTGCTCCCCCACTGCAGGCTCCGTAGAGGTGTGGTGGCACTCAGGTCCTGTCTGTCTCAAGCATCACACTTGACTTCTGTCCAACCCAAATCCCTTTCACTCCCCCTTCCACTCACCTCATACCTGCACCAGGTGTCTTGATTCCTGGAAAGAAGAAATGACACATTTGCAATAATAAAATAGAGCTCAAACTTTGCTTATGTGCTGCAGTCGGCATAGCTCTCTACCAGTGGCGCCCATCATCAGAAATGGATGTCTGTGCATTCCCTTTATTTGGAATGTTGCTTGAGGGGATGCAGTCATTTCTCGTGGTGGTTACACGCTTGGCTTTGTGCCTGTGTGAGAAGATGCTATGAGAGGGTGTTACAGGAGACTGTATAAGACACTGTCTGAATGTCAGAAGGACAAGATGAACAAAAATCTTGCAGAACTTCTCCACTGCTCTGAAGGGGAAATCAAGGGAAAGGCGTAGTTCTACCTCGTCATACTACATTGCAAAATATCTTGCTCTGATATTTCGGCCCCTTGGTGACCAAGGTGCCATCATAAACAGTGCTCCCCTGCAGAGGCATGGAACATGCAGGCACTCTATACACTTTGTGGCCTAGTAGCTGCAGAATCCCGCTTTGATGTACTTTGCTGTGAAGCAGGTTCAACCGCCCAGGTAACCCCCTATCTACCACGAGCTTCCAAAGTGACAGACTTCACTGGGACATGAAGTTAACCTTCCTGAGTTGTTCATTCATACATCTGCATGTTGTGTCTGGTAGCATCTTTACGTGTTTCAGCACTACGAGGGAACCTGCATCCTACCTCACTCACCCACTGGTTATGTAACCCTGTTCCATCAATTGTTTTGCGTTGGAATAAAGAGCTGCACGAAACACATACATGTGCCAGGTTTTCTTATTCATCTCAGCTCTGGTGAGTCCTGTTCCTCTGACATGTCCTTATGATTCTGGGTGCCACAACACCTTCTATTTCATCATGTCACCGGAGGTCTACGCTACAGTCAGCAATTGCCATCATCATTGCCCGTCTTTGAATGGGTAAGTCCTTCGCTGGCATTCTCACCTGTCTGTATTTGACCTTTAATTATGCCATAGGTGGGCTCTGTTGTATCTGGCCACAGAAATGCTGGCATAAATCATCCTGCGTGGCTTTCAGAATAGTTCTCCGTTTTTGCTGGAATGATGTCTTGCACGACTATGATGGTGGAATGGCAGTGTAGGATGTACTGGGTGGGGGTGTGGGTGGCAGGTGCAAGCTAGATGGAGTGCAACTTTGCATGGTTGCAAGAAGCTTAACCAGCTGGCAAAGCTTTATGTGGGGCAAGGTGTGGATAATGTTGAAACTGGGGTCAGCTGTTTTGCTGCCTGGCCCAGGACTCTACCTTATCCACGCTAAGTGTAGTTTTCTGTAAAACAGAGGAGAGGTATCATTTTAGTGATTGATGTGTCACAGAAACATTTGCTGTACCCTTTTTGTCTCGAGGTTGTTGCTGTCGACCTGACGTTTTGTCGATGCTGCTGGACGATGTGTGTGTGTGGACATATTTGTGACCACTGATATCTGTACGTTTTGTTGCTGTATGATAGGACCAGCTGTAGTGCTATTTACATGGTATCCTGCTGGGTGCGTGAATGAGGCACTAGTTTCATAGTGTTGTGGTTCTGATTGTGCTAATGTGCTGCTCTATGTTTGTCCTAGTTTCTTCTGTTGTGAAGTCCCGAAATGCCTGGTGTGAAATCCTGGCAGTGATTAAATCACTATGTATTGGGTCTTCCCATTATTTTTCACAATGCCTTTAAACATTTTATGTACATTTTCAAATGTGTTTGCTGTGCCATATTATTCTAATACTGGAATTCACTTCTTGAAATGGGTGCACTGTTACCCGCACCCATGTTCGAGTGTGGGGTGTCACAATATCGTGGTTGAAATACTGGCCTGCAATAATATAGAGTCCATTATATCGACTAACACTATATCATCATAGGTATAGAGGTGGAGTTAAGAATAGTAAAACTATACTTCCTTATATATATATATATATATATGTACACATAACTTGACAATCAAGTGGTCAATACTGTGGACTCATTGTAGTTGCTGGTCGCTATTGCTGTTTTCAGTATTATGGCATACAATCATTCATGACTTTGGGCCTGATTTAGAGATCAGCACCATGCTACTCCATCACAAATATGACAGATATCCCAATCCGCCATTTTACCAGTGTCATCAGATATAATGCACTTGTAATACAGCAGCGGGATACCCATCACGTTTGTGACAGAGTAGACCATTTGCCGACCTGTAAATCAAGCAGAACAAGTTGTATTTTTTTTCTGTTCTCTTACTAACCAATGCCAATATTGTTTTCACTGTTACATTGCGAGGACACTGGGTTTCAACTTGCACTTAGTTCTTTATGTCTTTAGCTCTACGTTAGTTACAGTCCATTTCTTCACCAAAGGGTTCATGCCTGTGCTAAAGACCATATATGTTGTGTGAAGTATTTGGGTGTGCTGTTCCGTGAATTATTCTGAGTTTTCTTATGGCCACATTGTTGGTCAATAATTGCTATGACTGTCATATTTTCGGGATCTCCTTGTGTACTGTGCATTGAGTTAGGGTACAGGCAAAGTACACAAGACAACCCTAGCCTAAGACATGGCTCTTTATCGATTCATCTGATTTTGACTTTGGAGGAGTGGGTACTCTGTCCTTTCAGCAACAACATACCCTCTCCAACAAAGCAAAGTCCTGCCCACCTCATTTAGAGACTTCAGTATGTAGGCGGCAGACACTACTCTGTCTCTGCCTGCTACATACACTTCCAACAGTCCGATGGAGTAAGGGCTGTTGAAGGTTTGGCTATGTGTTCTTCCACCCTATTTAGAGTGGACAAACACATGAACAGTGAAAACTGCTAAATGACCTCCACGCCATCTGAGAGAACTTCCATGGCGAGAAGGTCAATGTTTGTTTTTTTAATTGTAAAAAGCTAAGTCATCCGTGTGTTTACTTGTATGACGTAGGTGTGATTCTGTCCTTATGTTTTTGTTTGGTGCATTTCATCTTTGTAACTCCCTAGTGCAGTGCTTAATTTGTGCTTGTTGCTTCCGGTGCTGAGCACCAGTACTTATTTTTGAGGGCCGGCACTTATCTTTCTGCCTCAAGCATTTACTGCAAGCAATAGACACATGCAGGGAAGATGGAGGAAGAAAAAAACGAAAAAGTGTCACAAAGGGAGAAAGCAGAAAGCTTTAAGAGTGAGCTGAAGGGACAGGGAGTGGCTTTAAATGGATTGAAGAGTCCGGAGATGGCTTTAGGATCATGCTGCCTCAGTATTCTGTGCTCGTACATTTAAATGCAGCAGCCGCGTGTTTAAGAGGAGGGCTTTGGACACCGGCACGTTTTTATTTACAAATTAAGCACTGCCCTAGAGGTCTGTTAGGTTTGCTCAGTTGGGCACTTTGTGTTTGCTGAGGGTTCATGACAGTGTTTAATGTCAAAAAAAAAAATTAACTGCAGGACCCAGTGGTTTTCTTGGGCGCCTGCTATGGCACTGCGGAATGCACGATTTTACAGGCACCAAGAATGCCTAGTCTTACTTTCAACTTGTGCCTCATTATACACCACCTGCAATTCTTGGCACATATTAATTACTGCTTCCTGATCATTTTGTGCATGTAGGAATACACACTTGAGCTCACTGGGATATAAGTTCTTAAATCAGCAGATTCCTTGATCAAAGAAACTATATGGAGAATGTAATCCGTTATCTTTTTGTAAGTATAAAGAAGGTGCTCCTCTGCAAAAAACACAGTGGGCCAGATTTATTAAGGTTTTGCGTCACCCTTGTGCCTTGCAAGGGGGCGCACAGTGATGCAAAACCTAAGGCCACCTTGCGTGGCCCTGCATGACTTGAATAATCTGGAGTAATGCAAGGCATCACAAATTGCTGCCTTGCGTTTCTATGCCTGAGGGAGGTGTTCCATTGGTGGCGCGTTGGTGTTCCCATACATACACGCATGGGTTTTGGTGCATTCCCAGATTTACATTAGTGGTAGGTCTTGGAAGGTGCCAAAATGCTACACCTTCCGAGGTGAGGTATACCGAGGAGAAATATCTTTATTTCTCCTCATTATTTCCTCTGTCTACGTGTGCTGCATTGTACAGCACAAGGAGATGGAGTAAAAAGCCTCTCAGGATTGTGTTCGTGCAGGAAGGTCTTCCTTCCTGCACAATGCAATCCTGCCTACAATGCAGGCACCCTTGCACCAAGATGTAAGGGCGCCTGCGTTGGCGTGAGGCAGCCAAAAGTGCGCCAGAGCAAGGAACTGGAATGTGCCATAGAATGTTAAATACAGCACATTCCTGCCCATTCCCTGTCACTCCAGCAAGGCGGCTTTCTATGCTATACTGCGTGAAAGATTGATAAAGATGCTCCAGTGAGTACAGTTTAGAAATCTTTGACATTATGCCGCCCTGCCCTTATTTGCCACAGCCTAGTTGCTATTATTTAGTGTTTCTCCTGTTCTCTGTAAACCAACGGGGAGTGACTGCTGCGGGGTGCCTCTGAGGGGCGCATTTGAGCGGAGACAGACAAGCCCGTGAATAAATTGTGCCTTTTGGTTCACTCGTGCGTCGTTGCTGGAGACACAGGGTGGGCATGTGTGCGTTCTGGCTTTGTTGATTATTTACCTGAACAGGATTTACCTGTTTGGCGATCCCGGAAGCGCGCATATCGAGTTTTCCAACCGTCCTAGAGTTTACTTAGAATTTTTGATGCGTGCTAACAAGAAGCGGCTGCATACCTCGCCTGCATGCGGCACACAGTACTAGCGTTGTGCTGCTGCTGCTCTGCAGGCTGCCAAGTGTAGTTCAGATCACATATCTATTTTGAATGGACTGAGCATTCTTTCCAAATGTTGTGCTAAATAGTCAAAAGATAAGTAGGATACACCATACCTCCAAATTATATATTGTAACAGAAGATTTCAGGTTACCTGATAATCACTTACCATTTCTGTAACACTCGGTTTGCTAATGAAAAAGAATCAAAATATGCCAAATAAAAATCACAACAACTGGAAATGAATACAGATACCAGTGCCAAGACAGATCTCTATGGACGGGCGTGCGTTCCGTCCGCACGACGCGGCTGCACCTTGGCATCCAAGCTGCACTTTACTGAAAAAAGCCCAACATGGCTTGGTCCAGTCTGGGATTACTTTTGTACTCGTTCAGAGGGGACATGGCCTGGCAGTTTGGGCTAAACTGTTCCTGTTGAAGCAGAACGAAGGCTGCCTTCTGTACGATAGTTTCCAATCTGGAGTGGCACAATGGGCAAAAAACAATGGACTAGAATGCCGCCTGAGCAATAGCTAGTGGCTGACATTTGCAAACATTCCACCCATCACCGTTTGTTAATGTAATGCGGACTGTCTCCCCCAAAGATGGTAAACACTGTTTTCACCCTACCTGGCTTAAGTCATGTTAAGCATTGTCTGGGCCAGTGCTCGTGGTTATTTGCTACCTTGGAATCTCTTTGGGTTAGCCTTGGCTCAGGACGCAAGCATATTTTAGAGATACCTATGTTATGCCAGGTGATGTAGCAACCAGAGGAATGGGCGGGCTAGTGGGGTGTGGTGACCTTTGTCTTCCATTAATTTATACTAGCTGTAAGAAAGTGAATTATTGTTTGGGGTAGATGGTAGTCCTCCACAAGCGAAGGTGTCAGTAATTTAAACCTGAGCTCAACCCCGGTTGCAATAATGCAGAGCAGACAAGCTAAACTTTGAGAAAATCTGTATATAATATAGAAGTACCAAAACAATAAAAAAGTTAGCAACATAACATAATAAAAATCACACTCCAATTTATGAAAACAGAGGAAACTGTAATAAGTAAAATGACACCGAAATGACAAAAATCCAATAAGGTGAACCATAGACATGAAGTTTTAAAGAAAGTGCCAAGAAAAGGTAAAGAGTCAATCAAAAGTCACTGTGTGAGATAAGTGAAGAGACCTGAAGAGCTAGGCCTGCTCCCACTTGTACCAAGTTCAAAGAAGAGGACTCCAAATGTCAGTTGGTTGATCTCCTGTGTGGCTACAAGACACAACAAGCTGCAAAAGACATTTTCCCTGAAGGGCCCTGCTGACCAGCTGCAAATTGATCTGGACTGGATCCTGCTGGTGGCATCTGCTGCAGTGAGTCTTTACTCCTAAGTACAGTCCCTGAGGTCCTGGGACCCTTGGCTCTGTCTAACTGAATTTATACTTCTCCTACAATCTCTAAAAAGTTGGTATTTAGAAAACATTTAGACTTCCAGCCACCGGAGGACTGGGGCCAACCACCTGAGTCAATCAACCAAGGTGCAACTTCACTGGGCTGATGAAAAGGGGTTCTCCCACTTAGAGTATCTCCGCAGTAGCAAATTCATTTTAGCTGTCCATCAGTGATAAACTATAGGGCCTCGTGGAACCCATTGTCAGATACAGCCTTGCTCCGCTGGAGGATTCTGAACTCTGAAAAAGAGAATAGGTCAGAACTTAGGAATCTTGAAAAGGCAAAGGTACAAATAGTATCTGCCTGACAAGCAGACCTCTCTGGGTGCGAAATCTGAATCTTTCTCGTTAAAACCAGCAGTTTCATCAGGACACCATCCAACAGCTATCTGGCTTCAGGATGACTTCCCAGGCTATAAGGATGCCCCGGTTGTGTACTGTTTATGAGGGGATTGGGTCTGAGCAACCTGGACAA